>NW_017728993.1:82168060-82169556 GCF_001723915.1 Gavialis gangeticus
CGCCACAAAAAAAAAAAAAAAAAAAAAAAAAAAAAAAAAAAAGAGGGTGGGGGAAGGGGCAAGCAGCATAGTCATTATCTCTTGCTTGTATTCACAAGTCAGTATTCATACTCTGTTCTTTCCTCAAGGACTGGGATATTTTTTAACTCTGCCCCAAAGGAGTTTGTACCAGACAATGCATAGACTTGCAAAAGGTATTGGATTTTCCAAGGGATGCTAAACAGACTTTTGTCAATTGTTAATGGGGGAATGATATCAATCACTTCAGTGTAGAAATTTACAAACATTCAAAGAGGTCAACAATGCATCCTTTCAGGTCACCATTGATTGAAAGTATTTGAGTTTCCCTATTAAGTATTCAAAGGCCAACATCTGCTGATGCTCAGAGATGGTGAATGTGGTGAGGGTTTTATGGAGTGTAAAGTGAAAATTACAATTGTATAGTCCATGCAATAGAGTACTGACAAACCATAGCACAAACAAACTCCAAAGAGCTATTTTCCCATTTATCCATTTCTTAGTTATAATAGTAGCATTTCAGAGAACAATAGTTTCAATAGTCTCTCTTTACTGCCTTTCATTTAATTTCTTTTTTGGGTATAAAGTATATGTGTAAATGCAATTGTCAAGGTTTAGAAAGTAGCATATCACTGTGCATTTGCAGTTAGGCAAATGTCGAGGGAGATACTAAAGCAGAAAAATTAGACTATTAAAACTGAAGGCTTTCATTTGCAAGTTGTTATCGTTGATGTTGTTTTGCTTTTAAGGCTGCAAAACACACGCTATAGCATTAAGCTGGTAACTAAATGGACGTGAAACGCTATTCCCATTTACAAAGAGGCTAGTTTTGATGCTGTTTAGAGCTTAACAAATCAGTGCCTAAGTCTATTCATGAGCTTAAGTAAACTGAGCTGATTTATAAATTGAAAGACCTGACCATGCATTTATAAGAAGCAAGACAGTTGTTTTATTCAAATTGTCAAAAGTACTGCTTTTCAGCTGGATACCAGGTGTTGCAAATCTTTCACCACTGTTTAAACTGTGATAGTGCTATGTACCCCTGAACCTGCACTTAGTTAGTAAAGCAGAGACCATGGGGAACATTCTGTCACCCAAAAACAGCATGATACATTTTCTACTTCTGTGCATTGTTTCTAATCAGCTATCATTCCATGACTGCACATTTCTCAGCTGTAGGCTGTGTTGACTCAAAGACCCTGCTATTATTTTTCTTCCTATTTCCTATATTGTTCTTTTTAAAAATAATACCTGAGTTCATAAAATGATAGTTTGAGTTTTATTTAATGTTTTGTTGGGGGTTCTAAAATAACCATTTTAAAAAAAGAACATAGTTCTGTTTTTCTGCTCCATAAAGCCCGGTTCTGAGGCCCACTGGAAAGATTCCAATGGCATCATTATATTCAATAGATAGTGTGTGTGTGTGTGTGTGTGTGTGTGTGTGTGTGTGTGTGTGTGTGTGTGTGTGTGTGTGTGTG
>NW_017728993.1:82169629-82174211 GCF_001723915.1 Gavialis gangeticus
TGTGTGTGTGTGTGTGTGTGTGTGTGTGTGTGTGTGTGTGTGTGTGTGTGTAACAATTGATATATTTTCTGTTCTTGTTTACTTATTTGAATATAAGCACATAATGGTACTGCACTTCTCAGTAACTAACAACATTTGGGGTTTTGAAAAACATGCTTGGCAAATATTTTTCAGCTGAATGTCACCCTGATTCTCTAATTTGTAAGACTTTCATTTGCTGATCAGAACTGATCAGGAAATCCATGTTTGCAGTCAGATGTGCTGTCATGAGCTGCACAACATATTCTGTTTAATCACTTAATATGGAAATGTAGCACAGGAAAGTCAATAAAATAGTCCTCTTCACTGCAAAGTACATTCCAGTGAAACGTTTTCTATGGCAGAAATGGATCATAGGAAAACAGAACTGAGAAGTGCAACAACCAAACAAAACTATTCTGGATCCAGTTTTAATTACTTACTACCAATACTGGAAATACTGGGAATACCTGTAGAGAAAGAAAATAAAGAGGGCTGTTAGCTGTTTATTGAAAATAACTGAAAACCTGTAGTGTTATATCAAATATTCTGGAAAGTATGTTCTTATACTCTTCAGAATACAATATCAGCAAGAAGTTAGAACCAAGAACTTACCAATACATACTCAGATCTTCTCTTTCTAATTCAAGAGCTCTTCAGCTCTTTTTATAAGATTTCACAGAGTTTTAGGGCATATTTATTTTTTAAAATAATGACATTGAATATTTTTGGCCAACTGAACAGCTTTTTTCCCTTTCTCCTAATTTCATGGAGTTGTTCAGAACAGTTCTGTATTTCAACCACACAGTCATTAAGGCTTCTAACAAAATTTTGGAATCGGAGATCAGATCCCACATGTGCCAATGCAGGGGGAGCCCAGTGCTTACTTGCCAGTGCAGGGGGAGCCCAGTGCTTACTTGCCAGTGCAGGGGGAGCCCAGGATCATGATTCCAGAATCCTGGGCACTGAGTTGAAAGCCATGACTGATGGCTGGCTCTGGGACGACTCCACTAGTGTTTGAACCAGCCCTGGTGCAGTCCCCAGAGCCAGCTGACAAGTGGCTGATTTAAGCCCCAAATCAACTGATTGTCAGCCACTGGGGCCAACACTGGCCCCGGGGGGTCTTTGTGGTCCAAACCCTGCTGCACATTCTGTTTAAGGTGTGATGGAAACCAACCACAAAAATATTAAGCATATTTTGGGTAATATTTTTATGGCTGGTTTCCCTTTTGTGGCACCATTAATTCCCTGTATGTGTGTCTGGGTTACTATTTAAGATGGAGTTAACAGACTAATAGCATTTTAGGTATTATGCCAGGAGCCTAAACTTCATAATTTGAATAACAAATGCAGAGCATGCATACGTTATGCACATTGAAGAAAATATTTTAACGTGGGGATAGGTGGAGTGCTAGCTGCTTCAGTACAGAACATTAGTTGATGCTTTATTAGATTTGTGTTTCTCTTTCAACTGTCAGTTATCTAGATTAAGCTGTCTAAAAGAACTTTAACTGAACAAAATAATATAACACATTAGGTCACTCATATTGATCATACCCCTCATTGATTTGCCTGCTTTCACTTTAATTCTCAAGTAGAATTAGGGTGGGAAAATCAGTCGAGGATGTGTCTGCACTTAGAAAATATGGATATACAATAATCCCTGAAATGTAATCTTTCCCCCTTTTGTTTTGCTAAAGTGAAATATGTTAGTGGGACTATTCCTGGTTCCATGTGTTAAAACCACAGTTACAGACATGAAAACAAAACAAAAATGTGCTTTACTTTAAATTCAGCGTCCTCCTGTGCTGAGCCCCACATATGCCCAGAAGAGGCAAGGTGTTACTCTGACCTAGCTCTGTAGCATCTGTATAGATTGGGCACTTTAGTGAGACTTTTTTGGTGCTTTTATCTAATTGCTGATTGGATCAGCTATTAGATAAAGTGTCAAAACACCTCGCTGAAGCACCTTATCTATACAGATGTTGCAGTGCCAGGTTGAACTAACATGCTATTTCTTCCTGTAAAGCAAGGGGTTTTTTTCATGTCTGCAAGCCGCCATACTGTTGGTGTGTATTTAAATAATGGATATGTGCATAATCTCATTTAAATAAGGTTGCTTTTTATAAATGTCATTAACTTTTGAAGGCATGGCTTTATGTGGTGGAAATCAGTCTGTTTCATTAGACACTGGCTGTGCTTATTTCAAATTCTTTCTTGAAGACCTTTCTAAATCAGAGAAACTAATTCTGCTATTACTCAAGCTAAAGTCAGTGCAAGGATAGGCACTATTCAGTAAGCAAGAATTGGTGAATCAAGACCAATATTGTGAGAATTCTTCTGGTTATCATCTATTAGTTAGTAACCTACTATGCAATATGGAACATATGTATGTCTTCTTCCATGGCCCCATACTAAACTTTTTGTGCTGGCAGGATCAAGGCCTACTAGGGTCAGCCAGGGATTCTGCCAGTGTGCAAGCCTGATGAAAAGTGAAGAGTTGACATAGCTGAAAACATTCCACCCACTGCAATCTGGTTTAGGAATATAGCTAGAAGGAAGAGTGTGTCCTTAGAGGCTGCTCTAAATTATGTCAGAGCTAGGGCAATGCCAAGCTAGCTACAGGATTGGGAATCATAAACAGTTCCTTTGTGACTCCCTGCATCAGTTATATGTCATGTTTTATTGAGGACAAGTGAGAATTGTTTCCACAAGCTCCCCATATATTATTTGGAAACTCTTAAGTGTTCAGTCCTGCAAGGTGCACAGTATCATCTTGCAGAAGGCACCCAAGACCATGAAGATTCCAATGCTAAGCAATATTTAGGATAAAACCTAATGTTACCCCTGCTGAGAATAAACTGATACTCAAAGGAAGGTCTAGCCATTTTTTTCAAAATTTCAGAATCATGCAATTAGTACGAACAACTAAAAAAGAATCCAAAGTTTTAGGAAAAAATTACAATCACATTTTTAGAGACAGTAAAACATGATTATTCTACTTCTGTCATATTTTCTGGTGAATGGATTAACTATGATAGAATTCTTTACCATTCTCTACCATTCTTTACCAAAGTTGAAGGGCATTCAACTTTTAATACTATTTTTAGGTAAGTTCCAATAATACATATTTCCGTTTTTGTGTCAGTGCAATTGTGTTTTAAATTAACAGGCTTTATTTTTTGTGTAGACACACAAGAATAATACAGATAATAGGTACGATTCAGGTAACATATTCTCACACTCACATTTCCCTTGTGAAATGATACATTAATTCCTATTATATAAGAAGCTTTCATTCTCTTTTGGACAAAGTGTATCAGAGGAAGAGGTTTTCCCACTAGTTTGTACTCCTCTTCCTTTACTGTACCTTAAATGTCTCAATGAAAAATAATGATGAACGTTTTTCAGGCAGGGATGAGTAACAAAAATAAGGCGACTGCTCGCCTGAAGGACTTTGTATTAATCTTGTTAGGTTGTATTCCAGTTCTATTTCAGAAGCTATTTCCATAAAGAGTTTTTCTATCAATGTGACACTTTGTAAGTTATATACAATTTATGAATTCCATTTTGATTTTATAAACTGCCTGTATTTTTACGTCCTATGCCTCTCTTTTATTGTCTACTGTCACTGTTTCTAAGTGCTAAAGAACCAGCAAATGGGGCCTATACATCTAGAGCAGGAGAGGGCAAAATGCAGCCCGTGGAGGAAATTTGTGCAGCCTGTGGTGGGTCCCTCAGTCCCACCTGGCCCAGGAGCCATCCGGCTCATGGCATGTCCTGCCGCCCCCAGGGAGCACAGCAGGGCTGGGGAGGCTCCGTGGCTGGACCGCATTGCTAGGCAGCCCAGGCAGCAGTGGCTCCTTCTGGCTGCCACCACTACCAGCCCAAGCCCCATGGTACTGGTGGGAACCTGTGTGCACAGCCCCAATGCCATCCTGCCTTGTGTCCACTCTGGACTTGCCCCAGCCAGAGTGGACCAGCTCTGGACCACCTGGAACCCATGCACACAGCCCTGACCCTGGCCCACCCGGTGCCTGCTCTGGACTGGCCTGTTCACGCTGAGCAGCGGCAGCTGCTGGGCAGAAGCTGCTGCTACGTGTGGGGGGAAAAGCAGCGACTTCCACCTTGCTACTGCCAGGCCCTTCTTGTCGCAGCTGCCTGGAGCCCATGCCCTGCATCTTCACTCCCCCACCATCACTGCCACCTCCAGGCCACCCAGCAGAGCAGCGGTGACAGTGGAGAGGAACCACAGGGCAGCCCAGGCATGGGCTCTGCGCAGCCACAGCAAGAAGGGCCTGGTAGCAGAGAGGGGGAAGCAGCCACTTTCCCCCCACTGCTTATCAGCAGCTTCTGCCCAGCTGCTGCCACTTCTGCCACTGCTTAGTGTGGGTGGGTGGTCCAGAGCAGGTGCGGGCTAGGCTGGGGTCGAGGCTGTGTGCATGGGTACTGGCTGATCTGTTCTGGCTGGGGCGAGTCTGCAGCCGGGTAAAGGCTGGGGCTGTGCGCTCAGCTGCTGCTCGGCTTGGTGGTGGTGGCAGAGAGGAGCCGCAAGGTCCATGGG
>NW_017728993.1:82174471-82194104 GCF_001723915.1 Gavialis gangeticus
GGGGGGGGGGGAGGGGGACCAGTCCGCGACAGCTGTCCAGAACTGCCTACATGGCCTGCGGTCCCAAATGATTGCCCACCTCTGACCTACGGACAGTTGTTAAAGGCTGTCAACTAGTGAATAGCAATGGAAAGGCTGAAGTGTGGGAATGGGAGATAAAAGTTTTCTTTAATTTCTCTGCAGAAAAGTAGATTTTGGAGAAATGGAATTTCCTCAGAGCAAAGGACTGGAAGAGGCCCCCTGGGCCAGTGGCTGTCAGTCTTTTCAGTTGTTGGCCAGAATGACCCTGCTCCTGTCAGAGGTGGGATTGGCCACCACTGCCATGCTTCTTTCCTGTGGTAGAGGGAGAACTCCTGAGGCCACTGCTTCTCCTTATGGCAGCACAAGAAGAGCTCCTGCAGCTGCCACTTCTTCTTGTGGTGGCATGGGCAGAGCTCCCACAGCTGAAGCTTCCTGCTGCTGAATGCCACTTAAGTCCCGTATCCATAGGCCAAATCTGGCCCACTAGCCATAGGTTGCTGACTGCAGCTCTAGCCCATCAAGTCCCATCTCCTGTGTTTGCAAACAATCTTTACCCAAAGAATAACCAAAACCACCAGTACCCTACCACTGCAATGACAGGGAAGGATTTGATTCATAGATGTTCAGAAACAAAACAAAGGAGCCAAGTGTTAGTAGGACTTGAACTTGAGGGACAAATCAAGGAAGAGGAAGCTTTGCGCAAGAGACAGGAACAGAAACAGAGGTTTGTACCACACGCTTCAGGATCAACCAAATTCACAGAGGGACAGCCTCTGTGATTCAGAGAAGAAACCATGAGCTACACAATAGGGGTGTGCAAAAAGGGCTGCATTTGATTCAGATTCAGCCCGAATCAGGGACAGTGATTCGATTAGTTGATTCAGATCACTGTCCTTGATTCGATTCCGACAAATCCATAACTGAAGATTCGATGATGATTCGGAGAATCAGTGATTCAGCCACAGACACAGTTTTAAAAGTCTTTTCTACATACATCGAGGTACTGGGCATGGCTCATGAATGCTGCGATGCTGGGGCAGATGGAGCATCCCACCGGGGGGGGGGGCACTGCATGCTCCGGGGTGAACCCAAAAGTGGACTGAAAGTATTTCTGGTCCACTTCTGGGTCCACTGGGGAGCACACAGGGGGAGCCCCCTGCACCCTCCTGGGTCAGTGATTGGCCACAGGGGGACCCTGGGTGCCTCCCCAGACCCCAGGAGACACCAGTCACTGAGCCGGGGGGGACTCAGGCAGGGCTCCCCAGTGGACCTGGAAGTGGATCAGAAGTGCTTCTGGTCCACTTCCAGGTCTGCTGTCAAGCATGTTGGGGAGCCCTCTGAGCTCCTGTGGGACACTCCATCCATCCCAGCATTGCAGCACTCATGAGCTCCTGCTACCTAGAAGTATGTGGAAAAAATGTTTAAAGCTGTGTCTATATCTGAATCTCCAAATCTTTCCGAATCTCTCTGAATTGATTTGGGGGGTTCTGATTCAATTCGGAGAGATTAAGGGGTCTCCTGATTTGAGCTGGATTCAGAGATTCGGCCACCAAATTGAATCGGGAACCGAAGCTTTGCACAGCCCTACTATACAAGAAGGTTTATGGACAGTCCTGAGGATGTACTGGAGCGATGACGAGAATGTGGAGGTATAGAATTTCCTGCATGATTTTATCTTTTTTTAAAATGTGGGTCTGTACATCTTTTGTGCTCTCTGAAGTGAAAAGTAATTATGTGTAGAAACTTTTGGAAGGCCCGTATGTCTGTTTGCTTTCACTGTCATTCATCTCTGAAGAGGTAACTGTAAACCCCAAATTCCTACAAGGTAGGACACTTAGGCTGTATGCAGATTCACGTATGTACACAGATGCACAATATTGGAGAAAGGAAAACTCCAGGTTTTTTTCTGTTAAAGGTTTTGATGCATCTAACTTGGAATTCTTTATTTATCATTATTAATACATGAGCTGTTTATCTGTTAACAATTATCTTTAAGATACAAAAAACTCTTTATGTTTTCTTGAAATCAGATAACAAAGAAAATGAGTGTTAGAATTTTGTTGCAGACTGTCATTCATACTAAGTTTGTAGCATCAAATGATTATCAGTCAACAAATAATGTACTCTAAAGTTGCGTCAATATTAATTGCTGATCATAACTATATATCAGAGCTTTTATCTTAAAGGATGCTTTACTTTAACTGGAACCTTCCACACTGAATGTTTTAAATCCTAAACGTGAACTAAATTCAGATCTATATTCTGTAGGAAGGAGTCAGTTTGACATAGTCAAATTCTACATCTGATGCTATGCTGCAGCATGACAGCGTGACCTGGCATTGAATCTTTTTTCTCTTTGCAAATCCTCTCTTGAGGTATGATTGTAGCATCATAACCTCAGCATCAATTTTAGAAGCTACAAATTTCACAGTGATTGAAAATCCTGAGGTGCTGTAAGAGCCTGGCCTCTTTTAATCCTTGAAAGGGAATGATTGTTATGATCACAGGGATAAATTTTTCATGTGTTTCCAAACTTGAATTCAACCAGAGGTTTACATGCTGTGAAAGACAAGGTTCTTAGGAAACATGGCCTTATATTCCTATGAATGAGTCCTAGAACTCCTGTAGATACTGCATTTGGTTGCTTTTAGAAAGACTGACATTTCTTTTTAATGCCTGACAGAATACTTAGATGTGATTTGTCAGATATTCTCCATCTCTGCTCCCCTCCCTTTTCCATTTGAAAAAAGAGAAAATATTTCATTGACGTTTTGATTGGGTAACACATTTTGAAATATGGAGAACACAAAAAGAAAAAAAAAATGTTGGGACTCCATTATTTGTGCAAGTCACTTCCTTTCTTACTTTGTTGTTTAATTTCTGTAGCAAAGTTGTTTCATTGCCACATTTCATTTTGCCCTGTGGATATAAGTTTGTTTGAAGCCAATCAGGGAGTAGAAGCAGTCTGTCTCCCACCAGTAGATGTCATTATAACCAACAAAAACAATTGTAAAGGGTTGTTGAAGAGGGCACAGTGCATGAGAATAATTTTGCAAATCACACTTTTTAACAATAGCAAATTGTTACTTATAGTGCATTGGTTTTTCCAGTGTGAATCTGGAACCTTTTATCACCCCCTAAAGTTGACACACAGGAGGAAAGGAGACAGTTTACCAATTGCAGATAATCCTGAAATATCTTACTCCTTGAATGTCCCAGCTCAAGTGTGTCACAAGTTTCATTTTTTTCCACCAAATCTTGGAGTGTCATAGCTTCTTTCCAATATCTTTTTTGTGACTTAGCACCTGCTTCAAGTCTTAGCTAGCCAAATTTAATAAGCCATATACAGTGAGGACAACAGGAAGCATTACTGCTTCACTTGTTCACTTTACCTTCTTTACTAAGAATCCATCAGAGGGATCCTGGAACAACACTGAAGCAGAACTGTCTTGTCCTTTGTGTTAGCATTGTGCCATAAAAGTCAGATCGTCACTGCTGGAACTAAGCTCCATTTAGTAAGCTACTTCCAGTCATCTGAGTCACCACGGGCCTCAAGCAATTTTTCAAGTTATAGTCTCTACCATGAAATTGTCTCATTGAAGGTAACTGAGCTTTGACAAAGAACAGGAATAAGATCTCTTGTTAATTATAGTCATGCACAATCAAGATTTAAAATCCTGCCTAGAAAGCCTGCTATCATATAAACTCTTGGCCACCTTCACTCACATCAGTCCTTCAAGATGTCTCTGTATCATCACATTTTCATGGACACAAGTACAAACACAGATGAATTTGGATGGGGAATCAGCATAATACTTCAAGTGCCATATCTTCTGCCAGATCCCCTCTCTGTGACAGCTGTGCCACTGTGATGCTTCATAATCTTTTCCCTTGCAGCGGAAGATTAAGTCAGTGTTAAATCCAGGCTGTATTGTCAGTGGGAACCCCACTGCACAAGGAATTTTCTCAATAGCTTGGCTCCTGTTGCCAGTGAAAGAAACTTGTTTCAGTTCCTTGTTTTGTCAGATTATGACTTGGGAGAAAGGCTGGAAGTTTTTGGAAGATGAGAAATTCTAAGTGCCTAGCATTTTTGACACAGATTATTCGCTCTGCATGCAACTGAGGGAGTAAGAATAAGTTTTGATGGAGAGGAGCCTGGTGTCATCTTTAACACTGCTATTCAACAGAATAAAGTTGTAACCACTTAAGTGCAAGAAAACTTAAAAGCGGGAGAAAGACTAAAGGCTGCTGTACAGATGTGGCTGCTAAAGAGAAACTGTCCTGTAGCAGGTACTTGGAAAATCTAGTAAAATCACTTGGATTGTCAAAACATGCTAAAAAAAAAAAAGCCCATTGCATTTGCTAGCACCACTAGACAAAGTTAATCACAAAAGAGTCAATATGATGTACCCAAAGCAGTAGCTAAATATAGAGTTAAATAGACTTATCAGTCATTCTAGTATGCAGAGGATGTCATGCTCTTTCACAAGGAGCAAACAAAGCTGGGGGTGGAAGAATATTCAGTAAGGAAAAAAACTCTGTGATTGAGAACAGTGAATGTCTGGAACAATGGTACCTGACCCTGCAGCCCTGTAGGCCACGTGAGTGACATGAGGTTGGTCAACGGGCCGAATCCTGCACAGGGTCAGTATGTGGGGTTGGCCCATGGGTGTGATCCAGCATGCTGACCTAACCCCATGTGCCTGGATCTGGCTGTATGCCAAACCAAATACAGCTGCATGCTTGCCAACCCCAAGCACCATCATGATCCCATGCCCCAGATCCAGCAGCTCACTGGAGTAATCTCATGCAGAGGAGCACACTATCTGGTCCGTAGGACTTCCCAGCATTCCAGAAATTTGGGAGCATGGGAACAGCAATTAATACTGCCACTACTCCCCTGCTGCCAAATGACTGGACCGTTGGGGAGTCCACAGCCTGTATGATAATAAGGCTTGGTAGGTCAGATCTGGCCCACTGACCAAGGGTTGAGCACCCCTGGCATAGACTATCATTTATTCCAAAACTTAGGCCATGTGTAGTATAGACTAATCTATTAAGTTTCAAGTCTGAAAATGTCTCCTAAATTGTGATTAGCTAGGAGTGGTCAGCAGAAGGATAATGGAGAAGACAGAAGTCCTGCTTTGTAAAAGATTTAGAGATGTTGAGATTTGGCTTCCTTTTCAATCTGAGTGAAAAACAAGTACTTTGAAAAATCTCTGTATGAAAATTTTGAAAAACATTTTGATTTTTTTTAAATTAAGGAAATGTTTTGATGTTTCATACAGATTTTGTCTTTTGTATGATGGTATGTAATAATACATGATGAAAAAGGCCGAACGAAGGCATTTTACAATGAAAACAAACCAAAACCAAAACCATTTCTGATGAATATATTGTAATGGGGCCATTTGACTCTTCTTTTTTAAAATAAGTTTCCAGTAAAAGTGATCCAAAAGTGATTTTACATTGCATTTTTATTCTGATGGAACCATATATTTTCACAGAATATGGTTTAATTGGCATTTGCTGAATTGATGTAAAATGGCATATTTTACATGACATAGGTGCAGAGAGAGCCATTCTGATGCATCTTATTTTCCAAGCTCAAGAACAGTGACCTTTGGTTAGAGCTGGGGAGCTGAATGAAACCTGTAGAAACTGACCAAAAACTGTGAATCTGAATTTTTTTGCTGAACATAGCTTTAAAGTATTAATTCTATGAGCTAGACTGTCATTTTTTTTATAACAGGGGAAAAAGTGAATACTCTTACAAAGTGTTTTTCCTCCTCTTTTTGAAGGTTCATTTTTTTCTGCCTCGTAGGAATTTTATCATAATTTCATGCCCCCACACTTCATGGTTTGTTACTTAGTCTATTACTCTCACATTTAACTTGATAAGGTCCTGCTTCCTGTGATATTCATTTCTGAGTTCTGATTCCTCACAGCTGCTGCTTTGAAGTGTTAGATAACATTCTAAGCATTGCACACTGCTGCAGGATTTTAAACTTTTCATTCAACTGCAGTATATAACCCTGTTTTTTTCTAAATAACTTTTCAGTGAATGGTTATATTCTAATATTCTAAAACCAGCTTTTTGCTTTTAATCAGGACAAACTCCAGACTTTTTTTTAAAGCAGCTAATAAGTTCCATTGAAAAGGTTTGATGACTTAGTCTCATCATGCTCATTTCTTTTCCTCATAGGGATTTAGGTGTGTTATTCAAATTGGGAAGAATATGAGTTGTTATATATTTCATGCCTGCTGAATGGGAGAATAGGTGCCTGTCCTTCTTGCTTTCATGCCCCTTTTTTCAGTTTTGCATCCTTAGGGCCATATCCCATCCACAGTCAGCATGCATGGCTCTCAGGGGCATCAATCAGACAGCGGGAGTATGCATGTTCTAAAGGTATACTGTATTGGTGAACAGACATTTTTCACTGGCACATATCAGTTCTGAGCTAAGAGTTAGCTTGAAGCATACAGACACAACAGGCCATGTTCTGCCTTCTTTAACACTTTTACTACATCACAGAAATCAGCAAGGTTCTATGGTTATAAGTGACACAGATCACTGGTAAAGGATCTGCGTTAACATCTTCAGACTCCTCCATTATCATCCATAAAATCCAACATTACATTGCCCTTAAAAATTCACAAAGCCTGGGTTTAAACTTGCACATTCTAATCTCTTTAACCTAAAATTTCTTTATCATTTTGTGTCTTTGTGGGTTGTGTCTGTGGGGGTATTTCCTCTAGATCAAGGGGGAGAACCAAGCAGGAGCAGAGAGACAATATTCCATACGCTTTCCATGTTTCTTCTCATTGTTTCTCCCTCCTCCCTTGTCACTCCCTGTGCACTGGCACTGGGATCAAGGTAATGAAGCTTTTGTTTTCCTTTCCTGCTGCCACTGGACAGCTGGGTCACAAGGAGGTAGTAGATTGGTTCTTATCTGTCAATGGGCAGGGTGACTTCTGTTGGCTAATGCTGTTGGTGCACAGTCAGTTGGACTCCGTTCCAGCTCTCACCTTTAACCACCATCAGAGCTCTTGGACCTTTTACCATGTCAGATGCCAGGCTGATTACCAAGTTTTGCTTGGGGTTTTGGAGTGATCTCTCCCATGTAGCAAAATTGACAAACTGTGGTTTAGAGTTTTTAAATTTCATCTGGCATCTCATGAATGTTGCTTCTGAGGGGCTAAATTACATGGCTGCAACTTTGGTTCACTGATTCCACTGCAATTAGTGAGTTAAAGGTTCCTTTAATGCAGGAAGCTACCTGAGCATAGGCAACACTGAACATATGCTTCCATGTGTTACACATCATATAGCTCTCCCGAATTCATCTTAATAGCTGTGTAGGGGTGAGGGAACACACTGGTAGTTCCAGCCTTTCAGCCAAGGTCCCTGCTGTATGATCTGGATGTGGGGGTGGAAAAGCACACTGGCAAAGTTTGCCGATGACACTAAGCTTTGAGGAAGTGCAGCCACACCTCAGGGTAGGCCAACGATCCAAGGGGACTTAGATAGGTTAGTCAGATGGGCAGACCAAAACCAGATGCTGTTCAGCACTGAGAAATGTAAAATGCTCCACCTGGGGAGGAAAAATCTGCAACAAACTTACAGACTCGGCGGTGTTATGCTAGCTAGCACCATGTCCGAAAGGGACGTCGGGGTTATAATTGACCATAAAATGAATATGAGCCACCAGTGTGATGCTACAGGTAGTGAGCAAACAATACACTAGCATGCATCAACTGACACATCTCAAGCAAAACTAAGGAAGTTATTTTCCCACTCTACTCGGCATTGGTGAGGCCGCAGCTGGAGTTGTGAGTCCAATTCTGGATGCCACACTTCAAGAAGTATGTGGAGAAGCTTGAGAGAGTCCAGAGAAAACCCACTCGTATGATTAGAGGCCTGAAGAGCAAGCCATACAAAGAAAGACTGACAGATAATGGGCTGTCCCGCCAAGAAAAGAGAAGACTTCCAGGGGATATGGTGGCAGCTTACAAATATATCAGGGGAGAGCATCAGGGACTAGGTGAACAATTATTTACCAAAGTGCCTCAGGGGAAAACCAGGAACAGTGGTCATAAACTCCCTAGAAGAAGGTTTAAGACTGGATATAAGGAAAAACTTCTTTATAGTTCATGTGACTAGACTCTGGAATAGATTCCTGGGGGGGGGTGCAGGCACCTACCCTGGAGATCTTCAAAAGGAGACTGGATGCACACCTTGCTGGGGTTATTTGACCCCAGCAGTCTTTCCTGCCCAAAGCAGGGTGGCTGGACCTAATGATCTCATGTCCCTTCCAGCTCTAAACTTCTGCAAATCTGTGTAGGTGTAGGCCCAAGTACGTGTGATGGGAGCACTGCACTGCTCTCTGTACTCAGTTCTAAAGAGTCCACAGTCATTACTGATCAGTTGGAATCTGCAGTGAAACATCCCTCTTTGGTAATTTAGGGAATGGTTCCCAATGGGTTAAGGGTGTTTTATTGTGGCCTCCATATTTAATATGGCTATGGGTTATGAATCTTATTGTTTCTATGTCCATATCCAATTACTTGATAAAATATCTTTTATATTTAGAAAAAACAGAATACAAGAACATTTGCAGTTTTGTTATATTTTGTATGTTTGGGGAAGAATTTTTTCCAGTTTTCACTGAGGCTCTCTTAACCTCAGACATGTCTATAACGGGTATTTCATTCATATGAATATTACTGGAGGACATGAAGGACATGCAACAAAGACTTGCAGTGTGTTAAGGAGAGAGAAATATAGCACTTTATTTAATTATAGGTGGCCAAATTTTGACCTACGATGCAAACACACAGTCTCATGGGGAGTTTCTCATATGCACATGAGAGCAGAGTTTAACATACACTTGCAATTAACCACCATAATTACCTCTCCATCAAATTATAGACATGACATTTGCTTCACAAACTGGGTAATATATAGGTGACACAATTTAGCTAGTACTATTTTCCCCATGCCCACTGAGAAACAGAATTATAGCTATAATGAAATATGGAGCCTAAAACTACTCACAGATATTGGCTGTGCCTTTAGGTATAGGCAGATATGAGCCAGGGCTCCAAGGTTGGCCCTGATAATTCTTCTTGCATTTCCCACAGTCCGGGCCTGTAGTGTTATGCTCACATTCACAAAACAATTTTTTGTTTTCTTCTTTACAGCTAGTGGCATGAAGGTTACACTTGCACCTATCAAAGAGAAGGCAAGGTGTTATTTCAAGTTGAGATTTGATTTTAGACTACTAAGGTCCTAGTAAAATACTCTTTATGGCAACCAATATATTTTTTCCTAAGTTTGTGGTGACAGTCTTATTGTTTTAACATGTCATGAAAGAAATCAATCTAGCTCAAATTGGTTACATGCATAAACACCTTTATTGTGTTATCTTGCTGCTCAGCAGCCATCTAAAAATAGTAACTTCACCTGGACATCAGTGGGCTGATTCTTTTCATACATATACCATTTTTTCACTGGTAAAGCATCACTGAAATCAGCTGTTTTGTTTCTGATTTCCACTGCATGAGACTTAATAATCCTACAGAGAGCTGACTGTACTTATAATAAAGTTAGACATATATTTCACTTTTTGCAAGACCTGACCCAAAGTCATATCAGAATCAGGTCTCTGCTTTTTTAAAGACAGGTTCATTATTAAAAAGGTAGTCCACAGTACCATCTTTTACTAATGGGGAAGAGTTATAAAGATGTAAACTGAAGAAATATTTTAACTTATAGATATCCAATAAAACTGGATGCTCAAATCCAATGAGGTCAGATCCCTGGGAGGTGGGATTTTTTTTTCCAAATATCTAGTGTGAAATCTGTGCTGAGGTTTTCAAACACAATTTCAGTGGGTGATACACTAGCCTTAGGAGGTCTCCAGAAAATAAGCCCAATTACTCTGAAAAAAAATGCTTACACAAAACAGCACTGCATACATTTGGAAAACTTTTGCTAAGGTCCTGTTTTTTTCCCAATGTGGATAATAGATAAGGTGATAAATAGTTGGTACCAAGTGGTATACAATCTCCACAAAAATATATAATGAACTAAAAATATGAATGGAAAATGCAAAAACTAACTTTTTGAAGAAGCGAGTTAGTATGTTTCATTATGCAAAGCACTGGTTTTGCTTAGAAATGACAATTATTTTGAGAGAATTCTAACATGAAACTGAAAAACAATTCTACCAACATGTTTCTTTTTCAAAATTGGAAATAAATTAATCAGAATTCTTAACAAAATCATTAATAAATCACAGTATAATACATTGAAAGTACAGCTTTTCTTAAAGGAATCTAGGACATTTCAGCTTGGCAATCTGGTTTCATAGATGTTGAAGCATTGTTATTTTTTTCTACTACATGTCAGAAATGGGTAAAATCTCCCTCTGATTGGTGCTGGAAAAGAAGCTAGTTATTATGACTGGTTGTTTTTTTTCCTAATGATTATATATCCTGTGATCTAAAAGGTTTTCACTGGGCCATTTGTCACTTGTTCCATACAATGACCAATAATTAGAGCAAAGCCACACATGGAATGGCCAAAATATTTACAAGTGCATATTAACAGCACTGCCAACCTCACTTCCATTTAAAGGGAATATAACCTGAAGCAAGTGGCTAGGCACACAAATCTCCCCAGGGTAACACAAAGTTGCAATTGCCTAAGTGGCTGCTGGAGAAAATTCATACTGTATTTGCAATCTAGTACATGCTGTATGCATTCCACCCATGGTTAGAAATGAGACGGTGTGAATTGCTGTTATTTAAACAATGCTCACTCTAGCTGGAAATATAATCAACACCTTTTTTAAATTAAAATTTGTAAAATCTTCTTTTAACATGTAGGGGAAAAATGAAAGAAGAAAGAAGAGGAGGAGGAGGAAGAAGAAGGAGTTCTGCTGAGCAGTGTTTAATTATGAGTTCTGCCCTGCATCTATATATTGCCTGCAGTGAATCACTTGTAGTGCTAATTTGACTTGGGGGTCTTTCTTCATACACTATTAGCACTTTTCTTGGAGGATGCACTTTGCAAATGTACCACATCCAAAATACCCATGTTTAAAAAATCTTAAAAAAGAAGTTGTGAAGTCAAGCACTCAAAAGTTATGAAATACCAGTGTTAATGCTGTCTGTGACAGTCTGGGGTCCACATAGCCAGGCAGAAACAACATATAACAATATTAACTGAAAGAATAAGTTTGAAAAGGGTCTGAAGGAAGTGAAGAGTGGAAAACGCCCCAAAAGGAGGGACAGGTGACAAAGCAAGAGGACAAACTGGGGAAGGTTTTAAAAATCACTCGACGGTTTTAGAAAAGAGAGGAAGAGTCAGTGCTGCTTCTGTAAAAGGGTTTTTTAATTAAGAGCGGAATCAGTAAAAGTCAGAGTCAGCAAATTGGCTTTATTGGGAAAAAAATAAAGCCTCCATGATTCTGAAAAGAAGCTTCAACACTCTACCCAGACCAAAAGAACTCTTTGCAATGAGGTGGATACAGAGGCAGGCAAAAGGTATACAGGTACGTTTATTAATTTCTTGGTTGTATATGGAGTGGGCTGCTAAGGGAAGACTAATTGTATTTTAGAACCCTGAGCAGTCCTTCTGTGCATATTTGTGTGTCAAAAGAGTCAAAGTGTAAGCTCCAAATTGGCTACATGCTTCAAGTTCTTTTATTTCCACAGGACCCTGACTCCATTCAGTTAATGCATAGTTATTGGCACTGCGGGGGGGGGGGGGGGGGACATTGTTTAACAGACATCACTTTGGATTCAAAACATTACTACTCATGTCTGATGGGTGATACTAGGGTGTTCATGCCATGGCATCATCTGAATGCTTCACAAACATTAATGAATTTATCTTCCCAATACCCTGATGAGAAAAGGTGGCCTTTTTATCTTCATATTATTAACACAAGTTAGAACATATTTTGAGCAGTCACATAGTAATACTTACTATGATCTCCCAAGCTGGGTCTCTACTGCTGGCAATGAATGGAGGGAGGCATGGGCAATGGAGCCTAAGAGAGGGTGGTGCCCCTGTTGCTGAATCCCACTAGTGCCTGGGGCTGGAGCTTGATGAGACTCCAGTGCAGTCCCAGGGCTGGGACCAACAATCAAACCAGCTCTGGTCCCAGAGCACCAGTAGGGACAAGCAGCAGGGGTGGCACTAAAGCAGCTCTGGTGTAGTCCTTGGGCTGAGACTGACAGTCAGCTGATTTTCAGTCTCAGCTCCAGGACCACACCAGACCCAAATGGAGACTCTAGTGCAATCTCAGGGTTGGGAGCAAAAATCAACTGAGTTTTGGTCTCAGTCCTGGAGTGGTATCAGAGCCAGTTGGTGACTCCCATGTGGTCCTTGTGCTGCAATTGTTCATAGCATCTCTGTGGAGCAGTCCAACGTTAGCTCAACATGTGTTATTTAATATGATCTGGAGATACTCGTAGCTGGAAAAGGCTTAATTTTGGTACAGTATGGTATGATATAAGCATACTTAACATGGTGTTACCCTGTTTGTATACGTGGACACTCGAGTTGTAAGTACAAATAACACATACTAAGTGTCTTGTGCAACATGGCCCTAAGGCATAGAGATTTTGCAATATTGGAAAAAGTGCCCACTAACTGTAGACGCACACCTGTCTGGAGTCAGCACAGCTGAGTGGCTGGGTAGCTCCTAAGTGGGCCTGAAGCCAGCGAGCTAATCACTTCCAGCCGGATCTAGTTATCTGCATAGGTATAGCCACCTGCTTATAAGTAGGGAGCTACCAAAATTCCAGTGGAAGTGTACTGCACAGCACCTCCTTTAATCTTGTTCTTTTTGCCATGTACCCCTGCACCGCTGATTGGCACAGGGGCCCTGTCAGCCCTGCTATGATCAGCCAGGAGGCAAAAATGACAGTGTTAAATCTGCTGCGGTTTTTGCCTCCCAGCTGATCATCAGCAAACGGTGAACAGCGGGGCTGACAGGGCCTCTCCAGCAATTAGTGGTGTGGGGAAGGGACAAGGCAAAAAGTGCAAGATTAAAGGGGTCTTTGTGCAGTGCACTTCTGCCATGATTTAAGTAGGTCCCGACTATAAGTAGTAGCTCTTTCAGTGCTCAGCAGGTTACTTAACAGAACAGACACTTCTCTACCTCAGATACCTTTGGCTCCTAGGACTTGGCTTATGGCAAAAATTCTTTGAAAGAATTTTTCCAACTATTTTAGTTGGTCTACTAAAAGTTATCAGGTTTACCCAAAGAACTATGTAGGTGTTTGCATACTTAACGGTGCTAATATTGTGCAGCAACCCCTTAAAAGGATCTTATGGCATTCCTGATTGAGAATCACTGATTTGGTGCCAAGCCCTGACTACCCACATCATGGTGGTCTCCTGACATCAATGTGAGACACCTAGGACATGATTCTTTAGAAACCTTCACTTTTTTATTGGATGTTTTGTATTTAAAACTTGAGTCAAATTCTTTTTTTTTTTTTCTGAAGGAAATTTTTTTGTGTCCCGGGTCAAATTAGCCAGATCAGTTCCAAATCCTTTGAATCGTTCAAGAACCATATGTGGCCCTACTGCCAGCAAGTATCCACCACACCAGTCTTTTCAGCCTGGGACTTCAGATACTTCCAAAGCTTTGGCTGGCATCCTACATGCAGGCCCAAACCTGGGGCTTGGGGTTCAGATGGCTCCAGGTTTTGCTTGCCCTCAGCCATATGGCCACAGGAGGAAGCTGGGAAGGAATCTCCCATTTCCATAAAGTCGGTGTGTAGCCAAGATCCTCCCAATGGAAGCTGGACAGTGGGAAGCTAACTATGAGGCTCTCATAGGGAGTCCTGTCTGCAAACACACAAAGGTGCACCCTCCACTACATAGTGCCATTTTAATTGCATTACCTTGGTCATGGTATTTCCCCTGCCAGACTCCAATTTTTATTTTTTTATTTGTAAAGAAATGTTTCGTGTTCCAAGCCAAATCAGCCAAAACAAGTCCAAATCCATGACTCTAATTCACTTGAATTACAGTTCTGTGTGTGGCATTTCAGCAAATCTGGCCCCAGTTGTCTTGTACTGGCATCCAGCAAACGATGGACACATGATTACTGGTGAGTTGTGAATATTTTGGTTCAAGTTATTTGCCTAGATACAAAGGAGCTGAGAGTATGCACAGTTATCCAGAACACCATTTTTAACATTTCTAATTAAAAAGCCTTTCTCTCTCCTCCTGTGATCCCCTTTCTTATTTATGATATGCCTTCCAGTTCCTATTTCTCACGTCTCATGCTCCTCTACCTCTGTTCCTATTAACTCCCACACTCATACATATTCCTGCCCTCTGCTCTCGTCCAGTCCTAGCTTCTGCTTCTTTGCCCCTCTGATTTTACCCAGTCTCTGATGTCCTTTTTCACACTGGCATAAAGATGATCTACAGTGAGCACGTCTACAAGAGATAATAACTGCGCAGTGATTAATACTGCGCAGCAGTGCATCACAGAATAAACAGTGCTAATACTGCACAGTATTATTAGGCTACTGCACAGCAGTGTCACTAAAAAGGTGTTCACCGGTACTACTGTGCAGTAACTCTGGTTACCCCACATTTATTTAGTGCTTGCTTATACAAGTACTAAATAAAAGTGCAGTAACTACTGCGCAGTAGTGTCTCATGTAGACACATCCTCTGTAAACATGAAGAATTTTTTTAAACGTGGACAAAGCACATTCTTTCTTGGATCTCATTCTTAGGAATAATGAACCTTTTTGTTTGAAACACAGTGAAACATTCAGCCTGAGGATCAGAATTAAAAAATTCTGCCTGAACTTTTGAAGTTGATAAAATCTAAGCAACTTAAAACAGGATCTTATAATCTGAAGTATCAGGCAATGATCATAATAGGTGGTGTGACCTGCCCTACCTGTCATAAATACATGTGCCCAATCCTGATTTTCCCGGTGGAAATCACCATTCAAGTTAATGGACATATGCAGATTGCCAGCTGAGACAAGTATACGAATTTGAAACCCCTGAGCACCCAGAATGTAGCACTATATATGTAACTGGAAAAAAGATTCCTAAATAAGCACAAAATGATTAAAAGACCAAGAAGAGAGATGGCAACATTCTAATTGGATTCTAGAGGCAGGAACAAATCTGAGCATGACTGAAAATCAAAACTGTTCCAAGAACTGCGTGGTTGTTTATTTGAAATACACGTGTGGGGATGATGACTATATGGTAGAGGAGGAGGAGAGTAGAAATAGACATGAGGTCCTATAGTTACCTAACAGTGTTAATTAAATATAAAGGCTCACTAATGCTGAGGAATCCTAACCACCATATTAATTTAGACATGATTATGTGCTATTTGTCCACAGAAGAATGTAAAGGACAGGTGGTCAATGTGGCTTCATAAGGGACTACTTAAAGCTCCTTAGTTAAAACATAACTACTAGTGTTCTCAGAGACGCTTAATACCTGGTAAGGAAAAGGGATGGCTAGAAAAAACTACTAAGAGGAAGAAATAAAGGAGAAGCTATGAAGTTAAACACCCCTGCTCATCTAGAGCAGGGCTGTTAAACATATGGCCCACGGGCTGTATCCAACCTGTGGAGCCACTCAATCTGGGCCACTGATTACCAGTGCAGCTGGGGGGAGTGGCCTGTCACAGAATCCAGGACCTTTGAGCCCCAGCGGATGTAGCGATCAGCATCCAGAGGGCAAACGAGAGCTGATACAGCTCTAGTTGCCCTCTGGCCACTTTGCCCATCCACTCTGCCATGGCCCCACCTCACTGGCCATTAGCCCCCATGCGGTGGGGCTGAAGCCACTGCTCTGGGTAGAAGCAGCTGCTGTCATTGCTGCCACAGGTTTCTTATGACCTGGGATGGATCTGACTGACCTGCAAGGAGCCATGTGGTCCTGGTCTGGCCAGGAGAACAAGGTGAGTTTGACACCCCTGATCTAAGGATAAATGTATCATGAGCATTAAGCAGCAACATATTTATAAGGGGAAATTTTTTCACAGAAAAAAAAAAATATGTTTCCTGACAAAACTACACCATAATTTATGAAGGGGATACAGTAGACCAGTGATTCCCAACCAAGGTACTGCAAGATCATTTTAAGGGTGCTGTTCAACATTAGCACTGTTAGGTGTGAATCTTCTGCATGTGATTCACAAGCTAAAACCAGAGATTTCAAATTGGAATCCAGATTGTCCAAAATATGTTAACTGGTTATGGTCTTTTTGAGTTCTTCACAACAGAATTGCTACTAGTATTTTCCTGTAGTCAAAAAAAAGAGGGGAAGCTGAGAGTTCACCTTTTCTGAGGGCTGCCCTGAGTCAAATGAGGGGTACTTTGAAAATGAATGAGAACCACTGCAGTAGACAGAGCATTTTTATATTTAGAAGACTTCGTTGTACACTTTGATGTGTCTAGAACAGTACTTGAAAACTGTATTGGAAGCAAAAGGTAAAGGCAAAGGATTAGGTATTGTGCATCCAAATCACCTTTCATGGATGACTACTGTAGGGATACTGCAAGGATCATACAACTCTTAGATCTGATCCCATGGAACACTATCATTAATAGAAGTGAGAATAAACTGCATTTTGATGAAATATGAACAGCATACTGAATTAAGAGAAACTTTGAATATGACTGAAATCATACACGGTGGTCCAAAAGAAGCACAAACAGTGAAGGAAATAATATGTGATCCAGATAATCTGAAACATATAGAGCCTGATTTTCTTCTTACTTGTGCTTGTTTTATGCTTTCACTCCAATGACGTCAGGGAAGTACTCCTGACTTATACCAGTATAAGGAGGGTGAAATATTTTGGTAGCGGAGGGCACGTCTACACATCGTCATATGGGAATGTTGCTTTGGTGCCATGCTTTAGTACTTCCTTTTGGAAGTACTAAAGCATGGCACAGTACAGGTGGTTACTGCACTGTGCGCCTGGTGCACAGTTAAATTTTGCCACAACATTGCTGTAGTGGTGTCCTATACCTGAGGAGTGCACCACTATGGCAACGTAGTTGGCAATCATGTGTAGATGCATGTGATCGCTATGTCGCTGTAGCACAGCGGCGTAGTGCATTGCTGTTGCTGTAGGGCAATGTGTAGATGCACCTGGAGAGTAGTAGTAATATTGAGAGAGACCAAGAGGGTAATACTGGACAGAAAATTAGACATGAAATCACAGTGCTCTGTGCTGTAAAAAGGCCAATGAAATTTTGTGCTGTACAAAGTGAAACATCGCATTCTGAAGCAGAGGAATAATATTCATTTTCTATATTTCTCTAGGGATACTACACTTGGAGTAGTCTAGTTTGTTCTGGGCACCGCATTACCATGTATGCATTGACAAACTGGAGAGAATTCAGAGAAGGGCAAGACCTGCCTAGAGTGCTGAACGGAAAGACATATGAGGGAAGAATGAAAGAAATAAACAATAAGAACCTTGCTTTAGAGGTGACAAAGTGTGATTATAAGTGTGCAAACATTGAGGGGAAGGAAATATTTAGGGTTGTGCAGAGGGAAGTGAAAATATAAAAGGTAACATTCGGTGGCTTAGGAAAAAGCATTCTGACAGCAAGATATAGTCAGTTGTTGAAAAGTCTCAAAGGGAAATGGCAGAAGCACTGAATTTGAGACACTTCAAAAGTAGATGAGAAAAGATACTAGAAAACAAAAGAAGATGGACTAGATGGCCAAATAAAACTCACAGAGACCTATTCTTTTACATCAAACCAGCATATTCTGGTTTACTGTGCCAATCAGCTCCACAGGCCTGCACTTAAGCATCGTTTGAGCAAGACAGAGGTGTGAGATAGAGGGTTCACAGTAGTCTGCATTTTTACGTGAGGCCAAGGAAGTTATGAAGAGAGCATATGCCTCCTTTCACTTCTTTAAAACTATCATATACATATATATAGAATTAAAACAAACTTTTATTCATCTGTTCAACCGGCCAAAGTAACCAAGCTGGAGACCTCACAAAGCCAAGTCCTTTGAAATCAGACCAACAAGCTGAAGGCACTGAGCTGGTAATATCAAAAAAACCTTGTCTCAATGCTTCTGACCTAACAGCTTCAAAGACGCCTATGCCTTAAAATCAATTTAGCAAGCTAGAGGCATTGATGTCCCCCAGTTAGCCAAGAGTGACCTTTTCCATAACATCAGGTCATTATGCTAGAGGTGCTGTGCTACTGAGCTCATAAAGCCCAAGGAAGGGAACACTAGTCCTTCTGGACAATTGAGTCCCATTCCTTGCTTTTGCAGAGAGTCATTTATCCAAAGAATCCTATACATTTTCTCCTCCAGCCCTTCATGGACAAAACAGCTCCCTACAATTTGCCACGTTAAAAAATGCCTCGCATTTGCAGCTTGAGAGATTTTGTGCTCCAGAGAGCACAAAAAAATCCTCTGAGCTGTCACCAATCCAACTGGGGGAAAAATGTCTTCATGATCCCAAATCTAGTGATTGGTTTGACTCTGGGAAGAAGAGCTTCCAATTAGGATCCTGAAAGGTTGCTAAACACTGTCAGAAAGACCAAGATACCTGAAACAAAACTCCCACCTCTGGTTGCCTAGTGCTTCAGAGGAAAACTGGTGGAAACCAACTCAAAGAACAAATAAAACAAAACTATAAAAAACACCAAAGCATACATTGTGTGTGTAGAGGGAGGGGGGAGAGGGAAGAGGATGTCCTTGCTGCAAGTACTGAAAGCCCAGAAGCATGGGACTACCCAATGCATCCCCTACAGAGGTAGTTACCTTTCAAACCTAAACACCTGATCTGAAAGTTCTCCTTCCCTCCAACCCCCAAAAAATCGGTGATTGCTCCAAGCATAAAATAATCAGAAAGATTATATTTTACCCTCACAAGTACACAGGGAAAGGACATTAATATCAAACTTTGATGTGGTCAGTATATATGCATTTTAAGGATTGTTTGGCCTGGTTTGAATGCAAAGAGCTTAGTGTTAATGTTAAAGATAATTAAATATACTATTAGGTTTTGATAATTGGAGTTTCACATCCAGAAGACATCAGAATTAGGCCTGTTACTGCCACACTCGTAATCATATGCAAGGCTGATCCCATGAAATGCAGTCCTGAGTAAAAGGCCTTCTCAGGCGAAAAGAGTAGGTGAAAATGTTTCTTTCATAGCCACCATTGACAGAATTGAATATCTGTAATAGAAACTGCAAACAGGTTTCACAGCCTGTTTACAATGCAAGCTCCAGATCACATATACAGAGGTTTTTCAGCCCAAAGAAACCTAATGTGCTTCATAAAAACCCTGCACCCCAGAAATATAACCACCTCTAGGTTAAACAGTGATAAGGACCATACAACATGTTGTTCCCACATGTTTTGGGGGCAAAGATGCTTTACAATAAGCAGAGGAGCTTTTGGAATATAGCTAAGTAACTGTAAGTATGTAGGTACCAGTCATCACTACACAGCTCACTGTACGCCGTTTTAGAGTACAGCAGGTGTTAAAGGCAAAATGTAACCACTGACTACTGCATATGTTTAAAATGAGCGGCTATGAGCATGATC
>NW_017728993.1:82199104-82214319 GCF_001723915.1 Gavialis gangeticus
AGTGATAAGGACTATACAACATGTTGTTCCCACATGTTTTGGGGGCAAAGATGCTTTACAATAAGCAGAGGAGCTTTTGGAATATAGCTAAGTAACTGTAAGTATGTAGGTACCAGTCATCACTACACAGCTCACTGTACGCCGTTTTAGAGTACAGCAGGTGTTAAAGGCAAAATGTAACCACTGACTACTGCATATGTTTAAAATGAGCGGCTATGAGCATGATCTAATTTTTTGCCCTGTCTTTATAGATAATCTGGTTTCACAACCCAAAAATAGACCACTGATCTTTCCATTAACAATTAGAAGAAAAAGGGTGAGGTAACGGCTGTGTGCCTAAAGGGAGTGGTTTCATCTGCTGGTTCAATCTGATGACAAAGCACCATTTCCTAGGCTCTTTCTTTGATGGTCATTGCAACAGCTGTCTTGTTAAAGCTGATCTTATGTAAGTGAATACCAACTCCCCCTAACATTTGTCTACATTTAGAAACTTGCATCCTGATGTTTCTCCGGCTCAGCTGATTTTCATTGTTGCAGGCCAACCTGTAAGACTGTTTACTGCCGAAATGTCCTGTTTGTAGCATAAACAAGAATACATTTTCCTTCAATGTGCAGATTTAATTTTGAATAGCCAGAGATTGATATTGCTGTCCGACATTATAAACTCCACTCTAATTGTGTAGGAGGACAAATTTGTTTTTCTGACCACTCATCTTTGACAGACTCATTAATTTGTCATAAAGCAATTTAAAATAAATGATATTTTTGGCAGTTATATAAGGTGTAGGAAGCATTCTGGTGTGTTCGAGGAAGAGCTTAGCTTTAGTGGGAGAAAGAAAGCTGGGCATGCTGAGTTTCTCACAGATTCTATTTACATACAGACAACTGACATTAAAATGCTGTAAATATCACTAAGGTAATTGCTAATCGCATGCTGATTCACTTGCATGTAAGTGCCAACCAGCAGACTGGAGGTCACATGAGGAGATCATTCATGTTGACAAAAAGAGAGAGAGAGACTCTTTGATACATTTTTAAAGACTAGCCATATGTTCCTCACTTAGACACTTTTTTGGATCTTCCTATGTCATTGCCAAAGCTTAAGAAATCAACTCAAACCAACTTGCAAGCCCTTTGTGTGCATGCTTCATTTGGTATGGCATCGGTCAGTTCTTCACTGGACCCCTGTGTGCGCTAGAAACAGAGTTTTCCCCAAAACTTTTTATTGGGCCCTTCCATGCCGCAACTCTTAACCTCGGCAGGGATATCCCTTGAGGCTGTTGTTCACTAAATTCCTTTTTGCAGTGTGGACAAGATTTAAACATTATTCCCACATTCTGCTAATGCCTTGAGAGCATCATATATACCTTAGAAAATGTTTACCAAAAACAGGATGTAACCAATGCTAGGAGCTTAGTGTAGACAAGTCTCCTGATCTTGCAGCCATTTTCAGTACTTCAGTACTTTAGGCAGGGGAGTTACACGTATTGCACAGCAGGCACACAAAAAGCACTCTATAGCCATAACTGAACAGACAGTCAGGGCATATAAAGTGCTGTAAAAATGGCAGTTCCCACCCCAAAATAACCCTGGATAGATGTGGTATCTGACTTCAGCACCATAGGTTAAAGCACCAGAATGAACATAGACCACATCTCCTTGTGACTCATGGTAGGTTGCATTCCAGCAACTTTCCATAGAGCGTTGCGGCACCCCATTCACCCTGCCCTGCCCCATCCTCCCCTCATCCTGGGAGGTGCTCCAGTCTTGGCCAGAGCTCATGTGGTCTGCCCATGTGTTGGGCCAGCCCTGTCCCTAGGCTGTCAATGACAGAATCAGTGAAGCCCCTGTTTCCAACTGCCCCGTTCCCTCCAACCAGCTATGAGTCACTGTCTGATATTATTGTTCAAAATGTGCCGATTCTGTCTACCCCATCTGGGAATTTGCAAAGATTGCAGCTTTTGATTAAATGATGTGCTGTTTGCTGTACACCACTTTTACACAGGGGTCTGTCCAAGATGTTCATTTTGTACAGTGCTGTTTTGAAGCATCGGTATCCAGATCTCAGTCTGTTTAGCTTGACCCATGCTTCTCTTATCAAGGTCAAGCCCAATGGGGGACTCATTTGGTGTTGGTATAAAATGCTGAAGCAATAGATATTAGACCAGATTACTTTGAATGATCACTTCATTTCCATTTGCTCCACTCCTTCTCCAAATTTAGTGCAACACACAAGGCCACAGTACCCGGCCTGATGGGCTCAGAAACTTGGCAGCAGGGTACCAGTTAAGGTCTGTCTTATTATGTCACTTAGTTTAATGTCCTAGAGTGCAGGGAATATATCTCTGTGTGTGCAAGTTGTGCACCCTGTTATTAGGCTCTGTGCACTGTTAAGTATAGTGTTGAGCTTTTTAATGTGACAACTTCTGGACCATACAGGAGCACTGTAATCTGCTGGGGTTTATATCATTGCAAATGAGGTGGTTTTGAGAGCACTTTGAAGTTGGCACCCCATGTTGTGCTGGCTAAATATCTTAAGGCAGCTACCCATGCAGAGACTTTACTGCTGATCTACTGTTGAATGCAATGTTTATAGGTGTGGGAACTGGGACTCCTTGGTAGCTTGGGGTATGCTCATAGGGGTAGATGATGTTGCCTACTCTAACATTTAGTGTGCTCTTGACTTGATGATTGTCCACATAGAAGACTGATGATACTAAGTTACTGATGCTCCCCATTGACCTTGTGCCTTGCAAATACCATTCCCAAACCCCCATACCACTCGCCTGGATCAAAGCAGAGGGACCAGGGTTACAACACCCTACTGCTGTTGGGGGCTTATCAATCTGTTTCCCTCAATGTCTCCCTTGCCTGCAGCCTCCATATTTGGGCACTCCCAGGCCTAGGAATGCACTGCAAAGGTCTAATAACGAGGTCTACAGCTGCTCTCTGAAGGACACTGCATATGCTACAGAACTGAGAGGGTTGCAGTGCCAGGATAAAGAGTTTATGCACAGAGTCAAAGGCTGCTTGGGATCTAGCAACAACACCCCTGAGTGGCATGAGCACTACCTCCCAATGGGACCGTTGCCCTCCTGGCATGGAGAGCCCCACTCTAGGGACTCCTCCTTGGGATGACATGCCCAAGAGTTCAACAGGGGCCTGGGAAAGAGGGGCGCCTGGATGGCACCCTAAGGAAAACACTCCACACCATGCATTGATTGGGAGATTCTGGGGAAGGGTGTCCTGGGACAGGAGATATGGCACATGGGAGCCACTGCCCCATGGTCCAAAAAGACAGGAAGGCATCTAGTAGGACCCACTCTGGGAGCAGCAGTGTGGGAGGGGAGGGGGACAAGGCTACCTGACACCTGATACCAGGCCAGTATTGACTCAGTTCACCTCCCAGGGCCAACTAACTACTCCCAGTCACTGATAGTCACCAGCATAGCTGCAGGGTCCCAAAGAAAACAGGGAGCAGGGGACAGTCCACTAGCCCAGAGGGCTTAGGTCCCACTCTGGGGAAGTGATGCAGCCTCTATAAGCACAGGCAGCCTCCTTGGCTTGGGTCCAAGTTCCAGAGTGGGTAACATTCCAGTTTTTCTTTATTATTCATACAAAAAGTTTGGCAGCTGCAACATTTAATTAAACCAAGGGACATCAGTTTTATGAATGGCATTCCCCCTGCCACCCCAAAATTTTAGGGGTGCACTGATAGCAATGTTTGGGGGTGATGCCGATAGCCAATTTTGAAGGAGGCATTTCAGCCAATACCAATCCAATTTCCGATACCAGCCCAGCAGCTTGACGAGCAGTGTCCAGCTGGTAAGTCTGTTGTGGTGGAAGGGAAGGGGTGGGGGGGCAGATCGAGGCCCCTGGGGTGAGGGATGGAGTGGGATCAGGGCTAGGGCAGGCACTGCCCAGCCGGGGCAGGGTGGGGCATGGGACAGAGCCACAAGCAGCTCATACTGGGGTTGTGGGGTGGACGTGCAGATCCCACTACTGTGCGCACCCCAGGTGGGCATGTGCCCCCTGATTTGCGCAGGGTGGGGCAGAGTGGGGCAGCTGCCACTGTAGGCTGGGCCCAGGGCTGCATCAGGCTCTTCCTAGCAGGGGATGGACTGGGCTGTGCTCGGGATGGGTGGTGGCAGCGCTGGGAGGAGGTATGGGGGGGCTGCAGCCACTCCAAAATTTGCTGTAGCCCCCCTAACCCCTCCTCTCGGGGCCGCCGCTGCCTGCCTTGAGTGCAGCCTGACCCAGCCCCTGCCAGGAAAAGCCCCACGCAACCCCGACCCCAGCCCGGCCTGACCTGTCCCACACAGATCCAGGGGTACACGCTTCCCCCATGCCATCCTGGATGAGCGGTGGGAGCTTCCAGATGAGCAGCTCCTAGACAAGCAGCGCGCAGTGGTGGGAGTCTCTCCCCCTCTCTTCCTGCGCCCCCCCAGACAACCCATGGCTCCATCCCGTGCTCACCTTGCCCTGGCTGGGTAGCACCTGCCCCTTCCCCTGCCCCAGCCCCACTCCTTCCCTCATTGTGGGGGCCTTGATCTGCCCCCCACACCCCTTACTTTCCTACTCCCCTTCCTCCCCTCCAGCTGCATGCAGCTCTCCAAACCGCCGGGCTGTGCTCCTCACTGCCCACATGCTGTGCTGCAGCTGTGCACATGCATGGTCCATTTATCAGCCACGTTATCGGCCATATCAGGCTGATTTCCAATTCAGACAATTTTCTTTATATTGGTGCTGATCTGATATTGGACCAATGTATCGGTGCACCTCTACAACATTTCATGTTTGATAAATTGAGACCTGGTAGCTGCCCACCCCTCTACTTCTGTAAACATCATAACCAGCCAGTGCAGTCTGCCCCCACTCTCTCAATGTTAACTGAGAAGAAGTTCCCAGAGCAGGCGACTTTGCATAGCTTTTAGTTAATAAACACAATAAAAGCTCAGCAGCTTCAACAAGACACATCTCTTTCCCAAGCTGCATTCACTTGCACCCCAGTGTGTGTTCCTTACAGGCCGTGGGCAGAGGGAAGGGAAGGGGAACAATGTGGTTGTGGGCTGTGGGGCCTGGTATGCAGGGCCAGAGGAGTCCAGGGCTGGAGACCCATGGCCTGGTGCCAGGGCATGGGCACTCAAAGCTCTCCAGTCCAAGTCATCTGAGGATGGCTTCTGGTCCATGTGGGTAAGGAGCTACTCTGCCAGGGCTTTATGGATCTGGACAGCCTGCTGTGGTGCAGTGCTGGGACCACCAATATCAAGGGAGGGGGGAATACTGGCATCTGGGGACACGTGTGCACACATGCAGAACCCAGATGTTCATCACACACAGTGGGTGGGCGTATGCAAGATGGCTAACTGATGGCTTCCTGTCCATGACGAGCTGCTGCTGCATCAGGTCCAAGTGGACAGCTGTGATGTATCTGCCAGCCAATCAGGGGTGCCTTGGCCGTTCAGCTCTGTTTGGGAGTCTTTGGCAGCCTGGATCTGATCTCCTCTGACTCGAGCACTAATGTGTATTCTGCTTCCTCGAACCTAAATGTGGGACATAGCGTAAAGCTTGACAGTTAAGGCGCTTTCACCATGGGCTTCTTGAATGCCTATACTTAGCCTCCATGTCTCTAGATCTGAAAAGATTTAATTTCTATCATGATAAAGATGGCTGCCAGAGCCTGAGGGTGAGGCTACATGTTATGCTAAGACCATACGAAAGGCACTTAAAATATGAGGGCATGCAAGATAAAGTTCGTTAACTAAAAGCCTTCTTAGTACCTCAAAATTCAGGTGTGTGTTAATTCTGGACCATGCTACCCAGCTCATGTTAAGATAACTTCAGTCCACAGTTAAAAAATTAGCAACTTCCAGTCCTCCAACATCCCAGGATGCACCACCACTCTCAATGCCAAACCTTTCCCCCTCCCCACAGCTGGAGGTGTCCTGGCTTCTAGTCACACCCCTATTCATGAGTCCTATTGTGGCAAGTCAGAGCTGTGCAGGAAAGTAACTATATTAATCCTTTACATATGACTGTTCATATCACATTCTAACTTTAACACTGTTTAACATTCCTTAGATGTAATACAGCCTAAGTATAATATATAACTTCAACCTGAGAATCATCTTCATTACAACCCACAGGGTCATTAACAGCCCTGGGGAATTATCATTAGTTTTAGCACTGGTGCATTTTTAAAAAAAGTCTTTAACATAGACAAGGCCATGTTTTCCTGGCATGGAAGATGATGGAGTATAAATGGGTTATCAATATAAGGGATGCTAACATGCTGAAATCTAGTCAGCAGGTTTAAAAAGAAAATGATCTCAAAAGTTATTTCAGAGACAACACCTGCCCCTGAGTCACCCTGCTGTGTTTCATGATTTTACAGCTAGAGTGCTTTTAATTTTGATTTATATTTTCCCCCCTTTTATTGTGTTGTGTGAAAAATGCACTAAACCATGGTAAATTACTATATAGCTGAATGGTAAATCTAGCGATACTATCAAATGCAAAATATCCTGGGGAGGGTGGGGGGCAGGAGGGTGGGGAGAAAACAGGACCCAGAAAATTCCATTTTTCTATAAAAATTAACAAGTGTTTTCTGACAGTGGTTTATTTATTCCTACTGGTTAATATTATTCATTAAAACATGGGATATTTACAGAGCATAAAACAGTCCTTATTCTAGTTTTGAAAGTTTACTATGTTTTTACATACCTTTACTATTGTGTTGTTCCTCCCAAACTGTTGACTTTCATTTGTTCATTACAGTAAAGCAGGGGCAGGCAATTATTTCAGGCGGAGGGCAGCTTACCGAGTTTTGGCAAGCTATCGAGGGCCGCATTGGTAGCCCCATCTCTTGACAGATGCCCCACCCCTGGTCACCATCTTATGACTGGAAGTCCCACCCCCTAACCCCTGACCTTAGCCACCAGAAGTCCCTCCCCTTGCCCTCCGGAAGTACTCCTTTCAGTAAGAGTTTTTGCCATCTCAGAACTAGAAAAATACCATATATATTCTAAAAAGCGAACATCTATAGCATTCATTAATATGGTTTCAAAAAATATTTTTGTCCTTATTTACACGTGTTTGTATAGTGTATATAGAGGTGATTCACCATGGCTTAAAATGAAGTCTTACTCTTGTATATTGTGGGGGGTTGGTATAAGTTTGTGAGGGGCTGTGGGTATGTGGGGTGAGAGAGCATATGGGTGTGTGTGTGTGTGGATATGTGGGGTCTGGGTGGGTATGGGGTTTGTGGAGGGCTGGGTGCCTGGGGTGTGTGAGGGGATGTGGGGCAGTGTGAGGGGTGTGTGCATGCATGTGTATGGTGGGGTGTACATGTAGGACTCAGCCTATGAACACACACACTCTCTGCCCTTGCCTAAACACACACTGTCCATGCCTACACACACACGTACACTGTCCCTGACTGCCCATGCATACACTGTCCCTGCCTACATACACACACAGAGTCCCTGCCTGCCCACACACTCAGAGTCCTTGCCTGTCTCCCCTGACACACACACTGTACCTGCCTGCATACATACATGCACGCAGCCACCCCCGTACCGGCGCAGCCCCATGCTCTCTGGTCCAATGATGCAGCCGGCAGCCACGTGGGGCTGGAGCAGGGTGGGGGCAGGAGGGGAGTGAAATGGCTGGGAGTGGGCCATATTTTGCCCATCCCTGCATTAAGGTATGAAGGTGACGATAGTGTACGAAAATAAAAAAATCAAATGCTCTTTAACATCCACCTTTCATTCCTGCTTCTTCATGCATTTAAGGACAGCAATCATGGCATTTATCTATAAACCACAGTAGATGGAGGCTTAGGTTTAGAGTCAAAGGTTTAGAGCAGGAATAGGCAACCCCTGGCACAAGTGCCAGAGCATGGCAGAGCATACCTTGGGGAAGATGGCAGGGAAGAGGCTGGGGCTGCACTGCCACAACAAGGACTGGACCCCCTCAGTGCTCCCCTGCTGTCCACCCCTGGCATGCCAACGGCTTACAAGGGAGTTTTTGACACTCTGCCCAAAAACATTGCGGACCCCTGGTTTAGAGCGAAAACCAAGGTGAAATAGCTGGTTGTGAGAGATTTCCTATTTGCAGATGACATGGCCTTGGTTGCCTTCAGTAAATCTTCACTGCAAAATCTCTTGGGCAAATTGTCTGAGTTATACAAGATATATGGGTTGACAATTATTATCAAGAAGACTGTGATCATGCACAGGGGTGGAAGGAATGGATGTTTACAAGAGGTGGAAGAACCAATACTTGACATCACTCTGGAGGGTAAATCTCTTGGCACTGTTGACAGCTTTTGCTACTTGGGTTCTGCAATCCTCAGGAATCCTGACCTTCAGCCTGAACTGACTAATCGAATCAGAAAAGCAGCTAAGAATTTTGGGCTATTACAGAAACATGCATGGAATAACAGCAAACTATCAATTAATGTGAAGATGTGAATCTACGAGACTTACGTGCTGTCATCCCTGCTTTATGGTTCAGAAATGTGGACTACATATGCTAGGCACATCAAGAGACTGAACAGCTTCCACATGAGATGCCTGAATAAGATCCTGAAAATAAAGTGGGAATACAAAATATCAAACAGAGGTGCTGGAGCGTGCATAACTGACACACTTAGAAACCACTATCAAGAGGAGCCAATTGCAATGGACGGGCCATTTCAGGAGAATGGGAGGAGATGATATCTCTAAGAATATTCTATACAGCAAGATTTGAGATGACTCTAGAAATTGGGGTTGCTCTGCTCTATGGTGGTACCATGATATGTGCAAACATTATATGAAGCCATTCAACACCAAAGTAGAAAGCTGGGAAGAGCGACAGAATCCTGTCTGATCTGGAGGGAACATCTGGCACTGGGTGCAGCTCAACATGAAGTGGCTTTGATCCAGAGGAGGGAAGCAAAGAGAGAAAGAAGAAAGCAGCGTGCTGCAAACTTGGACTCCAACTCAGATAATGCATGGATCTGTGAAACTTGTAACAAACTGTGTTGGCCCTGATAGTCACAAGCAGATTCTTCACGCACTTGACTAGACCTCTTACAAGTACACCATGATCCAGAGGATCAATGGTTGCAGATACTATATGATCTGAAGAAAATTTTCTGGATAAAAACAAATGTTGAGTGTATTACTGTGAAGAAATAAAATGAACTCTGAGCAATTTATAGAAAGCTTCTCCTTTCTGTGAGGAGGGAGGATGGTGTAAGACAATGGCAACACAGAGATAAAGCAGGTAACAAGATAATTACTGCAATCTAGTCTGCTGCTGCTCACTGCAGGACCGATCAATCGGAGGAAGTTCTGAGCTAAAAGGGTCAAAACAACTAAGGACAATTGGCAATCAGCAAATGACATAGGTTGCCTGTTCAAAGTAGGTCTGCTGAACTACTGTACTCCAATTTGTTTGAGGTAAAAAGCCAGCTTGAGTTATTCTTCATTATTTTCATGGTGATGTGAGTGTCTTACACTTGTTTAACAGAGTGCAATTATAATGAAGGCAACAGGGCTGCATCATTCTCTGGCAATTACAACTTTAATATTAAAATACAATAAGTATGTTTGGAGATCTGTAATAAGGTCAGATTATCTATATAAGCAAACTTCAAAATGGGTATTGTTTTATTTTTAGCAACATATTTGATTACTCGTCTCTTTCCATGTTTCTTTTCTACAGTAGTAAAACCTACCTCTTAAAAGTAAGATTCCTATGAAGAGTAGATCTACAGCCACAATAATAAATAAAATATGTTTTACTAATAATAAATATAACTTTTTATAGATACATATACTTTTATGTAGATATATTATTCTTCATTTACAAAGCAAGGACTAATGTTGGATCAGCTTTTTAAGCTTCTTAAATCTGTAAGTAGCTTTGTGGCTGGGAAAGAAGTTTAACCTGTGCTCAGTAATCCTACTGCACCTTAGTACCTTAGAATCTAGTGATTTACAGAAGCCTCTTCAACCTTATTCTTTACTGTTTAGTTTTCACTGCTAAATTTGGGAGGAAATTGAATTAGATTCCCACAGGCAGTATGGAAAATTGGGGAAAATAGCTTCTTATTCTCCCTCTACTGAGTATAATATATCTAGTTGTGAACAGTATAACCCAGGCAGGGGGACCATACTTGCTTTCCTTTCTTGATGGCCTAGTTTTAACTAGTTTGGAGAGTTTGAAATTGTAAAAATTGCAAAGGGGCAGCATGATCACCTTTACCTTGATAGTAAAATCACAGCTTGGTCTCCTTTGCCTGTCTTTTTTTGAGTATGTGATTTTGAAATAAAATATATGTGAGAGAGACAGAGCTGCACCTGATTTGGATCCAACCAGCTGAGCAATATGTTGCACAAGTTCCAAATTTAAATATAAATACCTCTTCTGGTTTTTTTGTCACCTTTACACGAGTCCTGTTTACACAAATGGAAATAGTCTCAGGTTAAATGTTTGTCACTGGGAATGATTATTATATACTTAGACCCCAGAGAAATAGGTTGTCTGGGACCATTCTGCCCTTCTGACACCAAATGATACCTCTAGGTCCTCTTTGGCACTACTCTGAAAGACAGATTACAGACTTCCTCATGCCCGTCAGTAGGCAGATTGCCATTTGTATCCTTCTCTTCTTCCTTGAAGTGGGAAGAGATAACATTCTGTTCTCAACTGACAGCAGTGATTCCCTGACTATATACTTAAAAGTGAGAGCCAATGCATCTCAGCTAAACAAATAGAAATGTTTACAAAAAGTTATCGTACAGAAGGTAAGGGGAAGAGGGAAAACCTCAAATAAGTGCAGAACTATTATTCTACCTTAAAAAGTAAATCTGTAATATAAGTTACATTCATTTCCTTATCTATTGTTTCTTAGGGGCATCCCTGATGAGACAGTTTCATAGTGTAATTAACTTAATTTGGGTACACTGATATAAATTACATTAGGATCTGGAGTACACATACAGGTAGTTAGCTATCTTGGGATAGCTGTGTGCAGTAGACTGCTTCAGTTTCATAGTTTCATAGTTATTAGGGTCAGAAGTGACTTATTAGATTATCGAGTCCGACCCCAGTGTTTGGCATTAGATGGAAGTGAAGCAAAGAACTGGTATAGGATAAGTCGTAGAACAACAATCAGTATAATGTATGCCAAATAAGTTTTATTTCAGATTTTCCTTGTGGTAATTCTACACTAGATTTAGTATGTTACACAGATATAACGCTGCATATCATATGTTCCTTGTTTAAATCTGTGTAAAGGCTAATTACAACGGTGCAAACTTGTCATGTGTCTAGGCCCTTAGTAGGCCCATATGTAATCAGTTCAGTGAACAAGGGGCAGCAGTAGCAAAAAATAATCAAAGAAACCCAACGGGCTGCCCTGAACCTAAGGAAGTGAAAGTGAAATTGGGTAATTTCTAGGTCATATGTCAGCACCCAGAGAAATGGGCTGAACTAGAACTCTAAAACACCAATCAGTGGTTTTCAACCTTTTTAGACTCAAAACACACCTTCGTAATTTTTTTTGGAATCAAAGGGGTACCCTGGCTGAGAACCAGTGAGCTAGAAACTAGCTGGTATCAGCTGAGAGTGGAGAGGGGCAGGACCTCACCACACTATGCTTTGCTTTTTCCACCACCTCTCCTTCCCAGCAACTAGTATGTGCCTGAGGGGGCAAGTGCTGCTCTTCTGAGGACTTAAACATAAGCAGTGGGAGTCGCATGCATCTGTAACCCCTCCTACCAGTCCCGGGAGCATAGGAAGAGGGAAGTGGAATGGGGGGCAAATTGGGCTGAAAAGTATAGCCTCGGGCCCCATGCCTACTCATCCACATGTGCATTGCCACACAGCACAACCTGCTGCTGGGAGTACAGGGGCTGGCACAGGAGCTGCTGGGGGACAGGCAGCTGTAGGCACTGGTTGTCCATGAGACACTGGGGTGTTTGGTACTGGGAGGAAAGAGTGATCACCTGCTTCCTGGCACAGGGACCAGGTGCCATGACATCCTTGGGATGATTTGATAAAATCTTGGTGAGAATCACTACTCCAGATCAATAACTTTGAAGAGGAAGCTTTTTACTTTTGTGGCTCAAAGTAAAAGTAGATGCTTCTTCTTCCTCTTTTATTATGACTGCTTTCTGGGATATGGGCCCAAGTCTCCATCCACTTCCCAGCTTCTCCAGAATGGAACTGGTTCATTGCTTCCTTTCACAGAATACTTGGGGAGGGCAATCCAAACCAGATGGTACTTCTAGTACAACTGAGATCTCCTTGGTCCTTACAAAATACACGCAAAAAATATTAAGGATTGGTATAACTCTTTCCTGCGCTCTACAGGTGGGAGCTGAAATGCCAAATCCTAGAGGCCTAGTAGTTGCTTAGCGAAAGATCGTGTGCACTTTACTCATTCTTCTCTATTTATCAACTGCTTTCTGCTTCTCTGTTTTTACCTGGGCCAGAAGGGAAAGTGCCCAAATACCAACGGTGTTCTCATGATTTACATGGCTTACAGGGAAACAAAAGCTACCTACAATTTGAACAAATAAATTGTTAGGGCAGACCCAAGGGGTTCAGATAAGCTATGGACAAACCTTGATCTTCCAAACATTGATGATAACCTGTATGACACTGATGATTAAACTGTATGGGCTGGATTCCTTAGTACGATAAACTTACACAACTCCAACTAACGTATAGCTGAGGAACTTAAGGTTTTCAGCTTTGCAAACAAAGACCAAATCCTTTAACTTTCTCCTGACATCCAAATCCCAATAAATGGGTTTGGCAAAAACTTCTCCTCATCCCCGCCGTAAAACTACAATAGAGCTGTTTTGCAATGTAGGCACAGGACTGGACTATCCTGGTTACACCATTAACTAGGCAAATCACTTCACCACCCCCTGGCTCAGATATTCTGTTTGTAAAACAGGGTAAGGATACATGTCCTCCTTTATAAAATGCTTTGAGATCAATGTATGATATATCTAAACAACCCTGGAGTCTGCACTTCATTTTAAGTGCCTAAAGTGATCTTGCAACAACACAAAATGAGAATTGCTACTTCAATGGAATTTTAAATAGTATATGTACAGCACAATACTAATTTTAATTTACAGGTTAAAAAGTAAAGGTCTATTTCCTTACTTATAGAACTCAACAATATATAGTGAAAACCAAAAAGATGTCATTGAATAATATATTTCAGGCATGAAAATGAAGATTTCCTATTGCATTTCAGATTTAGTTTTATGTCTAACACCCTGGCAAATTGAAAAGATTTGAGATAGCAGTGATAAAGATAAAGTGAGAGACACTGTAGTCAGAAGGTTGCCCATATAATCTGTTTTGTTTCCTTGGAGGTGGCTGTTATAATCAGAATAGGTTGATTGTATAGGCAATGTGTCAGCATTTCCTATAAATTCCTGCTTTCAGGGGCTTATACCTAGCATTAAATTCAACATATGAGGTTTTGACCTGAAAGGGATTTTTTTTTTCTTTCTCTAATAAAGCCACAATTCAATAGCAATTTGGTTATGTGATTCTGAGTTACTATGTGCAAGCATAACAAGAATGAAGTCTACTGCTTAAGATGATTTTCCACACTTGGGCGTTTTAAATACTAAGTCAGAAATTAAAGTATTTGGCAAAAAAGTAATAAATAATAGTGTCTTATTGGCCAGACTCTTCAGCCTTTCTAGAGGTAAAATTCTCGTGAAACTTAATGGAACGTTTGGTTGCATATTGAATGTAAAATTAGGCCTGATCTCCCTGGAATAATCTTCTACCTTTCTACAAAGCATGTGCAAAATGCTTATGCACTAGCATAAGTCACTGGAAAGTCCTTGTATGGCAGCCTTAATTTTTACTCCCTTAGTACATAGGTACAAAGGAAGATACAAGGTGCAAAGCAGTAGAGTCAGTACATAATGTTTGGAAAGGAAGAGAAAGGAAAAGCAAAATGGTCGAAATGTGTCATCTGCTCTTAAGCAGATCAACAACACAATAGTAAGACCCACATTTCGAAGAAAGCTACAGTGCATATAAAGAACTAATTCTTAGATGTCTTTTTCACTTTCACTCAAAAGAAAATGGTCTTGACGATGTGCTAATTTACTAAATACCAACTTCCTAAAAAAATGTTAACCAACAGGGCAACAAATGTATAGAACCAGCAAGTATAGATCTATTTTAGAACAGAGGAAAGGCAGTACTATGTTAGACAAATTTCTTTAAAACGTTTACATATTTTTTAAACATTGAAGCCACTCTGATTTACTAAGTAAAAAGCATTTTAGAGAATTAGAAATACCGATTTTGCCAACTAATCAGAACATTTTCAGAGCTATCCCAGTCTCTCAGGTACATACTGAGCATTTTGAAACTAATCAAATAGTGCATGCACTCAGCAGACCACAATAGTTCATTCAGACCAATTTCAGATCTATCATATAGGAAATACATATTTTTATTATTAAATGCTTAGCTTTATCTGAGCAGGCAAAATGCAACCAATGACATCTGTAGTTTTCCTTTAATTGCTCCTATAAGCAATTACATAAGCATTTAAAATTCCCTATGGTTGCAGTTTAGGACAGCAATCCTATTCAGTGCAGCGTTTAGGTATATGTTCAAGTTACAAATATGCTTAAGATCTGTGGAGGATAGGGACCCGCAGAAGTACCTGCATACTGGACAAGCCAGATATTCTAATAGTTAGGCCTTGGTATTGAATTCACCGGGCCCTTGCAGGCTGGATCCAGATTATGGAACTTCTCAAGGATTTTATGACCTACGGTGCATGGCTGCCGGAGCCATTGTTTTGGCACATGGACTAAATGTACATGGACTCTCTGGAATCCAGAGATTAAACGCTGTTGCTGCCCACCCCGCCATTTTTCCTGCCACTAGTTTTAGTTGCCAGAGGTGATTAAAACCCCCAAGTTCAGCAAATGAACGGGCTGTGGTTGGGTTGGGGAGAGAGTGAGTGGTATTAACCAGCTGGTTTCCACAGCTGTGTTGAAACATTGGGGATTAAAGCCCCCAACTCAGGCTTCGGCAGCCACAGCCTAATCTGGACCGCAGAGGTGGGTGGTCCAGGCCATAAGCAGCTCCATGGGCCAGAAGACATACCACCATGGACCAATCATGTTTGCCATCCTTGAATTAGAACAATGCGCTGGAAT
>NW_017728993.1:82219319-82241575 GCF_001723915.1 Gavialis gangeticus
TGAATGGGCTGTGGTTGGGTTGGGGAGAGAGTGAGTGGTATTAACCAGCTGGTTTCCACAGCTGTGTTGAAACATTGGGGATTAAAGCCCCCAACTCAGGCTTCGGCAGCCACAGCCTAATCTGGACCGCAGAGGTGGGTGGTCCAGGCCATAAGCAGCTCCATGGGCCAGAAGACATACCACCATGGACCAATCATGTTTGCCATCCTTGAATTAGAACAATGCGCTGGAATTATGATTGCTGGTCTCCATTCCATATTCTGTTATTGATCTCAATGTTTTTGGTAGTTTTAAAAATGCCAGTCACTAGTATTTCAATGCCAAAGAGGTAAAAAAGAGCTTCCTGGAAATGTGTGTTGTAGCCACTGGCTACATACAGGCATTAAGGGCTTTCTTGTGGAAGAAAAATAGCTCTTCTGCAAGAAAGTTCTACGTCTTCCAACCAGGAAGATCTCTTGCCTCCTGTGCTAACCTGAATGAATGTATGTTGGTCTTCACTGTTGAAGACACCCAGTGTTCTACAGTTCTGCTTTGCCTTCCTCCCTCTAATGAAGAGGGAGGGAAGGAGAGCACTGGCCCTCTGACAGCCTGTCCAGTGGCAAGTTGTCATAGAGCCCTGCAGGTTCCCTGGGGGGGAGGAGCAGGGGAGGGAGCATTTTTTTTGTGGAGGGAATCCTGGGAGATTTCTGCAGTCTAGTCCAGTCCAAAAGTGCAGGGTGCAGCCATACCACTGCACCTCCTCTGGATCTTCCCTTTTTAAGAGGCACAACTTTCTTAATGGATTCTGGAGTTTTAAAGAATCTATCATTATCTTTTGATCACTTTTAAGGTTAAGGCAAAGACTTTTAAACTGTGATAGAATACAAAGTAGAAGCTGGTGGATAAGAGGAATCCACAAGTGATGCGTTCTTGGGGCCTAAATTGTTCGGTAGATAGGTCTCTGTGCTGTACACTATTTTGACCCTTCATATTGCTCCAATGTTTTAACCTTATAAACAGGGAGTTATAATAATCCAGTATGAGGATGTCAAGTGTTTGGATCACTGAAGCTCTGTCTCCATCTAAGAGGAGGAGGTAAGATCTTCTAAATGAAAATAATGAAGACATTTATTTCTGACTAATAATTTAAGGCTAAATAGTAATTTGGCAGACCCAAAATGTGTTGGCACATGCACCCCCTGAGAGTGCCGGTGCACCCCTGACCAGCTGTTTTCGCCACTTAGGCGATGCGCAGGGAGGGCAGGCTGGAGCAGCAGTGCCCCCCCTGCAAGCACCAGCCTAGGAGAGGAGCACTGTTGCACTCCCAGAAGTGGCCACAGCCACTCCCAGAAGCGGCTGCAGCAATCACCCACGGGGGGACCCCCTCGCCTGCCACCTGGTCAGCGGGATTGGCCGTGGGGGACCCCCCCAAGTTGGTGGGATCGGTCACAAGGGGGAACTTCTCCAGCTGGTGGGATCAGCTGTGGGGCTAAGGCGGCACCAGCTGCGCATGCCCCAGGCCTTGTACCACTTAGTAAATGGATGGTGAAGGCCTACAGTAGAAGTGCAATAGGGAGATATCCTCAACAGGAAAATGTTTCAGTTATTTGCTCTAAACATTTCTCCCGTTACACTAAAATCACTTTCATCTTGCTAGTGGCCTTCATTCAGCAGCAAATCTCTTATAGGTGTTGGGGGGTGCTATAATTGTTGCATCCACTATAAAGGACCATATTACTAACAGTATAGCTTGTGGTGTTCCACAACTCTGATGCAGTTTCATGTATCAAAGAGTAATGAGGCAAAGCATAAACTTGTGGGTGTGGACATACGTACACTTGAAGCCTTTTCAAAAGGGCAACGTTTCAAAAAGGCAGCAGGTGGTATGTTCTAATTGCTATGTGTGAATGAGCTGAGAATGATTCAAATGTAGTTTTAACCCTGGTTGAAGTAGTGTTAAAGTTGGGTTTTGCTGTTACAATCTGGCCAAACTGTGTGTGAATGCAAATTGTACTTGTCTAACAAAAAGTACTATATTATGTACATGTAATATTTTACATGTACCCATAATGCATGGGTTACAAAAAGTAATGTAAGTCCTTAGTCCCATTTTTGCTTTTTCTTTCTCACCATGGCACTATGTAAGTACCAAAGCTGCATACTACACTTGAATATCCTGGCTTTGGTTTGCTCTGCATCACCACTTTAACTTTATTTAGCCACCATTTGTTTTTATTCAATTAATACTAGTCTTACATCTGGTCAGCAGCAATCCCAAGAAAGTTGCTCTAGGATACTAGTGATTACACTGAACTTCCTGTCTTTATTTGGAAGTAGTATTTCACAGCATCAGATGCCAGCTGGTATCCTGCACTCTTTCCCCCACTGCGCCACTGAAAAGGAACAATTTGTTGTGTGGGAGGTCTAAAATTGTGGAGATTAAATTACCATCTGAGTGGACATGGTTACAATACCATTCAAAAATGTTACTTAACTCTCTGCCTTGGGAAAATTTTGTTCTCACGTGCAGAGATACCCCAAGTGAGTTGTTACACATATGTGTCAACTATTATTGTTGGACAGACCTGCCTGAAGCAGCAATATCTTTATCTGTCTCCAGCTTAGAGCAGAATCATGGTGTAGCAGCTATTGTGTCACAATAGGGAATAGAGTACATTTGTGAACAGGAAGGAAAATCATTGTTAGGTGAATAGCATACCTGCTATAAGAGAAACAAGCAAGTTTATTTCATACTGATTTATATAATTTCATGAAGGATACAAAGGAAAAAAGGCTGTATAAGAATATCAGTGGTGTGTTCAGAATCCCACACCAGGGGAACTAGCTCAGTGTAGCAGTACATCTGTTGCTCTTTTCAATAGATTTTAAAGCATTTCTATGTAAGAGCCTGCATAAGGAGTGATTTAAAGGTTAGATGGTACCCTTAGTAGCTATTGCTGCAGTAAGAATGTGTAGAGGGTCAGTGTACTACTGGCACTACCTGATGATTGGCTTCTGAAGGGGAGAAACAAAGTTTTTTGGTGCTCTGATGGTGCTCTCCTGGGGTAAGACTTTTGGCCCCTTCATAGATACTGAAACAATGACTCACAGGCAAAGAACATGGGATCCTAGTCAAATCACTACCTGCCTTGGGTGTCTAGACCAGGGGTGTTCAAGTCCTGGCCCATGTGTCATCTGGCTTGCAGGGCTCCCCATGGAACCAGGAATTTGGAGGCAGGGGAACAGTTGCACCAGATTCCTGTCGTATTTCTGGACCCACGGGGAGCTCCATGCTGGTTAAGGTGCTACACATACCCTGGCTTGCAAGGCTGGACAAGGGAAGCCAATCCCAATCCCAGAGCACAGGGGCAGGAAGGGGTGGTGCCAGACCCCAGGGCTCAATCCTGGTGCACGGGGTAGGGAGGGAGTACTGCTGAGTCCCAGGACCCGATCTAGCCAGTGGACACACATCTGGCCTGAGGGGCTTACCAACCCTGCACACCGAACTTTATGCTGGATCAGGTCCACAGGTTGAACCTGTGCATGGGATCCAGCTTGTGCCACTCATCCAGCCTGCAGGGCCAGAAGTTGAGTACCACTGGTCTACACCAACACTGCTATTTGGGTTAATGAAACAGAAAGATTCAGGATTCTGATAGCCCCTTGTGTGGTCACAAAAAGAATCAGTAAATAACACAATATAGACATGCACACCTGTCTATAGAAGAACCACAAGAAAGACGTAATTATGCTTTCATCCACAATAAGATCTGTAAATCATAAGCCCATGTTTGCATTCTGAAAGTGAGACCTTTTTAGAAGTAGTCACTTGACAAACAGTAGTGCAATAGTTTATACTAAGCTTTGGCCCAATCCTTCTCCAACTAATGGCAATAAGAAAAACTCAGTGGGAGTAGGATTAAGGTCTTCATTTAAGCTTCTCAAATGCTGACTGACGTTAGTGTTAGTTTGAATTTTGAGTAGTTACATGTTGCGACTAAAAATCTTTTCTGACTGTCCCAGACCTGCACAGCTGTGACTTGCCACTAGAGGGCTGGCAAGCAGGGGCCTGACTAGGAGTAATAGCTGTGAGTTGTACACACAAGAGGGTGAAGGGAAGGGATGCTGAAGGACTGAAAACTGGGTGGCTTATCTCTGGAGACTGGCCACACATTTGTGGAACATGAGCTGGGTAACATGGTCAGAGATAAACCTGCCTTGGAGTGGTATAACTTTAAGACATCTAAGACCAGTGAGGGTTAAGGCTGATGTTTGCAGTGTAGGTCCTGGAAGGGAACCAGGATGTGTGCTGGCTCCATCATGGAGGGGTTAGGGAAGAGGGGTCTATGGGTCTGATATAGCCCATTGACTGAGCCTGCACCACTTATCCAACCTGCAGGGCCAGTTGAGTTTGTCACCTTTGCCCTAACCATAACTCCAAGGAGAAGTCTGCCTCCTGGGTTAAAAACAGACAATCTGCTTGATTTGCATTTTTTCTCACACTAAACTCCAGACCTTACAGACTGACAAGCTGGTTATCCCATATTAAGTACCTGTGAATTCTTTGAATTAACACTTTGTCTCTGAACAATTATGGCTAATTCAACTTAATTGCCATTCAAGCCTAGTGTGTAAATGGCTGAGCTGCATCTGTTTTGATAGGAGTCATATCCTGGCCCTGGTTGTCTGTTTTTAGCCCTGCTCTCTCAAACACATAGAGGCTAGCAAGTGATTTGTTTTTAAAAGGGATAATGAGTCATGAGAAAACTCAAAACAGAATCATTTACTCATGTTGACTAACCTTGTCAGAGAAAGGAAAATTCAAGCACTAAGTTAATTCAAAAGGACTCAGAGTAGATCTTATGAAAGTATCTGGTGGCCAAGCTCAGCAGGTCTCTGTACTAACAGGTGGGGAAATATATAGGAAATGCCAGGAAAACTTAGTCAGAGCTGGTATTTGGGGACAGAACCAAAGCTGCAAGCATCTAACCAGAAAAGTCCCTGCCCTCCTCTTTAGGAAGGAAGCCAGGAAGAAAACAGACTGTACTCTAAAATGAAAAGGAAAACTGACAATATCCATGTGTTTCTTATGCTACATAGGCTGAACAACTTCTGCTCCAGGTATACCAACAATACACACAGCCAGGGATAAAATACAGCTAAAGCACCAGTGTTGAGTCCTGGCTCCAATTAAGAATCTTCGGTAAATACAGGCATGCACAAATTGTATCCAAGCAATGCTTTTGGAAAACCAGGAATTGGAAATTTTGTTGAAAAAATATAGAGCAAACCAGATAGCTATTTCTATCCCCCCTTCCGTTGGGCAACTTATGATCACACTCTAATTGTCAATGAATGCCAATATGAAAGGTCTAGCCATAGACAAAATGTTTGGAACAGACAGTAGAATAACTGAGATTTAATTCATGGCTGTTGTTTGGTAACTCTGGTACAGGCACAACAGTTATCGGCACTTGTGTCTCCCAAGTTGCCTAGCCTCATGAGTTTTTTTATTTGTATAGGTAATAGGCTTTATATGAATTACACTCATATATATACTCAAACCACTGATTCTAACAGCTACCTTGTTATTTCACTGACTCCTCTCCCAGTCCTGCCTTTTAGTCACTTCTACTAAGACTACCATCCAAGATAGATTGGTGCAATCTGGATAGGGGGAAGGATAAATTCAAGGTCCTCCTCCTGCTCCCTCCAGTGTTCTGCTATTCTACTGATTATTATTTTGTATACTGCAGTATGCACACATACAGTAAAGGAAAATATTTCCTCAAAGAGCAGAAGTCTAGCTTAATGATTGCTCACCTGGAAGGGACAAGGCTTGGGTTCCACTCCCTGATCTAAAGGGCTATGTCTATATTTTTCTTTCAATATTCACTGGAGTAGAATGCATAACAACACTCTTTGGAGATAAGAACTCATATCACCCTTTTCTTAAGGGGTACTCAACCCCCAGCCCTTAGGCCTAATCCAGCCTGTAGAGCCAATGCATCCAACCTGCAGAGCTCCTCACAGGCTGGGAAATTTGGCAGCGGGGAAGCAGTGGCAATTAATACTGCCACCCTCCCGTGCTGCCAAATTCCTAAGACCCATGAAGCTGAGCTGCGGACTGAGCCACACACCCTTCCCCCACATAACTGGATCAAGGCCAGACCATGATCCCTCTTCCCCTTCACAGCCATATTGGGGCTGGGCTGCCTCCCACCCCACTACATGTGGCTGGATTAGGGCCACCAGCTGGATCCAGCCCATAGAGGCATCAGGCCCTGGCTCATCTAGCCATCAGGGCAAAAAGATTAAGCACCCCTGTCCTAGATGAATGCCTTAACTACTAAGCTATGTAGTGATCATCAGGTTCGATAAACACAGACATATATGAATGAGAACTAAACAATGAACTTTATTGTTGGAGCAGTAGGCAACCTCTGCAGACCCTTTGTCTATCTTGCAGTAACTCATAGCTACTACCTGACTGAAGAACCATCTCACAATTTTGCACGCTTCTAAATTAGGGAGTGTGTCTTAATTATAACTTTTATTTCGACAGCCAAGGGATTCATGTTTGTTATCTGTCCTTCTTACCCTCTACCATCTGTATTTTAACAGAAAGCAGTGGCTGCCAGCTGCATTTTGTAGGGTTGTAGCATAATAAAGGGGGTCTGACTGAGGCTCAAGAGGCTTCTGTGTCTTTGTTTAGTAAGTGTTAGAAAAATGTTGTAGCCATGATAGTCCAGGTATTATGCAAGAGGCAAAGATGTTTCGTGGGTGATATCTTTTAGTGGATCAAGTACATGGTTGAGATAAAGCCAGGTGAGCTTTTGAAACTGAAGAGAATGCTTTGCATTCAAAAGCTTATCTAACATTGTTCCAACTATCCAGCTGGTTGAATAAAAGATATCAGTCAAAAAATCCTTGTCTTTGTTTATTAAGAGAATTTAGATCAGAATTTTCAAAAATGGCTTTTTATTTGTGATTGCCTAATTCAAGTTACATTCAGCACAGTTTTTAAAAATGCTGAGGACCCACAATGCCATTTAAAATTACTGGGAATGCTGGTGGCACATAATTGGTAACAATTTAAATGCTCAAAAACTACTTTCAAATGCTTGGGATTTTGTTTGTTTGTTCTTTTCATTTTGGTGCAGGATCATAAGTTTAAATAGGGCAGAATCTTAAAGAACATTTTTCACTGCTTATCATGCCAGTGTGCCCATCCATAGCGTTGAGATGTAAAACTGGGTAGTACTTAAGTTCCTTTTTACAGTATTATTCCTTCTGAAATTATAGTGGTAAGAATTACCTGCCAGTAGAATTATGTGGATATTTGATTTTTTTTTTGAATCATTGGCTGAGCTGAAAAAATCCATTTTGGGTCCACTGAAATGTGTCGCTTTATTTTTAGGATGTTATGACATTTTTAGAATTACATTTTGACAATTTTCAAAACAAAAATATCATCTCAAAATACTTTCCCCTCTCCCCCCAAAAATAACTTTTGCTTTTATATTTCTAAATATTTCTCCAATTTTGGGCTGAAATTATTTGTGAATTTGGACTGAATTATGCAAATAATTTCAGCCATTCCTGGAGGGGCATTTTTCAGTGAATATGCTATTCATCAAAAAATCCAAACCAGGTCATATTTCCTATTGAGGAATTTAGAATGAAACAAATGGCTTTTCTCAGCGTAATCCATGCTAAAACCAATCTGACATTACAAATTATATATGCTAGATGTAGAAAAGATGTATTAGGTCATCTTGTCTTTATCTGTGCTGCTGTAGGAATACAGCATATTTAAATAATTTCTTGAGTATAATTTGAAACTAAGGAAATGAGGCTTTCATTACATCTCTTTTCTTTATTTTTATTCATTCTATTTCAATTTGTTTGTCCCCATAGCTGAAAGCTCATTTTTGTTTCTTTTTTCAAAAATATGTGATTACTGCTTAAATAGCAGGGATTCTCATTTACTCTGTTTTAAAATCCGAAATTCTCTGACAAAAAATCCCAAATTCTCTGATTAAAAACCCCCAAATCACACTACTATATATATATATATATATATATATATATATATATATATAGGTATTGGTTGAACACAATGTTTTATTGATATATTTACAATTTTAAAGCAATTTGGAAGTCTACCAGTGTCTCAATCATTATAATAAAATAAATTCTAAATACCTATATATTAAGGTGTTTGATTTTGGGTTTTTTTATCATAGAAAATCAGAGCTCTCCCTGCCCCCTTCACTCACCAGGGGGCATGTCCAGCTGCGTCAGTATCCGTAGCTGCTTTGTGGTGCTGAGCAGCCCTGATATGCTGGTGCCCTGCCCCTGCCCATGCCATTGCCCCTCACTCTGAAGCCACAGCCCCACCCCCCAGCCCTACTGTTGCCCCTCCCTCTCAACCCACAGCCCCCACAACCTTGCCAGTGTCCCTCACTCCCAACCCACAGCCCCCAAGCTGTACCAATGCCCCTCACTCCTAACTTGCAGCCCCCTGGCCCTGCCAGTGCCTCTCACTCCTAGCCCCGAGACCTGACATGCCCCTCACCCCTGACACACAGCTCCCCCAGCCCTGCTGGTGCCTCTCACGCCCAGCCCATAGCCCCCCAGCCCAAGTGTGTGAGAAAGGGAGTGTGTGCACAGGTGACAGATGAGGGGACCGGGGAGGGCACAGGTGATATGATGGGGGGGCATGTACCCCCCCAAGATTTCTGTGCCCATAGCGGGGCTGCAGCTGGGCCAGACCAGCTCATGGTAACAACTTGCTCCACAGCCCAGTGGGCAGGACCCAGTGTGGGAGGGAGCGTTGTACTGTCATGGCCGCCAAGGTGAGGTGCAGCGGCATGGAGTTCTGTCCCCCACTGCTGCCAGGCAGGCAGAGGGTGCCTCACCTTGGCTATAGTAGCGCAGTGCTCCCTCCCACATTGAGTCCCACCTGCTAGGCTGCAGAGGCAGTTGCTGCCTGGAACTGGTCTGGCTTGGCTGCAGCCCTGCACCCAGCTGTGAGCACAGAAATTTCAGGGGGCACATGTTCCCCTCCCTGTCACATCACCTTGGCCCCCCGCTGCATTGTCTGTGCTCCCCCACCTCCCCATGTCACCTGTGCCCCCTCCCCCCCAGACTTACCTGGAGGGGAGCTGTGGGAGCTGCTCTCCAACACCCTGCCTGGCTGCCACATGCATGTGTGTGCATGCACATGCATGTGGTGCCCCTGAGTCCTGCTCCCCCCCATCACCAAGCAGCCCCTTGCAGGCTGGAACTGTGCCAGTCTGGAAGGGGAAACCTGTAGTTTCCCACATTTTTCTCTTTTAAAGGAGAAATTTGTTATTTTCTCCATTAAAGGAGAAAATCCATAATTTTCCACAGCAAATGGAAAATTCAGATCCCTGTTAATTAGGTATTAAGCACACAATAAGGTCTTAACATCTTCAGATTGCAAACTTACATTGTTTATCTACACAAACAACCTTGCATATGTAAGTAGTCCTGTTTAAATCAATGGGATTACTTACAAGAGTAGGATTACAAATATTCCTCACTTTTGTTACGATGGGGGTCCAAACTATCATAAGTTAAAGTTAATGGTGCTATACATATGCCTTTACTTATGGCAGCTAATATGCAGTCTGTGCTTGCTTCTGTTAATCGATGGTACAAGAGGGTGGTCTTACACTTCAAGAGCTTTGTGATGTGGGGCCAGCCAGTTCTTCATGGTAACTTAATCTAGATGTGGCCATGTGTTTTTTCAGAGGACACCCAAGACCTAAGAATGAAAGGCTGTATTTTTTTTACAATAGTGTAAGAGTGAAGTTGTAGCTGTGATGGTCCAGAAATTATGTGAGAGGGAAGGATTTCTTAGGGTGATATCTTTTAATGGACCAACTGTGTAGTTGGGATAAAGTCAGACAAGCTTTCAAATGCAGGGCATTCTTCATTGGATTTCAGTGAGACCTGACAAAGAATGTACTGCATTTGAAAGCTTGACTAGCTTTACCCCAACTACTTAGGTGGTTCAATAAAAGATATCACACTAAGAGATCCTTGCCTCTTGCATATTCTTTTTTTAGTCAGGGAAAAAGCTACAGTTCATATTATTTTTCAAATTTGTGTTTGACTTAATAAATGGTGTTATGTGGAAAAGGTCTGAAAAAAATCTATATTTGGCATGTAATTACTCTTTGGCTGCCCTCTAGACAATCTATTTTCTTTGAAGAAGGATGATCTTGGGATTATGGCACTGGGTTGAATTCTTCTTTCAATTCTTCTTTCACTTTCTGTGAATGACTGAATAAATTTCTATGCCCCAGGCCTTGTCATACCTTAGATTTAGGACTTTAGGACTGAGGTATTAAGTGCACTTAAAAAGCTACTGTCTGAGCATTCAAGCAGTAAAACATGTGCTAAGTGCCACTGAAGAGTAGCAAAGTTCAGGCTTTTCTGGCGAGGAGTATGTCCAAATCATAGTACCTAATATGTGTTGGGCTAATGTCTGACTCTGCTCCACAAAAATAATGATTAGGAGACTTCACTCTGTGTGTGAGTGTGTGTGTGTGTGTGTGTGTGTGTGTGTGTGCGTGTGTGGAGGGGGGGCAGGTTGAGACTGACAAACAGCTGTCAGTTAGAAAGTTTTCTGAACGGTTGCACAGAATGATCTAAATAAAACACATCCTAAATGCTGGAGCTGTTAAAGACTCCAGTACATTGTTGTGTGCTGCAAATGCTGGGACCAATAATCAGCTGTCTGTTGCTCCCAGTCCCTCCATTGTACCGGAGTGGTTCAAGACTCTGGTGCAATGCAGGGGGCTGAGACCGACAAAGTTTTTGTTAGTTCCCAGTGTGCCCTCCTCTTCCTCTGCCTCCCTGCCCCATCCACCAGAGTGAACCCTTACAGGGCACCGGCATCTTCAACAGCTCCAGTGTTTAGAATATTTTATTTAGATCATAGTAAGCATTCCGTGTGATGCACAGAAAACTTTTTAGCTTGCAGTAATTCTTACTGCAATCTAAATAAAACACCTCCTAACCCTCCAGTACCTTTGTAAAATGGGGCTGCTACGTTCCTTTAGCTCATGTACTATAGGCCTAGACCTTGGAACTGATGATTTAGGGTTCTGTTCTGAGGTCAGATTAGACTCAAAGGATCTAAAGGGTCCCCTTTGGTCTTCAAACCTATGGAAACATGTATTGTATCTTTACACAAAATATTGTTGTTTCATTTTTAATAAGTACTAAGCAAATCAAAGAATGCTTGGAAAGCAAATGCAGATGAGCTGACTGCACCGCCCACTACAATGCTATAAGCATGTTTTTGCCATCTCTGAAAAAAACAGGCTGGAGTGTTGAATCTGATCCAGTAGCTTTAATATTCCATCTACTAGAAGAACTAAACAACTTCATTTATATTTCAAATGTTTCAAATCAATATTTCCCTTCATTTTGTATGACCCCCACCAGCATAACCACAATAACTGAAAATTTAAGGAATAGATTGCCTGTTATGAATAATTTAAGCCTGTCATCAGGGAAAGCAAATTGTGAAATAGTGCTGACAAAAACAATGTTTATATGTTTATATTAAGGAATAAACCTTTACAACTCCATCTTGTCTAAGTTAGCTTTTAAAATCCTGTAGACTCTTTTCCCATTTTAAAGGTCATTCAGACTTCTCAGCTGGCAAATTAAATATGCAAAGATTGCTTCTGTTCTCAGAGAATTTCTGAACTAATCTGGAAATGAAATAAATAAGTAAATAAAATCTACCGATAACTATGAGTCGATTTATTAAAGGCTGGTGCAGCACACTAGAGGAGCCCCAGAATCACCTCTGTCCCTGCTCTGGCCAGAGGCTCTGGGGAGAATCTGCAAGGGGTGCTGGGCTCAGCATATTCTTCTTTCTGGACAACTGGGGACCCCTCTGGGGGAAAAGGAGGAACTTGTGCACTGCCACCTGCTCCTAACTAGTTGGGGGGACACGGCAGGGGGGCAGCAAGGAGCATGTGCAGACACCTGCCTGCTGCTGCTACTATCTATTGCCATGCAGTTTGGGACTGAGGTACAGCAGAAGCTTTGGGGCTCCCTCTGTGTCTGGATCAGCTGGGGACAGCTGCAGTGGCAGTGGACAAGGCTAAAGAAGCTAGGCTGAAGTCAAATGTGATAGTTTTTACTGTAATACAGCCAGGTTACTGAGAACTTAGTTACTTTATCAGAATTGTCTTTAGAGATATTAAGCCTTGGTGCTCTGAGAACATCTGAGTTTAAGAGCCCTGGGGTGTGCTTGATTTGGGCTTCCTCCTCGGAGTCACAAAAGTAAATGTTTTAGAGAAGTTAAATGCAGAAAGACAGGCGGTGTCAATGTCATGCCTTTTCTGCATATATGGGGATGCTGTTTGCTTCCTAGGATGAAGTCAGTGAATCCACTGTTCACTTCCTAGGGTGAAGTCTGTGAATCCATCCACTCTGAGTTATGAGGGGCAAGCCCAACACCATCCTAACATTTTCACCCTTGGCTCACTAATATTCAGAAAAAAGGAGGGTTTCCCTATGTCAGGACATTCCTTCATCCAGTGAACAAATTTAAGATCACAGTCCAAAACGGCTGTCTCTGACTAGGCTTTGACACAATGAAACTATCAGCCACAAAAAAGGAAGTGGATGTGGTTCCCTGAAGGCCATGATTTTGCCTAACAGAAAAACAGTGATTAGGGAGACCTCTGGCAAACTATACATAGACAAGACTTTTTCCCAACATGCATTATGTTCTATATTATGAATCTAGGATCAGATACTAGAAGTTCTCTGAATTATGCAATAAACTGGGAGTTAGGCAAGAGAACTGATTGGATAGGGAGTATTAGGGCAAACATCACTTTTGGAGGATGAAGGAGCTGGTGTTTTCTCTTGATATATTTTAATTTTCTGCCTTGCACATGGTGGGGGAGTGATGAGTAAGAATCAGGCAGCTCCATTGGAATCTAGGAGTAATATGTGGCTGTCATATTCTCCTGTCTCCCTAATATCACAACCACTTCCTGCTGCTGACTGTTTCTGATTATCTTAAACCTATAAAAGGTTGGAGTGTGCCGCTATGAAAGCTGGCAAGAAGGGTGTCTCACAGCACCCTTCTTGCTATATGGTCTTCCTAAATCTGAGCTGTTGCATCTTCCCCTGTAAAACACATCATTTGTTGATTCTATGACACACAGATTGTGATATGTAGCAAATGAACCAAAAATAATTTGCTTCATTAGTGTAGCACATAATTATATTACACGTGACAGACAAGCTGGTGGGGATTGTGCAACCTCTTAGCGGCACAATGCTTCTCCATTTTCTCTCTTAACCACACTTCAATCCAATCTCTACCATATTGCTTTAAAGCCTAGTATCAATTTTTATTCCTTACACTGGGTTTTCACTGCCAGACTCTCTTTAAAGATAAAGAACTCATTAAAAAACAATCTCTAACAAATGCATATACATGTACTGTAGATTGAAAACTGACAATTCCCTTGACAAAACAGTCATTACATCTCTCACAGTCATACTGCCACCTGCTCATGTGGCTTGCAGGTAGGACAACTGCCCTTGGCTGCTGCCTATAAGTCTCCTAGGATTAAATTTCTTGGGATAATTCTTTTGTTGTCCTGTTAGCCCTATTCTAAAGATATCACTTACATTATGAAATCTACTATGCATGTGCAAAACATACGAAGAGAAAAAACCCCAACATGTTCTATATACATTGCCTTACAGGTTACTGGGAATTTCCTGCATCCAGGACACTGCATGAGATACTAGAAGTGCAGTAGGCTAATTCTAGTCTACTGTGCTAATGTGCTAATGCATCCCAGAATTAGTCTACTAAGCATTAGAGTCACATAAAAAATGTCCACTGGGGCTACTGCACAGTAGCACCGATTAGGGCACATTAAATTAGTACCTGTTACAACAAATACTAACTTAACGCACCGTAATTACAGCACATTAATACACGTGTAGATGTGCCCACTTTGATGGAACTATAAGCTTCATAGTTAGATGTCAGCATTTCAGTAGTATTCACACAGTACACAGAAGTCCCAAACCTCGCCCCATAATGTTCAAGTTTTATTGTACCACCTGGACTGGATTCTTTTGATATTCTAAAATCCCTGGTAGGTAAAGAAACTAAAAGAAATTTCCCCAGCAAAGACAATACATACAGAAGCAAGTCTCTGGATTTTAGTGTGGGTTTGGTATGTAAATACTTTTATAATCCATACCTCAAAGCTTTGTTATTAATCTGAAGCCTTTAATGACAACACAGGTAATATTCCATTCCACCATCCTCTCCCAATCCACCAGCATTATTTTAGTTTTATGCTGTTTTATGTACCACATGTTACTGAGCAAAACACTGGAAAATCTAATATATTACACTGGATATTACACTATGTTTTAGCAACTAAGGTACCTCTTTTGGTTTGAGACATGTAAGGAAAATAACACAGGTAATTTAAGATTAACCCAAGATTGTCAGCAAAACCACCTCTACTAGATTAATCCTATAAAGTGTGTTTTATGAAACATTAATAACAAAAAGGTACGCCACAGCAGCTTAAGCATGGTATTTTCTAGTGGGCACATATACACAAGATGCATTACTGCACATTAGACTAATGCACAGTAATGCATCACTAGCTGCATATGTGTGGCAATTACTGTGAAGTAGATTAGTTTGTGCCATTTGCTGGGCCCAATACTTACAGGTATAATAAAGAAATGCATTAACTACTGTGCAGTAGCGCACGTTGGGTGCAAACTGTGCCCAGCCTCCTGCTTGGTGCAGAGCCACTGGAGTATGGTGTGGGTTAGCATGGAAGTTTGTGCAACCATATGTCAGACAACCCACTGGCTGTCCCAAGATGGCCTCCAGACCCGTGGCCTGACCCCTGGGGCCCATACCAGCTTCTGTATTCCCCTGGCTCTGCCCCCTGGGCCTGTGCCAGCAGCTGCCTGGCCTGTAGGCTCTGTGCCCCGTCGCTACAGGTATGTGCTGGGCCCTGCGGCACTGTGGACCTCAGCTTTGCCCCCCAGGACACACACAGGCTGAGTCTATCTCCCAGGCACCATGTCCTACCCCAGTTGGCACATGCTAGCTGACACCAGCACCTGGAGTCCCAGCCTGACCCTCTGAAATCCCTGGTAGCAGCTGCCATGCAGGTCTCCCTGATGCCAGGTGCCAACTCTATGGAGCATGAGACTGTGGACCTCACTGCAACCTAAGGTGACATGGTGGTCCAGAAGCAGTTTAGCCACATGATCCAGGCCAGCATGCACATATACATGGTCACAGCAGGCCACATGCTGGAGCATGGCCACCAATGCCATGGGAAGGTCAAGGCCCTGTAGGCCCAGCGGGTCCAAGTCAGGGACCACAATCATCAATTTGTGGCTGCCCATAGGTCCACACCCTTTCAGCGACAGCTGGACCAGATCCTGGGCCCAAGGGACCTTGGCGAGGCCCGCCACATCTATTCCAGCACTGGTGGGCTGCCAGAGCCTACGCCATGGCCCAGCAACCATGAAGGCTCAGCAGGGGAGGGCCCCTTGGGTCTCCATCACTAGGTCCCATAATGCTCCCTGGCCGCAGCCTCACTTGGTAGCTTTGGCAGCCTGGGCCACCACCTGCCCTGCAAACTCTGGCAATGCATCCCAAGCAAGGAGGACAAGCCAGGGATGGCCCCAGCAGTGAGCAGTTCCAGCTGTTCCCTGGAGGGGGTGATTGCCCAGGTGGCCAGGTATGCTGTGCCTCAGGATACTGCAGGCAGCCAAACCACTTTACTGCAGCCAGGGACCGAGACCAACTACCGGGAGCACCTGCCATGCCCATCCAGTAAGCCCCGCACAGAAAGAATGGCTGAGGAGGGAAGGGGGCACTGCAGCCACCCATGCCCATGCCAGCTCACCCACCCACCCCCCGGGCTGCATGCTTGGAGCTAGGGACTCCACACTTGGGATTTGGGAGGCCTGAAAGTTGCACTCAAACAGTGCACAGTTGAAGAGTGCCTGGTGTGGGTCAAGCTGGCTGATGTAGGGGCACATAAGCCACCCAATGTTACCACTGTTAGGTTTACAAACATGACTCATAACCAGAGATTTCAAACAGGAATCCATTGTTGTGGTGCTCCACAGTTCTTTTCAACAGAAAATCTTCTCTGTGATTCTTCTGTAGTCAAAAGAGTGAAAACTAAGAGCTAGCATATCCAAGGGGTGTTGTGAGTTGATCCATGGATGCTACAAGTCTATAAAGGTTGAGAACCATTGCTCTAACAGTAGCCATTGGAATTAAGGGACATTACACATCCCATCTTCAAAAATATTCTCTTCAGGATATGTGGATATCTAAAGCTCACTTGGAGACCAGAAACAACCAGACAAATATTTTTAGACATTTTTAAATTTAAAGAACTAAGGCACCCAACAGGATTTACATAAGAATATGAAATGTTAAAAGTATCTCTGAGAAACTTTCCTCTTATCAATACTGTAATTGCTATCTGTGGTGGAGGTAATCTGATACAAGAAAGTTGTCAAAATCTACAATGATCTGTTTTGGATAAAGGGAGCAAATGGTCACAATATATAACACCCAGTTGATTACATGAGGCTTTCTCAACATTATGGTCCCTTGTTCTCTCAGTGTTAGGAAACACCCTTCAGGCTCTTCATATCAGAATACTTCTTTAACAGAAAACAAGTTAAAAATTGTAATGTTACCCCTCATCCCACTTCCCATACAACTGTTGTTTTTTCTTATTTTTTTGCCATCACTTCAACAGGTAGGCAAATGCAAAACAGAGGTGAAACACACTATATTTTTCATTTACCTGTGAACTAGGCTCATTTATAGATAGATCTTTGTAGCAGTTAAAAACAACATTCTTATACTTTGTTGCCTATTTATTTGGACAAATAAGGACCAGGGACCAGTTCAAGGACCAGGTTCTCACTCCCAGCTCAGACCCATTAGACCCTAGCCTGCAGTGGAAAAAGGGATGTATCCTGAGAGACAAACTGGCAAGTCCCAGTATAAAAGGTCACCCTGGTGTGATTTAAATTTCTCACTGCTGACTTTGTGCAGTTCAGTTTGCTCTTCCCACTTGAAGAGTCATTCCAGGGGCATGTGAAGGTTAGGAAAGGTGTTCAGTAGGCATTGCAGGTTTGAGTAGGGAAGAGGGACTGACCCACAGTGCAATGGATACAGTGTGAAAAGCTAGAGCTAATTAAAACATGTTGAAGCTACAGAAATGCAGCCAAGACCAGTAAGTTTAGAAAAAATAACCCCAAAACAACAGATGGAGAAAATCTGATTCTCTGCATTGCCCAGGCATGTATGCCACAGTGGGTGCATGTAAACAAGACACTATGTCGCCATAGCAATGAGCTATGGTGACACAGCATCAGCGGCCATGAACCATGACACCGACGCTACTGCGCAGTAGCAACAAGCGTGCTAACTACTGCACAGTCTGGCACACATGTAGATGTACCCAGTGAGTAGCAGCACCACGCATCATGTAAACCCTAAAGAGTGCTCTTCAGAGGTAATGAATTTTAATGTACTGCTCTGTACGAAAGATTAAGAGCAGTTTGATAGATTCCAACTCTCTGCAGTTCCTATTTGCTTGCTTGCCAGTACTCTCTGAATTGGCCTAAACAAAAGCACTATAGCAGTAACATGAGATCAAGGAAGTTAAAATTAATATGCCTGTAATGACTTTGGTAAATACTGCCTCAAAGTCTAGTTTCCTGATGCACAGGAGAGTTAAATGGAATTAACTTTACCAAATATAAGCAGAAACAACAAAGAGACCTGCTACTGTTCTGTCTCTGGTAACTGGTATTAAAATATATATAGTGTTTGGGGAACTGGAGCTGTCCTCCAGTTCAATAAAACTAATGCAATTAAAGGATAGGAAGACTGTTTTTCCCCCTGCTTGCAGTTTAAAATGAGAGCTTCCTAAGACTCCCGACCATTGCTGGAATCCAATTCAGGACCTTGGCTTATCAAATTCAAAGCTCTGGCACTATGCCTTTAAGGTATTAAAGTGCTACTCATTGCACCAGCTCTGTCTCTAAATGCTTCTATATAACTTTAAAGTGCAGGCACCCCATTTTGGAACTGACAAGTGTTCATTTTGTATCAAAATGGAGTCACCCAATGTGTGCAGCTTCAGACAGCATGTCTTTTCATGTGAGACAACAAAGGAAAATATTTTCAGTACAAAAATATCTCCTTTTAACAAATATATTAAAAAAAAAAAGCTTGTCTTGCTCTGCAGGAATGCACACCTACACAAAGCTCCAGGTTTCTGAGGACCCTGTGGAGCAAGTTTCTTATTGTGTAATTCATCCAAGGACAGAGAATCTGCTGGGCTAATGAGCTCTCCTGCAGCCTCCTCTTCTGCAGGTGATTCCCTAGAAGCACAATCTTAAATGAAATACTGTAATGCTAAAAAAAGAAAAAAAAATAGTCAAGGATGCTACAATCATGCTAATCTGACTTCACTAAAAGCATGTGCCTGCAGATTTTTATTTAGTCAATGTGAACTGAATTAATTGCTAGATTTCTTTCATGGTGAAGGCCACATTTTGAGTATTATATCATGTGAGCGTATCAATCTTTCAGGGTAATGCAACAGATTACTGATGTGGCATCTTGCACATAAATGTCCTGAAAGTGACCCTGACCACTGGGATGATTGGAAGGGTAAAGCTGAAGGAGCTGTTCCTTTAGGCTTAAGGTACAGTATAACCCTTGGCAGGCAGTCTCTCACTCTTTCTATCCCACTGCCAATTTCTCCATGTGTTACTTTGTCATTCGGGCATCCAACAATGCTTGTTAGGCAGTGTGTGATAACTCTCAGTACTTCATGTCTGTGGCAAAATAACTGATCTTTCCAAGATGTAGTCGTGATCCTTTAGAATGTATGGAGATGAAACTCTGTGATGGTGTCTAGTGCAATAGGTGATCAGGTGACAAACATGGAAATGATCTATCACAAAATAATACCACAGTGGAAAAGGGCCCAGAAGCAGGAGGTAGGGAAGGAGGAAGGTTTAATTATATTTGCCAAGAACAGATGTTCTGAAGAGAATGGTCAGCCTGATTATTTACTGCCTGTTCAGAAGCACTCAATGCAATCTGAGAAAAAGATCAGGCTCTGAGATACAGTGGTTGAGATTGCTGTAACGGGGAACCTAGCCTTGAAGTCAAGTTCATGTTGAAGTACAAAATTACCTCTTCAATTCATGGTTTACTTGTGAAAATGAAAAGGGTAAGAGACATATTATTAATGTTGGCATTAACGGAGGCAGCTGTTTTTAGATATTTGGTATTTCAGGAATGTGAGTTTAGTAATCATTATTAGAAGAAAATCTTACTACACTCTTCAGCAAACTTTCCAACATTGAGCAGATGGTTACCCTATTACCAACCATTTGCATTTAACATATTGTAATGATTTATGTACCACATGCCATTGAGCAAAGCAAAAACAGTCAGTGGCAACTAATTAGTTGAGTGTGAAGACACATATCTCAATGTACATATCCTTGTTGTAACCAAATTTTCTCTTTTTGATAGTTTACCGGTTTAATGTGCAATGCAACAGAAATACGGATGGCAATTAAACCTGAACCATGACATCCCTCTGCCATTGTGATAGCACATGTAATTTGTTCTGGCATTACATTTTTGTAGCAGGATTACCACTATAAGCCTGTGCCTTGGGGATTGAGGAGGGCCAGTTATAATAGTTTTTTCACTCGGGAAGATCTCAGGAGGCTGCTGAATCAACAGGGATGAAGGGGGAAGGTGAGAAGATTCCTGGGATGAAGGGGGAGTTGAAAAGATTCCTGGCAAGGAAGTAAGATCCCAGAGTATTGCTTTTCGAATATCTGCCACCAGCACTGGCTAAACATGTAAATTAACTACCTGTAGAATAACAAGATACTATTATTGACATGGGATTCCTAAATTCAAAAACCTCTGTGCTCTTCAAAATTTAAAGGCCAGAGTCTGGTTCCCTGTGGGAGACGTGCCTGAGTGCAAAGACCCTTCAGTGGTGCGTCCAGAGAGTACAATTGCTATTACCTTCCAATCCTAATGCAGACAGCATCTCGCTCATAGCTCCCACCCACCCCATCCCTCAACTTCTATACTGTTTAACCAAGCTAACCAACACACAGCTGATCCTCTGCAAAAGGATTGTAGCACAGGATCTGTAGAAGCCAACAAACATTTTATTTACATCAGACGAGCATTCTCCCACATGCCTCTTGCTTGCAAAACCAGAATCCTCCCTCAGTTCATAACCCACTCAGGTCTTTTTGCCTTTGCAGCTCTCTCATTTTTTGTAAACAATATTTATATTAAAACAACACAAATTTTGTATTGAAAACTGAGCCTGTCATACAGGCTAGTTAAACAAGATGAGTAAATCTATATTTTACTGAAGATCTTTTGAGCCAACTCAGATATACTCCCCTTATTTAGGCTATGGAAAGACATTGCATATAAACTGGTTTAAGTGATCAGAAACTGGTTTAAACCTGTAACAGAACAGAAGTTCAGTGCACATAAATCCATTTCAAAATGGCTGAAACTGGTGTAAGATAAACCTGGTTGAATGTAGTATAGTATCAGACATAACTGATTTGGGTCAAACCGGTTTATACAATATCTATCCCAGACCTCTTCCTAGTTTAAGTTAAACCAGAGTCCTCCAGCATCCCAGATGCTTTGCAGCTCTGCGTGGAGCTGTCTGCTCCAGAGAGCAGAGCTGGTCCCGCCCCCCTGCTCCATGGCCAGAGCTCTGGCAGAGACTGCAGGTACAACAGGGTCTGGCTTTTCCCTGCCTCATCTCCCTGTCCTGCTCGCTGCTCAAGCAGGGATCCCCTCCTCCCTCTCTCCCATAGCATGAACCCCAGCCCCATGGACCCTAGGCATGTGGTATGCTAACTAATGCTGAGAGGTGTCTGTGTGTGCGTGTCTCCAATTTCACTGGGACAGGCAGATAGAACAGTGTATGCTTAGGGCTTTTGCAGCTATTAAACAGGTCAGCTGGTAATGTCCCTCCTTCCTTCCTTGGAAAAAGCTGTTTAAGAAGAGCTTGAACTAATGAGAGAGGATTTTGTTTTGTTGATGGGCTGATAAACACTGATAAACCCTACTGGCTTGCTTGCCTGTCAGTTTGCTGCAGACAGTATTAAAAAGCAGGGAGAGGTAGATTGAAAGCTCCAGATCAACAGATGCATGCACTGCATGCACCCCCTTGCCTCAGAGCACTAGCCCAGGGCTGGGGTCTGGTAACACTCTCACCCCTTGAGCAGTGAGCGGGGAAAAGCCTGGGACTGTGCAGGCAGACCTCCCTAATCAGAGCGTCCTGCTGGGGCTTAGCCACACCACCCCCTCAGCTCAGCACTGTGAAAGGGAAGGGAGGACTGCTCTAGCACCCCCAGCTTCTAGCCTGAGCCACTGCAGGCATGTGCCTGCATTTCTTCAGTCCAGAGGGGATGTCTGTACAGTTAAAAACTAGTTCAGCCTAGCCAAGTCTGACTAACCTGCAAAGATTGAATCAGTTCAGGCTCAGGCTTTTTGACTGTCTGTCCCTAGCCTTAGGGATAGGTAACTGTTACTAGGTGGAGGGATTAGAAATCAGGCCCATGAATCCAGGGCTGCAAATGCCAGGAATGTGATGAGTCAGGTGAGTAAAACAAACAGGATTTGGCCTAATTTTGCTCTTTACTACAACACAGTTAACTCGTATATGAATATGTTCCTCAGCATGTGTAAACCCTGAAATCAGCAGAACCACACCCATTTACTGCAGCTATCAATCTGGCCCATATGTGAGGAAAGTGTAGAAAAGTTAGAAGGTTATTTTTGTGGGTATTATATAGGAGCAGTGTTAGATTCCTTCATTTGGTATTTCAAATTTTAAAAACATTTACATTAACTCTTCCTTTTTACTTCCATCACTCTCAAAAAACAAACATAGAAACAACCTTCCTCAAGCAAAATTTGGATCTGATAGAGATTAGTTTTATACCAGTGAAACTTTATCCACTTCACACAGGTCCCTGAAGATACCATGTGATCAGAATGAGGCCTACTGTCATATTATAATACTTTCATAGATTTCATACACATTAGGGTTAGAAGGGACCTTGGAAGATCATCAAGTCCAGCCCCCCGCCTG
>NW_017728993.1:82242508-82251845 GCF_001723915.1 Gavialis gangeticus
CTTCAGGCATTACACCAGAGTGCCAGGAGTTTTCAAAGATCCGTTACATTTCATATAATTTGTAGAGAGCAGTACATAGTGGGCGTGTCTACATGAGACGCGGTAATGCATATTAGCCTAATTTAATGCGCATTATGGGTGTACGTCTACATGTGAGCACCCTTAATGCACATTAAAAATGGTTAAATTAGGCTGATAACACCTAAATTTGATACCTGCAAATGCACGTATTGAACTTAGGCACTATTAGTTAAAGTGAATTAACTCATGTATAGACATGACTCCACACTTACTTTGGTGCTAGGTCTCCCCAGCCACTAGGGGCACAAGGCAGGCCTGCAGGGACTTGGCACTAACTTTAGTGCTGAGAGTACTAACTTTAATGCCATGTTCCTGCACATGTAGACACCTGCAAAATCACTTAATGCACATTAAATTTAGTTGCGCTCAAGTGCATGTGTAGACATGTCCAGTATTTACTACAATGCAGGAACAGAGGATGAAACCTGCTTTTAGGTAAGATAGAAAGGTTAACTTTTCCAGACAATTAACTCATTTGACTTCTTTGTTTAACCCTCCTCAGCAACAGCTGCAATTAATGATGAACTCAGATAAATTAGACTTTTCATTAAATTGATTTTTAAAGTCCTTCAATTATTTCCATATATCACAGCAGCAGAAAGATTCCTTATTTGTCACACCTAACAAAGACATTAACAGAGATAATAATCATCTGCTAAGAAAAACAAGTGACCATTTTGGGCTTAACCACTGCCTTCTGATGCATTTCCTACACTGACGGGGATCTAGGAAAAATTAGATCCTGAGCATGTGTAATTCTCTTCCCTAATGAAAAGCACAAAAATAACTGCACACATCTCATCTGACTAGTAATGGTGGCCAAGATTACACATAATACTTGCCTACAGCTGGTAAGGGACCAGAATGCTCATTATTACTAGACAGCTGCTGACAATACAATGACAACACATAAACTTCAAATACTCTGCATGATTTCCACTGTTAGTTTCTTTGACTAAGATTCTCAGATAGTCACTCCCTGTATGAACAGTTAAGAAGGGTGGTGAGGACTGCCAAGGTTGGCTTTGACCAACCAACTTACACTCTTTCCTTTGGGCTACAGATGGACAAGAATACCTGGAGTACAGTAATTCCACCCAGCTCTTACTGCATGCTTTACATGTGCCTGGTCATAGAAACTGGGAACAGCATGGTTACAGAAGCTCTATGGAAGCTCCAGATCAGGCGAGGAGTCCTTTTATGCAGGGTGTATATTTTTCATGGGCCATTCCAATCTCCTTTAAGATCCTTCTGGTATCATAGTGGTCTAAAGTGGTCATAGGACAAAAGAGAATCAGCCACGTTGTTATCTCTGAATCACCATGGGCACCGGTAGACATGGAAAAACAAACAGCGCTTTACTGGAAGAGGAAGCACATTAATTTGACCTGGCTCCCCAGTGTCAGTATAGATCAAGTGCTTCAGCAGGGCTTTATGGCATTTTTATGTAAAGCTGAATCAATCAGCTATTAGATAAACGTGCAGAAAAGCCCTGCTAAAGCACGCAATTTAAACAGACGTTGGGCGAGCCAAGTCAAATTAATGCAGTGCCTCTTTTGAGCATGTGCTGTGCTTGGTGCAGGCATGCACCGAGCTGAAAGTAAAGCGCTGGGTTTTTTTTTCACGTCTGTAAGCAGTCCACATTAAGATTGGTAACCACGGTTACCAAACCATGTTTTAAAGCACTGAAAAAATAGATGGTTTGAATTTGAAAAGGCTACACTTTATTTCAATACAGAACATGTAAATACTAGTTGCTACATATAAAATAGTTGAAATGATTTAAACTTTTAACTCAGAATGAAATATACAGACATAGCTTCAACTTCAACTTGAGGGACTGCTTGGTGCTTGGAAACTTTCATAATCATGAGTCAGTAGATCTGCAAGTTTATTTAACGGTTTATGTTTGCCTGCACTCTCTGAAAGAAAAAGCTTTTAAAAAGAAAGATGCTGCTAAGGATGATTTATAGTTGAATCTCTGAATTTATTCAGAAAGGTCTTTGGAGGTTTTTTTTGACTGTGTATTGTATTACAAAGTCACATAGAAGGGAAATTTCTATTTTCTTTCATCAGGATTTTCACTTATGCCTCTCTAATGTTCACTGACAAAGTGGCTCATACTCACAAAAGTGATTGGTTCTACCCCTGACAAAAGCACTGATCCTGGAACATACTGAGTGTTCTCAAAAGGGAGCTCTGTGGTTTTTAAGGAAACACTTGACACTTCACAAAAAATAGAGAGTGAGCAAATGCTACTTTGTAAAGGTGCTTAGTGGAGAGCGATAGTTTAAATACATCAGTATCCACACTGGCACAGAAGAAAATAAAGATCCAATCATGTTCTCAAATGCATTGTTCCATTCTCTCTACCATGGATGGATGGCGCTTTCAAACTGATCTTTAAGCATATTCATAATTCTTAAATACAAGCATGGAAGTTGAAAACAAAAATTATTTGACCATGTGGAACAGGGTAGAGTAAATTAACATACCTTCCTAAAAAACTCTTAATGGGGGTGGATGAATACTGAAGTCATTTAATTAGTTCAATTCACGGTGTTTTCTTTAAAAGGCTTGAAGTGTTCATAGAAAATGAGAGATCCTCTTCCTTAATGACACACTAGAGTAGATATAATTTTTTTCTATTTACACTTGGGAGTTAGGATAAACTGACAAGCTTTTAAATACATAAGTTGTTTTTTTCTGTCCTCTAATGAAGTTCAGAATTTAACTGGAGAAATTATTAAATACATTCACTCCAAATATGAGTAAAAATCTCAAAGGAAAACAAGATGCATATGCAAGCGTTTTCTTTGTAAATTAAGGAATCTTAAGTATTGTAAACATATATTTGAAAAAGAGAATGGGCCTCAGCTGTCCACTTGAAACCTTGTAGTTTGCGTATCTTTACTTTGAGGATTTAGGCTTAAACTGAAGCTGAATGGGAAAATTTCCTATTAAAAATAAAGGTAAAGTCTCTATAATTTACAGTTTCTGTAGGGCCACATTCTATTTTTGGACACATTACAGCTTCATGACATTAGACCAAGGTTTCCAGATTTACATCAGTGTAACTGAGGGCAGGATTTAACCCATTTAATCCATTTGGAACACAGGGAATTTGTGTATCATCCAGAGAATACAAGCAATATAGCCCAACATAATCTGAGCCATTACTTTGTGAACATCCTCTGCAATTTGCACAGCAGGTCCCAGACTGTGGATGGCAGTCTGTTTTTTTAAATGGCTGTAAAGGCCCCTTACCCACTTCTAAATGAGTGAGATCTCGTTAAAGTTGGATAGTCAAAGCAGACTTCAGGGCATGCTGGCTGGAAAAAAAACAAACAACAAAAACAAAAGAAAACTCAACAAAACCACAACTGTGCAGCAAATGTACTTTTCCACAAATGTAACTTATTCCACTTGTAAGGTAGGTTAAATTTAGAATGGGTAAAAGGAGGGAGAGAAACTGTTAAAACTGAAGACATTTTTCACTTACGTAATGCAAGATAGAGATTGCTATTACTCCTGGAACTGGGACTGGATCTGAGACAGGGTCAGATAACCCTAGAGCTTAAATACAGAAGCTTCAAACAGAGAAAGAACATAAAAATAAATTCTAAGGGGCTTAACAATACATATTATATAGAAATGGGATATTTTCACTTCTAACGGAAAGTACTGGCTTTTAGATTGAAAAACTGGCCATGAATGAGCAATAATATTCTTTGTCTCAGCCATCCAATATTTTTTCAATACATGTGGGATATAAGTTTATCCTAAACTATAGCCAACATGTACATATACATACCATTAAAAGTCAGAACTGTAAAACTTAACAGTAATGTCTATTTTTACTCTAAGAATTAATTTGTCTAAACCTGCTGCTGCCTGACCCAAAGCCAGGAGACTTTCCCTCAATTTAAAAAAATATTTGTTATCAAGCTCTTAGTAAATTAAAAAAACCCCCAAAACCACTGTTCAATTAATCAAAGTATTCAGAACCCCCAAAATTGCCCCTCCTCAAGTAGTGCAAAAAAAATACTTTCTTGAAGTAAATTATTCAGAATATACTTGATTTTCTCTGTTGCTTCAGAAAAAAAAAGATGGAGAAGAAATGTCTACTATTTCTTACTTTCTCATCCTGGCAGACTTTGTTTATGCATTAGTCGATCTTTCTAGCCATTAGGACCATCTTGCCTCAGCAGTTAATTAACACAAGTGCCATAATTTAATACAGTTAATACTACTTGATGCCCTTTAATGTACCTTCCATTAGTGATATTATTGTAGTATTACCCTGTAAATTAAAATAAGATCAAGACTAAGAGAGGTTCTCTTTAATTAAGGTACTGGCGCACTACCCTCGTCCATTATTCACCAGAGAAAATCACCCTGATTTAGTGAAGCAGACCATTCATAAGTCAGAATTAGTTTATGTGGATTATTAGGTTTCTTGAATAATATGAGCTCAATGGGGTTGCTGAAATTGCTAACAGCCATGTTTCCCCTTTTTTCATTACCTTAATAAACACAAAATGAAAGGTGGTAAATGGAAGTTGAATAAGCAAGTGGTAATAGAAGAGCCCAAGTGTTTATGAAGAAAACATAGGTTTTCATTTCTGATACTACAGGCATCTAGCTTATTTCACACCAAAATGCAACTGAATGAGAAAACAAATTCTTTATGAAATGGTTAAATCTCCAAGGTTTATTACATTGTGAAGTTTTAAGAAAATAACCAGTGTATTTAATGTGACAGCTTTAAGACGAGTAGTTTACACAGTCATCGATCCCTGAAATTCAACAGGAAAGAATTTATATATGAAATCAACTTCCTTTATAATATGCTGTTATAATCAGTGGTTATGTTAACCGTACTTAATCCACGGATGAATTTTACAGCAAAAGACACAGCACTAAAAGATGCCTGCTACTGTCACTCATCCACAGCATATCAAGCTGCTTAGCAGACTCTCTGTACTCTACCTGTATGGAATAGGCCTAACTTTCTTGAACTATTGTTAACATACAAATCCAGGATTTTAAAGCCCCAAATGTTAATTTGTGGCTAAAAATAAATTTATAAAAAAATAATTCCAAATTAATTTCTTAGGTTAAGGTGCCACTGGTGGAAGATCTAGTTGCTTTGCAAACCTAGTGGAATAAACTGCTTGAAGTTAATTATTCAGAATATCTTTGATTTTCTCTGTTGCTTCAGAAAAAAAAGATGGAGAAGAAATGTATACTCTTTCTTACACTTCCATCCTGGCTTACAGTCCTGGCTCTACTAAGATGCACACTTGGTCAGCAAGACCAGCTTGGTTGGTAAAGGCTGAAGGCATCTGGGAAAACCACTGCTGCTTAGATTTTGCAGGGCAACTTCTATCAATAGCTTCCTACAGAACTTAGGCAGTAATCAAACAGAGTACCCTTCTCTGCTGGAGCTGACAGTGCACTCCTTTGGAGTAGCCCATGGTCAAGGATTGTGTACTATGCCTTCCCATGTGCTTGGAGATGGATGAACCATTTTATTTACTACGAGGACAATCAACATATACTGCAGAAAGAAATGAAAAGTCTAAAGCCCTGAAAGTGGTGGATTTATTTCTGTCAGCAGAACGATAAAGAATTCACACAAACGTAATCTACTAAAATAGGATTACATATTGGATAACCCCTTTGTAGTGTTTGTCCGATTAGAACTTAGCTAACAAGTGTCACCATCAGATAAGTTCTCTGTATGGTCACACTTAATTTTTAACACCAATTTGTCACAGGATTACTATACAGTCTTTTAACTGTTTTGAAAGACTTCTGATTGTAATGCATTTGCAACATGCTCTTTTTTATTTAAAACGATTTTTGTGATAAGGTATAGGCGAAGAGCTCAACCTAAGGAAAGATTCAGGCAGACATAAGATGCCTAAATTCATATTGTGAACCAAAACTTCCTGCTCAACAGCTGTTTAAGCCTGGAGTCACATTTTTTTACCTAAAAGTTCCATAAGTACCTGTGCTTCCACTCCTGTGTATGTCCAGACAGGAATAGTTAGATTTCTAGCTCTTACCCAAGTCCAATTAAGGTCCAGAAACTAGGCAGAGTGCTATCCAAGTTCCCTAAACAGTCTAATCCCATAAGCCTGCCTACAGTACACCCACTTTATAGTTGAAGAGTAGGTTCAGCACAAACATGATGATAAACTACTTTAATTCAAAATCTCAGTTGGTAGTTGCAGCTTTGGATCTGCAGATTTGGATTACCCTTCTGGTGCAGGGTGCTTATGTTTTAGGCACTGCAGTGCTTAAGATGAACTACCTTACAGGTTAATTAGAATTTGGCCCTAGAAGTGTGATACTGTGATGCTTGTTGGAGTCAACCTAACCCTTAGAATAACAGAAAATTAGGGTTGGAAGGAACCTCAAGTGGTCATCAAGTCCAACCTTCTGCTCAAAGCAGGACCTTCCCCAGCTATATCATCCTAACCCAGGCTTTGTCTAGCCAAGTCCTAAAAACTTCTAAGGATGAGTAGCCTGTCCCAGTGTTTTACTACCCTCCTACTGAGAAAGTTTTTCCTAATATCTAAACTAAACTTCCCCTGATGCAACTTTACACCACTGCTCCTTGTTCTGTTATCTGCCACCATGACAACAGTCTAGCTCCATCCTCATTGGAACCAATCTTTAGGTAGTTGAAGACTCTTATTAAATTCCCCTTCAGTCTTCTCTTCTCCAAACGAAATATGCCCATTTCCCTCAGCTTCTTCTCATAAATAATGTGGCCCATCCCCCTTACCATTTTCGCTGCTGCTGGATTCTCTCCAATTTGTCTGTATCTTTCTGGAGTGGGGGGCCCAAAACTTGACACAGTACTTCACATGTGGCCTCACCAGTGCTGAATATAGGAGCCATTAATTAATTACTACTCTTTGAGCCCTACTATCCAGCCAGTTTTCTATTCACCTTACAGTCTATTCCTCCAACCTGTACGTCCTCGGCTTGATAGTGAGAGTGTTGTGGGAGACCGTTTCAAAAACCTTGCTAAAAACCTTCTTTGGATCTGATTTAATTTCTAAAGTCTATGGATTTTTCAGATGGGACACAGTGCTTTCTCAAAGTGTGAGATTTTTTAATCCATCATTTTAGTCTGATCCAGGATTTTAGTTAGTACATCTAAAGGGAACCAGAAAGTGAAGAACGGAAATTGATGACTGACTAACATGTATGCTGCAATTCTTCTACACAGATATTAATATATTCAGCTATATCAATTACTGTTTTACACTTCCATGAGACTCCTAATAATTACATAATATCATGGGTATATATCACAACAAATCTTGATATAAAAACATTCACCCAATAATTTTATCTTTTCAAATAATGATGCTGTAAGTATGTATGTACTTACATTTGGCAAGGAGCAATTAAAATAGTAGTTATGGACTAAGCAAGCTATGCAAACCCCTCCCCCCCATTCTGACTTCTGTAACTAGTTGTCATTAAAATATATACTTGGATTAAGAAAGTGTTGATATATTCAAAGCCATGAAAATGACAATGATTTCCTGCTTTGTGTACATGAATATTAACAATATACTTAATTATAATAATTTAATGATATCGGAAATCTTTTGAACAGATAAAACAGATCTTCTTGTAAGTGTGCAAATGCTTAGATGCATGCAATCTTCTGTATAAAAGATCAAAAACAACCTCTTATGTAACCTTCCAAATAACAACAAACCTAGAAGTACGTATGCTACATAATCGTCCTGTTGTCAGTGTCAACTATCTTATTACTTTAAAGTATGTAACATTCTTTATCCCTCCAGTATAGTTTTAGTACCAGGAGTAGATTTTTTGTTTGTACACATTCAAATGCTGTTGAGATTTTTAGGAAACAGTTGTGGATTCTTTAAATTATGGAGGGTATGGCTAAGAGGTACATGCAAAAAAGTAAGTAAAATGATAGTATCAAAAGAGATATTTACCTCTTTTGATGACCCATGCATAAAGTGGCATCCAATTAATTTAAAATATCACATTTAAAATTTATAAAAGGAACTACCTTTTCCAACAGCTTAGTGGGATTCCAAAAGCTTTAACCCCATGTATTGACACCTGACTGATTAATGATTTCCAGGAGCAGTCAGTGTTAACCCACAAGAATATTTGCTCAAAATTGTCCTTCATTGGTCTGACACTTGGTGTAAGGCATTACTGGGCACAGGATAGTTAATTTGCCTAATCTGGGGTACAGTACCTAGTATTCTGTCCTAATTGGCCTACAATATTTTGTTTTCCAAAATATTGGTTTGATTTCTCTACCTTATCTTTATTCGAATCAGCTAAAGTATGTTAAAATTCATTCTAGCCTCCATGGTCTTCATTAACTTAAACACACAACTATACAATTCAGAAAAAGAAGTTCCCCTTAGTTCAAGAAAAGATATATGCAAGGCCTTCATATTGGTTACCCCTTACAATAAGGGCCCGCATTAAAGTACAGCGATCCTTTGATTTCTGTGATATCTGGTCCTAAGTATGTGAAGGGAGTGTCTGGTGCAGCATTCCTTATACTGGGTTGTGTTTCATTCCCAGACCTAAAAAGATAGACATTGCTAACCCAATTTAAAAAACATATTCCACTCAAACCTTCAGAGATTTGTCAAATGACAGGACAACTCTAATGACTTAAATACTTCTGAATCAGACATATCCACTGCTTTCAGAAACTGATTTTTACTGAGCTAGATCCTGGAAAAAAAAGTTGTAATATTTAGGGGAATGGAAAAATCTGATCATTTTCTAAGGAAAATAATATATATACCCATTCTGAAAGGCATACGTTCTCTTACCTTCCATATACCCTTATGTCAGAGATTGCATAAAAGTAGCGTGCCAAATGTTGCTCATCTACATATATTTCTCCAGTGGCTGGCCTTAACAATCTTAGCCTCAGGTCTGTGATAGTAAAGAAATCTCTTAGCTTCTTGGTTGTATCAAGCTGGCCATACAGGGAAGCCATATTATGAAGCCGAGGTCCAGCAAAAAATGCAAACCTATCTTTGATTTCAAAGTGGATTATTTTACTATTTGTCATGTACCCAGTTGAATATTCTTCTGTGCAAATGATTTCTAGAACTGTGTGCTGTGATAAATCCTTCACTGATTTTGGATCCATATGGAAAGCATCTAAGCAGTCTGTAGCGTAATACTGGTAGGGTTGCCATGTTCGCCCATAGTCAAG
>NW_017728993.1:82256845-82260264 GCF_001723915.1 Gavialis gangeticus
GTGTGCTGTGATAAATCCTTCACTGATTTTGGATCCATATGGAAAGCATCTAAGCAGTCTGTAGCGTAATACTGGTAGGGTTGCCATGTTCGCCCATAGTCAAGTGATTTCTCCAGGATCATTTGGTCTGGACGTGCAGATTCAAAGGTGATAACTAAGTTATCTGTTAATTCAATGGTTTTGTTCCAGGAGAGGGTAATGTTAACATGGAGAGGCTTTGGGTAGTCCTTCCAAGTTGTAGACTGCCAAAATGTGGAGGGATGTCTTCCTTCAAGATCAAACATTAGTTCAGGTGGATGTGCCAGCTCTTGTGTACTTGCATCACATTCATTATTGCACATGTAGGGATTCCCCTATGGAAGAAAAACAGAACAGCTTTACTAGCAGCATTGTATGACTGCCTACAGTACACAGAGACATTCCTGGCTTGACACATTAGAATTGCATTTCTGTTGTTCAGGAAGAAGGCCAGGCTACCTCTCTCTCTTGTTCAGGAGCAAAGTGAAGAAAGAAAATAAATGCTTGGAGGGAATATCTCAATCTTAACTAGATTTTTCCTGTTTGCTTGATTTGTTAAATTAGAAAAAATATATAGTTTCTTAGATTTTGTGATTTAAGTGTTTTTCTTCGTGGCTTTTAGAGAAAGAAAAATAATTTATTTATCTGGAATATATTGGGCCAATAATCTAGTCACACACAAAACAATGAGCAAGTGTCTAATGGCTGAATAACTCTGCTTCTTTTTAAAAGAATACAGCAGCCAAGCAAGGAGAATTCCTTTCCAGGACAAGTGTATTTCATAAAAAGTCACTTGTAGAGCGAGTGCCTTAGAATTCACAATACAGACCCCATACACTCTATGTGAAACAACATCGCTATAGCTTTCATGCTTTTTATTTCTCCTGGTGTCACATTTATCATGCTTAACTATGTTCCCATTTAGTAATGTCTCCCCTTAAAACATTTACACTGTTCACCACAAATCATTAGATACACTTTGTAGTACAAGCTTTGGGGATTGATCCAGATATCTGCCACCCTATTAGCTACAGGTTAGCAGAGTACTTCAGGAAAGACTTTTCACCAGACACTGCTCCAATTTATCAGGACAAGATAATCCACCATTTGATTAGGTGGGAGATGTCAGCGGCTCCAGCTGGAAAGCTGCTGAGGTGGTTGGAGGTTTGAACCATAGGTTAAATAAAAAAAATCTTGCCAATAATGTGAAGCTTTTACTGCTCTTGTCCTCTCAGGCAAGGTGAAAGTGAATTATTCTGCTCCTGGGCTTGTGATGTATTAGTTTGTATGCTACAATCTTCTTCCTTATATAGGCTACTTCATCGGTAGGCTGGGGATATTTTGAAAGGCCACTGCAAGCTATCAGATATTCTGAGCCATGTTGAATCATGGCAATCTAATCTAGGTTTTTTATCAGCACTCATGTTTAGGGTGCTTTGCATTCATAAAGTAAATAACTGCTCCGTATTTTTATAAATCAATGACAGTTACTGTGTGGGCTATAGTGGACAGCACTGTTGGATAGCAAGGTGTCGACATTTATATTAAGCAGAACTAGGTGTAAGAATATGCTTAACTGTGCATATTAATGGGAGTTCTATTCACATATTGATGGAAGAATCAATTTAAGACCCTCGTGTAATTAGTCAAACTTTTTTTCTTATAATTACAATTATGTTTCTCTCTATCTAAAGACCTTCAGGCTCTAAAGCTTTTCAATCACACCCACTGCGTGAGCTGGGTCTCAGATAATGAGCTTCCATTTTGGTCACTGCCACATTCTCTGACATACTCATGTGAAATGCAAGAAAAAGGACTAAAGCACTGAGTCTGACCTCCCCAGAGGCAACTTCCTCCTACCTACTCAGAGAAATACTTTCTCTCTCTCTCAATTTCCTATCAATACATCTGGATCTTAAAACTGACAACAATTCATTGGGACTCAAATATAACATGGAGAAAGAGAAAAAAGAATAATTGGAAAAACAGAATGCTGTTTGTTAAACTGACAGATTCTAAACATGGAGCTGTAACTAGGAATATTCTGTAAAAAGTAAATCCTTGTTACAATTCTCCTGCTTTCAAGCTCAGTATTACTATTTCTATGCAACCTCTTTAAAAAAACCAGATGGAGGGAAAACAAAAAACAAAAATAAGTTCCAAGCAGAATGGGTAACCCAATTTTTTTCTGTATTATTTAAACTCAGTTTAACATATCCAGAGACACAGATGCAAAGATCTGTAACCTTCCTTAGGCTTTTTTCCCCCTCAAGAAGGTTATAAATATGTGGAATCTGTCAAGATTTATAAATTTTAAATATATGTAAATGCACACTTTACAGAAAGAGGTCAGAGTTTCACAAATCACACCTTCACAGAAAATTTATTGGAAAAATATGGTCATTTCAGTGTCTGTCAACCTGAAGCTATCTGTATAGTCATTAATGTGTATGCTACAACCACCTTTCTCCCAAAAACTACTTCATCTGGAAGTCATGGATATCAAAACAAAAAATCAGAGCTACTTGAGAGCAACATACAAGGCAGTTTGCAAGTAGTTCATGGGAGCATGAGAAGGGAGGGAGAGGGGCTAGGCTATGAACGACGCATGCCCCTGGAGGTTGGGGGGGGGCATGGTGACTGCGGGGGCAGGCAGCAGCAGCGGGTGATGACCGGTGGTCGGTGACCATCTGCAGACGCCACCAGCAGCGTCTGTGGTGGCCAATAGCGATAGGCGACCACCTGCAAATGCCGCTGGAGGTGTTGGCAGGAAAGGGGCCGGGAGGGTGGCAAGCGGCGACCACCCACAGGTGGGTGCACCACCAATCTCAGCGGGGGCACCCGCATGTACCCCCTACTTATCACCAATGAGCTAGGCACTAGGTGCCAACCATTGGCCAGTTAGTCTTACCTCAATCCTGGGTAAGCTTTTTGATAGAATTATCCTGGCGCATGTCCATGAGGGGCCAGCGGCGAAGGTTATGCTTAGGGGCAACCAACATGGGTTCATTAGAGGCAGGTCCTGTCAGACCAACCTGGTGGCCTTCTATGACCAGGTCACAAAATCCTTAGACGCAAGGGACTTCAGGAAGGCCTTCGACACTGTCTCTCACCCCATTCTTATTAAAAAACTAGGGGACTATGGTGTCGACATCTATACAGTCAATTGGGTCACTAACTGGCTGGAGGGCCGCATCCAGAGAGCGGTGGTGGATGGGTCATTTTTGACCTGGAGGGATATGGGTGGTGGCGTCCCCCAGGGCTCAGTCCTTGGGCCCACACTGTTCAACATCTTCATCAGTGACTTGGATGAGGGGGTAAAATGCGCCCTGTTCAAATTTGCTGATGACACTAAGATGTGGGGGGATGTGGGCACACTAGAAGGGAGGAATAGGCTGCAA
>NW_017728993.1:82260377-82267633 GCF_001723915.1 Gavialis gangeticus
TGCTGGCTCCTACCTTGGGGGTCTTTAAGAGGAGGCTAGATGAACACCTTGCTGGGGTCGTTTGACCCCAGTACTTTTTCCTGCCATGGCAGGGGGTCAGACTTGATGATCTGCTCAGGTCCCTTCTGACCTACCAACTATGAAACTATGAAACCATATCCCGCTCTGGAAAGGTAAGTGAACAAGGGCTGCTTGTGTGTTTGGCTTGTTGGACTGTGTGTTTGGACATGTGCCCTGAGCAGCTGTGAGTGCTGCAAGCTGTGTGATTGGCTGCGTGATTGCTGCCTATGTTTGACAAAAGTCCTAACCAGGGGGCACAGCCACAGGCCCAGAAGGGTATAAAAGAAGACTCCCCGAGAGACCAGGGAGTGAGTGAAGAGAGGCAGCAAACAGGGCAGTTTGCAAGCAGTTTGTAAGACAGTTCACAGTTCAATTTGCTACTCCACTTCTTTGAAGGGGAGCCTGTATGGTTAGCTCTTTCCTTAGAGTAACTAAGCTACATATATTAACCAGAAGTAGCTAAAACTCAGCAGTAAGACTAAGAATTCAACCCTTTGTTTTGCTAGAGTCCAAAGTGAGTGGGGAGTTCTCTAGGGAGTTTGCTTGAAAACTATCTCACCTTCCTTCACTGTAAGCTTCATAAGAGGAAGCAGGTTAGTAGGGACAAGAGAACCTTTCAGGGCCAAGGAGCAGTGAACAGGCCAGCTTTCAAGGGAGTTGGCTAGGGAAGGTTTGCTTGGAGAAAGGGGCAAGAAGAGAGAGGTGGTGGATTTAGGAGATCCAGAGACATGGCTAGAGGACATCACAGTGCCAGATCCACTGCCACTGCCAGCTCTTTCTCTGCTTGCACCTGCAAGGTGTCTTTTCAGCCAGGACTGTCCACTGTACAGGTCCTGGTTTGGCACTGTAGAGAGTGCAGCTTTCAGGGTCCTTCCAGTGGCAGCCAGGTGGGGGAGTACCTGCAATGTGAGTAGTGCCCCTTGGTGGTATCCTTCAGACAGCAGGTAAGAGAGGTACAGGAGGAGGTGGTGAGGCTCCATAAGGACTTCATCAATTCAATGCTGGACTTCTAGGCCTGCAGAGGAAGGATTGCCAGAGGTGGCACCGAAGAAGGAGGAGGATATGGACTCTCAGGAAGCTGGACCTTGTGACTTCTGGCAGCAAGAAGTATTTATCCACACCTGCAGAGAGTTTGCCTGGTGGGAAAATCAGTTATGGAGTCCTAGCAACAGAAGAGGAAAGTACATACTGTTGGTAGAAGAGGACAGACTAGGCATCCCCAAGGTTGGGAGGACTGAAACCACTGCCACCAAGAGGAAGTGACAGGTGGTTGTGGTTAGAGACTCCTTTCTACAGGGGATAGAAGCATTTACTTCCTGGTCTGACACGTTGTCTCGGGAGTTCTGTTTGCTTGCCAAGATCTGAGATGTCACGGAAGGTTTACCAAGGCTCATCCAGCCCTCTGACTACTATCCTGTGCTGCTCATCCATGTGGGCATGAATAATACTGTCAGAGTTGATAATGAGCAGATCAAAAGTGATTACAGGGCAATGGTGCAAGGGTGAAGGACACAGGGGGTCACGTGGTGTCCTCCTCAATAATGCCAGTCAAGAGGGAGGGCCTAGGCAGGAGCAAACACATCCTGCAGATCCATGCATGGCTGTGCAGATGGTGTTGCCAGTGGGGCTTTGGCTTCTTTGACCATGGAATGTTGTTCCAAGAAGAAGGATTGGTAGGAAGTGACAGGATCCACCTGACAAAGAGAGGGAAGAGCATCTTCACAGATAGGTTTGCTAACCCAGTGAGGAGGGCTTTAAATTAGGTTCAATGCAAGATGGAGACCAAAGCCCTGGGGTAAGTGGGTGACCTGGCCTTCTCGTTCTTCCTGAGAAAGTAGGGCAATCAGCTGGTTACTTTGGGTATCTGGACACAAACGCATAGAGTATGGGAAAGAAGAAGGAAGAATTGCAAGTCCTTGCACAGTCACAGAGCTATTATGTGATTGGAATAACAGAGACTTGGTGGAATAGCTTGCATGAGTTGAGTACTGTCATGGATGGGTACAAACTGTTTAGAAAGGACAGGCAGGGCACATCTACACATGCCATTGGTGGGTAGCAATAAACTGTGGCACTTATATCATGACCCATAGTGGATTGCTTCTGGGAAGCTCCTGGGTGTGCATCTGCACAGAGGCAGCCCCAACACTGAAGCACTGCTGTGCCCCAGCTAGCTGGGACAGCCTCTATATGTGTGTTGCTGTGCACAAAAAAGACTCAGCAGGGTAGGACTTGTACAATTCTGATGACTTAAGTACTTCTGAATCAGACATATCCACTGCTCTCTGAGAGAGACATTGTACTTACAAGTCCTACCCTGCTGCAGAGTTTATTAGTATCATGTGTCCTAATAGGGATGCACGTGTAGATTCTGAGACGTTTGCTGTGCAGTGAATTAGGCAACTGTGCAGTACATGTCTTGTGTACATGCACCCGCAGAAGAGAAAAGGGGGAGTAGTTGAGCTTTATGTAAAAGAGCTGTCTGATTGCTCACAGTTCCAGTACGAAACTGGCGATAGGCCTGTTGAAAGTCTCCAGCTTAGAGTTCAAGGAGAAAGCAACAAGAGTGATGTTATGGTGGGTGTCTGCTATAAACCACCAGACTGGAAGGAAGTGGTGGGTGAGGCTTTCTTCAAACAGTTAGCAGAAGTTTCCCGATCATAGGCCCTGGCTCTCATGGGAGACTTCCATCACCCTGACATCTGCTGGGAGGGCAATACAGCAGTGCACAGGCAATCAAAGAAGTTTCTGGAGAGTGCTGGGGACAACTTTCTGGTGAAAGTGTTGGAGAGACCAACTAAGGGCCATGTTCTTTTTGATCTGCTGCTCACAAACAGGGAAAAATTGGTGAGGGTGTAAAAGTGGATAGCAACTTGGGCAGCAGTGAACATGAGATGATTGAGTTCAGGATCCCGAGGAAAGGAATGAAGTACAGCAGCAGCGTAAGGACCGTGGACTTCAGAAAAGCAGACTCTGACTCACTCAGGAAACTGATGAGCAGGATCCCTTGGGAAGCTAGTCTGAGGAGAAAAGGAGTCCAGGAAAGCTGGCTGTTCTTTAAAGAAACCTTATTGAAGGCATAGGAACGAACCATCTCTATGTGCAGGAAGACAAGGAAGTATGGCAGAAGACCAGCTTGGCTTAGCAGGGAACGCTTCAGTGAGCTAAAACACAAATAGGAAGCTTACAAGATATGGAAACTTGGACAAATGGTTAGGGAGGAGTATAAGAACATTGTTTGGACAGGGATGAAATCAGGAAAGCTGAAGCACAGTTCGACTTGCAGTTAGTAAAGGACATGAAGGGTAACAAGAAGTTTTTCTACAAGTATGTCAGAAACAAGGGGAAGATCAGGGAAAGTGTGGGTCCCTTAATGAATGGGGGAGGCAGCCTGGTGACAGATGATGCAGAAAAGGCTGAAGTTCTCAATGCCTTTTTTACCCCCGTCTTCACAGGCAAGGTCAGCTCCCAGACTATTGCACCTGGCAGCACAGTTTGGGGAGGTGAGCAGCCAACAATGGTGAAAGAATAGGTCAGGGACTATTCAGAAAAGCTGGGTATGTAAAAGTCCATGGGGCCAGATGTGATGCACCTGAGGGTACTGAGGGAGTTGGCTGGTGTGATTGTAGACCCACTGGCCACTATCTTTGAAAACATGTGGTAATCAAGAAAGGTCTTGGATGATTGGAAAAGGGAAAAAAACAGTGCCCATTTTTAAGAAACGGAAGAAGGAGGATCTGGGAAACTACAGATCAGTCAGCCTCACCTCAGTCCCTGGAAAAATCATGAAACAGATCCTCAAGGAATCCATTTTTAAGCACTTGCAGGAAATGGTGGTGATTAGAAACAGTCAGCATGGTTTACAAAGGGCAAGTCATGCCTGAGCAACCTGATTGCCTTCTATGGTGAGATGACTGGCTTGGTAGATGCTGGGAGAGCAGTGGACATGATATACCTTGACTTTAGCAAGGTTTTTGATACAGTCTCCCACAGCATTCTTGTAAGCAAGCTGAGGACGTATGAATGGACTGTAAAGTGGATAAAACACTGGATTGTGGGCTCAAACAGTAGTAATCAATGGCTCCATGCCTAGTTGGCAGCATGTATCAAATAGAGTGCCCCAGGGGTTGATCCTGGGGTCAGTCTTGTAAATGACCTGGAAGATAGGATGGAGTGCACCCTCAGCAAGTTTGCAGATGTCACCAAGCGGGGGAAATAGCACATATGCTGGAGGGTAGGGCTAGGATTCAGAGAGACCTTGATAAATTGGAGTATTGGAGCAAAAGAAATCTCATGAGGTTTTGTAAGGACAAATACAAAGTCCTGCACTTAGGACAGAACAATCCTATGATTGTTCTATCCCAGAACAATACAGGCTGCGGACAGACTGGCAAAGCAGCAGCTCTGCAGAAAAGGACATGGGGATTACAGTGGACAGTAAGCTGAATATGAGCCAACATTGTGCCCCTGTTGCAAAGAAGTTATAGTATACTGACAGTATACTGGGCTGCATTAGTAGGAGTGTTGCCAGCCGATAAAGGAAAGTTATTATTTCCCTCTATTCTGCACTGGTGAAGCCACATCTGGAGTACTGTGTCCAGTTTTGCTCCCTCCCCCAACTACAGAAAGGATGCATACAAATTGGAGGCATCCAGCAGATGGCAATGGAAATGGTTGGAGAGTATGACTTATCAGGAGAGGCTGACAGGACTGGGCTTATTTAGTCTGGAAAAGAGAAGACTGAGAGGGAGATTTAACAGCAGCCTTCAACTACCTGAAGGGTGGCTCTAAAAATGATGGTGCTAGACTGTTCTCAAAGGTGGCAGATGGCAGAACAAGCAGCAATGGTTTGCAGTTGCATCAGTGGAAGTATAGGATAGATATTAGGAAAAACTTTCTCACTAGGAGGGTAGTAAATCACTGAAACAGGCTACCCAGAGAGATTGTGGAATCTCTTTTGTTAGAGGTTTTTAAGACCTGGTTAGACAAAGCTTTAGCTGGCATGATCTAGTTGGATGGTCCTACTTTGAGTAGGGGGCTGGACTAGATGACCTCCGAGGTCCCTTCCAACCCTAATTTTGTATGATTCTGTGATTCTAAGGTCTACACTTTTATATTAAATAGCGCTTAAAATGGCTTTTGGTCTTATCAGAAAACACAAATAGGAATGTGTTGTGATTCTTTATGTTAAAAACTAAAGCTACTTTGATCCATTAGGGCCTGGTTACTGCTAGAGAGTATGTTTTATGAATCAGCAGATAACCCAGATTTTTTACTACTATATCTGTTTAAAGCACTATCCGTTTAATAAGAACTGAAGCAGATGCTAACTGTACAAAGAAATTAACCAGGCTACTGAGTGGAAAAGATTGACTTTCGCTTGCTATTTTCAGGACTGTCTGTCAGAAGGTGAAGAGTATCCATAGGACTGTCTGAATACTACTGATGCACTTACAATTGTTGCCAGAGAGACTGCACTCTGTCCATTGACTGAGCTTGCTTAAGAGCATTCCAAACTAGCATTATCAAGAAGGCAAGGTAATGTTATCTAGAGCAAACTCTAACATTTTAGGAGGCAGGATAATCTAAAATCATTTCACCACCGCCACCATTCTTTTCACACCCTTTAAATGCACCAGTCAAAAGAATCCAGTCTTTTTTGATGAAGTGAGCTGTTGACCACCTAAATTTAAATGCATCTCTGATTCAGTTAGTCCATTCTGCCTGATTCCAGACTAGCATAGCTTACTACCTCTCTCTGCTCATGGATGGCACCACACTTAGCCAAATGACATGAGCTGCAAACAGTCCATACAATAAACTTGCTCAGGTATGTTCAGATACCTTATTTCTGAACAAATGTAAGTAGATGAATATCATACCCAAGAGATTCCAGGGACCCAAGAGACCCCACATATGTAGGGACACGCAGTTTGTGACACCTCTTTGTGGCGCCAGGTTGCATGTTAAACTGTGTGTGGCACTGCTAATTTGCAGTGCAAAGGCAACATTTGCTACCAGCATTTGCTACCAGAACTCTGAAAAAAAAGTGGGGCAAAGCACGTGAAAACAGCCTGCTGACCAGGACAAATGTGGCTGGCTAAGGCAGGGGCTCTGCAACACATGGAGATGGAAGAGCAGGCAGTCCCTGGGCTACATGCTCCCCTGTTTCCATGTGCCGCTCCCCAGCTGGCTGAGTGTGGGGCTGCCTGCTGACTAGCACCTCCATTCAACTGACTCTGTACTCCACTCAGCAAATTCATTTCTTAGTGAAAGTTTGCAGCAGCCTCATCACCACACACATTGTTTTGGAAACCACGGACCATTATAGCTATCATATATCACCAGCTTTCATCCTAAGTATGGCACTAGATCTACCAGCTCCAGCCAAACTGTACATTGTAACCATTATCTATTCTGAATCCACTGACCAGGATGTACACCTTAAGGATCTGGAGCAGGGATTCCTATCCTTAGAAACTGCAGCCACTCAAATCAGCAGAGCTAAACTCAGAGAATGCCCAGACTCGCTACAATACCAAACATGCAACAAAGAACACAGAATGCCTCTGGTTATCGCCCACAGTGACAGCTTAAACACCCTGGACACATCATTAATGGCCTCCTACCCCACCTGGAAAACGACAACCATCTCAAGGTAGCCATGGGGAGACCTCAAACAACATCTCTCTAGCAACAGGCTACCTAAGTCCTATTTTCAGTGAGGCACTGGGCTTATATATGCAATTGTTCACACTGCCCTCTACTATTTACACTGGATAGATGGGGTGATCCTTATATAACAAAACAAATGGACACAGATCTAATATATAGCCCAGAAATACACAAAAACCTGTGGCAAAACATTTTGAGCTCCCTGAACCAATCGCCAACCTCAGAATAGCTTGTTCTTAAATAGCTACTTAAAATTTGACTTGAATGTGAAATTGTGGAACAAGAAATCATCCACATATTGTATCATGTCAAGTATGGTCTAAACCAGGACTGTCCAACTGGTGGCAGCGGGCTTCAAACGTCTGGCAAAGGGTTACATGGCAGCCCCAGGTCACTTACCCAGATGCCACTCCTCCGCTTGCTCTATTGCTCTCCTTCCTTCCCCTCTTCCCCCTTCCCTGTCTTTTTCATTCAAATCACTCCTATCTGATAGCCTGCCCTCTTGCATGTCCTTCCATAGC
>NW_017728993.1:82272633-82273923 GCF_001723915.1 Gavialis gangeticus
AGGCTTTTGACACTGTCTCTCCTTCCTTCCCCTCTTCCCCCTTCCCTGTCTTTTTCATTCAAATCACTCCTATCTGATAGCCTGCCCTCTTGCATGTCCTTCCATAGCATCTGATCTAGTGAGCTGCTGCTCACAAAAATTATGCATTTCTTATTCAGTTAGTTTATACAGTACACCTCTGCCCTGCCATCTGCCAATCTTTAGGCTACTGGAAATCTAAGGCTGCCCTTAGTAACAAGTGTTGTAATGTAGTACTAACTGCTACCGTGAGATCCCTTCTGAAATCTCTTGATTGTTGCATTAATATTACTTCCAGCCCCGCATGCACAATGCAAATGAAATGCTTCATTATTAATGAACCTCTAGGTGTTTCCAGAGCTTAGATTCTTTACCAGAAAGGTAGCTGTGTTTTAGTAGCAATTCCAGCATATACATTTTTTGATGATTTTGCATGGAAAATACTGTACAAATTCAAGTTATTATTGACGATATAAAAAGATATTAAATGTTGGATCTTTAGATTTATACAAAACAGATACTGATCATGCTGAGAGCACAAATTATTTTACTTTGAGTAAAATGCAGCATAAATTCTTTGCAACACTTAAAGCTCATTGATGCCTATTTTCAAATGTGGCTTTCATCTCTCGGATTATTTTCAGCGAAAACAAAAGATAATTTTCAGTCTCAGCAGTACTAACACTGCATCATTCAAAAAAAATCATGGCTTTAAAAATCATGAGACTGATTTGAAGATTTAAAATTAAAATACATTTTATCTGAGTGTATCTAATGTTGGCTTTTTTGTGAGGCTTTATGGTGCACTAAGGTCATGATTTCAAGTTTCTCTTAACTATATAGGCTAAAAATTAATACCCAGATCCAAAAACAAATTAAGATATCTGAAAAAGGACTTCAGAAGATTTGAGAGGTCTTAGCCAAAACACCAAGCCTCTACAGCTTAGCTGCTGCTTAACCCTTAAAGCACTTGTACTATGGAGATGCCTCAATTTTCCATATTAATGTTCTCTAGGCACCCAAAGTTTTCTGTCTGCCCAGAAGAAGTACCTGAGGCTTTACTGGCCAAACAGCTCAGTATGTGACTTATACTTAAGACTTATCAGGATTCATGAACTAAACACTCCTTGCCTGTTTTACCTGAGGCCCTTTATCTAGGAGGTGTTCTCTGACCAGGCTAACAGACTGGGGCCCATACAAAATGCAGAGGCAACCACTTTCTTTTAAAACATGCCACCCACACGTGTGCCTGCTTACCTCGGCGGAGGCGGC
>NW_017728993.1:82273934-82286413 GCF_001723915.1 Gavialis gangeticus
TACTAGGTCCCTTCCGACCCTTAATCTATGAATCTATGTCTCAAGGAGGTGCTTCAGAAAAATGACAGTACAACACTTAATGATTAGAGGACCTACCTGGGTTGTAGGAGACCTGGGTTTCATTCCCTTCTCTACCAGAGAAGGTTCAAATATGTATATACTGCCTCCACAGTGTGCCCTAACCACCAAGCTATTGGTTGCTCTTGAATAAGGGTATTTCCCATCACTTCTTTTGAACTTATTCCACTTTTGTAAACAAGAGTCAAGATTTATCAAGCCAGAGATATACACTAGCCTGCTTTCATCTCCAATTTCTAGAACTATTATTGCATTTTACTCAATGACAATTTAATGTGAAAAGGTGTACATGGTTACCTTTGGGAGAGGGCTTTGGGCTGTGAAGCCCAAGTGGAGGGAGGAGCTTTGGGGCACCACTAGTAGAGACACTGAAACTCTAGAGAGGAGTGGGTTTTAAGAAACATCCTCAATATTTCCTATTGGGTAGACTAATAAGCTTTTTCCCTGAATATCTTTTTTTGGGTCCCATTCTGAGGTGCTTAAACTTATGTCTGAGACATACAATGCCCACTCTGCATGCATTATCTCTCAACCCAGAAGCTGTCTGTAATAGTACTGCAGTATCACTATGAGTGCTCTGTTGTATGTGTACCAAAGAAGGGGAATTATGTGATTGCTGATGGTCTCCTTCCTGTACTCCAGACATGGAGTTCCAAGCACATTTCAGGAAGAGGAGGAATAGGATGCAAGCACCAGAGGTTAGTCAGAACCTCTACAATTCAAGAGGACTGTTACTAGGGTTAAATTAGTGATTCTCAACCTTTTCAGACTCAAAACACCCCTCCATAACTTTTCTGAATGCAGTGACACCCTCTGCAGATGCAGGTAGGGGGAAGCCCTTCCTTTTTTCTGTGCAAGCGAAACATGCCCCCCTGCTTCTGCTTTAATGCATGAAACCTAGCAGGTGTCCTCTATCCACCAAAACATGGAGGGGCAGAAGTGACACATACTATAGTCTGTCCATGGTGGTAGTGTTGACAGTCTGGGCTCTCAGATAGGTCAGAAGAAGCAACCTTATAGTGGTCCCCCCCCATCAGGTTGGGCTTCAGTGGGGTGCCCCCCTTCTATTACAATCACTTCCCAATCCAGCCCCATACAGCATCTTCTGGAAAGAGGAACATGGTGCAGCAGTTTCACTTGGTGATTGTGGGAGGGAAGCACCCTTATAAAAATCCCACAGCACCCCAGGGTGCCATGACATGCTGGCTGAGAATCACTGGATGAAACTCAGGATTTTAAAAGGTAGAGGTGCTTTAGGCTGACCTCAAGTTTGACTTTAACTATCAGTCAGCTGTTGCAATATTCAGCCAGTTAGTCTCCTGGGTGTGGGCTTTATTTATTTTAAAATGGAAGCCAAGATTCTCAATGTAGTCAAGGAAGTTATAAACTGAGACTTTAAGAAAATATCAAATATTTCAGGGCTTGTAACAAAAGCATGAGCGGTGGACATAATAAAATATTTAAATGCTAAATCTGGTCAGCTTACTGAATGGCAATCTTTATATTTGTGGGGATGAAATTGTTAGGGAACAACTCTCTTTCCCTAACAATATTGAGAGCTCACTCACTTAACAACCGAGGAGATACTGGAGGCTGCCCAGAATTACAGATTTGCCTTTTACCTAAATCCACTTCTGGTGGTAATCTCAATAGCAGAACTTTATTCGAGTTGTGTGTAAATCTATTATTTCAGATGAGAATTCTAACCAAATGACTGTAGGTACACATGCACACAAATCAATTACAGCATTTTATGGCACTAAATAATCGTGTTAGAGATTAATTACTTGATGACCATTAAAATAGCTTATAAAATGTTACATAGTATAAGAGGAAATTCGAAATCTATTTTAATATAAGTGAATAAAACACATATCCTGACTTTTAACATAGGGAGAGGGAAAGAAATTGCAAATAGAGTCAAGATCACCATTGCCTATCTGATGTGATAGGAAATGCATATTTCATGTGACTGTTGCTATAGAGACTTAGGGTCTGATACTCACTTATGTGAAGGCCCTTTATATAGCTTTGGCAGTGTAAAGAGGCCTTAAAAAGGATATATATATGATTTATACTCACTTTAAAGCCACTTTATGCTGTAAGAATGGCATAACAAGCCCCCAGTGCAAATGAAAATCAAGTCCTTAGAAGAAGTTAGTATAAAAACAATTGCTCTTAAGGTTATTAATCACATATTTTAATATCTTCTTCTCTACAATTATCATCCTGAATATCACTGCTAATGAAATTACTACAACGAGGAACTTTCCCCATATTTATCCAAACTAAAAAATTCTCTTCTAGTGACATCTACAAGACCAGAGCATTAGCAGCTTTACATAATTATTTTGTGACCATTAGACAGCCTTAAATATATCTAAATTTCAGTCCTACAAGCAACAGCTCTTCAGCTGAACAGGGTGGAAAATATTTTTAACTTTTAAAAATAAATATTTATGATTAAGAGATTCCTAAATAATTAAACACGCTGTCTATAAAGACTTTCTTATTCTAAATACTACACCATCATCTTCTAAAGGAAGCACATTATTATACAGTACAGTGATTGAGGTTGCTATTATTAATTAGCACCTTCCAGACAGTCAAATTGTGTTGCTAATATTTTACCATATCCCACTTGAGTAAATCAGGATGTTATCGAAACATCCTGATACATTTAAGAAGTTTCTATTTTAAGAGAGCACGGGACTTTTTCTGTATTTCTGCAGTGATTCATGTTGTTTGTCTAGGTAACAAAATTTGTTCATGTTCACACATGATCGTAAAAATCTAAGTGTGCTGATATGGTGGCAACCAAGACTAACTTGCCCAGTTGAGTAGTTTGCTCTCATTTATACTGACTGGTGTGTTTTGATCAGCTTGTATCAGCTAACTTGAATCTTCCCAATGATGTTTAAATAAGAAATACTGTGCAAACTAAACCTGCTTCACCACACACACTGTACTCTTTATACTTTATAGGAAGGAACACAGAGAGCTGAACTAGTGCTGACATTTAATCTTTCTTTTAGTTAGATAACTTCCATGTCTTGCCAGTGGTAACACTAGGGAGAACTTGATGACAAATAGGACAATGACCCTGAAATAAGTATTTTTATTAAAGGCAAAGACCTACAGCAGTACCATGGTTGAGCAATAAAGCAGTGATGAAAAAAGGGTTTTGTAGCTGCTGCTCAAGGGTTAAAATCTGATTGCTCCTTTTCAGGTGAAGCCTCCCTCCTCTCATCACAAAGATTCTTCTGTGGCATATACAAAGGCTTAGGACTTGATTGAAGCTGTTGCTTGTTTCAATCTGCTCCCTGTACACACTAACACCTTGTGGACTTTTTTACTCAGGAACAAAGACAGGGGAGCTTAACCTTTCTGCAGCGTGAATACTGGAAGCGGTATTGCAGATTACATGCCGTAATAGACACCTGGCTAAATCCCTACAGAGGATTATGGCTTGGATTTTCAAACTGGTGAAGGCCGCAGAGGTCAAGCAGGCCAAGTTTTTAAGAAAGAGCCAAATAAATTTTCAAGAAGCAAGTCACAGACACTGATTTTTACTCTGCTATCTCACAGTTGTTAGATATACTGGACAGGGAATAAATATAGTCTGTATCAAGCAAGACTTGAAAGGAGATACTGTAGCAAAACAGTGCATTAAAGCAACACTTTAGAAAGTAATAGTCATTATTCTTTAAAATCCCAAGATAACATCACATGAAATCTATATTTAGTATGATGCTGTACCTTATAAATGACTAATTACTTAATAATTAGTAGAAGCAATAGCACTTATACAGCACTTTATTCTTGCAAACTGATTTATAAATACAATTTTTTTTTAGTTGTATAAAGTCAGATTATGATACTTTCATTAGGGCTGTACTGGATATAGCACTTGCTGTAAGTGGTTCAGAATCTATCCCATAATAATTCATTTTGGGTGCATTTATACAAGATGCTACTGTGCAGTGGTTACTGCGTATTTATTTAGTACTCGTATTAGCAAGCACTAAATAAATGCGCAGTAACTGGAGTTACTGTACAGTTGTGTCAGTGAACGTCTTTTAAGCGATGCTACTGAGCAGTAACCTAATAATACTGTACAGTACCATATTAGCACTGTCTGTGCTGTGATGCACTATTGTGCAGTTTTATTCAGCTACTGAGTAGTCAGTATCTCATGTAGATGTGTCCAGTATCAATGTCTTGCAAACATTAGCTAGTTGATAGGATATTAATGTTAATAATGAGACTTCATGATGAAAAGTGCTATTTAAGTTTGGAATTTAAGTTTAGAATATCATCTTGATAAAAAAAAGGAATATTGCTGGACAAGAACACTTTGTCACCAATAGCCAGTGTAGCACTTGAAAGCCTCCTTTGAAGTATTGGTACTCTTTTCTTTTCTATTTTTTTTTAAACAGAGTTCCCAAGTGAGAAGCATGAAAATAATCAGACAAGCCCTTTTGAACTCTGAGCAACTGGCTCAGCAACATGAATTTCCAAAACTTGCAAAAAAAGAAGAAAGAAAAGAAAATCTATACTTGTAGTTTCTATAGATTTTAAAAAGTTTAACTAAGAGGGACCTGGTTGACCAAATATTAATAATACTTACTTACCCTATCTTGGAAGTTCATAATCATAATTCTGCCATTGGATCAGCATAAGCAGGCCCTTAATTTTTCAGCTGTATTTAGACTCTTAAGATGTGGCATTTATACACTGCAGGATTGAAAGACGTCTTTACACGTGCTTCCGAGTGGAGAGGGGGTCCTTTAAGTAAAGTGGCTCCAATCTACTCTAATTAAAGCACCTGCAGTGTCACATGTATTCAGCATCAAGTGCTTCAAAATGGTGGTGGGGTTACTTTAACTAAAGTTAATTTGATGAGCTTTATTTAAAGTGCCCCGCCACTATTTTGAAACACAGACACACACAGTGCTAATTAGCATGCTCAAGCAGACTTGACTGAGTCTGCTTGGACACATGCTAATTAGCACACATCAGAGCAGATGTCCAGCACGTGTATAGGTGCCCTTAGAGCCTAACTAATTAATCCTTGTAATATTTGTGCCATGTAAGTAAATAAGTCTTATCCCAAATTTACACATGATGGGACAGAAGTCAGAGGCTAAGGTCAATGGGAATTGATGTAGAACCTTACATTAGGTCCCAATGACTCGCCCACAGCCATGGAGCAAGTAAGGAGCATTTTTCATACGCTTTGGAATGCAACACCAGGCACTTTAATTAGCAAACCATGCTAATTAAAAGTGCCTGCACATCACGTGTATCAGCATCCCTGCACGTCCCTGTTGCAGGGCACTAAGGTGCCCTGCTCCTAGAAGAGCAGGAACTGCCTGGGGAGAGCCCAAAGAGCCAGGCAGGAGCCCAGGTGCAGGTTGCCATGGCAATCGGAGAAGGTGGAAATTAGTCAGCACCTGTACTTGGTCAGCTGGCAGGAAGGGGCAAGGCCTTGGGCCCATATAAACCCCAGGCTGAAACTGAGGGAGCCAGTTCTCTGCTGGTGGCTAAGGGGGAAGGAGCCCTCTTAGAATGAGAAGGGAAAGAGGCCTGACTAACCTCTGCTCCGGGTAATGGAAAAGGGGCAGAGCACACCTTCGGTAGCCTATGTTAAGTTATAGCCCAGGGGCTTATGTTTTTAGTTTTATAAGACCGGTGGTTCGGGCGAGACTATTTGGGGAAGGAGGAGGCCTCACTGGGGGCCCACTACAGAGTGGAGACCCCGGCGCCAGAGAAGGCACAGCATTTGGTAGGGGCACAGCCCTGGTGCCCAAGAGGGCGCAGCATTTTGGGGCGCAGAGACCCCGGCGCCAGTGGGGGCATAGAGACAGGGCTGCAGAGGGCCCAGTGAGGACAAGGGGCCCCAGTGAGGGTGCAGAGACAGGGCTACGGAGGGCCCAGCGAGGACAAGGGGCTGAAGTATAGTGAGGCTGAGGCAACACAACGCCAGTACCATCTGCGAGGCTTGGGGCATGGTAAAGGGGTAGTTGGAGCCACGCATATAGCCCATAAGGCTAGGGTGCCCCCGAAACACCCACTGTGAGATGAGACCCACAAGGGGTCCGGGAACCCACGGGGTTCAGTAAGTCCATCAAACCGTGTCTGAGAGGACTTAAAGGCAACCTCCCTGTTTTTATATTTTTCATCAAAGATGTGGCAGGCAAGAACTGAGGGTGCCCATTGGGCCCAAATTGGCACGGTCAAGGGGCCTTAGGAGAACACGGCCATCCTTAAGGGCCCCATCCCGTGACAGTCCCCACAATGAAAAAATGGCAGCAGGGTGCTTTGAACTAAAGCTCATCAAATGTGTTTTATTTCAAAGCATCCTGCCACCATTTTTTCAGCGCAGAGACATGTGGGAACACTGATACACATGATGCAGAAGGCTTTCTGGAGCATGTCAATTTCCATTCCCTAGATTAACTGAGCCTGCTCCGATGCACTGGATTTCAGGATGTTGGAGCAAGCTTCATACATGTCTATCTGAGCCCAAAGTATCCAGTGCTGAACTCGTACTATGGCAGCATGCTTCTCTCTGTTTAATTTTATGGGCATGAAATTTAGCATTAAGAATGGAACATTTTAGATGTCTGAGGTTTTATCTGCCGGATGAAAACAATTTCCCTTTGAATTGCATGCATTCTATAATGCTTAATAGGAACTCAGGGGCTAACCTGTCAGGAGAAAAACACAGAGCAAGTTTTATTAATTGACTAAACTCCTTGCTCTGAAGACTGAAACAGTTCAGGCTTCTAAGAAGTGTTATTCATACTAGGCATACCAAGGGGTTCAACAAGAGCATTAGAATAATAGTAGTACCACACCAGTAGAATTCAATCGTATAAGCAGAGCCACTTGACATGTTTCAATCAGTACATCAACCTTTTTAATTACACGTTTACTTTGGGGGGAAAAAATCATGAATAATAGATTTTGAATGTTTTCAAGTTACTTTGTTAGTCAAATAAGCTTTCTTTACTCCCAGATATTTTGAGCTGCTTTTCTAGCTAACTGGGCAACTGATTTCTACTATTTGGTGATTTTGTTATTATTGGTGCCTTTTCAACGACTAACTGGAACTAGTACAGCTTTTACTGTTAACTTTCTGTCCCTTGAGGCGTAGAACAGTGAAGGTCCACGCATGTGCCATATGACTAGAGGTGAGAAGTTTCTAGAGGGTTTGAACTCCCAACCTTGATGAAATCAATGGTATAATGGTAATGCAACTGTTTATCAATGTTCATATGTTAATTCATAAGGCAGTTATGATAATGTTGCTTGTATTGATTTGAAATAGTTTGAATTGACTGGTCCTTTTAAGTACTGCCCAGGTTTGAATTTGATTTGGTACTGCGAAAAGGGCAATGATTGGACCATTGGGTGAGTGACAGGTGGCGTGATTAGAAGTTTATAAATCCTGACCTGTCCAGCAGGGACTCGCTCTCACTCTGGCTGGACAGTCCTGACTCCAGGCTCTCGGGGTGCAGAAGTTCGCTGAGTGCAGGTTACTTGCTGTGACCTGGTCATTGGGAAGCTACAGTTGGGTAAAGTATCACCTTTTCCCTATTGAGGTGCTGAGTACCTAAGCAGGGAAAAGCTAGAAATCTTCAGGGTTTCTCCTGCTGACTAGGTCCAGGGTGTTCTTGCTGCCATGTATGTTTTCTGGGTTGTCGGTGAAGTTGCACTGCAGTTAACTGTATAGTGATCAAAGCTCACTGTAATGTGTAGTTGATTGGTTGTGTGACCAGTGACATGGGGTTTGGGATGTGCATCGGGTTACTGTCCTATTGGGTGTATTTTATTGTGTTACGGCTCAGGTGTTACGGGAATATTGTGTTGAATAGTTGTTGCATGGGTTTTGTTGCATAATACAACTTATATTGCTCAACCTACCTGTCTAGTGTGTAGCTACTCTTTCTAACTCTGAGTGGGGTTGGGCAGTAGATCAATGCTCAGGGAAATGAACTTACTTTAATGCCCCGAGCCTACCTGTGGGTAATAGAGGATTGACGACCCTCTGGATTAATTAGTTAATTGGCAACCCCACAGGCGTACCCTTCAGAGGTATTTATTGCTCACCTTTTCCTCTTTTATTAGCAAGTGTCTGATATTATTAATATTTATATTGCAGTAATGCTTCAGGCCAATAAGGACAGACCCACATGGTGGCAGGCTCTTGGCAAACATGCCAAATATCTCAAGAACATCTCTGGCTTCTCTCTGACATCTGTTCAGGTTTAAGTGACTGATATCATGTGGGACTAAAGTCTGTGCTAAGGAAGCTAACTTTGCTACTGGTATATTGTTAGACCACTGGCACTCAACCTTTACGGGTTGTGGGTTGGATGAGTGATATGGGGTCAGGCCACAGGCTGAATCCAGTGCATGAGATTAGTCCATGGGCCTGACTGAGCATGGGGTCAGTGTGTAGATGGGGCCCACTGCTCCAGTTGTGCACATGCCAGACCTGACCAACTTCCCCAGCCCTGCCCACACTGGTTTGGGCCTGCTGCCTTGGCTCCATGTACTGGCCAAATTCAACACACAGGGCCATATCATCTATCACCTCTGTCCCCCTCCCCTTCCCCCGCCCCCCCACTGCCTTCACCACCACATTTCTGGACCTGTGAGGGGCCCATGGGCCACAGAACATGGCTCCATGGGCTGAATCTGGTCTGTGGACTGGAGGTTGATCACCCCTGTTTTAAACATGGGATTTTGATCTTTACTGTCATGCTCAGCTTTCTTTAATGTATACATTAGGGGCAGAAGCATAGGGTTTGAAGGAACATCAAGAGTTCTCTAGTCCAACTCCCTGCAGAGATGAGGGATTTTCTGTTTCTAAACCACCCCAGACAGATGCATATCTAGCCTCTATTTAAAACCTCCAGTGGAGAAGATTGTACAAATTAACTGGGCAGCATTTTTAATTATTCTACTGTTCTCAGAGTCAGGAAGTTTTTTTTTTCCCCTGAAATTTGATCTAAATCTGCTTTGGTGCAGTTTTTAAACACACTGCCTTGTGTCCTGTCCTCTCCGGCCAGGGAGAAATATTTTCTCCATTTACTTTTTGGAAACTTTTAAAACATTTGAAAATTGCCATTGTGCCCTCTCTTATTCTGCTTTTCTTCCAACTACCATATTTACTTGATTCTAAGATGATTTTCCCCCTGCTTAATTAGCATGGGGGAAAAAGGCCCTTGTGTTATAATCACATACAAGGGAATTTCACTAAATATATTGCCTATCATTAAACTGCCGCCAAAAACAGCATGTCCTCGGCAATGGAAACCAACTATAAAGTGAGTAAACGCAGTCAAAACTGAGCATGACTATAAAGCATTTTTTTTTAATATTTAATTTTCAAGGCAAAATCAGTTACAGATTCAATCAGGCAAAGCCCAGTAGTCCAGTTCCAAATTTCAAATGATTAGAGCTTAATTATTCAAATCTGTGTGGCTCTACCACTAGTCTTCCTTCCCAGACTCATCTGGGACTTGGGATATTTCCCCATATCCATGGCAGGCATCCTACCTGCAAGCCCAAGAAGACTTGTTTTTGGTTTTATTTGAATGTTGTCTCAGGCCAGACTAGCCAAATCAGTTCTGAAGTCAATCGACTAAGCAGAGCTCACTCGTTCAAGTCCATGTGGTACTATGACCAGCAAACATCTTAACTCCCAGGCTCTTCAGCTTGGGGCTTCACATACTCCCAAATCCATGGCAGGCATCCTGTGTGCAAGCCCCAAGCCCAGAAGCCTTGGAGTTCAGATGCCCCTTAATCATGCTTACCGTTAGGGGGAGAGCCCAAAAGCAATCTCTCATCACTATAAATTTGGTTCTTTCTTTTTTCATGCCTTTCTCTTTACTTCTTCCCCTGCCCCTTCAATTCAAACCACTTTTTTTTCAAGACTTTTCCCCTTCTACCTGCAGCTCTAGCTGGCTCCTGCTGGCTCTGGAGTGAGGGAATACACATGATGGTTTCCCTGCCTTTCCCACTCCTCTCTCACTGCACAGGGGGGATACAGCCTCTGGGGCTTGCATGTAGGATGCCTGCCACGGATTTGGGAGTATCTGAAGTCCCAGGCTGAAGAGTATGAGAGAGAGCATACTTGCTAGTGGTAGCAACACACAGGCTTGAACGATTGAGCTCTGCTTGGTCAACAGAATTCGGAACTGATTTGGCTAATTTGGTCTGAGACATGAGATTAAAAAAAAATGCGTGCTAAAACTTTCAGGAATTTGAAAAGAAGGTAACATGCATCAGTTCTGGATAAACTAAGTTTATGGACGCTATGTGGAAATTGCTATATCCATGTTTAATTCTTCAAGGTCAGTGTTTACAAATTTGCTCCTCACTTTCATATGCTCAGGGAGAACAGGGTCTAACAGTAAGGAAAAGGGGAAACAGCTATCAGGCGAAAAGTTGAGTGGAAGCAAAGAGAAAAGGGGCTATTTGTTTTCCATGCTGTAGCAACAGGAGCAGGACCAATTCAAGGCAAACCTCTAATAATTACATTCTATACCTGGAAAATTACAACAAATTAAAAAATGTTCCATATATAGAATCTAATTAATGGGGGGGGAGTCATTTTATAATCAGGTTTTCATATATTGGAGTAAATATAGTGTAGCAAAACCCCCAGGTTTTTTTTGTTTTTTTTATTGCATTCCCTCCCCTTCCCCAACCATTTCTGACTTTTTCTCTCCCTCTCTAGTCCCTATAGATAAGTATAAGTAAGCTAAGATGTAAGATAAGCTTTAAACATTTTTGTTTAGTAGCAAGTTTTTAGTTTTTGGATAGCCACTGTTTGATACTGTATAATTATTAGGTTTGTATTAATTTTTACTGGTGTATATTGTATTATTATCATTTTTGTATTGATTTTTATTGTTTCGTATGGATATTGTATGGTTTAGGCCTGTGTTTGTAAGTGAACCGAAGTCATGTCAAGTTTCCATCTTAAATGTCAAGTCTCCATCTTGTGTCCTCTGCCCGGGCAACCCCTGTATTGCAACTGTATGAGTCACGTATCCCCCGCCATGTAAATTGGTTCCCCGATGAATGACAGTGATTGGAAATGACTGAAATACAATGGTAGCAGGCCTCTACTGAATGGCCTGTATTGACTGGGCCATCATCTCACATTGATTCATCCAGGAACCACGGACCTCACCCAGGAACAGAGACAAAACCAGCATTTGAAAAACAAAAGACCAAGCAAAACCAGCAACTCTACCATTGTACCCCACCATTACAGACACCAGAAACTGCACATCCCTGCATGGAGCACACACGCTTAGTATGCCAGGGGCTGACCCTTGCCTGGATATGCCTCCTGTCACTAGGGTCACACAAGGTCTGCCCCTATAAAAAGGGGCAGTGAAGACAGACCCAGTGGGACACCTTCTCCATCTGGACCAGCACCATGCCACACCACCTATCCACCCAGAGGCCCTGCCCACGACCCCCCCTCTGGACAACATCTACTGGACAAGGACCCCTTTCCAGCCTAGATAGGTAGATATTACCTGCTACAATTTGGATTCTCTCTCTCTCTCTCTCTCTCCCCCTGGACTTCAGTGGACTTCAGCCCCTGCACCAAGACTCTTTAACCCCTGCTGACATTGTGTGTGTGTGTGGGTGCACGGGAACCAATTTGGCATTGTGTTACCATCTCCTCTGTTCAATAAAACCACTGTCATTTACAACCCCAAGTTGGGTCATGTTTTATGAATCCCAGTCCCTTCCCTATCTTAAATTCCAGCCTCATTCTCTCTCTCTCTCAGCTCCAGTTCCCACCCTCTCTGCTAGTGTCCCGATCTCCTCCCAATTCCATCTCCTCTTTTCTGCCACCTCTCAGCCTCTCCTTGCTTTCCTGCTGTCCCTGCTGCCTTTCCTGTAATTTTCTGCTGCCCCTCTCTCTGTTTTCAGGCTCCCCCTCCCCCGCAGCTTCTCAGCTCCAACTAGCTGTCCTGCAGTTCTCTCCAGCTTCCAGCACCTACTGCTGCTCTCTGCAACTTCTCTAGCTGCCCCGGAGCCATCCTCTGGCTCCCCACACCCAGAGCCCCTCTTTAACACCCACGCTTTCCCTTAGTTCCATTTTTCCCCCTCCCCATTTACCTTTTCAGTTCCCCCATAGCTCTGGCTCCAGTCCCAGACTCTGTGCCGGTATGCTTCCCTGTTCTGCAGGCTTTGGGCATTGTCTGTTAATCAGTTAAGATCAATTAACCTGAAGTTACCCCCGAGCCTCAGTTCTTCAGCCCAGGTCCCTGTAGTCTACCAGTTCTAATCCTGGTCTTGGTAACGTTAACTCCCTACACTTCTACTTTCTTACCTTAATTTTCCCCAGGTATCCCGAG
>NW_017728993.1:82291413-82291805 GCF_001723915.1 Gavialis gangeticus
TTTTTTTTGTTTTTTTTATTGCATTCCCTCCCCTTCCCCAACCATTTCTGACTTTTTCTCTCCCTCTCTAGTCCCTATAGATAAGTATAAGTAAGCTAAGATGTAAGATAAGCTTTAAACATTTTTGTTTAGTAGCAAGTTTTTAGTTTTTGGATAGCCACTGTTTGATACTGTATAATTATTAGGTTTGTATTAATTTTTACTGGTGTATATTGTATTATTATCATTTTTGTATTGATTTTTATTGTTTCGTATGGATATTGTATGGTTTAGGCCTGTGTTTGTAAGTGAACCGAAGTCATGTCAAGTTTCCATCTTAAATGTCAAGTCTCCATCTTGTGTCCTCTGCCCGGGCAACCCCTGTATTGCAACTGTATGAGTCACGTATCCCC
>NW_017728993.1:82291939-82292285 GCF_001723915.1 Gavialis gangeticus
ATGCCTGACATTATGCCTGACCCTTTATTAGGAAGCAGGATTCCTCTGACAGATTGTTTGTTTTCATGGTATACCTCAAGTCTGTCATCTTACAAGTTAATTGGTAGTGAATTTAGCACTTGTGAAAGGAGGACTGTTAATGTTGATTGACACAGGCACAGCATGGACACATTCCTCCCCACATACTGTAACACTGCTGCCCCTCTCTCTGTTTTCAGGCTCCCCCTCCCGCGCAGCTTCTCAGCTCCAACTAGCTGTCCTGCAGTTCTCTCCAGCTTCCAGCACCTACTGCTGCTCTCTGCAACTTCTCTAGCTGCCCCGGAGCCATCCTCTGGCTCCCCACACC
>NW_017728993.1:82292971-82296431 GCF_001723915.1 Gavialis gangeticus
ATCAATTAACCTGAAGTTACCCCCGAGCCTCAGTTCTTCAGCCCAGGTCCCTGTAGTCTACCAGTTCTAATCCTGGTCTTGGTAACGTTAACTCCCTACACTTCTACTTTCTTACCTTAATTTTCCCCAGGTATCCCGAGTACACCAAGCACACATACATACATACATACATATCACAATACCCAACTTAGGAACTCACTTGTGTGTATGTGTAGGTGGGTGGTATGTGTGTAAATTAGTGAATACACACACATATACATACACATATATAGATATCATTGTGTGTGTGTGGTATATGAATTAGTAATCCACATATGTGTATTGAATGTGCAGGTGTTGGTAACTGGTAACTGATTCTGCCTAAATTTGGTGTGTGTAGTGTGTATGGGTTTAAACTGGTGATAGGTGTGCATGAACCTAAGCTAGTTATTTTGAATGTGCGTGTATCTGAGTTGCTAGTGTGGGGGAGAGAGAGAGAGTGTGTGTGTATGGCATTGTGTGCATGATATACAAATTAGTGATCAGTGTCTAACTTTTGGGGTGTATAGTGTATGTGCCTGAGCTGGTAGCATGAGTGTGTATGCCTAATAGGGGTGTATGCACCTAGTGAGTGTGTGCTTAATTGATTTTTGTGTGTGCATGTGCAGTTGTACACCATGCCCTCCTGTCTAACAGCGCAATATTGAGATCCTGAGCGTTGGCCTGACCCCTCAGGGTAACAATAGTAGCTCTTCGGCCTTTCTGCAAATAGTTTCCATTAAATCTGCTTTATATGCTTCAGTGATTTGTCAATCATTTCTGGATCCTCTCAAGTTTATCTACAATCTTCTTAAAATGAGGTGCCAGAATAGAGAGGTCCTTTCACATCCCACACCTTGCAATCCAAAAGTACATTTGCTTTTTTGATGAAAGATCTCACTGCCTATTCCGGCCAAATTTTTGATCTGCCATAACCCCCAAGTCCAGCACTTCTTCATTCTACATTTGGACATTTATATTTCTTTTTGTTAATTTAAAAAAAAACAAACACAAAACAAAACAAACAAATTTTATAAAAGGTCAAATGAAAATTGAATGCCTCATTGTAAGACAGAATTAATTTGGTTTTTGTGTTTAGCTTTTTAAATTGCATTTATGGTGTAGAATGCTTTTCATCACTCTCATACTGGCTACCTACTTCCTGTTATAATAAATAAGCTTTTAGAGAAATGTTAATAATACACAGAGCTTTACTGCCCCCAGTTCTTTTGGACTGCAACCCATAACTGCCAAACTGTTACTCAAGCAAATAGTCTAATGGCAGTTATCTTCAATGTATTTGTAAAGACCTACAGCGAAGGTGGTCACTGGGGGCATTTATACGCATACATTTTCATGCCCAGATGCGCCAGATATATGGGGCATCGGAGCAGACTCAATTAATTGTATTGCTTGCAGTTGTATAAGTGGTGAAATATGTGTCTGGGCAGAGAAAATGGCAGCGGTGTGGTTTTGAACTAAAACACCTATGTGTTTTAGTTCAAAAGCAGACCACTGCTATTTTCTGCATGCTGATACGCATTTTGCTGCTTACACAACTGCAAGCACCGCAGCATCGGGCCACTTTTCAAAGTGCCTGGCACTGCAGCGCTTACATGTGTAAAGATGGCCTGGGTGCTGTTATAGGTAACCTTTAAAACATGTTCAATCTGTCGAATGTTATGTCGTCATGAAGTCAGAACAGTTTCAGAGTAGTCATGGGTTCAGACTTAGAGTCATCTCAGACCTGCACAACTGTTACAATTATTTCAACTAGAGGGCCACCGCTTAACGAGTTTTGGTGAGCTGTCAAGGACCACATGCATAACATTTTTTAGAAGATATCATTTTAACAAATTATATTTAAGAAAAACAATTCATATACTAAAAATCAAACATGTACTGTAAAATATTTTAATTTTATTTCACAAAATTATTTTTGTCCTGATTTATATTTCTTTGAGTAGTATATAGAGAGAATAATAGCTCAAAATAATAATAGCTCAAAATAAAGCCTATGCCTCCAGCAGCAGTATAGTGTATCTGAGGGTGGGGTGTATGTGTGTGTGGGGTAGGGCAGGATGCGGGGGTGGATGTGGGGGTGTCTGTGTGGGGGCTGCCTGTGCACTAGGTTCCAGGAGCTGGCCAGGGTGGGAGGAGGGAGCGAGGTGCCAGAGGGCACATGCAACAGAGCTCGCCACGGCAGTGCAGGTATAATCCATCCCGTCCCCCACCCAGCCCATGTCTACCCCCTATGGCACTCTGCATGGGACCAATCCCCACCTGCTCCCACCCAGGGCAGCCGATGGCATGCTCCTACCTGTACCAACCCCCAGTGCCAGCCCTGGCCTCAGCCAGAGCGCACAGTTTCCTAGCAGGGCTACTCCCGGTGCAGCTGCAACTACTTAGGTACTGCTCGGCTCCCTCCACCTCCAAAAGCTCCTCCTGCCTCTGCTGAGATGCTCCACACAGCAGGTAGTGCTGGGAAGCTGCAGTAGTGACTGTGGATGGAAGGTGGGCTCATTTCACTGGAGAGGCAGAGTGGGTGGAAAGTGGGTGCGAGCCAGACCTGGAGCCCTGCGTGCTAGGCCAGGAGTTGCCCAACTGCGGTCCCTCCCACCTCCATCTGGCTCACTGTGTGGTGTCTGGCACATCACCATGGCTGCTGTCGTTTCCCTGTGCTATCTGCTGCCCAGAGCTGTGCAGGAGGAGGAGGGGCTGCTCGAGGCAGGGGAAGCTAAGCAGTATTATTGGGAGCAGCCCTGCTGGGAAACTGTGTGCATTGGCCAGGGCTGGGCATGGGTGGGAGCGCAGCATGGTCTGCCCCAAGCAAGATATGATCAATTAGCAGGTGCCACCTACAGGCCAGATCCAATCAGCTGGTGGGCCAGCTCCAGCCTGCAGGCCATATTTTCTCACCCTTGCAGGGGCATGGGCTTTCACTGTACATTAGGAAAGAAGCGGGGAAGGTGGCATGTATCTCAGAGCCAGGGAAACCATCAAATGTATTACTTCACACCACAGCCAGCAGGAGTCACAGGTGGGAGGGGTAAAGTTTTGAAAAAAAAGGTGGTTAGAAGTGAAGGGGCAGGGGAAGAAGTAAACAGAAGTAAAAAGAAAGGAGTAAAAACAAAATTAAAGAACAAAAGCTTTGCACATGTTTCAGTGAGTTGGGATTGGGTCAGAGGGATGTTGGATCAGTATTCACACCAGGGCAGAGTTGACACCCAGCAGACTCACTTCATGCCACCCCAGGGAGAAATGAAACTAAGTGAACTCTTTGCATGCCACACTGGAGCAGAGCTTAGACCCCGAGGGTTTACTGTATGGGTTGGGTAAGGTGGATGCTGACAGAGGCATTTCAAATGAACAGTGGTTAAGTTCAAATGAATAACATTGGGGAGGGGAAGATGAGCTATGGTACAGTAGCCAGCACTAGTGG
>NW_017728993.1:82296509-82306454 GCF_001723915.1 Gavialis gangeticus
ACTGGCTTTTTAACTGCTCCTTTGCACCAATGGCCAGCCAACTGAGTGCACAGGGGCTCTAAAGCAAGCAATAAATTGGTGAGCTGTACCTAGGTGCTCAGAGTGGTCAGGATGTGTTCGGGTCACACTCCTTAGAGGAGGGAGGGGGTGTTGACTTTGGGCCAGCACTCCCTCCCCCCTCCCAGCAGTAGGGTTCTGCCCTTGGAGCAAAGAAGTAGGAAGGACTGGGAATGGTACATCCTGGGATGCTGGAGGATTGAAAACATAGCATTTTATCTCCCTGTAGTCTAGTAATACCCTGCGATGACCAGGGTAAAATGGATCAGAGAAAACCCTGGCTTAAACTGACATAAATTGAAAACGTTTAGAGGGTACTTAGCATGAGTTAACACTGTTTAATGAGTGAATGCTCCCATTTTAAGTGCCTTTGTGATAATTTAAAGGTAACCTGAATACCACCCATCCATTTCATTTCCATGAGATACTTAAATATAGAAGGCTCCCAAATCAGAGTAAGATCTATAAATATAGACACTGGAGTTATCTCACTATCAGACATACCTCTCAAGCACTTTTTAACAGCATGTGTCAGCTCTATATAACAGTTTAAAATAGAAAGAAAGGACTACTCTACCCAATTTAAACTATGAAAAGATTTAACATAGGGAAACTATAAATACCTACATTGCACCATAGTAAACACAAAAATAAAAAGTTCTTTTAACTGTTCCTGGTCTAGGTAGTACAGAATTACAAGTAAAACTTATGTTGAAACATGCAGACAGTATAAGGTAGATATGGTTTCCAAATGTTATCTGTTTAACTTCTTTGTTACCAGCTTCTGTGCAGTTTTGGAAAGTTTCAATGTTCTTTTGAAATGCTTATGTTCCATTGGAATTTCAGCACCATATATTCAGGGATATTGGTTGTAGCCATGTTGGTTTAAAGGCATAGACAGACAAAACTCTTGGGGTAGAGGCGATATCTTTTATTAGCACCATATATGAGATTTACCTCCTACATGATGGAGGGAGTATGCATTTGTTTTGGGTGACAGACCAGGAAGATGTCAGCACAACAGTTAATATTCTGTAGTTAACACTATTTAAGGGTGTAAATTAATTACACAATTATACAAAGCCTACATTATTTCTACAGGCCAACTGCTTATAGTTTTTAATGACTACTAAAGATGGATTGTTTGTATATTCCATAAAGACTTTGCAGGTCACATTTTTAAGGTGGACATAATGGATGCATGTGCAAAATATGTGTATGTATATTTCACAATAGCAACATGATGTTTTGGACATAGAAGGGCTCACTGTGTACAAGTGACACTTATGATACAAAACACTATTTTAAAAGTACAAATGCATAGTATAGTGGATGTGTGGACATTAATGGGAAGTGTGCTTTTGTAATGACTAAGGGTATGTGCATGTGTCCAACTGAATCAGTAGAAGTTTAGCAGTTTAAGCAGTTGGAAACCCTGGCAGTAAAACACCACATGCATTCAGGGGTCCACCTGGGTGCTCTGCAAACAGCCTGGGCAGCTGACAGCACCCAGCCAAAGCATACTTTGTAGGCTCCCCAATCTGCCTGCAGATAGTTGACAACACCCAACAGCACAGGTTAGGGCTGACCGGCTGGCCGCTCAAGGAGAGCACCCACCCCACTCTGTTCACAACACCCCCCTTCTGCTTACCAGCTGCCAGGCTTTCAGACAGGAGACCCAGAGCAGGTAATGTGTTGGAATCGTCCAACTGAGGGCATCATGCACTTTAAGGAATGTTACATGGCAAATATCAAATTATGACTGAGAGTAGTTTGCATCTGCATTCACATAAACCATATGGCTAATAGTGATCCAATATAAATAAAAATGAAAGTATTTCAGTGCGTAACTGATCATTCACAAACAATAAAATAGGCTAAACTGGCTGAATAAATTATTTGCTGCATGATCCGTCTCTTAGCAAGTGGAATTTTTTGAATATATATATTAACCTCATGCAGTGATTCCAGCAAAGCATTCTATTTTAGGTTAGATTTAGACTAAAATCTGAATTTGAATTTGATGGTCACCAGAATCTCACAGGTCCTTTACCTGAAACTGAAGGTTAATAAGTAGAGCTGTGTGAATCACTGATATCAATTCAGTGGTCCAGCTTCAAATCATTTCAAAACAAAACAATGGAAATTGATTTTCTCAGCTTAACAAAAACCTAAAATACGATCATTTTGAGTCAAATGAAATATTGTGTTATACCTAAAATAGAATATTGTTTAGATTTGGGTGATTTTTTTTTTTTTAAAACTCTGGAGCTTATTGCTGTGGAGTTTTTTCTCCTGGGAGCGCTGTTTGAACGTGTGCCCAGTAGCAATTAATTCTGGAGCAATCGGCTCTGAAGTTTATTCATGCACAGCACAGGGAGCCTTGTTGGACAACCCTAAGTGGCAAGGGGACCCAGGATCTGCCTGCCAGCCTGCGGCTCCTTCAACCCAGCTCAGTGGGCTGTGGAGGTGCTGGCTGGGGCATGCGGGTGCTTCAGTATGGGGCTAGCTGGAAGGCAGCCCCCAAAGTGAAGCACCTTCATGCCCCAGCCACCTGGCTCAGTGTCTCTGTGTGCACTGTTGTGCATAAAAAAAACCTTTGCAGCAGGGTAATATTTGTATATTTACAAGTACTGGTATATTTACAAGTACTACCCTGCTGCAGAGTGTATTCATTTTGTGCACTTTAATGGGACGCACATGTAGCTGCTGAGATGTTTACTGTGGAAGTTCCCCAACCCACAAGTCACTGCAAAGCCTGGGTGGCAAGAGCCCAGGGGCTGGTCAGGAAGGTTGTCAATAATGCACTCCTGGGGCTATAGAGAGGGACTGCACTTTCAGTCCTAGGGTGGAGCTTACAGCCCTGGGGCTGGGAGTAACTGGGCTTACCACCCTAGGGCTGTACAGAGGGACTGTAGAGAGGGACTGGGCTGCTGCTCTGACCAAGTCACAGAGCAAACTGTGACTCAGAGAAGCAGAGTCTAGCCAAATAACAGACCGGCTCCTGGCATGGTAAAGAAGAGGACCTAGAACAATACACAGTGGGATGCCAGAGGACAAGAGCAGGAGCTTTAATCAACAGGGTAAGTGCACAAGATTTTATTCCTCTGGTAGAGACTTTACCAAAGTTACTTCTAACTCATCAGAGGTAGTAAAAGGTCTACCAGATCCACCATTCTGTTTAAGGTGAAAACATATGTTGCCTTTCGTTGCCTTTGTGCCACCATAAAACTTTTATGCTGGCAGAAAGGCCAAGCAAATAGTGGCAGTTTTGCCACAAATAGTGGCAGTAATGAAGGCAGTATCACTTTGTGCTACTCTTTAGAGGTGGATGTCTGTTTATTTTATTGCATGAGTGTAGGCAGCCTGAAGCTGCCTGTGCTCTCTAGCCACCCCTAGAAGTGGTCGGGGGCTTGAGTATTCCAGTTCTTTACACCCCAGGAATTTCCCTACAGGATTGGGCCCTTCAAGCCCTGGGCGCCTGCTTGGCTTTCTTTGCTTACAGAGACATGCCCCCAGGATCTCCAAAGCATGCCTTGGTAAGCAGGCAAAGTAATGGCTTATTACCCAATTACCAAGATGTATCCCCAGGATGTGTCTGCAGAGCATGCCTCGGTAAGCAGGGAAAGTCAGGGTTGCCCTTCTTACTGAGATACATCCCCAGAAACTCCAGGGAGTACCTTGGTAATTGGGGAAAGGGGGAGTTTCCCTCTTACTGAGACGTGCCCCCAGGATGTCTGGGGTGCATCTTGGTAAGCAGGGAAAGTTAGAAAAGCACTCTTAGGAACTCTGGGACCTGATCCTGGGTGGGAATTCCTGTGTTGTGCAGGACTAGGCCCTCAAGCCCTAGGAGAACCTGTTGCCCTTTGTCCTACAGCATCAGCGAGAAGCACAATGGGCAATATGTTTAGCCTGGGGTGCGTAATTATTTGGGCTGGAGGGCCACTTAGAGAGTCTGAGTGAGCTGCATGGGCTGGGTTAGTACCTCCCCCCCACCATGCTCATGTCACTAAGTGGTAGATTACTAGACCAGTCTGGGAGCGCTGGACAGAGTAGGCAGACAGGCTCTCAGCTACATAGATGGGATGTGGGCTCTGGGTGGGCAGGGAGGGCATCCAGAAGCAGGATGGGTGGTCGAAGCCTGGATCTTGGGGAAGTGACAGTGTAGGACCAGGGCTCAGGGCAGAGTTGCAATCAGCTCCCAGTATGGCCCTGTGCTGCCACTACCCTGGGATCCCAGCCCAGACCCTGTCTGCTCGTCCCCCTCCCAGGCACCACTCCCTGCCCACCCGTGTCCCATCTCATCTGCTCAGCTGAGTGTGCCCTGCCCACGGGAGTGCCAGGCCAGTCTCCAGGATGCCTTCATCCGGCATCCTTGGCTTCATCCGGCATCCTTGGCAGTGGGTACTGGGAGGACGGGCTGGGGTGCCCAGGCAGTGGGGGTGGGGCTGGTGGCAGTGGCAACACTGGCAATGACAACTGGAAGGAGCCATTGCAGCTGGTGGACTCAGCTTCCCAGGAACAGCTACTATGCCTCCCCAGCCCTACTGCACACTTGGTGGTGGCAGGACTGGCTGTACGCACTACACCTCAGGCTGCCCCCTGCACCAAGCTGAGCAGGGTTGAGGGATCTGCCACAGACCAGATAAAATCCCTTGGTGAGTTGGATCTGGCCCATGGGCTGTTTTGCCCGCCCCTGGTTTATCCCAATGAAGCAGATCAGCTGTGCCATGACACATCCCAGCACAGCTGATACGCTTCACTTAGAGATGTTTGTTTCTATCCTTAGGACTTCTACTGGTGCAACTGCTATTCCATCAGTATGAATGTAATGTATGTACATACCCTGAGTAAGAGCTGCAAGGTTTGGGCTTAAGGGTAGAAAACGTATTTTCAAAGGTGACAATAATGACTGTCCCATAAAAATCCACTGGTGTCTCTGTAACATTAATTTTCAATACAAATGCCCCTAAAAGCATGTAACAAGACAGTCTGTCCCCTTAAGTGGGGCCAGACATCCCTAGTTAGATAGCCCAGCTTCAGGGCCTTTGGACAGAGAGTCCTGCTAGGAGCTATAAAAACTCCCAGAAGAGCAAGTAAGGAGAGGAGGAAGCAAGTAGTGAGTTTAATTGCTTGCTGCCAGAAGGAGACAAACTACTGGACTGGGAGCTAGACCCAAAGGGTTCCTCCTTGAGTGCCTAGGACAAGGCAGAAGAGTTTAATTTCACTTGTTATCTATTTGATTGTGTAACTTAAGGACTGTCTTATTTCAAGAACTGGCTGGGGACAGCACATTATGGGGCAAAGCCTGCCTGCAAAAGCCAGCAGCCTAGATAACAATGCATCACTAGATTTTAATTTTACAAAGGACAGAAGTGTTTGAGTCAACTACGCATCGCGGTTTCCTTCCTTCATATGAAACCATAAGACCCACAAGTGCAGGAAGATGCCCTGCAGTATCCATGCTAACTAAATGCAGCTGTAACAAATTCCAATAGTTATTTTTTCTATATGCTACATTTCTGTTATTTTTACTTTTTGTTTTAGGAAATTCTTTCTTCAAATGAAAGAAATTTATAACTGTAGAATGCACTGCATTTTAAAAGCACATCTCATTTTCTTGTGGGTATATTATTTAACGTAAATGTGATTCTGGGTTTTAAGTTTTCCTTGGTGAAATTTTTGTGAATTTTCATAATCATAATGACATGTTAAAATACATCATATCAATCTGTACTATGCATAAAAGTTTACGTAGAAGCATTTGCATGCAGTGAAGCCAAACACCTACCTACACTGAAACCCGCCCTTGCATTTACAAAGATACAAGCTTTATTTAAATATTTGCCCTAAGGAAGCAGACTTTACAATTTATTTTTCACTTCTTATTTCCACCAATTTATAAAATCCTATTTGCTTGCCTAAATGTGCAGCTACAACAAATATTCATACATCTACTCTGCATAATCTGTGGATATTGAGTATAAATTGTAGAAAGACAATGAACAGAAAGACATCCTATTCTCCATGGTGTTCATTAATGGTTGCTTGTGACAAGTCACTCTCAGCCTTAATTTAATAATTTTTCCTGGGACAGTTTTTGTTTGCTTAGTGAAAGATTTTTAAGGCTGCCAGGAAGCGTTTACAAATAGTGGCAACAGTGAAACAACTTATTTGTAAAATAAGGTGAAATAGAGTTGAAAAAAAATCTTAAAAAGTATCCTTCAAATCTTGCTTTAATTATTTCTATTAAAAGAAAAATGCCATCTCATAATAGGTGACCCAATCTAATACACGCAGCAGACTATAGTCAATAAAGTAAATCCAGTTTATAAGTGCATTGCTGAATTAATAATGAATGAACATTTTACTAAGCTGCAAAGAGACATGATTCCTGAGCATACCAGGTAACAAATAAACAGCTTTCTACATCATGAATATCTTTCACTTTGGGGCCATTAAAAGGGGATTACTGTTCTGTCCTGGCTCAAATTGCTGCTGCCCCAGGCGCACACATAACACTGCACCGAGAAGTAATTTAATTCATCTTACACTGCTACTGAGTTAATTGCTTTGCACTAATTGCACATGTAGACACATCCACTGAATAGTAATTTACTCTGCACATAATCTTCTTAATTTCAAGAAGGCTATTCACAGCATAAATTGCTGCTCACTGGGCACATCTACACAAGACGCTTACTGTGGAGTTGCCGGATTAGCTCCACAGTAAAGCATCACATGTGTAGCTATTAGGCTTTAGTAAACTAATTAACTCCGTCATAGGTTAGTACTTATCAATGCAAGTACTACCCTTAAGCAGAGTTATCTACTATGCCACAATGCACGTGTAGACACTGACAAAGCTGGCTGGGGTACAAGGGTGCTTCAGTGTGGGGGCTGCCTGCTGGCTAGCCCAGCATGCTTGTTTCCTAGGCAGCCTCTCCACAGCATGCTGAGCCAAGTTGGAGCAGGCCTGGGCTTGCAGGCTGACCCCCAGGGCCCCCTGCCAGCTGGGGTGGTGCCACCCTGGCTCAACGTGCTGCGGTTCCAGGCACACATTTACATGTGCGCCCAGGAACAATAAACTCAGGCATGAACTGTGCCAGAGTTTATTGCACATTAATATTTAAGTGTGGATGCGCCCACTGGGAATATGGGTGGCAAAACTGGGCTATAAATGCCTTCCCAGTCCACATATTGATTGTAGTAGTAGTAACAATAATATGGTCACCTTAATAAATCATTTTTTATCTGTAGATCTCAAAATATTTTACACGAGGCAGGTGTCATAGATGGAGGATTGCAGGCACAGGGGAATTGAATAGTTTGCACAGAGATTACCAGTGACTCAGTCACAAATAGCATCCACATCTGACTCCCAGTCCAGTGCCTGGACTTTTGTTTTCTAGGAAGAAAAAAAATGTAGTATCTTTTTTCTTTACTGCTAATTCTATTGCTAACTCCATGGAGAGAAGGAACTGCATGCCCAGACTACAACACAAAAAAAACAAACCAAAACGAAACAAAAAAGCCTTAAATGACAAAAGTAGTTTTTTTCCTGTTAGGAGTATCTCAGTGTGCTGCTGGGACTGCTTGCATCTGTAAGCACTATTAATTCCACTCGAGTGTATTATTGATTCTATGCCTGTAAATTTCATGCAAAATCATATTTCTACAATATCCATAATTTTATCTCATATTCGTAATGTTGGATAGTTTTTGACAATTCTGACTTGCTCCTATAGTATCAATGTGTCTACTGCCACTTTTAATAAGCTTTAGATGCAGTGGATTAGCACTGAATGTCAAATACTGCAATTAGAATTGCTGATATTATGCAGGAACATTGCTTTTTAATATAAAAAAGTCTGTTTTATTATTGCTACAGTATTCTACACTCATTTTTGTTAAATTTGATCATTTTTTGTCATAGAATTTCTAGACTCAGGGGACCCTTGTGTATATATGAACCATTTAAAGGGAGAGGGAAAGGTAACATAAATAAAAATGACAATTGTAAGTGAAATCCAATCTCTTTTTGTTTCTCTTAAAAAGTGAGTTAGATTGTTTTGCTTTCATTTATGTTTGTCTTGAGGATAAAATAAATATTGTTTTAATGAATCACAATGAATCCTTATATAATATGGGATTCCGTAGAAACAAATTTAAAAGCTATATTCCATCTGATAGAAAAATGATCTCTTATTAGTATGCCCAATGAATGGTTTCCACCTCTACATGTTTAGACTACAGAACACAGTGTTTTCAAAAGTAATGAAGATACTCACATAAGAACACTGCAGAAATAAGTAGCTTTTATTCTAAGTAAAGCATCCTTCAGCAAGGATGCCCATCCTTTGTGACACACTGGGACACCCTATGAATCTGCTAAGAGCATGAGATGTAGTTGTATACCGAGGTACATCTTTGGATAGTTTACAGGAGAGAAAGGTGGTGGCGGTGGTGGAGAACAGATTAGATAATGGGGTAGGGTCAACCAACTTTTGTAAATGTGAGCTGCATCTTGCAACTCTATTTGCCCTATGGCTCATCCTTCCCTTCCATTCCCTCCAGCAACAATAAGCAAAGGCTGCAAGGAGGAAAAGCAGCTCTCCAAATGGGCTGTAGCAGCTGGTTGGAGGGCAAGAGGCAATTAGTGTGTCATCAGCAAAATGAGGACTGGATCAAACAGCTGGGGAGTAGGTGTGGTCTTAGTAAAATGTGGACTGGATTGCAACTTCATGGGTTGCATCCAATCCCTTTGCGAGCTGGATCCAGCCTTTGGGCTGTAACCTGCTACCCTCTGGATTAGACAGTCCTCAAATACAAAAAGGGATGTTTTAAAGAGGATGACAATCAATTGTTCTGTATGTCCACTTGGAACAGGAAAAGTACTAATGGTATTTATAGCACATCTATATGGTAAAAAGGGAAATTTAGTTTAGTAAGAAGAGCTTTCAAACTCTGAGTCTGGTTAAGTATTGGAACACACCTAGAGGTTGTGAAATCTCCGTGATTGGAAGTCTTTAAGTGCAAGTTAGATAAATGTTTGTCTGGGATAATTCTGACTTGTGCAGTGGCTTGTATTGGCTGATCTTCTGAAGTCCCTTCCAACTGTATTTGTCTATGGTTCTAATTATTTGTAATAAAAGTATTGACAAAATACTTGAATAGTATAATACTATTGTATCCCATAGTGAGGGTATAGAATAACATACTAGAGGTGCACTGATACATCGGTCTGATATCAGATTGGCACCAATATAAAGAAAACTGGTTGTATCAGAAATTGACCTGGTGTGGCTGATAATTTGGCTGATAGATGCTCATGCATGCGTGCAGCTGCAGCGCAGCACACAGGTGGAGAGAAGCACAGCCCATCAGCTTAGAGAGCTGCGTGCAGCTGGTAAGCCTGTTGTTATGGAAGTGGAAGCGGGAAGGGAAGAGGTGTGTGTGTGGGGGCAAATCAATGCCCTCCATGGTGAGGGAGGAAGTGGGGCTGGGACAGGCACTGCCCAGCTAGGGTGAGGCAGAGCCAGGATGAAGCCATGGCTTGTCCAGGGGGCATGGGGAGGGCATGGGGGGGACGTGTGCTCTGAGATGTGGGGTGGCACTGGGAGGAGAGTTATGGAGGGGGGGCTGCAGCCATCCCAAATTTTGCTGTAGTCCCCTCCCAGCACTACCGCCTCCTGCCCCGAGTGCAGCCCCCATGTGCCGGGAGTGCAGCCCTACAGCCCTGAGTGCAGCCCCCATATTCCAGAAAGAGCCCAGAGCAGCTCCAGCCCCAGCTTGCAGCTGCAGCCCACCCCCCCCCACCGATCCGGGGGACACGACCCCCCGCCCCCAGCCCCCCCAACACACCCCAGCTCCATCCCGGGCCCCCCC
>NW_017728993.1:82306594-82310166 GCF_001723915.1 Gavialis gangeticus
CAGCCCCAGCTTGCAGCTGCAGCCCCCCCCCCCCCACAGATCCGGGGCACATGACCCCCTGCTCCATGCCCCCCAGACAAGCCTCAGCTCCATCCTGTGCCCGCCCCACCCTGGCTGGGCAGCACCTGCCCCAGCCTCTGCCCTAGCCCCACTCCCTCCCTCACCGTAGAGGGCACTGCTCTGCCCCCCCATGCCCATTCCATCCCCTCTCCACATCCATCACAACAGACTTACTAGCTACACATGGCTGTACCAGAAATTGGATTGGTATCGGCTGATATGCCTCCTTATCAGAATTGGCTCCCAAAATCTCTATCAGTGAACCCCTATAACATACTGTATTCTCTTGCACACAAAATGCACCTTTTCCCCAAAAAACAGCTGGTGGAAATTGAGGTGCACATTATAAAAGGTTCTGCCAGTACTGCTCAAAGTACAGTTTACTGGCCAGTTCCAGCTTGCAGCATCAGTTCTGGGAGACACCTACAATTAATGATGGCACCACTGTCCTGCTGCCATATGTTTGGACCCCTGGGGGGCCCGTCAAGCAGATAACATGACCCCATATGCTGGAATCAGGTCAGCATGTAGGGTCACATCTTGTGTGTAGCTCTAGACCCAGTGCATGGCCCAGGACCCAGTACTTGGGGTCAGACTTGGCATGCAGCCCCAGACCCAGCACTTAGGGTTAGGCCCATGGACCCCATCTGGCATGTGGGACTGGCTGAAGACAGCAGCTGAAGCTCTTCCAAGTTGCTGCTATTCAGTGGGAGCCATGAACGACTCGTGCCCCTGGTGGCTGGGGTGGCATGGTGGCAGCAGGAGTGCAGCAGCAGTGGCGGGAGCGCAGCGGCAATAAGCGGGTAGCTCCCGCAGACGCCGCCGGTGCCGCCAACAGCCAATATTTTGTAGGGGGTGCACAGCATGGTGGGAGCATCTACATAAGAAATTAATGCAACACGATAAACTCTGGCAAATATCACAAGGAAATTTAATGCTTCTGGGTACAGCATCTTCATGCGTGCTGCAGAGAAGTTGGTTGGGGCACAAGAGTGCTCCAGTGCAGGGCTAGCCAGCAGACAGCACCCACACTGAAGCACCCTGGTGACTCAGCCAGCCCTGTCAGCATCTACACATGTGTTGCTGTGCACTAAAGAATACTACTGTAGAACAGTACTTGTGTTTACAAGTACTAACCTACAGTGGTGTTGATTGATTTCCTGTGGCCTAATAGGTCTGCACATGTAGATGTTGAGACTTTACTGTGGAACTAATTAGGCAGCTCCACAATAAAAATCTCACGTTGATGTGCCCATTTACTACAAGGAAAGCTTTTTTCCCTTTATGTTGCCTTTCAGAAACAAGGTGCATATTATATCTGGGGGGAAGGTGGTATTGTATGTGAGAAAATATGATACCTTACATAAAGCTGTATTTAGAATAAAATCAGAATATTTTGTTCTTGGTATTTTATTTGCATATGCTTCATCTACTGTGGTTATCAAAAATTCCTTAACTATCAATCACGAAATTTCCAATTCTACCAAACTGCTTCCTGGGACACGGAAAATAATAGAAAACTTCTCCTATGTGTGTCTCTAGGCAGAATTCTAGAGTATTTGCAGTACAACTGTTTCTTAATCTCTTCTAGAGTCTCTACCACCATTAAAAGTTAAAGTAGGGAGGGGCAAGAGGAGCTGGGAATATAACATGGCACCTAGAAAATCACCTACAGTTTCCTGTTGCCTTTAATAGGGATTTGCTTCTCAAGGTATGGATAAATGTAACTATCCTCAAAAACAGGGCAGAGGGACCTGCAGCTTGGGAGTGCTGATATGATCTAACTTTTACATCTGCTTGAACCAGTAGCAGTAACAAGGGAACTACACTGCCCTAACTCTGACCCTGCATGAAGCGAGGTTACAGTTGGAGTGGTTTTGCTATTCTTGTATCACTATGAAATCACAAGTACATCACAGTTGCATAGTAACAGCCTGTACTAGTATCCTTTGATGATGATACAATTGTTATGTCTGTCACTATGGTAAGTCAATCACTTCAATGTCCAAATGATAGTGAGCACGTCTACATGAGACACTTAACTGCAAAATTGCATAGTTTACTGCACAGTAAGCGCGCGCGTCTACACATATGCATGCTTACTGTGCAGTAAAAATACTTAATTGTGACTAAATTTACTACCTGCAAATGCAGTGTAGTATTCAGTGTAGTTATCCACATATAGACCCAACCTCATGTCAGCCCTGCCACTAAGGAGCCTGCCTGAGGCTAGCCCCAGGGCTGGGCTTCCTCTGTGGCAGCCCCTCCCTCAGGCATTTGAAAACCTGCAGGCACTCAGAGCCCTAAGGCACACCAGCAGGGAGCCTGAGGCCACTCCAGACCTCTGTGTCCCCATGGGCTACCCTAGCCTGCCTGCTTCTGGCTGCTGAGGACAGCTCCAGCTTCCTGCAGCCCAACCCTAGCACCCTGCCACGAGCTTACAGATGCTGTAAAGCATTGCCTCTGTCGTGTGGCTGCCAGTCCCATGTTGGGCCCCTGTGCTGGGTGCTGCAGGCAGCTGTCCAAGTCCAGCAACACAGGGGCAGCCACATGGGAACCCAGAGAGCTGGCATGAGACCCATGATGGTGTCCTCCTCGTTTGTAGCCATGCCCATGCTCGTGCCAGCACCCAGGGCCCCAACTGGCCCATAGAGAAGGCTGTTGACCTCATGGCACTGTGAGGCGAGGCAAAGGAGCAGTGCAAGTTCAAGCGGGGTGGGGACTCCAACGTCCACATCTACCACGGGCTGTCAGTCAGGATGTGTGAGCACGGACACGACCAGTCGGTGCAGCACTGCTGCATAAAGGTCAAGTCCTTGCGGGCACAGTGGGTTTCCATCAACAACCCAATCATCAGTCAGGGAGTGCCTGTAAGTCCAGGCCCTTTATGCAGCAATGCATAGAATCATAGGGCTGGAAGGAACCCCGAAGGATCATTGGGTCCAGCCCCCTGCATGAGCAGGAAAGACATCTGGAGTCAGGTGACCCCAGCCAGGTCACCGTCCAGTCTTCTCTTGAAGACCTCTAGGGTAGATGATTGCGCCACCTCTGGGGAGAGCTTGTTTCTAGTCTGGACACCCTAGTTGTGAAGAAGGCCCTTCTCTGGACCCTTTCAAGCTTTAGCATGTCCTTGCTGAAGCGTGGCGCCCAGGACTGGATGCGATACTCTAGCTGTGGCTGCACCAATGTTGAGTAAAGCAGGAGAATCACTTCTTTGGATTTACTGGAAATGCATTGATAGATGCATGCCGGAGTTTTATTGGCCCTAGTGGCTACTGCATTGCATTACCAGCTCATATTCATGCTGCGGTCTATTGTTACCCGCAGATCCCTTTAATTTGTAGTGCTGGTCAGATTAGCGATGCCCAGCCTGTAGGTGTGTGGGGGGTTCTTCCTTCCCAGATGCAGCACTTTGCTTTTCTCTACATTGAACCTCATCTGGTTCCATTCTGCCCAACATGCCAGCCTGTCTAGGTCTGCTTGTACCTACAGCCTATCTGCCAGTGTGTCCG
>NW_017728993.1:82311464-82311772 GCF_001723915.1 Gavialis gangeticus
CCCCTTCCCCCATCCCCACCCTCTGCCTGGCTAGCCTGCATTCCCCTGGCCCCGAGTTTCCTCTCTACAGCATGCAGGGAGGCGGGAACACAGCGCCAAATTTTACTAAGCAACCCATGCCCCCCACAGCTAGGTGGGCACAGGCCCCTCACATGCCGAAGAACAAGTCAATGCTGGTAGCAATGTCCTCTTCGGCTTCAGGGGGCATGTGCATGAAGGCACCTTGGTGGTCCATGATGACCTGGAGCACCATGGAGTGAAATTCACTATGGCTGTAGTAGGGGCAGTCTCCATGGGGTGGGCAGGTG
>NW_017728993.1:82316772-82317716 GCF_001723915.1 Gavialis gangeticus
CCAACATGCCAGCCTGTCTAGGTCTGCTTGTACCTACAGCCTATCTGCCAGTGTGTCCGCACAAACCCATATCTTGGTGTTGTCCATGAACTTGGCCAATGGGCTTTTCACCCCCTCATCCAGGTTGTTGATGAAGATATTGATCACTGGGCCAAGTACCAACCCCTGCGATACACCACTGCTCACATCTTGCCAGGACAACATTGACCCATTCATTTGGACTCTCTGCATCCTACTCACAACCAGTTTCTCACCCACTTGATGGTCTTGCAGTTGAGCCTGATAGCTTCCAGTTTTTTGATCAATACTTCATAGGATACCAGGTCAAAGGCTTTCTAGAAGTCAAGGTATATGATATCAACTGCTTTTCTTTAGTCCAAGTGACGAGTCACCTGATCACAGAGAGAAATGAGGTTGGTCAAACAAGACCTGCCCATGACAAAAGCCATGCTGGCTGTCATTCAGTATCATGCCTTCTGCAGGTTTGTCACAATTGATGGACATCCTTGTGACCTGGGACCCAGGCCACAGCCATGCTATCTATAGCAGCATGGGAGGCCTGCCCGAGCCCTGCTATGGCCTGGCACCCCTGGTGACATGTCACCAGGGGATGGCCCCTTGGGAATCCAGTAGCCAGTCCTGCCCAGCTCTCCGGCTGCACCCTCCACCAGCAGCTCAGGGAACCCAGAGCAGTGTCTGCCCTGACAACTGCACTGCCCCAGCCCCAGTTATGAGGTTCAATTGGCCATGATACTTTCAGCTGCCAGCAGTGCCAGCTCCTCCCTGCGGGGGCGGGGAAGAGGGGTTGGTCAGGCACCCACTTGCTGCACCCTGCCATCCAAGGACATCATTCTGGAGCCACACGCTGTTGCTGACAGTCATGACCACATGGAGCCCTGGCCACACGGTAAGCCCTGATCTGGGGGGAGGGCTCTCCCCACCCC
>NW_017728993.1:82318353-82320857 GCF_001723915.1 Gavialis gangeticus
CGCAGGACAGTAGATCAGGTTGGGCAGGTGACAGGGATGTGGGTCCCATCCAGGGTCCCAATTCACTGGAGGAATCCCAGGGCGCGGAACCCTGCCACCACTGTCAGGGGGTTGTGTACGCGGAGCACAATGTCCCCCAGCATGTCCTGGAGGGCACTGTGCACCTCTACTCCTCTACTACAATGGCCTTCTTGGTGGTGGCCTTGCCAAAGCTAAACAGGCAGCCGACATATGATAGGCTGGCAGGTGTGGCTGGCTTGAGCAAATTGAAGGCCAGGCGGGTTTCCATGGGGAAGGGCGGCTGCATACCAGAGTGCTGCCACTGCAAGTGAGGCCAGAGCTGCTCCAGGAGCTCCTGGAAGGTGGCCTGGGTCATTCTGAAGTCCTCTAGCCACTGCTTGTCACCCCAAGTATGCCGAACAATGTGCCGCCACCAGTCATGGCTGGCCAGGCGGGTCCAGAGGTGGTGGGGCTAGAGGCCCAGAAGGGTGACAGTGGTCTGGTGGTGGCATACTGGAGCCTGTCGGTGTTGTCCCTGCCAGGGTCTGGCCAGGTGGACTGGGTGAAGGTGGCAGGTGAGCAGTAGCAGCCCTAGGACAGTGCACGCCAGGCAGGCAGGCAGTCGCTGCACATGGGGGAGCCAGGAGGCTATCACTACAGCAGGCAGTGGTCACCACAGCAGGCCATCAGGGCTATCTAGGCAGCCAGGAGCGCAAGTTGCTAGTTATTACTGCCAGGGGCAGGGGCTGGCACAGCCACAGTGTGCAGAGGCACAGGCACTGAGGAGAATGCTGCCACGTGCTGCCCCAGCACAGGGCATGCTGCTCCTGGGCAGGAAAGTGGCTGGCTAGAAGGCAGCGAGCAGGTCTGGCTTTTGAAGAGGGCTGCCAGCTGCTGGCAGCTGGAGCTGGAGTAGAGAGACAGAGAGAAAGAGGGAAAAATCAGATCCACCCATGGTGCTGTTGAGATATGACAGAGATAAGAGATGATAAATAAAAAAGCCTCTGAGTCAGTAATGCAATTAATAAGTAACATTTGGGATCTGAAAAAATAAGACTCCTTTACCCAAGGTTTCAAATTATTGGAGTTTCAGGATGCATTACATTTACCCCAACCGTGGACTGGTCAATTGGTAAATGTATTGCAGCAAAAGGGAATGCTAGGAATGATTAATTTTATCTTAAGTGTGTGTGCACTCAAAGTCCCAAATTCTTTTGGGTAATCTTGGAGCCTGACTCCACTAGGCCTGAACCCTGACACAAGACAGGAAAAATTCAAACCTTGTGTCAGTTGCCAATATCCTCCAAGACAGGGGTTGGCAACCTCTGGCACACATGCTACATCACAGCATGCAAGGCCATGTTACATGGCACACCACCCCTGGCCCAGGCTCTGGATAGCTGCCGCCAGCCACAGAGCCTGGGCTGCTCCCAGGCTCTGGGCATGTGCTGCCAGCCGTGGAGTCCAGAGCCCAGACTGATGCCCAGCTGGGAGGCTGCAAGCCTTGCTGCAAGCAGCCCAGGCTCCATGGCTGGCGGCAGCTACCCAGAGCCAGGGCTGGCTACAGCCAGGAGGCTGCAAACAGCTGTGCCAGGCTCTGGAGCCTCAGCATCAGCTCTGTACAGCTGGCAGATGCACACGTGCCTCAGAGCTTATGGTGCGGAAGAGGCCTGAAGCCCAGCCTCTCCCCCTCCATCCACTCTGAGGTGCGCATGCTGTTGCCGTCAGCACGGAGCTGATGCCAGGGCTCTAGGGCCCAGTGAGGCTGTTTGCAGCCTGCCCACTACCTGCTGCAGCTACCTGGAGCCTGAGACAGCTACAAGCTGTGCTGGACTGCAAAGCCCTGACATCAGTTCCATGCTGGAAGCGACTGTACATGTGCCTTGGAGTGGATGGTGGGGAAGTGGCCAGGGTTGTGCTGCCTCAGGCCCCTCCCCCACCATCTGCTTTAAGGCATGGGTGCACTAGCTGGTGGTCCGGAGCTGATGCTCTGGAGCAAGGGTGGCGCAAGCCTTTTCTTGGTGGGGGTGCTGGGCTTGGGCTTGGGCTGGGCTCGGCAGGGCTTGGAGGCTCCATCCCTCCCAAGGCTATTATCATTACCTGCCCACCCCGTTCCCATGCACTCTGAGCCCAGCCCTGGCTCAGACCCCAAACTGGGAAGAGGCTGGCACCACCCCTGCTGGGAGCGCTGCACCTTTGTGGGCTCAGCTGCATGGGGCAGGTGGCAGTAGCACTGGCAGGGGTGGCGACAGGGAAGCTAAGGTGAATTCTGGAGTAGCCATACTCTTCCCAAGCCCCCCCATCACTGCCCCTGCAGCTAGCTTCTGGGAAGACTCTGGGCCAGACCCTCGGCAGGCCACGCTGCAGCCCAGGGACCAGCTCCCTGGGGAAGCACAGGGGCTGCAGCAGGCCCGGGACATTGTGGGGTCAGATTTTATCCTGCAGCCCAACAGCCTGGCCATGTGTGTGTGTGGTCCTGATTTTGTGTGTGTGTGTGTGTGTCT
>NW_017728993.1:82325857-82340391 GCF_001723915.1 Gavialis gangeticus
CTGGTAGAATAAAGCTTGTAGTTTTGGAAGCTCTGTAGGGGACAGCTGTGATTTGTGGCACCAATAGAAACATGGGAGACAGTTTGAGAAAACAAGGTAAGGATATTAGCTGAATGGTTCTGTGTGTGTGTGTGTGTGCACGCGCGCGCACATGTGCCTGGCTCTGGGCATGTGTGTGTGTCTGTTCTGTATGTGTGATTGTGTGTGTGTGGGTCTGGTTCTCTCTCTCTCTTCTTTGTTTTTTTCTCTCTCTCCTTTCCTTTTTTTCTTTTCTCCTTTTCTCTTTTCTTTTTCCCTCTCTCTCTTTCTCTCTTTTTTCATCTTTCTCTCTCTTTTTTCCTTTCTCTCATCACAGTATGCTTAACAAAAAAAATATACAACAAAAGTAGTATATGAAATTTTATTTATTGTCACCAAATTTAAAATTGGTATTTACTGTAAAAAAAAAAGCAACATTTATGGTTATTAACTATATTAATATGCAGTGCATTCTGCCATGTACCCCTCACCTTGGCTTTGTTTTTCTGGCATGCCAGTACTCCAGCACCCTACAAGGTAGACATTGTGGGGGGTTTTGGCACTCCAGCCAAAAAACATTGCTTACCTCTGCTCCAGGGGCTGTTGTAGCAGCCAGGGATCACTGAGTTTTGAGGAATGTTGTGGTCTGCCCTCTTTCTTCTAGCCACATCCTTTGTACAATCCTGGGAGAGGGCAGCAACTGTCACAGTGGTTCTATATCAATCAAGTATAACCCTATTTAGTGGAAGGTCCTGTTGCGGTTAGTTGAAATACTCTATTGCATTAGAAGCTATCTGCTCAATATATTCCTATGATTGATTTTATTTAAACCAACATATTGCCATGTAACATTTAACTTTGGAAATGATTTCAAGAAACAGTAAAAGGTGTGAATCAGGTTATTTTATTTCACTGTGGGCGTATATACATGTGATACTATGTCGCTGTAGCATCTGTGGGGAAAATACATGACACCGCTGCTATGTTGCTGTAGCAACACACTCCCTCAACATAGCATCTTGCTACAGTGACACAGTGGCTAAAAATTAACATCTGCCACTGGCACAGTGCAGCACATTTAGTACTTTAAATGATGAGACAGTAACAATGGCGCCATAGGGGCATGTGTAAACACGCCCTGCATTAATTAGATGGAAAATGAACTGCTTTTTAAAGAAGTCGCTATATTTTTAAGGTTGTAGAACTAAAGGGGAAAGAGAAGCTAGTTCTTCAGTGACATGCATTGCCACAAACCAAAACAACTTTTGAAAGATATACGGTATTAAAGTTTGTCAAATATGCTCTTTATAGAGGATACTTGTATATACCCTCCAAGAATCAATAAACTGAAATCCTAATAAACCAATATTAGAGGTTAAAAGAGAAGTATAGTTTTTTTTTCATGGTTATAACAATGCAGAATTTTTAAATGGCATATATAACACTGTCCATTAATGCAAGAAATGTCAGAAGACCTGTGCTCTTATATTTTTTCATTTCTGCTATTTTTGACAGGGTCTTTACAATATGCAATTCCAAGAACGTACTTGAATATAAGATTCCCGCCCCCACCCCCCAGGAATTAGTTTCTATACCTGGAAAATGTATACATGTGTTATAATTTCCAGGTATAGAATCTAATTATTGTATATCTGCCTTGAATGTGTCCCCCTCCCATTGCTACAGCAAGGAAAATAAAACTCTGGGGTCAGGTAGCCCCCTTGTTCCTTGCCTCCCCCCAACTACTGCAGATCCTTCCCTTCCTTCTTACTGTCAGACCCTATTCTCCCTGAACAGATGGAAGGGAGGAACAAATTTGAAAACACTGACCTTGAAAAAGACATTCCTCTAGTAATTTGCACATAGTAGCTGTAGACTTAATTCATCCAAAATTGAGGCATTTTACCTGTTTTGAAACTGCTGCAAATTTTAGCACAGGTACTTCATTGGCACACTTTTAAGAAACACTTTTGTACCTAGCTACATGTAGGACAAACATTGCATGACATTAGTCCAAAGCCACAAGGCCCATGATTTAACATAGGGTTCAAGCCCCAGCAGAGTCAACAGCGTTTCAAGTCATTGTGACCCACATGTATGTATACTGCAGATACCCCTCACAAAGGATCTGTGTGCTAATTAACCCCATTCGTGACTGAGTGTTCTTGCCACAAGTCCTGGGATCCTCCAGACATGTATATGCAGATGAGGTGCAGGGCAACCTGGTCCAGTTCCTCCTCATGGAAGGCAGAAACACATTAATCATATAGAACAGGCTGTGACAGGGGGAAAGAGAGGGATTCTGGGTGACCTGTTTGGGGCCCTGGGTGACCTGTTTGGTAATGTTTGCCAGACATGCAAGGCTGGTGAAAAAACAGGAATAATTGGAAATGGGAAAGAAAGGTGAAGCTCACCTGTGGGAATGAAGAGAAAGTAAAAATGTATTGAAGGTAGTGGCTCACCATGACTTTCAAAAAACTCGGCACTGAGGGGCACATTGCTCAATGTGCACTTCCATATATCTTATCCAGATGGGCCATATCTTATCTTCATGATAGGTTCCTATGAGGCTCATGTGGGTCTTCGGTGAGGACAAGGGACAGAGGCTGGTGGAGCAGTGGATGCTGGAGGAGATTATATGATGCTTTGCAGCTTCCAGAACAGCAAGACTCTGGGGGCAGGTGGCCTACCCAAAGAGTACTATGTTGCTTTTTGGGACCAGGTGGGCCCGGACCTGCTGGAAGTCTATTGGGAGCACTTGATGGAGGCCACTTGGGAGAGGGGATGGAGGAAGGCCTGATAACCCTTCTGTACAAGAAAGAGGAGAGGTGAGACTTGAGGATCTGGTGCCCAATTACATTCCCAAAACTAATGGCCAAAGTCTTGGCCAAGCGCTTTAAGCCTGTTATAGGTACATTGATGCACAAGGACCAGGCACATGAAGTGCCAGGGTGAAAGATCCACAATGCCCTGATGCAGTTGCATGATGCGCTCCAGTACCAGCAGAAGTGGGGACAAAACGGGTATCCCATCGCTTCCTACTTGAGACTCTGAAAAAGATGGGAGTCCCCACAACCTTTGTCACCTGGATAAAGGCACTATACACCAACATGAGCAGCAGCGTCCTGGTGAACAGGTCCCTGACAGCCCCAACTGCAGTAGAATCAGGTGTCAGGCAGAACTGCTTGCTCTCCCCAATCCTGTTTATTTGTGTAATGGAACCATTAGCACAACGACTCAGAACCCCTGGATCAGGGGAGTGGAAATCCCTGGGAGGAACAGGGAGGAGACGAAAGTCCTCGCGTACATGGATGATATGAACATCATATGCAGGGACAAAGGGTCAGTGGAAAGAGCATTACAACACACCTAGGTATATGGAGCAGAAGCACAGGCCAACCTCAACATGAGCAAAAACACCTGCCTATAAGTCTGTTATAGGTACACCTGCCTAGTACCAGGTAAGCTCCAGGACCCAGGACCCATCACCCCTCAAGGTTCCGTCTCCCAGGAAGGGGTAAAGTTCCTTGGGGTGGAGTTTGACCCAGAGCTGATGGGGCAGAGGGCATGGGAAAAGATGGAGGGCAAGGCCAGACACAGACTGGGGCTATGGCAATCATACTGCCTGTCAATGGTGGGGGGCGGGTGGCACTGATGAATGCGGTGCTCCTGCTGATGCTGCTACACACCGCTCTAGTCTTCCCCACCTCAGAACAACTCATTTGCAGAATCCAGAGTCATGCATGTTTTCTTTTGGAACTCCACATGGGAGAAAGTGGAGAGGGCCACGCTGTACAAAGCAGTTCGGAGGCAGAGGAATGCCAGACATTCTCCTCTTCCTCTGGGCCAAGCATATGAGCCAGGTTTGCAAACTGGCAACAGGGGGTGGGAATCTAAAACAGCCAACTTTGTTAAGTATTTTGCAGGGCAGTTGCTGGAACAGTGGCAAGTGTATACAATGACTAACGGGAGCCTGTGGACTATGTTTTCCCCATGGTTTTACGAGATCCTGAAGCACTTTCGAGAGAAATACAAGTTGCATGATGCTACCCTAACGATCCTAGTAAACCACCACAAGATACGGGAGGTGGTAAAGGCAAGAGACACCATATCACTGGTAGACTTACTACCTGGTGACAGCTGCCAGGCCATGTGGGAGCAAATCTTCCACAGGGACCTGCAGAAAAAGCACAGATGTAAACTGGCAGGCAGCACACCGGGCACTTCCCATGCAGGCATGGAGAAACAGCACAGGGCAGAGAGGTCCATCGAATTGCCCGAGGCCAACCTGCCGCTGGCAGGCAGAAATGACTGACCAGCTCTTCTGGGACTGCCCGTATGCCAGGGAGGTGTGGAAGAAAGTCTGTGCGCTCCTCCTGGTGGTGACAGGTATCAGAAACCTGACCAGGGAAGTGGTACTCTACGGGCACCTGACCAAACAGCAAGGGGGGCAACAGTGCACTTCAACCAGTTCATCTCCTGCTTCAGGTACGCACTGTGGAAAACCAGGAACCTGCTCACAAACAGACACTCGGACCCCACAGTCGGGGACTGTATTAAAATGGGACTAAGTGAAATGTACTGGTAATACAGAAAGACAGAAGAAGACGATGGGAAAGAAATGGCAGACCTAATCTGGTAGAGAGGTGTCTGGAACAGACTTTTTCAGGATTAACCCCTCTGAAGAGGGTAGTGGGTGGGTTAGGGTTAGGTGTGTGTTCACGTGATTCCACAGTGTGAACTGTGTAATGGGTTTTTAGTATGCTTTGAACCACAAGGGCCACTTGGCAGAGTGTTGGAGGTAGAGTTATATATAAAATAAATAAATATTAAAAAAAAAAAGTAGGCTTCTATCAGTATGTTTGCCGAATAGGGGACATGTGTTTTATAATCATGCTTAGTGTTGGTTGCCTTTAATTCACTTCATGGATGGTATCCTTTGCTGAGCACATGCTGCTTTTGGCTGGAGTTTAATGATAGATAATGTATTTGATGAGGCTTCCTTGTATGGGAATATGAGTGAGATGAGTGGCTTTATTTCCCATGCTAATTGGGTAAAAAACCCTTGTTTTGTATTTGAGTAAATGCAAAAAATAGCTTCAAATCTAGTTGGTCACTAAAGTCAGAGCAGAACTCTTAAGTCAGAGGTATTGAAGATCTGGCCCATTGGCCCAGAGTTGTATCATCTTGTCCCTGGTGCTTTCCATGGATCTCAAAGTGACCCACAGACAGCATGCAGGGTCTTATAAAGTCCCAGCATTTAAGACTTGAAACCAGATGGATGGACTCGTTCGCTGTGCGCAGTGCCTGCTCCAACTCATGTCTCAGAGTGGCAGAGCAGACATCACATGCAGCACAACCCTGGAGTGGTTGCATGCCACTTTGGGGCCATGCTACATGTGACAGCAGCTCTGGGAACGTGCAGTGCAGCCCCATGGAGGTGGCTCTGGGGCCAGACAACAAGCTGGGAGAGTGCTGGAGCAGGACCAGGCTGCAAATCCAGGCCAGCCTGCACACTGCCCTGGTGTCACACATCAGGCCTGCAGCGCTGCATAATTTTGGTGTTTCTGACCCAAGTTATTTCAAATGGATTTAACATTCTTTCTCTGAATTCCCTTACATGTTATTGAAAAAAAATATAGGATGTCAATACATAATAATTAAAAATAATTATGGGGATATGCTCAGTTCAAAATGTTTGTTAAACCAGTGGTCCTCAACTTCTAGCTCAAGGACCATATTTGGACAATGGAGCTGTCATCTAGCCCACAGGGGTCCCCACATTTCTGAAAATTTGGCTGCACAGGACTGGTGGCGGCATTAACTTCCATTCCTCTGCTGGCAAATTTCCAGATACACAGGGAGCCCTTCAAGCTGAACAACATGGCTCTGCCTGGTTATGTGTGGTCACTTGGTGGCCATATTTTGGAATATATTTGGCGTATTTAGCTGGCACATGGCCAGATCCAGGTGCACTAAGTCAGGCTGGAAAATGGCTGCCTCTGGTATGTGTGGTTGTTCTGGTGCACCACCACATCTGGTAAGTCAGGCTGGTGTGTGGGTTCACATCCGTGGACCAATCCCACGTGCCAATCCAGAGTGCACAGTTTTTAGAAAAAGAACAGTAGAAATCCAAGAAATTCAAAATTAAAGTTCGATTAAGTCTTAACTCTGAGCCCAAATTAAGATAAATTAAAATTATTTCCTTTCTCAGAGAAAACTTCCATGAAATCAATGGCTATTCTGACTCAATAAACTAAAAAACAACTGAATAAATGTTCTAGGTGCTGTCCCAGCCCTTAGGAGGCAGATCTCTCAGCATTTTAGGGCAGCTCTGCACTCCTTCTACAATACGATACTGCTCTGAAGCTGTTCTAATTAGCTCTCAGTGGAGCTTCCCCATAGAGTGAAATGGTATAGCCCCTGTAGTATTTCCCATGCCAGACACATCCTTAGTGCCAATAGAGAGAGGCTTAGTTGAACAAAAGAAGTCATGGCCACAACTGGCAGCTGGTGTATGTTAGCTTGATCTGAACATGGGAACCTGCCCAGTACAAAGTGGACCCAAGAGCAGGGGGAGTACAAAGGTGTCTTCAAGACTCCTGGGCACCCTGATCTTGATTTTGCCTGACTTAATACTTTATAAATGTTACACTTTTAGCTTGGAACTGTGCTAATCACCATCCTGCACCATTCACTGTCTTCTCAGCCCCATTGAACCTGCCTCCTTTATTTTATAAAGAAAAAGGGAAAGAGAACATAGGTCAGAAATCATTTTCAAACTATCCACTAGCTAGTTCTTTCTTTTAAGTATAGTATCTTTTAGTTTAATTAGAAGGGGGAGGAGGATAGAGAGAGAGATGTTTAAACCTTTTTCAAACCAGAGGCCAAATAGGAACTAGATAATCACACTGTAGAAACATCTACACAAGATGCCTTGCAGCACATTAGACTAATGAGCAGTAAAGCATCACCATCTACACGTGGGCAGGATTTACTGTGCAGTAAATTAGGCTAATGTGCCATTTGCTAGTATCAGGAAATACAGGTACTAAATTAACGGTGCATTAGTTACTACTCAGTATGGCAATTTGCTTCTGGTCACCCCATGGGGCCCACTAAAACTAAAGCCTGGCTACGCCACAATTCAGGGGTGAGCTCTGGCTGTACTGCTGCATCCCAGCCACGTGGAGATTGGGTTTTGAACCAAACTCCATGTGGCTGGTAGAGCTGCTCTGGCAGCTGGATTGCTGCATCCCAGCCATGTGGGGATAAGGTCCCAAGACCATCCCCCATGTAGCCAGTACAGCTGTCCCAACAGCCAGGACTGCTGGATCCCAGCCATGTGGAGAATGGGTTGGGACCCATTTTCCACATGGCCAGTAGAGCGGTCCTGGCAACCAGGACTGCTGCATCCCAGCCACATGGAAACTGGGTCCCGACCTGATCTCCATGTGGCCTGTAGAGCTATCTCAGCAGCTGGGACTGCTGTGTCTCAGCCATGTGGAGATGGGGTCAGGACCTGATGTCCATGTGGCCAGGAGAGTCATCCCTGCTCAGGGAGGACGCTGCCAGCCAGCCACATTGAGGAGGATGGATTTCTACTTGACTGGCAGGTAGCATCCCCATCAAGCAAGGACGGCTCTCCCCTGTGGCCCTGCCAGCCCTGGTGGAGCACAGCTGGGCTGAAGTAGCCCTGCTAGCAGGTCCAAATTTCTCCTGATGGGGGTGCACATGTAGATATCTGCCCTGGAGTGCTTTAATAAGCCTGAATTTTCTACAAAGAAAATACAGGCGCATTAATTGCATGTGTAGACGCACCCTGTATGTCCACGTATGTTATCCTGTCATTGCTCCCAACCAAGAACAGGTTAAATAGAGCAGATAACAGTGAAAGAGATGTGACCTGAGTGAATGCAAGTCACAACTATATTTCTCTTGGTTTACAGTGATATTTTACTGGTATTTACTGTTAGCATCTGCTGTTAATTAAAAACAGCAAACCTTAATGGAATAGCTGCCATAATTGTTATCTGTTTGATATTTTAATTAAACTATACTGAAGGCTATATGGCCTACAGGTCTGTTTCACAGAAGATATCAGTGTCAGCCAGTCACTAACATAGGTGGTTGATTTTGTTTTAAATGCAGCCTTCCAGTGCATAGTATTAAGTATTTATTATCTAAGTCTAGAATAAAAAGGCAAAATAAGCCACCGGCACATATAAATAAAATCCTGCATTAAAGTTACAGCTTTTCTGAGTTTCTGACTGCCTTTATACAACAGGATAACTTAACATGTTAGCAGAAAACACTTTAGGATAAATTATATAACAAAGGTGCTTGAACCATGATAGACAGATGAACTTATTGTCCCTAATAAGTTCATCATGTTCATGTTATCAAAGATACATTTCTAAGGAATTCTTCATCACCCTATTTGTCTTTACATCTACTTTGCCATGGTGCAAGCCCAATATAATTTACCTCTAAACGCTGGTTAAAAAAATCAATTAGATTTGTGTCTAAAAATATATGCTACAAGACTGACATGAAGTTACCCTAATTGCAATGGGGAATGGAACAAAATACGGTACAACACATGGGCACATGTCTCTATTTGCTGGCTTGTCTTCCACATGGTACTAAGAAACTCTAGTCTTAGATGAAGACCCTTGTGTGCCAGGGACAGAACAAATATTCCAAAAGACATTCCTTGCCCCGAGGAGCGTACAGTCTCAATATCACTTTGTATATTCCTGTCTAGCAGAATGTCATCACTGTCATGCATTGCTTCTTGAGCAGCTCATGTGCATGTACTTTCCTAGGTCATAAAAAAAAAGACATTTAACTGTCATTTAGCAGCAGAGTTGGGAACTGAATTTAAAAGTCAAGCAGCACTCAGAACCTAACATGTATAGAGAGGAGGGATAAAAAGGAGGAATAGACTTATACATCTTTGGTGGTGTTACTCGCTTTTGAGAAACAAGGTACCATCTTCAAGGATCCTACCCATTTTGTATTGGGATCAGTACAGGTTCTTATATTGACTTAAATGAAGCAGGATTGGGTGGCTTAGGGCTCTCAAGTGAGTCCACAATGGGAAGATTATAGGAAGTCTCCTTTTGCAAAGGGAGGGAACTAGAGAAAAGGGGGTGGGGAGTACAGCATCTATATTCACAGTCAGTAAAAATACTCCTATCCCACTTGATTTTGTTTCTCAGAACTTTTTTACTGTGACTTAATGTCAAATTAACTTTTCTTTATTTACAGTTTGACCACATCTACAACTTGTGATAGTCTGAATTTAAAATAAACCAGCAAAATTAGTTTAATTAAAATAGTAACAGACAAAATGTTCTGCAAATAAAACTAGCACTTTGCTAGTGTGCTGGCTGTGTAGTGTCAGTAAAATAGATTACAATGACTATGAGCCATATTTTGGCTAGAACATTTTCCTGAAACCGTGACATACTAAAAAAAATAAGCGGTAGACTTTGTAAGAAAATAAAAGAACAGGGATTATTTCTGATATCTTTCTTTGGACGAACTGTGTATCTGGGAAAGCAACTGTGGGAACAAGCTTCCTGCCATCAGGCATCCTTCCTTAAGCACCTGAGGAAAGGAACCTGAACATATTATCAAGCAACTTGAGGGAGGACACTTGATGCCTGAGAGCTTGTCTAACAGCTCTCCCAGCTACACAGTTGGTCCAAAAAAACCACTGGAAAGAATACTTGCATCTTGTAAATTTCCTGTACCATCATGGCTGCAACAACACTTCAGCACTACTAACAAAATAAGATCATACTCTTCAGTAATAGCTTCAAATAATTCATTGTTCTTACTGGCTTAGTATATTTTAAAATAAGAATTTTAATCCACTACAAAGGAGCATGAAAATTCAAGAAAATGGACTTATATATATTTTTGACAACACATGTGCTGCACCTTTAAAGTTCATATAATGATGGGGGACTTCATTCAGGACTGGTCTTCAATTAAATAACCTGGGAGACAGAGTTAAAGATCTGATGTAAGTATGCAGTAACCTGCTATAACTTTACTAAGTTGTTCCATACTACAGTTAATGAGGGCAAACCAAAAACATTTTAAAGTCACACAAGCGTTTCACTAATCTTACCTGAAAGGGAATGGGAGGGCTAGAAAGTCATATTTCCTCTGAGAAAGTTTATGAAAATCAAAACTCAGAATATTAAACTGGCTATAGTCTTATACTAACATGAGAGAAAACAGCATGATTGATCCATTGTCTGCAATCCATTAACAACCCAAACTTCTCTGATACTATTGTGCTAACATCGCTGGGATTTCAGCTTAGAAAGGACAACAGACTAGTTAAACTATCCTAAAAAGCAATATTTAATGGACCAAGAAAAAGAACTCAAGAAGTAACATTTCCAAGCTACCATATTTACCTGAATCCATGATGACTCCAAATTTAAGATGACACCCAAATAATGAGATTCTATACATGGAATACAGGATTTATAAATTTGTTATAATTTCCAACGTACTGTATAGAATCTAATTATTGGAGGGTCACGTTAAATCTGTCCCCTCCCACTGCTGCAGTGGGGAAAGGAGTGGCAGGAGAGCAGGTAGTGAGGGGCAGGTGATGTGGGAGGCAATAGGGGGCAGACAGTGAGAGAAGCAGTAGGAGGTAGGTAGCAGGGGGAACTGGCAATGGGGAGGCAGTAGGTGGGCAGGTGGAGGGGGAAGTAGTTGTGGAGCAGGCAGTGGAGGAGGCAGTGGGGGGAACATGTGGTTGGGAGTCAAGAAGCTTGACACCTGCCCCTTGCTCCCCTACACCTTGCCCCATGCCTCTGCTTGTGCTTCCTCATGTGCTTCCCCACGTCTGCATCTCCACATCACCACTGCTTCTGTGTCCCCTCTGCTCCACCCCCTGGCATCCTCTATCCCTCCTGGTTTATCCCACTCCCCTGTTGCTTCCTTTGCTGTACTCTGGCAGACTCTAACCCCACTCCAGCCTGTGGCATGGATCACATAATTGCTCCAGTCTCAGCCCAGTGTGTTTGCAGTGGCTTGGGGATCTGGGGCCCATCCAGAGCTGCCAGTACCTCCACTGCTACTAGGTTGATGTGGGGCAAAGTGGGGTAGAAAACTGCTGAAGTGGAGGGTAAGAGGCGGGGGAGCAGAGGCTGTGGGAGGAAAAGGCAGGGGGATAGGCAACAGCTGTAGCTCTGGCCCCAACAACAGCTGCTGTCTGCCCGCTACCCATACTTAAATTTATGAGGAGGGGCGTTTCCCCCCATGTTAAGTGGGGAAAATCCTTGTCCTGGATTTCAGTAAATATGATAAATAACAAATCCAACTGAAAGAGGCTGTGGCACCCTTTGTATCCATAAAGAGTATGAATCAAATAGTGCCAAATTATTCATCTCTTATTATTATAAGCCTGTAGACACAGGAGTAGCCTAACTTAAGTGAGTGAAACTACTCCTGGGAAATCCTGTTGTGAATATGCATAAATCGTGTAGGTGCCCAATTATCAGCACTTTTCCCACTTGCTCGCAGAAATTCAGATTTAAGTCATCACAATAGGCATGCAGATATCTGGGCATGTACATATTTACAATTGTACTTGTGCCCTGTAAAATAACTTGACAAGAAAGTTATTGGGGGAGGAGGAAAAAAAGACAGAAACAAGTAGAAAGAAATTCTGAAACAAAACTGTGACAAATGTGGGCAAATCTTATTAGGACTAAAATAGAAAGGTGATAATGGTATGAAGTAGAGATGGAAAGGTGTGAAGAAGTAAGGTGAAAAGAGAAAAAACCAAAAAAGGACATTTAAAATAGGAGGAAAATGACTTAATGACAGTTCCACTTGTCACTGTTTTCTTCTTCCTCTCTCCTTAACACTTACAAGCCATTGCACTAAACTGTATGATGTGACCTAGAAGGGAGCTATTTTTGCTCCTTTCATCCCAAGTGAGCAGCCAGTATTTGGGGGTTTGTGGATTATTAAGGGACAACTGATGATGGATGCTAATCTATCTGTTTAAGAACAGACTCAAGAGTCCTGTTTCCCAGAACACAGCTGGAACAAAAAATATGCAGTTCTTTGCTCACAGTTCAAAACAGCACTCTTCGTAAAAATAGCTGCCTCTGCTTTTTTGTCACAGCCACATTACCAATGTTTCTCCTGGTGTTTGCTTTGCTCTTTGGTTGCCCCTATTTCTTTCTGCTGATAAACATACACCATCCACCTAGCATAGCCCCTTGCCCATATAACTCTGTATCTGAACAAGCTGTGTCCTACGTTTTCAGTTACTTTACTTCAAAAAGGAACAGCTCCTTCTTAAAACAACTGCTCTGAATGAAAGCCTATTCATCAGCTGTAATGAAATTCTACCCAACCTCCATCCTAGCACTATTGTTGCTCTGTACTGTCTGTATGCACGTTCTGCACTCTATCAGCAAAAGGCACTGCCCAAAATGCAATGTCTTGTGTTACTGTTTGCTGTTCCGCTTTTAACATAGTGTTAGGGAGTAGTTAGTTGTTGGTAATAAAGATCATTCCCCTGTTCTTCCCTGTATGATCTCTTTGGAACAAGAACCCCACAGATACAAAAAATCATTATGTCAACAAAGGTATTCCACTTTCCTAACTTTAGTTGAGTTAGCACAGAGAGCATAAATAATGAAGATGGGGCTGGGCTAGCAGTATGTACCCAATGTCCTTGAAGAATCTGTACTCTAGTAGATACGATATGCTGAAGCCCTTACCACCATAACTTCACTGCTACTATATACCCCATGATAGTTACATTAAAGAAAGCATCTAACTAGCAATGTTAGGGTTACCATACCTCTGGGTTTTCCTGGACATGTCCTCTTTTTTGGACCCCAGTGCTGCATTCGGGAGGGTTTTTAAAATAACAGCAAATGTCTGGGTTTTCTGCTTTCCCCTGCCGGCTGCTCTAAGCTGGGAGCAGTGGGCAAGGTGATTGGCTGTTGGGGGTCATGTGCTCCCCACACGGGCTACAAGTCAGGTAAACAGAGGGGGAGTGATGGAGAGAGTGAGCAGGCGCGCTCGCAATGTGGGACCTGCTTGGGCAACAGGGGTAGGGAGGCAGGGCTCTGCGGGTCAGAAGTGAGGGGCACAGGCTGTGCTGGGGGGGCGGCTGGGGTTGCAGGTCGAAAGTGAGGGGCACTGGGACGGCTGGGGGTGGACAGGAGGCTGTGGTTCAGGAGTGAGGGGCACAGGGAATGGGAGGGGTGACTGTGTGTTGGGTGTGCAGGGCACTTGCAGTGCCACGGGTCTGCAGGTCGGGAGTGAAGGGCACCAGCATGGCTGAGGGCATAGGCTGCAGGTCCAGAGTGAGGGACACTGGCAGTGCTGGGGGGGAGCGGCTGTAGGTTGGGAGTGAGGGACACCGACAGGGCTGGGAGTCAAGGACTGCAGGTTGGGAGTGAGGGGCACGGGGAATGGGACAGGTGACTGTGGGTTGGGTATGCAGGGCACAGGCAGTACCAGGGGGCTGTGGGTCAGGAGTGAGAGGCAGGGTACTGCTGTTTGGGAGTGAGGGGCACTGGCAGGGCTGGGGTCAGTGGGTCCAGAGTGAGGGGCAGCAGCAGGACTGGGGTGGGGGTGTGTGGCTTGTCAGTGAGGGGCAACAGAATGGGCAGGGGCAAAGAACTGGCATGTCACTGGCCCCCCTCCACCATCATATTCCTCCTGCCCGTTCTGTTCCCGTCCACAGTGACAGGTGTCCTCTTTTTTGGACCTGGAAATATGATAACCCTAGTTATCATAACTCATATTTGGGGGGCCTGTGCAGGTGCCTGTCAAGTCCAAGAGACAACAGTTTGCTCACTTCTAGATCAGATGAAGAGTTTCCAACCTTAAGGAGTTAATGAGAGGAACAGAATGGAAAAGAAAGATTACCAAAAAAGCAGTTACCATAAGGTCGCTCCCTCCGTTATCCCATATCTAGGGGTCTCCATAAATTGCACCAGAAGTGCCCTCTGCAGCAGCTTCTTAAATGTTTTTCATTTCACCACTCCCTCTCTCCTCCACCCTATTAGTACACGTTTTAAATATGCCATAGTTTCCCCCCACCTGGTGATCAGAGGCCAACAGCCCAGCAGGCAGGGCCCCACTGACAATCGGGGTGGGGGAGTGGGGGGACGCAGGGAAGTGGTGAGATGAAAAACATTAAAGCAGATGCTGCAGGGGGCACTTCCAGGGCAATTTACGGAGTTCCCTACCTATATCCTGTTCCCCGCATCCTCCCAGTGGTCTCTCTCTCCTCCCCAGAACAGACCTCCTTTTATAAAAAGACTAGATGTTTGTAGAATAGAAGCAGCTGTGGAAAAGACTACTGAGGGAATTAGACTATGCATTATTTTTGAAGTCCTAAATTGTTGAGCAAACCCCTGCCAGAGTATGTCCAAAACTAATAGGATGGAAACAGAAAACAATGCAAGATACAGTGTATGTAGATGTATGGTTTCCTGCTGAACCAG
>NW_017728993.1:82345391-82357658 GCF_001723915.1 Gavialis gangeticus
TTGTTGAGCAAACCCCTGCCAGAGTATGTCCAAAACTAATAGGATGGAAACAGAAAACAATGCAAGATACAGTGTATGTAGATGTATGGTTTCCTACTGAACCAGGAACTAGCGTTCTGGTAGTTTCAGTCAGCGAAATAAAACTTCTCCAACATGAAGCAATCTAGCAAGTCTGTTCTTTACAGAATTTGACAGCAGTTGGCCTGGACTTTTCTGATACAAAATTTTCAACAAGCCTAATATCAATTCACTTGGTTGTGGGTCTGTGGTAGCAATTGTGTCTTTCACCACAGCACATTTGCCTCTTTCACAAGGATTAATCTATTACTGTATGAAATTGATTTTATCTACAGATTTGATAGATAACACTAATTTAGTTGATTACCTCTCTATTTTTGGGTTCCTGGAAAATGCCCATCGAGATACTTTCATTATGGTCATACCTACCCATCTTTAATTTATGAAGCTATAAACTTTACAAATGTGTCTTTTCCGGCTATTAACAAGAAAAGTATTATGCTTTTCTACGTCCTAAAAGATTACAGCTTCTACTTGCTCTTCTGGGTGGGATTGAGGTTTAAGTCAGGGTTCCTGGAATGTTAAATGTTTTTCAAGAGCTTTCAACTGGATATGATGGATTGTAGTCCATTTTAAAGTACATCTGTTGGGGTTTCTCAATTTAAAGAAAAATAAAAGCATCTTGATTAAACATCAACAATCGTAGAACAAGAGACAAGCAAGTGAAATGTAGGCACATACACTCACACATACAAATACAAAAAGGAAGTCCATTTATAACTTTCAAGAGACCATGAATAATCTTACACTGAAAAAAAAATAGACAATCCTTGAAGAACAGTTGCTCCCTGGGACGTTTAGCTTATCTACAAATATTATTCTCAAATTACTGATTTATTGCTTCCTTTTTCCTTTCTCATATGTCCATTCAGCTCTCCTTGTTTCACTGCATAAGAGGCTCTTTGCTCTTGAGGATGACAGTGCCCACACAAGATGAAAGTCAAGCACTGAAATTCTAGTGTCCCAGGCCAGTATCCATCCTTTGTCCTTGTCACAGGACAGTAGGGTTGTTGCCTTGGATCTCATCTTGGGTAAAACCTGCCTCCATTGTAGCGCCTGCCACGTGGTTTTGATTCAGATGAGATGGTGATTTGGGAAGGGAGGCTGCTCACCACTCATGAGGATGCTACCTGATGCTCGGCTGTCTCTCTTGCGCTGTAGTCCCCTAAATAAAAATCAGGCCCTTCTGGCCCTCTAACTATAGAAAAAATATTTCCCTTTTGCCTGGGATGGTTAAGGCACACTGTCCTGTTTAAGGCTGGGATCTTCCCAGGCCTTTCCCTGTCTGCCCAGCTGGGGCACTCCTACGCCTCTCTCAGCTGTCCTTTAGCAGCTTCCCCCCTGCAGAAGGGACTCTCCTAATTGGGCCATGCTTCTCTCTTTTCCTTCTTTCCCTTCCTTCCTGTTCATCAGCCCTGGGGCAGCTGCTAATCAATCTGCCCAGGTGTCCCTCCTTAACCAGGCAAGCCCTGGGGCTGTTTCCCACTCCCTGCTTCTTAATCCCCACAGTAACCTACCATGCAGGCTTTTTTATCCTGCCATTTTTCAGGCCTCCTCTCCTCATACTCTGCTCCCTGCCATACTCTGCTCTCTCCACACCTCAGCTAAGTGGAGCATGAACCCCTGCTGTCCACTGAGAAGGAGACATTTTGAGGTAGGGGCTTCAGACTTCCACCTTCCATCAACCCTTGGTCTAAAACAAGTTCCCAGCAGTTTTCAATCCAACACCCTCTGAACTACTAGCTACCACCTTGCCTTCTAGCTGCATCATCACAGTCCTTCCTTTGGGCTTGCTTTTCACACCCATGTGGTTGTGACATTTTTTTTTTAAGGAAAATTTTTCATGTCCCAAGTCAAATCAGCCAAATCAATTCCAAATATGCATGTTTCAAGAACCATATGTGGCCCTACTACCGGCGAGCATCCTTCACCCCCTCATGGGACTTCAGATACTTCCAAATCCTTTGGCGGGCATCCTATGTGCAGGCCCAAACACAAAGGATTGGGGTTCAGATGTCCCCAGGTTTTGCTTAACATCAGCTGTATGGCCCCAGGAGAGTTTCCCATTTCCATAAAGTCAGTGTATAGCCAAGATCTTCCCAGTGAAGGTGGAAGTGGGAGGCTAACAATGTACTACCTTGGTCAGGGTACTACCTTCTGCCATGTTTGTGGTTTTTTCCAGCCAGTAGGAAAACCACCTTCATGGTCATGATGTTTTCCCTGTCATGTGGTTGTGACATACACTAGTTCCTTGCTTTCTCTTCTCTCCTTTAAACTATGAGTGTCCAAGGCTTCCTTCTATTCCTTACTGGAGGTGGAGCCTGGCTCTTGCTTGGTTGCCTGGGCACCTATGATTGCTACTGGGCCTAGTTACTCTATCACTACAGTTAACACTTCCTTGGCTGTACAAAGCTCATAAATCCCATTATTTGCTGTAATAACTGATTCCTAATGATCAAGTGTACAATATTTGGGGAAAAATGAAAAAAAAATGTCACAAAGACAGGGTTGCTCTGGGTTCCATAGCTTTAACTCATAAATTTCAGGAGCTCAACAGAAGATAAAGAGTCCTCACAAATGACCCTTGTCTGGGCTGTGCAGCAAAGTTTTACCAGATCCCTGGAACTTCCCCTACTCTGCAAGTTAAAACAACTCCTAAATGTCCTTAGCTGCCCAGAAAACCCCTCAGATACTCTCTTCTTCTTCAAAAGGCAGTTCCACCTCTATGGAAAAAGTCCAGAAAAACTACCGTACTTACTCGATTAAAAGACAAGGACCCTTCCCCCCCTATTTAACATGGGGGGAAAAGCACCTTGCCTTGTATCCAGCTGTCAGGCTCCATTCCTGTTGCAGCCTGGGTCATGGAGCACAGCTCCAGCCCAGCTCCGTAGCAGCAGAGGTGGGGCATTGGTGCTGCTGCTATGGGGCCAGAGCAGAACAGCAGTGCCAGGTTTGGACTACAGCCACGCTCCATACTCAAGGTTGCAGCAGGGATGAAGCCTGCCAGCATGGAGCAAGGGTAAGGGGGAGGGAAGGTGGAGGACTACACGGAGGTGGAAAGACTTCAGGGGTCTGGGGAGACGGGAGAAAGTGGGGACAGAGATCCGAGGCTGCAGGTGGCAGAAGTGGCATGGAAGGAGGGGGGGACAGGGAAATCTGGGCAGCCTGAGGCTGGAAGCGGGGGGTGGGCAAGCAGCATGGGGCAAACTGCATGCCTCTCACTGCCTGCCCCACTACTGTCTCCCACCTGTCCCACCATATTCCCCCCCTACTGCCTCCCCAACTGTCTGTCCCCTACCACCTGCCCCATTACTGCTGTGCTCATCAGCTCTCCCTCACTACCTGCAGTATTGGGGCATGGCAATTTTAAGATAATCCTCCAATAATTAGATTCTATACCTGGAAAATTATAATACATTTATAAATATTCCATGCATAGAATCTAATTATTGGGGAGGGGGTTATCTTACATTCAGGGTCATCTTGTATATGGGTAAATACGCTATGTTGAAATTCCCCGATTTTGCCCTCTATAATACATTTTGGTATCAGGCCCTCAAAAGGTGACATATGGATTTTATTTTGTGCATACAATTTGACAATAATGCAGGGAAGTTCTTATATGAACCAAGCTACTTCAACAGCCACTAGCTTCAACACCCACTTATGACCCTACCCATTCACATTTTTCTGTATTGTATTTCATAGTTCTCATTATCACTTCTTTCTATGTGACTGCTCTAGATACTTCAGAGTCTAAAGGATACTCTAGTAATTCAATACTTGGGCATTTTTTAAAATGTGTGTGTTATTAGGCCTATTTTCCATTTTCCTTCTTGATAGTGATCTATATGGCATGGAACAAGTACTGGCATTTCCCTTGTTCCTCCCTGCCCTGGTATGTTTGTAAATGATGAAATCTAAAAGATGTTTTCCCCACAGAAACCACAAGGTAAATGTAACAAGTAATCAATCTTCTGAAAAGCAATCAGGCGACCACTTAACAAACATCCTACACAAACAAAATAATTAATCTAAGCACTGACCTGAATAAGAATTAATATCATCAGCTTCAACTGGAATGCTTACTGTACACTACTTTGTTTTCTAGTTATCATAGTTAGGATGTCATATGCAGTATAAACATGTTGGTCTGCTTTGAAAAATACTAATTTCAGGAAGAAAAGGTGACACAAACATTTTATGCAGATCAGGATGTTTGTTCCTTTGTGTTCAGACTAAAGCAAAATACCATGTCAATATCTAGGTAGAACAAAAAAGACAAGAGCTATGAAACCAAAAAGGAAAAAAAGAAGTTTTAACCATGAAATGTCAAATAATTTTGGCCCGTGAATATTAAATGAGAGATAAATGGTGTAGAAAGCCATTTGTTTGGCTGTAAACTTAGTATAAGAAGATTAATTTCTTTGATTAACTGAAGGGAGAGTATCATTTTAAGAACAGCAGGCCAGATTCTCAGCTGGTGTAAATCAATCTAGAACCAAATAGTTACACTGATTTAGGCAAGCTGAGGAAAGACAATGTATGGGTTTTTGAAAAGAGACAACACATTCCTAGTTTGAATTATTTATTACATTCTTAAAAGCAAGTGAACTTCAGAACTCCAAACTCACTGTTCAGGCAGTTTCACTTTCTGGTTTTCAGTTTCACTTTCTGGTATTACTTACACAGTCAGCACCATAGAGGTTGCATAAATCCAAACCAAAATATACCGACTGCATTCATTCAAATACAAGACAAACAATTAGCTTGAGGAAAAAAAAAACCTTTTGTCTAACATTTGCATAAGAGGAAACTTTATTAAATACACTCTGTAACATTAAGCCATTGCCAAACGCAGCCCATAGTAATGCAAAACAGCTATGAAGTTGATTAAATGCAGACAACAACAAGCATGATCATAAAATACAGGGCCCATATTGGGCAAAACATACTGTGGCCCTTAAAAAAAAAAAAGGGCAGTTGCTCGCCCAGAAGGACATGACCACCGGGCCTAGAAAAACTGCAATACCACACCTCTTAGAGAGGCCAGAGCAAGCTCCAACACCCTCCTCCCCTGGTGCCAAATATGCTGATAGGAACCTACTACAAAGAAAAATTAAGATTAAGATCTGAATAAGATATATAGGAGTGAAAACTGCATACAGTTCCCCTCAGGGCAGATTTTTTGAAGTCATGATAAGCCACTACATGGAATACATTTTCTCCTCCTCTTCACTCCCACAAGTAAGCTGCACCTTTCTTTCCCATTTCCAATTATTCTTTTCACCAGTCTTAAATGTCTGGCAAACATCACCAAATGGGGCTCCAAAACAGTTCACCTAGAATCCCTGTGTCACTCTCTGTCTCAGACTGTTGCATATGATTAGCATGGTCCCACCCACCATGAGGTGGAGCAAGACCAGTCTGCCTTGCACTACCTCTGCATATAAATTTTTGGAGGATCCCAGGACTCATGACAAGAACAGCCAGTTCCAGTCAGGAGTGGGGGGCTAATTAGCACATGAATTCTTTGTGGAGGGTATCTGGAGTACACACACATACTGAGCAGTGCTGAGCTGTGGGGTCACCATGTTGACTCCTCAGGAGCCCCAGTCCAATGAACTATACAGTAAACCATGAGGTTTTGGCTTTGAATTAATATCATGCATAGTTTGCACTATAAATAAATACAAAAATGTTGCTTAAAAGGTATGTTTATGGAGTATGCTAAAACTTGCAGCAATTTAAAAAAAGGTACTGTGCATCAATTCAGATGAACTAAGTCTATAGGTACCTTTCATATCTGCAAATTACTACAGGCATATTGTTTTCAAGGTCAGTGTTTTCAAATTTGCTTCTCTCTGGGTATGTCTGTACGCACAATTAATATGAAGCAATAAACTCCAGGGCTTATTCTTCTGAAATTTATTGTTCCTAGAAGCCCTGTTTGAACCAGTGCCTGGAAGCAAGAACCTCCCGAGATTATTGCTGTTTGAACGTGTGCCCAGAACCACAGCATCTTGAGCTGGGTCAAAGCAGCCCCAATTGGCGGGGGGCCCAGGAAGTCAGCCTGCCAGCCCAGGGCTGCTCTCTGTGGCTCAACATGCTGCAGAGGGGCTGACTAGGGCATGACGGTGCTTCAGTGTTGGGCTAGCCAGCAGACAGCCCCTGCACTGAAGCACTCTCATGCCCCAGCCAGACCTTCCAGTGTCTACATGTGTGCTACTGCAGAGAGTTTTAGTCTGCAGCAGGATACTACTTGTATTTACAAGTAGTATCCTGCTGAGGAGTAAATTCATTTACCCCAGTCTAACAGGGGAGCACATGTAGATGCCAAGACGTTTACTATGCAGCTAATTAGTCTCTTGTGCAGTAAACGCTTTGTGTAGATGTACCCTCTTCCATGTGCTCAGTGAGAACAGGGTCTAGTGGTAAGAAGATGGGGAAGGGCCAGAAGGGGAATAAGTTGGCGGAGGCAGAGAACAAGGTGGCTACCTATCCAATTCCCTGCCCCCAAGGTTTATTTTCGCTGATGTAGCAGTGGGAGAGAGTCAAATTCAAGGCAAACCACCAATAATTAGATCCTATACTTGGAAAGTTATAACAAATATATATTTTTCCCTATATAGAATCTAATTACATTCAGGACTGTCTTACATTCAAGAAAATATGGTAATTTCCATGAGCATTAAAAAGGAATAACAACAACCCATGGAAATATTTCTAATGATGTTTGCTTTTACAAAACCTTTGTTTTTACAAAATGTAACAACTGGGATTAAATCCATCAGACCATGAACCTATGAAAAGCCAAGGTAATCTTTAGTTTTTTATGTTTCTTACTTCAGTTTGACCATATTTTTGAAAGTGGAAAAGAAATAATTTCTTGCCTTTCCTCCAGAAGGGGTATTAAGAGCGTGTAGACACTTCATAAGAGATGCTCAAGAACTGTTCACTATAATAAATGTTATTGACCGACACTGAAATTTGGTATCTTCTGGTTTATAATGCCTATTACTGAATTACAAGAATACCTTAAAACAGGTATCAGACAGTTTTAGCCCTAGGGCCAGGAAATCTCACATTTCAACGATCAAAAAATAAAAAACCCTGAATCACTTACCAAGAAAGAATGTAGGCACAGAGATTAGAAATGGAGACAAAATAAGCAAAAAATGTCTGGAGAACAGAGGAAGCAGAACTGCAAACTTGAGAAGAGTGATTTGAGAAACCTCCATATAAACCACCTAGCAGAAACAAAGTAATTCAGAAACAAAGTAACAGCTTACATATCATCTCAGTCCTAACAATAATCGTTTAAAATAAATATCCGTCTTCCGTTTTATCACCCCATTTTTTCTTTCTACATCTTTGCTTGTTTTTCTTGCTCATAAATTCCATTCATCTCTCCTCTTCATATAAAGCTGACAGTTCCCTGTTTCATTACACCTGAGAAAAACTCCATTTTTTTATTCTCCACATGACGTGACTGATTTTTTCCCTTCTGTTTCTCAGCCACAGCAACACCTCCCTCCCACTTTTCCCTCTACCTCCCATGATATCCACCCCTTCTCTTGACCAGAACACTACTGAACACTCTTTTCTTCCATTTTCAATTGCACACAAAGTTCCAGAGCTAAAGAGCAAGCATTTTGCTTTGCCTCTTCCCCACAATATCAGTCTCCTTCCCTTAATCTTCTTCTGTAGCTTTTCCTTTGTTTTATAACCACCAAAAACTCTTCTTCCCTCCCGATTTCCAGGGCTGCTACTGACTAATTCCATATTTTGCCACCTTCATTGTGCCGCACTATAATCAACTGACCTCAAGGATCTTCCTCTGCTTGCTCAGATGTGTATAGCTAAATGGACAGGTAAGCAGTGCAAGCGTCTACACAAGACTTTACTTGCAAGTTGACTAATTAGCTCTGCAGTAAATGCCTCAGAATCTACATGTGCAGGGCAGTTAGGCTGGAGTATATTAATTAATTTTGGAGCTGCACACATACAGACACATGGCTGCCTGGGGTATGAGGGTACTTCAAAACCCTCATACCAGTGACTGCCTGCTAGCTAGCCCCACACTGAAGCACCCTCATGCCCCAGCCAGCCGCAGCATACTGAGATGGCAGGACTAGCCCGAAGCCAGTCAGCTGACCCCTGGAACCTCCTGCAAATGTGTGCCCAGGAGCAATAAACTCTGGATTTTATTGCTTTGCACTAACTGCATGTGTACACATGCCAAGTGAAAGGTATTTTAGAGCAAAGTATACTATATATGTATGTATGTATGTATGTACTCTGAGTGCACAAGATGAGAGAATGTCAGAAAGAAGGCAAGACATTTTACAGCAGAACTGTACAGAAGATGGAAATTCAGTTTCACATAGGATTTTAAGATAGCACAACGGGACTTCATTCTGCAATGTAAAGCAACAGAAAATTTTGAAATTCTCCATGAAAGAAAATTCCAAAAGCAATTTTTTTTTCTGTGCAACTGGAATGTTTCTTTTCATTTGCCTGTTTTGCATGATAGCATATAACACACAATTTAAAAATCTTTAAAATGAAAAGTAATTGCAAAGCAAAAAATTGAAATGTAAATACTGTACATACTAAAATGGGATATTTCAACGTGTCCAGAACTTTTTTCTCCAGTTTTGTTCCAAAAAGAAATTCCAGTAGAATCAACCCGTTTTTCTGAAGCATTCTAATTTTGATGAAACATCACATTCTGATGAAATACAGTCCACTGAATAATCTCCAGCTAGCTCTAGTCTAGACATAACCCCTAGTTTGGCTAGTGAAGCAGAAAGACAGCAATTTATCTGGGAAAAAAGAGGAAGGTAAAACCTCTGAAAAGAAAAAGGATCAATACTAGTCTTGTGGCAGATGCATCTCAGGTCCATAGAAAACTACTTACAGGTAGACAGAAGAAGCCACTCCATTAAAACAGTCCTGTATGCTCTTTAGATCAAATGTCTTTTCTGCTCTATTTTTTTATTATCATTTCCTGTCTTTCTATGCCTCCAGTTGATTGATGCCAGCAAATATTGATGTTTTCTCTCATCTATTTACTATTTCAAAATTTCTAAATTTTAGCAATAAGTGTAGGAGAAAAAAAGGATTTAAAAATTGAAAGAATATGCAGGGGCCAAGAATCTGACTGAAAACTTCAGGGAATAAGTTCATGGAAGTTCAGATAACTTAGATGCATCAGCATTTAAAGTAAAGTTAAATGGACAATTTTTTCAGCTCAGTTTTGCTGGAACAGCCATCTACTTCCTCTTTTCAGTAGTCTCCAATTTCTCTTTTTTGTACCTTTCTCCAAATAGAAATGGTTTATTAGTTGAGGTGAACAGTGGGAAATCCTGTTAGCTAGCACTTTTCTCTCCTAAAAAATGGATTTATTTATTTTAGCTGGTTGCCAAATGACATATCCAGTAAGTATTAAGAGCAAGATTCTACTCTAATTGACAGAGCCACATCTAATGTTCATTGTGCTAATATGTGCTTCTTTTACTTCCTTGGCCTCTCTCCTACCCCATGTTTTTCACCTTCATGTTTTATATTAAGTTGTGATCTAGAATATAAACTCTTTACAAGAGGGACTATCTTTGAAGTAAGTGTTTACATGGCACATGGCATCTTCACATACCTGACAGGAGCCCACAGATACTGCTGTAATAATAACAGTAATAATTCTAACAACAAAAACTGTAAACCCAGTGTAACTCTAGTAAAGTTAGTGATGTTATTCTGGATTTATATTAGTGTAAGTGGCTGCATACAGATGTTAATACCCCCACCCGCATTGTGCTTTCCTGGAAGCAGTGCATTATTTTGATCTGGCTCTGCAGCATCTGTATAGATCAGGCACTTCAGCAGGGCTTTTTGGCACTTTTATCAATCAGCTGCTAGATAAGTGCCAAAAAAGCCCCACTACAGCACCCAATCTATACAGATGTTGGGCAAGCCAGATCCAACTAAACCGCTGCCTCTTCTGGGCATGGACTGACTGGGCTGAGCACGGGAGTGCACCAAGTTTCAAGTAAATCACCGGGGTCTTTTTAAACATCTGTAAGTATTCAGTGAGAGCCAAGGGAAGGTACTGTTTTCTATAAATCTGTATAATTAGAAAACAATAGCTTCTGATGCAAAAAGCAATTTGTCACAAAAACACAGGATAGTTTAGGCAGAATCTTTAACAGTTCCTTAAAAACGACTATATTTCAAAAATAATTATATTTTTCACATACATCATGGCCAGGAATATAATAAACACAACAGTTTGAAAGGCAAAATGAAAAAAAAAAACAAACAAGATTTTTCCAGAGTTACATCTGCACAGAGCAGAAACAAAGCTGACTCACCCTTCCCTTCCTGCTTCCTTTCCTTTAACTAGGGTCAAAACCCTAACTCCTTCTGAAGACTGGCGTATTATTTTGAAGAGAGTTAAAGAGTCTCTTTGAAAAGAGCTAAGGAGTTGTGACATAGGAAGAGAGGGAGCAGCTAGCAGATAGCAAAATTGCCATTAAAAAGATTAGCTTGATTAGTGGAATATCAAGACCATTAAAAAGGAGAGGTTATTGTTAATACCTGTAGAGTGAAGAACAATGAGCCATTAAGACAACTGACTCCCTCAGCTGCCTGAAGTTTGATGAAACATCAGAATACAGTAATACCACAATTGTTGCACTGCAGAGCACAAATTAAAACAGGATGCTTCTATGCTTGGCATAAAATTAACTACCATGCTTAATACATATACCGCAATTGTAGGGGGGGATGATTTTGGGAAGGGTGTATTTTTAATGTGAGAAAATATGTTAGTTACAATTGTGATAGACTAATGAAATACGGTATGTGCTGAGGATTCCAGGTATAAATCAGTAATATGGAAGAAGAAAAACTGGAACTACTATAACCTACATACTGCTGTGTTATGTTTAAAAATGAGCATGCCTAAATTGTTTAAGTCAGGGGTGTCAAACTCAGATTTGGCCCACAAGGATCATCAGAGGGCAGATGCGGACATGGTGGCAGAGCAAATATTGGTGGAGTGAGTGGCAGAAGTGCAGCAAGTGGCAGTATGGGGGTTAACACAGCTGTTGCTTGCCTTCCCCCATCACAGACAGACAACTTCAATAGAGCTGTGTACCTGAGCTTTCGGTGGCAGACCCCACCCCACTTACCCCCTGAATTCCAACCCCTTCTGGGAGCTCCTCAAACTAAGTGAGATGGCTTCATGGGCCAGATCTGACACATCTGGTTAAGTGCATGCTTATGTTTTGGAAAAGCTTTATAGGCTTGCTTGATGTCTACAGCTCTTGGTAGCTTCTTCATCTCTGACTCAGCCTCACAGCACAGTTTTTGTTTATACCCAGTAAAGCTACTGCTATGGAAAACAGCATTGAAGGTCAGGAAAGTGACACTGAACTATGGTATGACCTCTGTACTGGCACATGCACCCACGCCTCTGAGCAGGCAGTGGAGAAGGGGCCTGGTCTCTCTCATGCTCTTGGCACAGAGGTGATGACTGGGGTCTGGAGCCCGGCACAGCTATTTGTAGCCAGCCTGGGCTCTGGACAGCTGCAGCAAGCAGCTACCATCTCTGGGTAGCTGTTGCCAGCTGGGAACCTGGGCTGCTCCCAGCAGGCAGCTGGGACGCTGCAAGACTTGCTGGGAGCAGCCTGGGCTCCAACAGCTACCCAGAGCCGGGGCCAGTTGCAGCCAGGAGGCTACAAACAGCTGCTGCCTCCCCAGCCCCAGCCCCAGCCCCAGCCCCAGCCCCAGCTGTCTTCCGGCCCCGGGAAGGCAGCAGGTGCTGGCACTGCGCCCATTGGGCAGCAGCTGTTTGTAGCCTCCCGGCTGCAGCTGGCCCTGGCTCTAGGTAGCTGCTGATAGCCAAAGAGCATGCCAACACTCCAGCACCTTCCAAAGTAGGCATTGTGGGGTTTTTCAACACGCTGGCCAAAAAACGTTGCCTACCCCTGTTATAGAGTGTCCCCTAGAAGCCAATCACAATCATCCCACTCCATGGAAGTGCTCCGCTCCCCCGCATCAGGGCTGGAGAGTGGAGCACTTCCCCGGAGCTGGCGGAGCCCGTGCCAGCTGCCTGCACCAGCCTCCATCCCTGCCTTGCCCCACCTCAGGGAGGAGCCACTGCCTGCCCCAGTGAGGCTCCGC
>NW_017728993.1:82358496-82359195 GCF_001723915.1 Gavialis gangeticus
GTGGCAGAGCAAATATTGGTGGAGTGAGTGGCAGAAGTGCAGCAAGTGGCAGTATGGGGGTTAACACAGCTGTTGCTTGCCTTCCCCCATCACAGACAGACAACTTCAATAGAGCTGTGTACCTGAGCTTTCGGTGGCAGACCCCACCCCACTTACCCCCTGAATTCCAACCCCTTCTGGGAGCTCCTCAAACTAAGTGAGATGGCTTCATGGGCCAGATCTGACACATCTGGTTAAGTGCATGCTTATGTTTTGGAAAAGCTTTATAGGCTTGCTTGATGTCTACAGCTCTTGGTAGCTTCTTCATCTCTGACTCAGCCTCACAGCACAGTTTTTGTTTATACCCAGTAAAGCTACTGCTATGGAAAACAGCATTGAAGGTCAGGAAAGTGACACTGAACTATGGTATGACCTCTGTACTGGCACATGCACCCACGCCTCTGAGCAGGCAGTGGAGAAGGGGCCTGGTCTCTCTCATGCTCTTGGCACAGAGGTGATGACTGGGGTCTGGAGCCCGGCACAGCTATTTGTAGCCAGCCTGGGCTCTGGACAGCTGCAGCAAGCAGCTACCATCTCTGGGTAGCTGTTGCCAGCTGGGAACCTGGGCTGCTCCCAGCAGGCAGCTGGGACGCTGCAAGACTTGCTGGGAGCAGCCTGGGCTCCAACAGCTACCCAGAGCCGGGGCCAGTTGCAGCCAGG
>NW_017728993.1:82364195-82377928 GCF_001723915.1 Gavialis gangeticus
AGCCTCCATCCCTGCCTTGCCCCACCTCAGGGAGGAGCCACTGCCTGCCCCAGTGAGGCTCCGCCGGCTCCAGGACTTGGGGCAGGGGGCTGGCGCAGGCTCCACCAGCTCCGGGGACATGCTCCACGCCCCAGCCCTGATGCAAGGGAGCAGAGCACTTCCCCGGAGCCAGCAGAGCCCACACCAGGCTCCTGCCCCAGCCTCTCCTAGTGCGCGGCCTTGAAAAGGCTGTGTGTGGCCACACTTTTAGTTGTGCGCGGCCGCGCACACGTGCACTTTAGAGGGAACCTTGTTTACAAATACAGTAACATTCTATTACTGCATTGGAACTAGAAAGTAAAACTGACTGTATTTGAAACCATAGTCTATTTTTATTATCCAAGCTTAGTGAAATACAAAAAAGTACGAATCTTAATGAAAAATACATTAGATTACAATGAAAATGCTTTCCTTACTCATCCATTTGTCTTATGTAAATGATTTTAAAGTATATTAACATGGTATTGGGTGTACCTTTTTTAAAGAGCGCTTATTTTTCCACAGAGTAAGGCTGAATTTTAGCTAAAATTAGGAAAATGCATATTACTTTATAAATTGCAAAGGTAAAATCATGTGTGCCCAATTAATCTAAAGTACCACACTGGGTTTACTTAAGGTCCTTGATGCATGAATAGAGGTGCATATTGCAGACTTAGCTAATAGTCTGAACCCTGAACAATGCAGATATATACTGAAATCATACAAACTGTTCACCAACTGTTTAAAAAATGAGTGTACTAGAGACATTCTTTGTGACCAATATTTAATTATTAAAATCCAATAAAATGTTGAATATTTCCTAATATAGATAATGACAGCAATATATTAATTGCAAATATTTTATTTACTACCTGTCTTGTTAAAACTTTATCAGTATCAGCTGCAAAACATGTAAGATTTTATCAGAAACAAACTTTGACACCAAACTCTTTTTTCTTAGATAAAGTATTAATCGGTTTTGCAAGAGTTCACAATGAAAACTTAAATATCTGCAGCATTGTATAATAGATCTCTATGAACTATCAAACAAAAGTAGCCTGAAATAACCATTTTAGCTGCTCACACAATCTTAACCTTTCCTGAAGCAGCTGTGAAAATATATTTTGAGTTCTGAAAAAACACCCAAAAAACATCAGACAGATTTTTTTTCCTTCAAAAAGCTCAACCCCCTAACCCCCCCCCCCACCTCTAATATGACCTTCTTTGAGATGGAACATAAAATTTGAGAGATGATGGATCTTTTGAAACACTGAATCAATGAAGAAAACTGAAACAGAATTTTTAAGTGAAGAATCCGTTTATGTAATCCCTCATATTGGTAAAATTTGCACATTGCTTTCCGAGGCAAATGGATACCTTTTGTGGAAAGAAAGTGGCATCTATTTATGCATAGTCCTTGATGTTGATACACAATTCAAGAGATTCTGGACTATGCCGATGTATACCAGCTGGAGACCAGGCCCTTCATGTGAAGTACTTTAGAACAGGGATAGGCAACCTTTTCCAGCTGCAGGCTGGGAGAATACGCCCCAGGTCAGAGGCAGACAGGCGGGCAGGTGCTAGGACCTAGCCACTACTGCTTGTCCCCACAGTGGCACAGCAAGAGTGGCTGCAGTTGAAGCCACTGCTCCTAAAGCCCCATGTCTCAGGCTGCATGTTGCTAACTAACCCCTGCTTTATAAAAATTGAAAACAAAATGAGCAAAGGAAAAAGTGAAGCAGCCACAACTTCCTCATTTGTCAAATGAAAGAGAAGATGGTGCAGTCATTACATTAAAAATTAATGAAGGGATAAAATGAATACTTCAAGTCTAAAACATTTTCCCATTTATTGATAGCTCAGCATTAAGACTTAGCAACAGAAAGATGTAGAATATAAAAGTTCATCCTTTTGCTTTTCTATTTGCTTCCCTTATTTCTGCATCTAAAAATATAAAAAGTATGCTTTTAGTTCAGGAAGCTACCCACTCTGTTCACTGGATAGGTGTGTCAAAGACTACACTAAAATATAATGTAGTGGGAGTGTTTCTTTGAAATAAAAATGAAATCGGTGGCTATAAATAGGCATTGCATTTGTTCTGGAGAGAGCATTTTGTCTCAGAACCTACAGATGCGTATACAAGTCAACTATCCCACTGAAATATACAGGATTAAATATGCTAATGCTTTTTCCCAGAACATGGCCATATGTTTCTGTAAGGCAGGGGTGCGCAATTATTTTGGTTGGAGGGCCACATTAGGAATTTTGGTGAGCTGCTGCAGACTAGAGGGGAAGAGGGGTGCTGACCTGGCCTGGCATGATGAAAGGGGAGTTCTTGGTGTGAGGGGAGGGAAGGGGCAATTGATCCTACCCAGCCCGGGGCTCATCCACCCCGTACCCACCCCCAGGGGTGCTGGACTGAGTGGGCAGCTGGGATATCCATGGACCCCCATGGGCATTGTACGCTTGGCCATGTCAATGGGATGGGGCTGGGATCATAGGGACATGCAGGAAGCAGATTGCGGCTCTGCCCTGGGCCCAGCATCATGCTGTCACCAACCTGAAATCCCAGCCCCAGCCCTGTCCACCCATCTTGCTCATGGGTGCTGCTCCCTGCCTGCCTGCAGTCCCATTCCATCTGTATGGTCTACTACACCCTGCTTGCAACAGTCCTGGGCCAGTCTCTGTGGAGACCCTGTCTGCCTGCCTATCAGCTCTGCCTGGCACCCCTAGCAGTGAGTGAGGGGTAGATGTGAAGAAGCTTGAGTCCAGAGGCGAGCCATGCGAATTATTAGAGGTCAAAAGAACAGGCCTTGTGAAGAGGGACTGGGAGGCATGGGACTCTTCAACCTAGAGAAGCAAAGGCTCAGAGGTGACCTGGTGGCAGCCTGTAAGTATATAAGAGATGTACATCAGGAACTGTGAGAATGTCTGTTCACCAGGGCACCCCAAGGGAAGACAAGGTCTAATGGTCACAAACTGCTGGAAGACCATTTTAGACTGGGCAAAAGGAAAAACTTCTTTACCATCCGAGTCTCCAGAGTCTGAAATAGACTCTCCCCCAGAAGTGGTACAAGCACCTACTAGGGGTACCTTTAAGAAATGCATGGATGCTTGTCTTGCTGGGGTGATCTGACCCTAGCTGACATCCTGCCCCTTAGGCAGGGGGTTGGACCCAATGATCTTGCAAGGTCCCTTCCAGCGTTAATGCCTATGAAATCTGTGACAGCCTGGGGTACCAAAGCTGTGTGGCTGGGGCTGGTGGCAGCGGAGACACTAGCATTGGCAGCTGGAAGAAGCCACTGATGAGGGGGGATGGCAGAGAACCTTTGGTGCCTGCCACTTAAAGGGCTAAGAGCAGCCAGCAGGTGCAAGCCAGTCCTGATGAGGAGGTCACATGACCCCAGGAGGGCCAGGTGATTGGAAGAGAGAGCTGAGCTGACTCCATTTTAGCTCAGGACTGACCCAACAGTCTACTGCTGGCAACTGGAAGAATACCACCTAACTAAGCAGCTGCTCAGAACATCCTTGGAGGTAAGGGAAGGAGCTATGGGGATGGCAGAAGGCTCCTGGTCCTGGGGCATGACCAAAAACTACACCCTGCTGGGGAAGGATGGCCTAGTGGGACTGCCTGTCACGGGCTAGTTTCCCAGAAATGCCAGGCCAGCTGCCTCCCCAGTGAAAGGTGGGTAGGCGTGCCTTATAACTTCATCTCCCACTACTCAGTGGGTACTTTTAGCACTGGAACAAGCAGTGGGGCCAAGCACATTTGCAAACACCTGAGTTCATGGGGTGTAAGACCCCGAGCCCTAGTGAAGGGGCACAGAGTTGGCCCCAGTGAGAGGGTGAAGGTTGTGTGGAGGCCCACACAGAGTAGGGTGCATGGTGATGCTTGAAGGACTATGCATGATGGGTGCAAAGTAGGGCTGTAGAGGGTGACCTGAAGGGCTGCACCAGGGGTGTGCTGAGTAGGGCTGCAGGGGCAGCCTAAAGGGCAGCACATGGGCAACCCCCAACAAGTGACAACAGGAGCAAGTTGCCTGGCAAGGGGCTAAGGGCAGAGTTCAGCCCAGTGTGAGGCACAAGGCCAGTGCTGCATAGAGTACGGTTGCTCGAGCAACCCAAAGGGACCAGCCAGAGTGAGAGTAGATAAGCCTGATGGCTCGAGGGGACCGCTCATGGAGCAGGGTGGGTTGCAAGTGGCCCAGAGAGGGGCAGTATGAAAGAGACCCCATGACAGCGGGCAGAGTGCATGAGTAGAATGCTAGTGGCCCAACAAGGGACAGAGTTTAGCCCAGCCTCAGGCCAGATCTGTTCTCAATTTGCAATACCATCTGTGAGGCATGGGCCACAGTATAGGGAAGGTCAGAGCCATGTACAATGCATTTGGGGCATTTAATAGGCAGCCTCTCACATTCAACATCCAGTTTATTAGACCAAGTCATGGCAGGTGAGAGGGACAGACTGCCCTATACAGGTGGGTGGGCCAATGTTGAGACCTGGCACGAGATGGCCCCATCACATGGGGCTGCTAGGAAGTGGAGTCTGGCTACCATACCACCCCTACCCTGTCATATGCCCGGGGGTGGCAGGACCAGCCCCACGTGCCACAGGCCAGGGTGAGGGACCTGCTACAGGCCAGAAAGAATCCCTTGGTGGGCCAGATCCAGTCAATGGGCCATAGGTATTGAAGGGGTTTTGAAGGTCATTCCCTGTACAAATGGGCTAATCTGTGTCTTCATGCTGGCCACCTACTGGCAGAGTAGCAGCAATGCAGCTTGGAAGGGCAGCTTTGTGTAAAGGGTTCAGCTGTCCTTGTTTTGATCCAGATCAAACCCCAGGACCATCAGAACCATGTCAAACAAAATGCTTATTTACAGCCTATGTATACTTTCTAGATGTAATGTGAAAATCCTCAGCATGATTTTAAGGTTCTGGTAGTTGTAGGTTATCACCTCTCAGGATGATTTTGTGCACAGACCAGAATTTACCTCTAATATGAATGTTAGTTCCCCTGCTATATTCCTGACATATCTCTGGAGCAATTTTGATGGTCATTAAAGGAGTACCTGCCTGATTGTCCCATTATGTTTTGAGACTCAATCTACAGATCAATGCTACTTTGATACATATGCAGCGCACATGATGGAATTAATTAGGAGTTAGCAGAAATAGTGACTAGAACCAGTGCTAGATTACTATCAGTTGCTGGAGTTACGTGATTATATCAGAATCTCATCTTTCATTAAAAAATAGTTTAAAAAACACATAGATTGTTATGGTTGGATCATATTTTCAAGCTTTTCTAACGCAAGGACAGGTATCTACCTGACTAGATACTGAAATGATAGCCATGCACTGTGTATTTTAAAGGAGTGCTAATTTCAGCTTCATTGTTGTATCCCTTCCCCCATACAAGGAGACTTCACAGGAGCCAAACCACAGATTCAATAAAATAACTGTAGACCTGTTGCCACCTGTGCTGGGGTACAAGGGTCACTCTTCTTTATCATGACATACCTGTTATAGAAGAACAGAAATCCTCCTTTCCCTGCCATCCAGGTAAAGAGCACACTAAGAGAAACTGCCTGACTCTGCTGTAGTCAAAAGAGTTCCACCAGTGATTTCAATGGGACCAAGATATCACCCAAAATTTCCCTTCCCTGATGGCTGAGGTTTCCATAAATGCAATTATTACTAGTAATTACTGGAACTGCTGCTGTGCTTAGCAGCCCCATTTGCAATCAGGGTCCCTTTGTATTGCATAAATTACAGCTTCACTGAGTCAAAAACTATTGTGTCAAGGGACTGGGGTACAGAAGCAGAGGTGTAAAGCAACAGTGAGAAATCCATTCTGTGGTTTATAAGTGAAAAGGTGGTAAAACACCATGTGATTTTTCTTAAGCACAGAACTAGATATTAAAAAATAACAGGAATAGGGAGAAATGGAATTCCCAAACAAACACTGTGATGCTCTCTTCAAGCTTTAGAAACTTAAATTAGAAGCTCTCTGACAACCTTAACTCTTAGTAATCAAAAACAAGTTATACTTGTATATGGTGTATGGATAGACTGTAACCTTTCACTGTAAGGGGTTATTTCCTCTCTAGTAAGGTTTCTAATCACTTTATGTTCCAGATGAATTCCTTCAAGATGAAAAAAGAAGTTTGCTCTTGCATATGCAGTAGATAATACAGTAAAACAAAATAAATTATTGCTGATACACTATTTTATTTTGAAATGCATGTATTTTAAATTCTCTGCCTAAACAGTTGCAATGTGATAATTGCAATTATACCTTTGCAAAAACTTAACAAAATGTCAAAATGAAAAAGTTTACGAAGCAGCAGCAGATGTCTATAATCAGAAAGGGGCATTTTAATTCCTATTACTGAATTTTTTTAGTACTGCATTTACTTGAATACAAGATTAAGTTTTTCCCCCCCAATCAGCATTTTATATTTTTATTACAAAATGACTAAAATAAATTATGTTAATACAAAACTTGACAACCTCCCTTACAACAATACCTTTTTCTTATTTCACCCCTTCTGTTAACACACCAACCTCTCCCAATACTCCCCACACTCAGGAGGAAGCAACAACTTTTACTCTGTCCCTTTGCCCTTGTGGAAGAAACACCAGTATTCTTTCCTTCATCTCTTCTCTGCTTTCACCTTTCCCATTTCATCCACATCTTGATCCATATGGTATTTCAATTCATGTATTGCCAATTAAAACACTTTTTTTCTAGTGAAAGCCAGTCCCTTGACCAACAGTAGGTTTCTCACCTTCCATATTGCCACTGTCACACAAAGTAGTATGGTTCTCAGTCTGCATGTCTCCAGTCCTTTGGACATTAAGCTATACAACACCATTTCATATGTTAAGTCACATTTCACATCGATCGCCCTCAAAAATCAATGCATCTCTTCCCATATCCCTTTGCACAAAATGGCAAACTCAGAATAGATATGATCCAGATTCTTCAGCTCCACGTGCCCCTCCCAGGCACACTGCTGATCTTACTAAACCCCATTTATGCTGAATATCCCTCACAGGAAAAATATTCCATATCATCATCCATATGATATCCGTATGTTCTCCTTTCAGTCTATTGTCTGTCATTTCTGCCCACATATTTGTCATCTGTCCTCCCATCAGATCCCCAACTACTGTTATCATGTAGCTGATAACAACTATTGTTATTACGTTGCCTCTTTATAGAACATACTTACTTTATAAGTTTGCACAAAGCTTTCCAAATCTGGCATTCCTCAACCTCCTAATTCCCTGGTTTTGAATAGCTCTGTTCTGCCTACCCTTTCTCTTACTTCCCCCCCAAAGAAAACACATATGTGCCTATGTACCATCCTTATCTGCTGCCATGACAGTGGATACACCATTCCTGTGTAAAGGATGATTGGCAAGACTATCATTTTCACTGCAGGCACTTTACCCTTGAAAGATAACATTCTATCACTCCACAATCCCAAAATCTGCCTCACTCTTACCTCTCACTTCTCCAGCAGCTTGCTTTCTTTCTTTCCCTTTAGTGTCCACTGGGATTACCAAGATCTTGATTACACCCTCTACCACCCGCAGCCTGAACTTGTGTAAATTCTCCCAATTCCCCACACCCATCCACATACTTTTCATTTTATTTTTGTCCCTGATACCTTACCATAGTCATCAGTATGCTTCAATATAATGTATATTTAACTTCTCCTCCTCCTCCTGGTATCTTCACACCACTTATCAGCTTACTATCACAAATTCTCCACACACAAAAAATAGAGGGACAGTGGGCATCCCTGTCTTACCCCTGTTTGTACGGGGAATGCTTTGCAACCATTCACCAGTACTCAACTTCCTGCTTTACTATATAACACCTTAACCCATCTGATCATCTTTGCATGAAACCCCATCCGGTGCAATACTTCATTCAACCCTGCCCTAAGATTTTTATGCATTGCAATTATACCTTTTGGCCAGTGCTTTTGCCATCAACTTGTAGCCTATGTTTAAAAGGGTTATTGGCCTCCAGTTGCCTAATACATCTTCCTTTCCTTTCTTGAATATCAAAATTACCATACCTTCTGGAAATCCTCCCCTATCTCCCCTGTGGCAGAATGCCATCTCAGTCTCTCCCCAAACTCTGCTATCAGGCTTATTACGTATCTGACAATTTGGTTACCATGGTCACTGCAGAGGACAGACACCTCTGCCCCCATCTACTTCAGGTAACCCCAAGTTGTAACCTGAGCTGGATACATTCCTGAGGGAGGGGGAAACCTGCTCCCTTTGCCTATGTGGCTGGCCTCACACACCAGGGAGGTGGGTTTAAACTCTCCATTGTTCTAAGCAGTGACATCATGACTGCGAGGGGGGCTAGAGACCCTGCGTTTACCTGGCAACCAGTGATGCATTTCAAATTGGTTGGCTGGTAGCCAACAACTGCTGGCCTTCATTGGATCAGGTAAATGAGGTCTTTAAGTCTATGCAACCATAATGAAGACACAGAGAGCAGCTTAGTTTTCTATCTGTCTCTTGAAACACATGGACCTGCTACAAATGGCCTGCCTCCAGAGGAAAGCTCTATCAGCCTCTGGATGATACTTGTGAGTAAGCTACTTGAAAAACTAACCAGATATATAGCTTGCAGTAACACTGGTGCATCATCAAAGGCTACCCAGCCACCTTGTACACTCTAAAGTATTTCTTTGATATTGCTCTACCTTGTACCCTATTCCAAACCTACTCCTGGTAATCAATAAAGTTCCCCTCTGTACCTAGTGTGGGTGACTTACTGGGAGAGGGTCTAGATTATGCCTTAGGGTCCCCTTGGTCTGGCTAAGGGAGACCACTATTTCTGCTTCAGACCAAGAAAAGCATCCCAAGTTCTTGCAGTGGGTCCAGTACCATTCAGGTCTATAAAGCCTGTGTACCTCATGAGGCACAGAGCCACTAACAGACTCAGACTTGTGAGTGGTGGCAGCATTACCCCCAGGCTTGTGGGTATGCTCCAGGAAGATGATCGGCCAGATGTGAGGCGCCCCCAGGGAGGCACTTGGGGCTTGGTAGGTGGTCGGGCGCAGTTAGGTGGGTGGCTCAGCACAGGAGCACCCCCTACTGGCCCGCCATATCCCCACCCTCCATTATTTCCCTGTATGTCTCTATTATATCTGTCCCCAGCCATTACCAAAAGTTTTCATAAAATTCTACTGGTAATCCATCTCTTACTGGTGATTTCCTTCTCTTTCAAGCTTTTAAGCAATCCTCCACCTCTCTCATACTTAACTTCTCCTCATATTTTTGTTTCTTTCCATCCTCTATTCCTTCCTTTCTCCCTTCAAAGAACACCTTGATTTTTCTTCCATCGACTCCTCTTCTTTTATACTCTTAATAAAACTCTACTGCCATATACAACACCTTTGCCCTCTCTTCTACTCAGCCCTTATCAATTCTCTCTGTTTTCAGTTCCTTCCTTCTTTTCCTCCAATTCCACAGAAAAATACTTACACCATCCCTCACCCTTCTCCACCCAAGGGACTCTTGTCAGAATGACTTTTCTCATCTGTTTTCCTTTTGAACCATCTTCAGTCCATCACTTTGTCTTCCAGTTCTTCTTTCATGTGCACTCGTTTTACTACCTTCTTAAATAATTCCTGCTTTTTTGCCTGTAGTTCTTCCACCTTCTTCCTTGCTTCTCTGAAAAATTTTCTTGTCTTCTCTTGATCATTGTCCATCACTCTCAAACACTTTTGTAGCATCTTAGCATCCTTCATCCTTTATAGAGTTCCACATATTCTTGACAGGTCTTCTCATCTTGTAATAATTGAACATTTAACTTCCTCATACTTTTCCCTCTACATTCACTTTTTTTCTAAATTCACTTCCATTCTCAAAATCCAGTGATAGCTAAAGGTCACATCTACAATCTCCTTCTTTCCAATCCCTAGCCCATTTGAGATTAATACAAAATCAATCCTCAACACCTGACAGACACTAAGTTCCATCCTTGTAATCACCTTCTCATTGGTCCATATATCTTTTTGAACCCCCTTCTTTTATTATATTAATCAGTACTTTTGAAAAGCTGTCTAGCTCTCCCTCCCCTCCATTCCCTCTCCTATCTCCTACCTCGATAATGCAATTGAAATCCCGTACCAGAGTAGTTGTCTGCTTCCTCCTACATACGCCTAATTTCTTAAACAGGATGATTCTTCCTTTTCTTTTAGCCGGTGCATACAAGTTAAAAATCTCCAACATTTTATTTTCAAATTCCACCACCATCTGTTGTAGTCTTCCTTCCACAATCACTTGCACTTGCTGCACTTCCACTTTCTCACTCTTGAGTAAAATCATGATTCCAGCCACTTTGTTTACATCCAACCCTGCCCCACCAGGATGGACCCCATCCCCATCTCTTTACAAAATGCTTATAATCCCTCTCCCATGGGATTCCACACTCCTGTAAACACATTATCTCTAGTTTGACCCCACTCAATACTGGCATAATCTTATCCAACCACTTCCTCAATAACACACTTCTGACATTTATATATAAAATATAAAGTCATGCTTGTCCATTTAAATTACACATCTCTGCCACTTTTATGAGTCCTCTATGCTACTACTTGATGCATTCGGCTCTAATCCTCCCCCTCTTCACATCTCCGTAGCCTTTGCCAGTTGTTTTATTGTTTTGATATTCAAGATTCCCCTTATCCATCTCCCCCACCTTTATGCTTCCCCCCTTCCCCTCTCCATTAGCCCCAGACCACATTAGCTCCAATGAGTTTTTTTGTCAACCTATCTCCCTCCCCCTATCTTTCTTCTTTCTAAGCTTCATAGCAAGTGATTTCTTTTCCCAACTTGGCTCTCTTCTTCTTCTTTTAGCATTATATCCTCTTTCCCCTCTCTCTGCTCTGTCTCAAAGTAATTTGTTCCACTTATCTTTCCTTCCTTCCCTCCCCTGTTGCCAGCTGTGCCACTTCAGCTACTGAAATTTCACCACTGTAAGTGTCCCTCTTCCCCACAAATAATACACTTCAGTACTTCTTGGTACTTCCCTACCCTAAGCCCTTTCCCTTCACATCTGTGACATTGTGTACCAGCAGTATGTGGCCAGATATCCTTCCTGTTCACACTTTCTACAGAATTTAGGCTGTTCAAAATACATTGTAAACCCTAGGTGTGGCTCTACTTGGATTACTGACAGTAAGTGCATTATCCCATGTGGACTTCTCTCATCTATCCTTATTAGCACTTGAGTTCTCCATGATTCCATACACCTTATTCACCATGCATCTTCTCAACATACATAACTTTTTGTACACAATTCTCCAACCATTTTTCTATACCCTCCACCCCTGCATCTCAAGCATTTCCATGTACATTCAAATAATTACTGCCCTTTCTCGTCTCTTCTCCTGCAATAAATCTTACACCCGTAATTTCTTTTTTCTCACATGCTGCTGCATACATCTTTCAAAAATCCTCATAAACTTCTTGGTTCCAATGTGTCAGGTATCCACAGGTTGTAGCTGTATTGGTCTAGAGAAAAAAACAATCAGGACTCATGGTAGAGGTGATATCTTTTATTAGACCAACTGGATTTTTGCAAAAAATAATCGTTTGTAAAAGTCCAGTTGGTCTAATAAAAGATATCACCTCTACTATGAGTCCTGATTGCTTGGTTCCAATATGGAAATTCCCAAGACTTCCAGTTAGGAAAGGTGACAGCTATTCAGATATTGCACTTCAGACAATATTTTCTTTATAAATTCATATCTATTCATTGTCTGACTTCTCTGTTCTCCTTCCTCTGCTCTAATTCTCAAGCACAGATTATCTCCATCTCTCACTTCCACCCATCTCGTTTCTCTTTGTGGTTCTGACTTAATCCTTCCACCAGTTGTCATTTTCCCTTCAATCATGTTTCCTTCCTCATTTCTCTCTCCTAACCTCCTCTCTCCTTCTCCTGTTGTTCCTGACAACTGGACTCTTAAATTAAGAGTCCAGTTGTCCTGGCTTCCTTCAATTAAGCCTGCTCCAAAACTGGCAATCTGACTTCTTACCTTCTTTGACCCCCTCTTCCCTACCTTTGTCCATCCTCTATCAGACTCTCAATCTTCACTTCTGCTCTCCAGTTCACTTCTCATCTCTTAGCCTGCTTTCCCTTCCATAACTGCCACTCTCCTCTTCAAACGTGCCACCAATGCTATTCCAGGCTCTGAAAATTTCTTTTTTCCTCACTTCCAACACTTCCGGTATCAAACAAGTCAGTAAAACCAGCCTCTCCCTGGCCACTACACTTGATCCTAGCCAAGGAGCCACTGAGAAGCTATGCTGCACAAGAACCTACCACAAGGATATGTTAAAGCAAACCATCTGAATAAAAATATTCAGTGCCCACATGGTAGTGCCCATTGTGTTCAGTACCCCTCAGTGCTGGCTCTTTTTCAAGTCATGGTGAGCCACTACACTGTATACATTTGTATTTCCTCATCACTTCCACAGCTGAGCTGTGCCTTTCTTTCCCATTTCCAATGACTCCTGTTTCTTCGCCAGATGGGGCCCCAAAAAGGTCACCCAGAATCCATCTGTCGCCCCCTCTCTCAGCCTGGAGCTACGCACGTTTAGTGTGGCTCTACCTCCATGAGATAAATCTGAACCACACTGCTCTACATCTTATCTCCATATACATTTTTGAAGGATCCCAGGACCTGTGACAAGAACACCAAGTTCCAGTTGAATGGAAGGCTAATAAACACATTCTTTGTGGCGGGGGCCAGATTTGGAGTACATACATATACTGAGCAGTGCTGAGCTGTGGGGTCACCATGGCTTGAAGCACTGTTGACACTACTGACCTAGCCCAATGAACTAGATGGTAAATCATGAGTCTTTAGGCTTGCTTTACACTGCACAGTTTTCACTATATAAAAGTAGTTACAAAAGTGCTGCTTGAAAGTGTTTTTATGGAGTACATAAAAATTTGCTAAAATTTTTAGCACATAAAAAATGTGCTAAAATTTGCAGCAGCTTCAGGAGAAATAAAATGCAGCAAATCTGGATGAACTAAGTCTATGGGTACCTACAGTAGTTTACCTATATGGTAAATTATGTTTATTTCAAGCTCAGAGTTTTCTAATTTGCCCCTCATTTCCATGTGTTCTCAGGGAGAGTAGAGTCTGAGAGTAAGCAGCTGGGGAAGGGACTGCAGGGGGAAGAAGGTGTGGGAGAGGCAAAGGGGAAAGGGGTTACCTGATCCTCTAGATTTAGTTTCCCTACTGTAGCGCACCAGGAAGGGGACAAATTCAAGGCAAATCTCCAATAATTAGATTCTATACTTGTAAATCTGTAACGCAGTTATAAATTTTCCATATGTAAAATATAATTACTGGTGGATCTGCCTATTTTCAAGGCCACCTTATATCCAAGTAAATATGGTATTTACTTTAAATACACAGTATAAGACATTGCAATGAAAAAGGGTCAGATTTGGCAGGCAGAGCTGTGTCATCTAGCTTATAGAGCTCCTCATGGGTCTGGAAATTTCATGGGGTGGTGAAAGGTGTCAGTGTTGACTGCTGCAACCCCCACCAGACCCATGGCAAAAACAATTCCTGATTCAGGGGGAGCTCTGTGGGGCGGATCCAGGGTGCAAAGTTGTGTTGCCTGACTTGCAAGGCTACCTGCAGAGGTAG
>NW_017728993.1:82382928-82389428 GCF_001723915.1 Gavialis gangeticus
GAAATTTCATGGGGTGGTGAAAGGTGTCAGTGTTGACTGCTGCAACCCCCACCAGACCCATGGCAAAAACAATTCCTGATTCAGGGGGAGCTCTGTGGGGTGGATCCAGGGTGCAAAGTTGTGTTGCCTGACTTGCAAGGCTATCTGCAGAGGTAGAAATTAGGTGGCAGGAGAAGCAATTAGGGTTGGAAGCAACCTCAGTAGGTCATCTAATCCAACCCCATACTCAAAGCAGGACCACTCCCAACTAAATCATCCCAGCCCAGCCTTTGTCTAGCCAGCTCTTAAAAGCTTCCAAAAACGGAGAGTCGACAACCTCTCTGCTTAGCCTGTTCCAATGTTTTACTACCCCCTAGTGAGAAAGTTCTTCCTAATATATAACCTAAACTTCCCTTGCTGCAGCTTGAGGCCATTGGTCCTTGATTTCTCATTTGCCACCACTGAGGACAGTCTAGCTCCATCCTCTTTCAAACCACCATTCAGGTAGCTGAAGATTGCTATAAATCCCTTCTCAGTCTTTTCTAGACTAAATAAGCCCAATTCCCTCAGCCTCTCCTCATAAATTATGTGCCTCAGCCTCCAAACTAATTCCCTTGCCCTCTGCTGGATTCTCTACAATTTGTCCATGTCCTTTCTGCAGCGGGAGGCCCAAAATTGAACACAGTACTACAGGTGTGGCCTCACTAGTGCTGAATAAAAGGGAATAATCACTTCCCTTGATCTGCTGACAACATTCCTACGAATGCAGCCCAGTAAGCTGTTAGCCTTCTTGGCAACAAAGCACACTGTTGGCTCATATTCCACTTCTTGTCCACTGTAACCCCCAAGTTCCTTTTCTGCAGAGCTCCTGCCTAGCCAGTTGGCCCCCAGCCTGTACTGCTGCCTGGGACTATTCCGGCTTAAGTGCAGAACTTTGTACTTGTCCTTACTGAACCTCATGAGGCATCTTTTGGTTCAATTCTCCAATTGGTCTAGGTCTCTCTGAATCCCAGCTTTACCCTCCAGCATACCTACTATGCCCCCCAGTTGGTGTCATTTTTAAACTTACTGAGGGTGCACTCTATGCCATCTTCCAGGTTGTTGATGAAGATATTGAACAAAACTGGCTCCAGGACTGACCCCTGGGGTAGTTCACTTGATACCAGCTGGCAACTAGACATCAAGCCATTGATTACTCCTCTCTGAGCCCAATGCTCCAGGCAGTTTTCTATCCACCTTACAGTCCATTCATCCAGCCCATACTTCATAGATTCATAGGTCCCTTCCGACTCTAACATTTAACATCTAAGTAGGTAGAGTCTGACACCCTGACCTGGGCAGGAAAGAGCACTGGGGTCAGACAGCCCCAGCTAGGTGCTTGTCCATTCTCCTCTTGAAGACCCTCAGAGTAGGGGAGAGCACCACCTCCCTTGCACGCCCATTCCAGATTCTAGCAACCCTACTGTGAAAAAGTTCTTTCTAATGTCCAACCTAAATCTGTTCTCCGTCAATCTGTGGCCATTGTTCCTAGTTACTCCACGGGGTGCCCTAGTAAATAGAGCATCTCCTATTTCCTGCTGCCCTCCTATAATGAATTTATAGCCAGCCTTCTTGTGAAGGCTGAAGAGATCTAGGTAACTCAGCCTCTCCTCATAGGGCTTTGCCTGCAGGCCTCTGACCATATGAGTGGCCCTCCTCTGAACCCTCTCAAGATACTCTGCATCCCTCTTGAAGTGCAACGCCCAAAACTGGACACAGTACTCCAACTGCAGCCTGACCAGTGCTGCACAGAAGGGACATCACTTCCTTAGACCTGTTCACCGTGCATCTGCTAATGCAAGATAAAGTGCAGTTAGCCTTGTTGATCACTTCATCACATTGGCAACTCATGTTCATCTTGGAGTCAACTATGACTCGCAAGATCCCTTTCCGCTGATGAGAAAGTCATCCCCCAGCCTGTAAGTGTGTTGGTGATTCTTTTTGCCCAGGTGTAGCACTTTGCATTTGTCTTTGTTGAACTGTATCCTATTTTGTTCTGCCCATTTTTCCAACCTGTCCAGATCCACCTGGATCCGTTCCCTGTCCTCTGGTATGTTAACTTTGCCACCTATTTTGGCACCATCTGCAAACTTGGACAGGGTACTCTCCACATCCTTGTCCAAGTCACTGATGAAGACACTGAATAGCACTGGTCCAAGGACCAAGCCTTGCAGGACTCCACTGCTCACATCTTTCCATATTGCTATTGACCCATCCACCACCACTCTCTCGGTGCAACCCCTACACCAATCTGCCACCCACCTGACCGTATAATCATCTGCATCACAGCCTGTCAGTTTCATTATGAGAACAGAATGAGATACCATACTGAAGGCCTTCTTAAAGTCTAGGTAGATGACACCTGTTCGCTGACTTCCTTAGCTTGCCTGAGAGAATGTTGTGGGAGACCATATCAAAAGCCTTGCTAAAATCAAGGTATACTACATTCACTGGTCTCCTCGTATCCACAGAGCCAGTCCTCTCATCAAAGAAGACAATCACATTGGTCAGGCATGACTTGGCCTTGGTGAATCCATGCTGACTCTAATCTTTTATTAGACCAACTAGAAGTTTGCAAAAATAATTTCTTTATTTGCAAGCTTTCAGACACACTCATCCTGCCTCAGGCATAGGAGAATACAAAGATTGTCAAATTTCTCCTAGGTGGAAATGAAAATTCATATTTCACAGGAATGCTGAAGGTGTAAGATCTCCTGGTTGGAACATTTTATTTTGTGCAAATTATGCTCAGATAAAAGTTATAACAGTCTGTTTACCTTGAAGTCACCTGGTGTCAAGCATGATGTTGAATATGTTTCCTTCTTGTCAGGATACTTCATATTTTACAGGAGGGTGGGGTGATGGAATGCTCTCCTGGGCAAGGAATTTATCTTGTGTTGAGGAGGTTTTGTGCTCTGTGAACATGCAGATTTTAGCTTGAACAAAAAGAAGGAGCCAGGGTATCAGCTTTCACGTTCCAAGGTGGTGTATTTTCTTCCTTCTTGTAAAATTACGATGTTTGCTTTTAAAAAATGGCTAAATTTGATCTCTTCCACGTTTCAGGGATACAGATTGTAGCCGTACTGGTCTACAAGCAAAAGGAATCGGATCTCATTGTAAAGGTGGTATCTTTTATTAGACCAACTAGATATTTGTAAAAAATAATTCTTTCTTTGCAGCTTTTGGGCACACTCAGCTTTCCTCCGGCATAGGAGAATGCAAAGATGGTAAAATTTTTCCTAGGTGGAAATGAAAATTCATATTTCACAGGACAGCTGAAGGTGTTGTAAGATCCCCTGCTTGGAATAACTCATTTTGTGCAAATTAGGTTCAGATAAAAGTTAGAAACAGTTTATTTACCTCAAAATTGTCTGGTGTCAAGCAGGATGTTGAATGTTTCCTTCTGGTTATGATGTTTCATATTTCACAGGATTCCTCCAGGTAACCTGTCTGCATTTTACCAACTACATTCTTCTATCACCAGTTCAACATTTCCCCCTTCCCCCTCCCACCTATCTCATACCAATTGTCTCCCATCCCTCTGATCCTCATTGCTACACATTTGCATTTTCACCGGCCTTCATTTTGTATATTGGCTTCTATTCTGAGAGCACACAATTCATCAGCAAACTCTCTCTATGCCTGAAGAAGGGTGTACCCAAAAGCTTGCAAGGAACAATTTTTCCAACTATTTAGTTGGTGTAATAAAAGATATCACATCTACCCATAAAACCTTGTCTGCCTAGTGCTTAGATTCCAAGTGCTCAAGATTCCTTGAGGATCTGCTCTATGATTTTTCTAGGGACTGAAGTGAGGCTGACTAGTCTGTAGTTCTCTGGATCCTCCTTCTTCCCTTGCTTAAAATATAGGTACTATATTTTCTCTTTCCCAATCATCTGGAATCTCTCCCGATCACCACAAGATTTCAAAGATGAGGGACAGTGGTTCTGCAATCCGATCAGCCAACTCCCTCAGCACACTTGGGTGCATCACATCCAGGCCCACGGACTTGTAAACATCCAGCTTTTCTAAATAGTCTCTAGCCTGTTATTTAGTCACTGTTGGCTGCTCATCTTCTCCCCAAACTGTGCTGCCCAATGCAGTAGTCTGGGAGCTGACCTTGCCTGTGAAGACTGAGGTGAAAAAGGCATTGAGAACTTCAGCATTTTCTGCATCCTCTGTCATGAGGTTGCCTCTTCCATTTAGCAAGGGATCCACACTTTCCCTGATTGTCCTCTTGTTACTGACATACTTGTAGAAACCCTTCTTGTTACCCTTCACATCCCTTACTAGCCGCAACTCCAATTGTGCTTCGGCCTTCCTGACTTCATCCCTACATGCCTAAGCAACACTCTTATACTCATCCCTAGTTGTTTGTCTAAGGTTCCACTTCTTATAAGCTTCCTTTCTGTGATTTAGTTTACTGAAGAGTTGCCTGTTAAGCCAAGCTGGTCTTCTGCCATACTTGCTAGTCTTCCTGCACATTGGGATGCTTTGCTCCTGCGCTCTCAGTAAGGCTTCTTCAAAGTGCAGACAGCTCTCCTGGACTCCCCCCCTCCCTGACTGGCTTCCCAGGGGATCCTGCCCACAAGTTCCCTGAGTAAGTCGAAGTCTGCTTTTCTGAAGTCCAGGGTCCTTACTCTGCTGCTCTCCATCTTTCCCTTCCTCAGGATCCTGAACTCAATCATCTCATGGTCGCTGCTGTCCAAGTTGCCATCCACTATTACATTCCCTGTTTGTGAGCAGCAGGTCAAGAAGAGCATGGTCCCTAGCTGGTCTCTCCAACACCTGTACCAGAATGTTGTCTCCAACACTCTCTAAAAACTTCCTGGATTGCCTGTGCACTGCTCTATTGCCCTCCCAGCTGATGTCAGGGTGATTGAAATCCTCCGTGAGAGCCAGGCTTGTGATTGGAAACTTCTGCTAGCTGTTTGAACAAAGCCTCATCCACCACTTCCTCCTAGTCTAGTGGTCTATAGCAGATCCCTACCATGACACCACCCTGGTTGCTCGCTCCTTAGACCCTAACCCAGACTTTCAACAGGCCTGTCTCCAGTTTCATACTAGAGCTCTGAGCAATCATATGGCTCTTTTACACGAAGTGCAACTACTGCTCTTCTCCCCTGCCTATCCTTTCTAAACAGTTTATACCAATCCATGACAAGTGCTCCAGGCATGTGAGCTATCCCACCAAATCTTTGTTATTTCAATCACGTCATAGTTGCATGACAGGCAACTAAGGTAACTATCCAACTGCCCTCATTTTGCAGGAAGAATGAGAACCCCTCCCTTATTGCTCATTCCTGCTTGCTCTTCCTCCAGGTCACCTATTTCTCCACTTATCTCAGGGCTTTGGTTTATATCCCCTGGCACACCTAGTTTAAAGCCCTCCTCACTAGATTAGCGAGCCTGTCTACAAAGATACTTTTCCCTCTCTTCATCAGGTGGATCCCATCTCTTCCTAGCAATTCTTCTTGGAACATCATCCTATGGTCAAAGAAGTCACAGCCCTGCTAGTGACACTACCTACACAGCCATGAACTGATCTGCAGGATGCACCTACTCCTGCCTGGGCCTTTTCCCTTGACCAGAAGCATCGAAGAGAACACTACCTGAATCCTCGTCCCCTTCACCCTTGCACCCAGAGCCTTATAGCCACTTTTGATCTGTTCAAGGTCTCCCCTGGTAGTATCACTGGTGCCCACATGGATGAGCAACATGAGGTAGTAGTCAGAGGGCTGGATGAGTCTCAGGAATCCCTTCATGACATCTTGGATGCAGGCTCTGGGCAAGCAGCAGACTTCCTGAGACAACAGGTCAGGTCAGCAGATGGAGACTCACTTCTGCGGGGGACAGAGGAATCCAACCACTACCACTTGTCGCTTCTTCTTGGTAGTGGTGGTCTCAATCCTTCCCAGCTTGGGGAGGCCTGGCCTGTCCTCCTCCACCAATGGAACATGCTCCTCATGCTCTGTTGCTAGGGCTCTGTGTCTATTCTCCAGAGAAACAGCTGCAGATGGAGATAAAGATTTCTGCTTGCCGCCAGAGGTCTGGCAGATTTCTGTTTGCTGCCAGAGCTTCCACCTGCCTGGGCAACCTATGTCCTCTCCTTTCTCTACTGCCACCCCTAGCAGTTCTTCCTCTATAGTCCCGGAGGTCTCCTCCAGCATCAAATCAATGAACTCCTCATGGCAGAGGATGCTTTGGAACTTCACCACCTCTCCCTGTAGCTCTCTTGCCTGTTCCCCGAGAGACACTACCAGGAGCATTGGTCACACAGCAGGCACTTCCCAACCTGATTGTCACTGGAAGGAACCTGCAAGCTGCAGTCCCCACAGTGCCAAATCTGGACATGGGTGGAAGCCTCAATGGTGAGCGGTCCTGCTTGGACAAAAGCTTTACAGATGCAAGCAGAGGCAGTGGCACTGGCATTGCGATATCCTCCAGCCATTTCCCTGGGTCTCTTAATTTGTCTCTTCTTG
>NW_017728993.1:82389470-82392261 GCF_001723915.1 Gavialis gangeticus
GTCCTGCCTGGACAGAAACCTCACAGATGCAAGCAGAGGCAGTGGCCCTGGCATTGCGATATCCTCCAGCCATTTCCCTGGGTCTCTTAATTTGCCTCTTCTCTCTTACTGCCCTTCTTCCAAGCACACCTTTCCTAGTGAACTTGCCTAGAAGCTGGCCTGTTTACTGCTCCTTGGCCCCAAAGGGTTCCTTTTTCTCTGCATCCTCACACTAAGCTGAAAGGCTCTCCCCTTGAGGGTGGGGGGAGGAGGGTGCAGCAAACTGATTTGTGAACTGAGCAGTGAACTGCTTGCCTTGTTTGCTGTCCTGTTTGCTGGTTCCCTGGTCACTCCTTTTATACCCTGCTACTGTAGCTCCAGGTGATGTGGCTCTGCACTCAGATCCAACCCCTAAAACAGCCCTACACTCTGGATCTAGCTCATGGACCAGCCTCACACCACTCATCCAGCCCACAGGGGTAAATAAGCTGGACATCACTGTTCTAAACCAAATGTATTAGATGAGGTTGTGTTACAGTACTACAAATGTATAAAATATGATGTAGATAATTTAACTGAGGAATTGTGTGTAATTTATGTAAAGAATGAAGATAGTATGGACATGTCTTTCCTACCTCAAAACTAAAAAATGCACTCTGACAATTATTTCTTTGCATTCCAGACTTAAAAAAAAAAAAATCTTCAACCCAAACTTCTGACTAAAAAAAAAAAGGGTCACATGGTAATTGGGAATAATTTATGCTTTTTAAAACTTTCCAGTTTAGGATGAATCATACTACATACAGAAATCATTTGAGGAGTAGGGTCATTTTTAAAATTCTGACACAATTTATTATTATTCCCACTGAAACGCTTTACGAAATGCATGAACATTTTGCAGAATTTTATTAGCTCTTAAAGGGACATTGTTAATATCAAACAAACTAACAAAGCAGAATCATATTTCTTCCATTCATAAAAGTAAAAATGACAGTTACTATCAGCATAAATTAAAGAAATTAGAGAACTTTTCCACTTCCATTTTCTTCTCATTTTGTTACTTTGTGCTTTTGATAATATTTGGGGTGTTTTGCATATAAGGAAAAATTTAAAATATAAGTACTATTTTCTACATCCAGCTTCAAAGTTGCCTTTACATAGTCAGTTGGTTGGTTTCCCCTTTTTGTTTGTGTGAGCCTCATACCTGACCAACAGAGGGAAACAAATAAAGATAAGTACATTTGGTTTAAAATTTTAAAAAATTATCTAAAGGACTCGGAAACAAGGGGAGTACTGGTCACTGAAGCCTTTTATGCCTTTTTAAAAAATATAGTTTCCAGCTGATAGTGCTGCTTTAAACAACACAAAACAAAAACCTAATATTTACTTTAATGAAACAATAATTTCTTCAAATGAGTTGTTTTAAATTGGTTTTGGATGTTTTACTACGGAATTATTCATAATGGAAAGAAACAGCATGTGGAGAATGCTCTATTGTTTGCCAATAGTAAATACTGATAAATAGTGGTAAATGCAACAAAAAGCACCACTATCCCAACCCTGCCATTTATATCCTAGACTTGGCTATTCTACCAGTTCTTCTGTCCAAGAACACATTAGCAATTCATCAAAAGATAAAGTGTCATTATATGTAGAAAGCATGGGGAATTATTTGCATTTTATTTCCAGTTTTGATAGCATTATTATTGATTTAAATATAAAGAAAAGGGATCACTATTTTTGAACTGTCAGTCAGAATTATCCTGAGTTGCCCAAATATTGATGACTTTGGAAAACCTGAAGATATAAAACTCCAAGGTCAGATTCTGAGCCGAGTGGATAATGATTTAAGCAAAGGCTCCAAAATAAAAGCATAATTTTTTTAAATATTTGAAAAGGTAATCATAAAACAGCTTTATCAATTATACCATATGCCAGAAGAGCCAGCAAAACTTTATCACAATAAAAGCCACGTTAGGTCAAACTAGTTAATGGGACACACACTAGAAGCATCTGCATGAGATATTTACTGTGCACCAGACTAATCAGCTGTGCAGTAAACATCTCAGCTTCTACACATGTGTCCCTATTAGGCTGGAGTAAACTAATTTACTTCACAGCAGGCCCGTACTTCTAAATACAAATACTCTCCTGTTGCAGAGCGAAAAAAACTCCACAGCAGGGCATGTGTAGACGCTGCCCTGGCTGGCTGTGGCATGAGGGTGCTTTAGTGTAGGGGCTGCCTCCCCACTAGACCCCTGCTGAACCACCCTCTTGCCCCAGCCAGCTCCTTGGCAGCACGCTGAACCATAGACTAGCAGCCCTGGGCTGGCAGGCTGACCCCCAGGACCACCTGCCAGCTGGGGCAGCTTCAATCCAGCTGCCACCACCTGTGCAGGTCTAGCAGCATCTGTGGGGACAGCAGCACTGGGAGGGGTGGCTATAGCCCCTCCAACCCCCCCAGCGCCGCCCTTGCTGACAGAGTGCATGGCAGACCATGGAACTGCTCCGGAGCTCAGCTGGGATCTTGTGGCAGTGACCATGATCCAGAACCAGGGGACAGCCATGATTTGCAGCCTGCATGCTCTGGGCAGCGGTATACAGGCAGCGGATTGCGGCTCTACTCCAGCTCCAGACCACGCTGTCATCGCTGCAAGGAGCTGGGGCAGAGCCACGATCCACTGACTGCACACCCATGCCTAGAGCATACAGGCTGCAGATTGCAGCTCTGCCCTGGCTCTGGATCATGCTGTCACTGCCGCAAGATCCCAGCCGGGCTCCAGAGCAGCTCTGCGCCCTGCTGCATGCCCTG
>NW_017728993.1:82397261-82399495 GCF_001723915.1 Gavialis gangeticus
TCCAGAACCAGGGGACAGCCATGATTTGCAGCCTGCATGCTCTGGGCAGCGGTATACAGGCAGCGGATTGCGGCTCTGCTCCAGCTCCAGACCACGCTGTCATCGCTGCAAGGAGCTGGGGCAGAGCCACGATCCACTGACTGCACACCCATGCCTAGAGCATACAGGCTGCAGATTGCAGCTCTGCCCTGGCTCTGGATCATGCTGTCACTGCCGCAAGATCCCAGCTGGGCTCCAGAGCAGCTCTGCGCCCTGCTGCATGCCCTGCCAGCACTGCTGGGGCTGGTCCCCATAGAAATCCCAGCCTTGCACTATCACAGCACAGCTGCTGCTGGAGTCTCCATGGAAACCAGCCCCAGCCACATGGGCAGGGGCTGCTAGGAAATGGAGTCTGGTCGCTGGCTGGATTCACCATTTTGCCCACCCTTGATTTAAACTAACATGGTTATGGATAAAGGAGAAAAAGGCTATCTATAAGTATAGATGGAGAGAAGGACTAGGTGTACTGTGCTGACAAGGTTCATGGAGAACATCAAAGCAAGGAGAAATTTCCCACTTTGCTGGGTGGTCTGTTTCTCTTCTTTTCATGAGACACAAATGTAATGTTTCAACATTAAGCTGTACTAAATTATATTTGACACAGACCAGATATGACATTAAGAGAATCTGACACCTGTCTCTACAGGGAGGGAGTTTGACTCAAGTTAACACTTCAAGTCAGGGACAAATGACATAACCAACAGCAGGATCCAGCAATTTTGCCAGTAAATACCTCTGGATGATGGAATAATAGTGGATCTAGAAAATAGTGCTATCATCTGAAGAACAGAGAGTGATGTTCTTCCAGAGGTCCACCATATGATTGTGCTGGCATGCTTGGGTAACCTTGATGTGGATTTTGGATCTTAATGGATTCTGTCACATTTCTAATATAAAACAAAGTCATAATATACAAAAGACTTGATCACAAGGAAAGTTACGATAACATCAAACACCTGAGACATAAGTTTGTGGCCCTGACACGCTGACTGCAGAAAGCATTGGGGTGAAAGGAACTAGTTAGAAGGAAATGATACATATTGGACAAATGTAAGCAATGGCTGCTTCTTATGTGACACTTGTTTAATGCAATTTTGCAGTTTAACACTAAATATAAATATCATTTTTATGTGCTCTTCTGTCTGTAATATGACTTGTGATGATATCCATTGCCACAGCATGTAAGCACTCCAAGTTAATTAATCCTATGTGGCAAAATGCCTAATGGGAATCAGAGATATCCTGTTCTTCTATCTTCTTTGGAATGAAGACTCTACTTTTTTTCCCCCTCCTTTCTCTTTTCACTATACTTGGTTATAGCAAAAAGCTTTGTCAAAGATAAGTATCTCACATCTGCTACATTGATTAATGGATGAATAAGTGCTTACTTGTGATGCAAAATTAATGATTTTGCATGTAGAAAAGCAGAATTTGTATGTCAATCCGTAGGTATACGGAGCATAGTTTAAATGGTTTGTTCTGAAAATTCAATCTTACCTATGATAGTCTAAGATTATGCTTCCTTATGGTTTTGGATTCATATAAAATAAATTATCCATGTTTATATGTTTAGATCACTGTTAACAAAGAAAAAAGTAAGAAAAATACGTAGTGGTATTCCATTCTTGGCTTGATCCTCTTCCTCTTTAGTTTCTCAGAATGTTAGTACATCCTTTTTCTCTTTTTTACTTTAATCATTTAATAAAGTATTTTGTTTTAAAAAATAGCATTCCATCAAGCTATAATGCAAGTGTGTCACTTTATTTCTACTTCAAAAAATATTAAAAGCTTGAAAAACTAATCGTAAAAACATTCATGTTTCTCCAAAAATGAGAGCACAGCACAAATGACTGCTAACAGTCTGAATGAGTATGTTTTAGATTTGTTTTTGTTTTCAATTCACTTGCTATGTGTTTGTCCTCTACACCTATTGTTTGGTAGAAAGAACACTGGAGCAAGTTTCTCTTTTCTAACCTCTACAGATAAGATGATAACCTCAATATTATCATTCACACCTTCACATAAGCTGAGACTGTCCACGTGACTGCACACTTAGGATCAATTTTTATTTTTATTTCAGTTCCACTGAGAAATGAAGGGAAACCACAAACTCATTTTGCAAAAGCCCTTAGGCACCTAACCAGACCAGGGGTGGGCAAAATGGCAATTCTAGCTGGTGGCTGGACTCAATTTCC
>NW_017728993.1:82404495-82406570 GCF_001723915.1 Gavialis gangeticus
TCTAACCTCTACAGATAAGATGATAACCTCAATATTATCATTCACACCTTCACATATGCTGAGACTGTCCACGTGACTGCACACTTAGGATCAATTTTGATTTTTATTTCAATTCCACTGAGAAATGAAGGGAAACCACAAACTCATTTTGCAAAAGCCCTTAGGCACCTAACCAGACCAGGGGTGGGCAAAATGGCAATTCTAGCTGGTGGCTGGACTCAATTTCCCAGCAGCCCCTACCCACATTGCTGTGGTCAGTTTCCAAGAAGCAGTGGAGGCGTGACAGCTGGGGCCAGGGTTTCCATGGAGACCAGACCCAACAGCAGAATGTGTGGCTCAGTGAGGAGCTGCTCTGGGGTGGGGCTGGGATCTTGCAGCAGTGACAGCATGGTCTGGAGCCAGGGCAGAGCTGTGATCCATTGCCTGCTGTGATCCTCTGCCCAGGGAATGTGGGAAGATCACAACTGTGCCCTGGCTCCAGATCATGCTGTCACTGCCACACAATCCCAGCCCCAGAACAGCTCCCCACCCAGCTGTGTGCCCTGCCAGTGCTGCTGGGGCCAGTCTCCATGGAAACCCTGGCCCCACGCTGTCACTGCTCCACTGCTCTTGGGGTCTCCATGGAAACTGGCTGCAGCAATGCAGGCAGGGGCTGCTGGTAAATGGAGTCCGGTGCAGGCCAAATCTGGCCTGCGGGCTGGACTTAGGCCACCCCATACTAAACAGTGGGTATGTCTACCCACTGTTAGACACTTTACTGTACAGTGGACTAATCAACCCTACTAATAAGATACTGTGTAGTAAATTAGTCTACTACACAGTTAGCTAGTAACTATAAATATAGGTGCTAAACTAACTGTGCTGGAGATACTGCACATTAGGGCTCATGCAGGTGCTGACTGAGAGCAAATTTTCTCCCGGTCCGTCACACCAGCAGCGGTCCCAGTCCTGGTGCTGCTTGACTCCCAGCTCCTTCAGGAGCCAGGAGCTGATCTGCATAGGGACTGAGTCCCTCTCTGCCCCCCCACATCCTAGTATTGTGGGGCTCCAGGATCCCCCCAGGAACAGGGAGCTGAGCAGCACCAGGACTGGGAAGCTACCAGTGGGACAACTCCCAGCTAACCAGAGATTTGCCTAGTTGGGGGCTTGCAGCTAGCTGGCCAGCAGCAGATTAGGGCAGGGGGCTGGGACCTGTGTGCATGGGACCGACCCCATGCTCCCTGCCAGTCCCTGGGTTAGCACCCAGGGGTAACCTGGAGCTTCCCCTGCATGCTGCAGGGGGCAAAGCAGGGTGGGAGCAAATCTGCTTCCAAGAAGAAGCATGTGTATATAGGCTCCCCTGATAGGCTTACTCTACACAAGACACTTACTGTGCAGTAGCTCATTATTACTGTGCAGTAGAGCTGTGGGGCATGAACAGTGATGTGACGCCACCATGCAGAAGTAACAAGCTACTGCACAGTAATGCCAATTACTGCACAGTCATTTACTACTTAGGAATGCAAGTACTAAATGCCAGCATAGTAACAAATGCACAATCAGGATCTCATGTAGACACAGCCACTGAGCAGTATTTTTACTGACCAGTAAACATACTTTGAATTAATAGCACATGTAGACATGCCCAGCGATCACTTCTGGCTACTACTGAATGAGGCGGGTTTGAATTGATGAGCTATGTACCTGGAGTCTCCATATACTATACATTCTATGAGCCTTCCAACCTCCTGGAATTTATTCAATTTCTTTCCATCCCCCTATTCAATTTGCTGTGAAAACTGCAAACACCAAATGTTGTCAAGTATGCTATATTTCCCCCCATTGCAATCTTACTACTGCAAGAGAATGTACATTTTCATTTGTGTAAAAAAGTTGAGGAAAAAACTGTTTGTTTATAGAACTGATATAAAGACTTCCAACAAAACTATTTTTGGATGCCCTAAATTTTGGAAACACTAAATTATTATGATTTGATAATACCATCATGGCATCTAATGGCTAACACCCATTATTTTATCTATTTATAAACACACACACACACACACACACACACACACACACTCCCTCTCTCTCTC
>NW_017728993.1:82406627-82408766 GCF_001723915.1 Gavialis gangeticus
ACACACACACACACACACACACACACACACACACACACACACACACTCCCTCTCTCTCTCTCTCTCTCTCCCTCTCTCCAATTGCCCCATTTCCCCATTGCTCTCTAAGGCTGAAGGCTCCTCTGCCAGAATGCATCTCCCACAATGCACTGCTTCCAGCATAAAAATGAATAACTGCAGTGCACTGTGGGAAATATGGTCCAAACAGAAAAAAAAAACAGTCTAGAGGGAGAAAATGGAAGTATGAGACACCTGAACTCACTAATATGAGGCAACTCATAACTGCCTCTTCAAACTTAAATAGTTTTATTTTTGGCAAAAGTATTTCATTCTTTGATTTTTCATCAAAAAGTTGATATTTCTTATGAGGAGAAGGAGAGAAGGACTTATCCTGTTAAGCTCTAAATGTTACTTCTGTTAAAAGCTCTTATTCCTTAGTAAATTTACACCTAACAAAGGTGTCCATGGTATGTGAAACTTGCCCAGGGCAAGGGATTCTACCTGTGAGATAAAAGGCTGGTAAGAGATTGTCTTTGTCAAGAAATATTCTAAAAGAACCTGACTACCATACACAATGTTTTCCAGGATGCTACAAGCACCTCTCTCTTCCAATAAAAGGTGTAATACATCAATTGTTAAAACTGATTTTCTTAGAAAAGCTACTTCCTGGATAGACTTTGAAAGTATCCATGCTGCATTTCACTTAAAACTTATTTCCTAAACTTCAAAAAAAAGTTTAGATTCTGTTAAACCATTTTGCAAGTGCTTTTTTTAGTAAAGCCAAGAGCACAGATAATAAAAAAAAAACAAGAAAAAACACATGACAACAATATCCAGCACGATGAAAATGTCCGTTTGATGTTGACTGGTAGTCAAAAAATCATGCACACTATTAGGTCACAGAAGAGATATTGAATATTATCATTGTCACTACATAAATCATTGGTGTGCCCTATCTAGAATGCTTTGTATACTTTGCTTAGTTTAACTCTGCCCCAATAAAAAAACACAGCAGAAATGGGGGAGGTTCTGAGACACATGATTAACTTAATGGAGGCACTGCCATGCAGGGAAAACTGAAAAAACTGATACTATTTTTAGAGAAGAATAATAAAAGGGAGCATAATATAAAGACGCAGAAACTGACAAATGGCATAAAGATGGCAAATGTAGTACTTCCGAGCCTTTTTTCATAACAATAAAACATTCTCAGTGAAACTAAAAGGGAACAGTTTTTAAACCAATAACCTTTGGAACTCATTGATTCAAGATATAATTGAGGCCAAGAACTTCCTAGGAAATTCAGGGCACGTATCAAACAGTAAGTGGAAGTTGAAAGGTACTACCATTTAAATTAATGGAACTGCTCTGAGTAAGCAGAATTTGTCTCTAACAAAACAAACATATTAAAAAAACTCCTTTAATCTTTAAATCTTTAAAAACAGTTTACAAAATCTCTGCAGGCCAAATTCAACCCTAAAATATCAAGAGCAACTTGCACCCATTCTAATTTGGCTTTGGGAACTTTATTACCTTATCTCTAAAATTTAACTGATTTTAGCTCAGACTAAGCATTGTCACTCTCAGCACAGTCCCGGTTATTTATGCATTTTAGTCAAATGATTCAGTCATATCAGAGATGACCCTGCAAGGGGTAACTTGTATACTGTAGGACAGCGGTTCCCAAACTGTGGTACATGTACCATCAGTGGTATGTGGAGAACCTGTGAGAGGTACGAGTAAGGCTGCGGGGAGGGTCTCACACACACAGACACCCAGCTGCAGCCTGCTGCACAAGGCCAGGAATGCAGCCCAGCCGCACGTGGAGCAGCACCCAGCTCGTAAGTATGTTGGGGGCAATGGGCATGGGGGAGGGAAGGAGTAGGGGGGCAGATCGAGGCCCCCATGGTGTGGGAACAAGGGAGGCAGAAGCAGGAATGAATGGGGCCCCAGGGCAGGTGGTGAGATGATCAGAGCCCCAGGTAACTGGTCCAGGGATGTGAGGGTGCTCCTGCCGCTGCACGCTCCCTGGGGGAGGCATGTGTGGTATGTTCCCCCTGGAATTGAGTGCAGGGTGGAGGCAGGCTACCCCCTGCACACTGGGCTCTGTACCCTGCTGCCATTGCCTCAGGAGCTGCG
>NW_017728993.1:82413766-82419294 GCF_001723915.1 Gavialis gangeticus
GGTGAGATGATCAGAGCCCCAGGTAACTGGTCCAGGGATGTGAGGGTGCTCCTGCCGCTGCACGCTCCCTGGGGGAGGCATGTGTGGTATGTTCCCCCTGGAATTGAGTGCAGGGTGGAGGCAGGCTACCCCCTGCACACTGGGCTCTGTACCCTGCTGCCACTGCCTCAGGAGCTGCGCAATTTACAATTGCTTTATATGGCTACCGTAACTGATAAAACAATGCTTTATGATTACTAAAGGTTTTGACGTTATTTAATACATGGTGTGTTACCTATGTGTATGAAAAAATTTGCTGGTGCTATTTAAGGGTGTATCGTTTTAAACTGGTGGTACGCAACCTGTCAGAGTTTGGGAACCACTGCTGTAGGAGAATATTTCTATATTATGAAAGGAAATATATTTAAAACAATATAATGTTAATGAAACTAGAGTACTAAGTGTAATGTTAATGAGACTAGAGGACTAAGTCAACAAAAACACAGGTGCAATATTCATTGAATATTTTCTTTTAGATATAAACTTTCTAAATGTATTCCTTACTACAGGCTTTGTCATGATCAGATTATACCTATTCGACTGGGTACCATTAGAACACTCCATTTTGACTACTGTACACTTGAGCAATTTTCCACTGATTACCTGTATTGACTTTAACTAAGAAATATGCCATCAATAGTGATTACAAAATACAAAGCAATCCATAGGAGAAAGAAGTTAAAATTGATCAATCACTTTTTCTAACTATAGAAATAAATTACACCTAATTATCTATTGCCTTGCATAATGTACAATCATTTATATCCCTGCAACATGAGTAGTATAAAATGCTACCATCTAAGTGAAGTTAAGTGAAGACACTTAAAAACTAGCCACGTTTAGAAATGCCAAACAACTGTAGCTCTCAATAATTTCAAACTATGTAAACTGATGGACACAGCAATCCCGTGGAAGCTGTTTTCTGTGCTGCCTTTCATGACAGGAGGAAGAAAGGGATACCCCCTTCTCCCCCATGCTTTAAGCCTTGACAAGAAGTATGCGGCAAAACCCAGCTCTCAAGTTTATGCAGAAGCCAGAAAATGCCACAATCAAGTTGTATGTGCAACTTTAACTGTGTCTCATGATATGAATATGGCAATGTCTTCTGGTAAATTTGTGATTATGCTGACTCAATCAGAAAGCATACACTCTTATTAATATAAAAACAGTATAGAAAAATTGGTAGTGTAAACACAACAATATGCAAAATTCTGCTGAGGTCCAGAACCTAAGCTACGTATGCAGAATCTCTATGGTGCCTTGAATAAACACTCAAACTACTTAAGTCACATATGGTTAAACTGAAATTGTGTTATCCTCTTTTTAGCTTGCATTATGGAGAAACCTTGGCATCTGAAGCCTGGGCTTGGAAATGTGCCGACTGCATGTCACTACCTCTTTGCAACACTGATCTGATTTCGATTAATACACTGCACTGCAAGTGGAATACTGATCTAAAGAATAATCCCATCATCTGACAATAGCTAGATGATGAAATCTGTTACCCAGATTAACGAGGGAAGGGCAATAACTCATTAGAAAACACAGAACTGTCTGCTTAATTACTTGAAAAATGTCTCAATAAGTACATTTTATGACACCTGGAGGGGATAAACATGTCCACAGTTTTAATTAATTTTATTTCTTCTTTCATTGCACCTGTATGGCCTGAAGAAATAGAATTCTAATGAAAGTACAACCAAGCACTTCTATAGGACTTTGAAATGCATTTTGGCAATAGCCAGAAAATAAAGCGTTTCTATGGGTTTAATTAGGGGGTGAAAGTGTATTTGGGAAAATACTGTTCTACAATGACAATTATTCCAAATCAAGCCATAGTGCAAACTTCCTCATCTCAATTCATGAAATACTGTATTTTCACAGTTAGTTTTCAATTTAAACACATAACACAGCAGTCTTTTCTTGCCCCTGGCACGCACACATAAGTAGACTTATAGGAAAAAATCCTTCTAAGACACTAACAGTATAAACATATATATTTTTGACCTTTTAGTCCTCTAAGTCTTATCTAGAATGGAAAAGTCAGACCTTTCATATTACAGTAAAGAAACATGATCTAAAACTGGGCTGTAAACAAAGCGCTCAATTGTGTCATTACGGTACTACCCAACGTAAGAGGTCATACAGAGCTGCACAATTCCAGAGAAAGCTCATGGAAGGTTGCATCTTAAGGAAAAATTCCTGCTTGAGCTCCCCAGTGAACATGTGAGTTGACATGCTGAACTGACCTTTAGCATCATCCCACATTCTTCCTACATCGCAAGCCAGCACTTCTGCCAGTCTGAAGAAAGGGAGGGAAAAGTCATATTCCTACCTCACCTTCACTTCTTTTCAAATCTTTGTGGAGGTGTTGAGTGAAGGAGCTCCCTGGCTTGCCTTTTGCACAAGGACTGAACTTGTGTCTTTTCTCTAAAGGAGTAAGGATGAGGAGGAAAAAGCCTCCTTGCATCTTCCAAGCTCTCGTCCATGTGGGACCATGAAAGGGTCACACATAAACTTGTCTAAAGTATGTAAACAGGAAAAACTGGGTAGTTCATCTTAATAAATATGAATCATCTACACAACAATTTTAAGTTTTCTATATTTGGGTTTCCATTTACTAATCAACCATTAAGTTTGACCTTTCTGCAATGCATGGTACTCTACTTCTTTCCTATTGTGCAATGTTTCTGTTCCCTTTTTAAAACCTATCCTATTTTACCCCAGCAGCAGTAGCATTTCAGTCGTGACTGAAGTGGTTATTATCATAAGACAGAACATAGCATTCAGTCAGAGTTTTAGTGTTAACATTATAATTTACCAAGGTGGAAGGGAAAACCAGAATCTGAATTCCTATCTGACAACTGCTTGTTTACCTACATACAGTCATAAAGAATAAGCGGAAGAACATGTCCTTTGCAGGAAGGAGGTAGCAAAGATATTGAAGACAGTCCGAGGAAATAAAAGGCAATGATATCATCAGCATGGAGTCTGGAATCCCTAAGGATTAAAAAGGACAAGGTGGGGGCAGGACAAAGTAAAAGAAAGGAATTCTAACCAAAAGGGCACGTCTAGACTACACTTCAGAGGGAGCATTTACATGCAATGTTTACTGCGGAGTTGCTTAATTAGCTCTGCAGTAAACGTCTCAGCAGCTGTACATGAAGTGTTATTAGGATGGAGTAAACAAACTCCACTGTAGGTTAGTACTTGTAAACACAAGTACTATCCTATGACAGTTTTTTTACTTCACAGCAACACACATGTAAACGCTGATGGGGTTGCCTGGGGCATAGGCAGAGGAAGAATATGATTGGGGGGGCCTGAGTACATGTGCACTCCCTCCCCCCTGCAAATAAGTCTGGCGTGGGGAAGGGGTTTGGGGGGCAGATCAAGGCACCCATGGTGAGGGAGGGAGTGGGGCAGAGGCAGGGGTGAATGGGGCCCTGCGGCAGGTCGTGGGACGTTTGCTACCTAGGTGGCTTGTCCAAGGATACACGGGGACATCTCCCAATGTGTGCACCACTAGGGCAGGCACAGGAGATGCATACCCCCCTGATCTGTGTGCGGGGAGGAGGCGGCTGTCACTGTGGGCTGCATTCCGCACCCTGTTGACGGTGCCCCGGCAGCCGCGTGACACCATGTGCTTCCTGCACTCTGGCTGTGCCACCTGCCTGGCAGTGGGAGGCACATGGCATCACGCGGCTGCTGGGGTAGCAGCAGCGGGATGTGGAATGTAGCCCACAGCAGCAGCTGCCTCTGCCATACACACCGCAGATTGGGGGGGCCAGGGAATGTATCCTTTGTGCCTGCCCCGGGGGTGCACGCAGCAGCACAAGCCCCCTCTGCCTGGTGCCCTTGGACAAGCTGCCTGGGCAGCAAGCATCCCACGACCCACCCCAGAGCCCCATTCAGGCCCCCGTGTGGGCCTTGATCTGTGCCATGCCCCTTCCCTCCCCCGCACCCCTTTCTGTCCACACATTTGCCTACTCAGCTGGGTGCTCCTCCACACACGGCAGGGCCGGGGCTGATTTCCCAGCTGCCTGCAGGCTTCAACTGCTTGTCTCTGCCTGTGCAGACCCTTTCCCCCTGCCCCCAATGCAGATGCCTGGAGCCTGCTCCTGGACTGCCTGCGTTTGAGGAGGGCTAAGCCCCATAGCCCCGGCTTTTTGCCGCCTATGGGCTGGGACACAAGGGTGCTTCAGTGCAGGGACTACCTGCTGGCTAGCTCTGCAATGAAGCACTCTTGTGCCCCAGCCAGTGCCTCTGCAGCACACTGAGCCGGGGTGGAGCAGCCCTGGGCTGGCAGCTAACCTCCTGGGCCCCCTGCCATCCAAGGCCACTCTGACCTGGCTGAATGTGCTGCAGTCCCAAGGGCACATTCAAATATAGTGCCCAGGAGCAATAAACTCCAGCGTGATATGTGCCAGAGTTTATTGCTGAGCAGTGCTGGGCACATATACCAGTGCAGTTAATGTGTAGATTAATTCTGACATACTCATGCTGGCTTTTAACCAGCAAGGTCAAGTGTCAGTATCAGTGCAGTTTCATGAAGCTCAGCATGGGGTAACTGCCTGAGTATGTATCCAACTTGTTAAACAAATGTTGAAGCCTATGATGAAGTCCATACTGCAAGGCTAGATTGCTAATGGTATGCAAACTACCTAGGTTTAAGCCAGCTTAGTTGTCTGCAATATACTGCTGTCTCAATCATTTGGGATAAGATACCCCCAAAGCTGAAAAACTACAAGCAGGGGAAGGAACTCATAGATCTATGATCACAAGATGGGGAATAACAAGAAGAAAAAAGAATGGGAAGTAGAAAAGGAATGTATGGGGAGGAAGGATATGGACATTCAATCCTTCCCTTTCTTCAGTTGTGGAAGTCTCAAAAGCAAAAGCACTAGTAAAATTGTATGTGTAAAGGCTAGACAGTCCAGGCAAAGTTCCACACCCATGCCACGCTGGATGTACAATGTCTAATGGTGCTTCTTTCGTTTTCTTTAGAAGTCAGGTATTGACAACAGGCTGGGATTAGCCAGGGAAAATATAGGCCTGTCAGATCTGCCACCACACATATCCTCTATGTCAGGGGAGACTGGAGCATTGGGTTAGCTTGGCTTCTTAGGTTTGATGGACACAACCCATAATTTATAAGGCTATTTGAGTTCTCTCAGACTAAAAGACTGAACCCTCCTGCCCCCCATCTTTGACTGTCAGAGACAGGGAGAAGTGGTTTGAAGAAATCTGCTGGATTTCTTTCCATACAGCCATTAAATTCCTCATTCTGTGATGAAATACTATGAACTAAATGTAGCTTCAATATCTTGTGAATTCATTGACTGTTGATGTTTAGCAAGTTTATATGCTCATTTAAATTGGTCTTATTTTACACAATGAAGCACATTACACTTGTTTCAATTTTTTGCTTCAAAGATTTAACATCTGGAAGTTATAAAATGCAAAATAGAAAGAAAATGCCATCACAT
>NW_017728993.1:82424294-82431017 GCF_001723915.1 Gavialis gangeticus
TGGTCTTATTTTACACAATGAAGCACATTACACTTGTTTCAATTTTTTGCTTCAAAGATTTAACATCTGGAAGTTACAAAATGCAAAATAGAATGAAAATGCCATCACAAGCAAGCATGTGATACATCCTTAAGAAAATACTCTAAGTGGACCAATCACTGAAATCCAAGTTAATAGTAATTTCCAGAGGCATGGGGAAAACAGCAAAGGTTTGGTAAAACCAGCAATAATTTATCAAAGTGCTTTATTTCAAATATTAACATTCTTTAAACTTAGCTTGTATGGCAATAAAACAGAGGTGCTCAAAGAATTGTTGCAATGGCTGTGGTCTGGAAACAGGACTATGTCTGGGGCATTGCAAACAACTACTTAATTGGGTGATTTAATCATTTACAGAGATGGTATTGCTTAAAGTCCCTGCTTTCCCTATTTCCACATTTATCAAAGGATATCAATGTAGGGTCGAAGTATTTACAATAAGTTGTACTGACAGTGGGCAGGCATGGGTGCTGGGACCTGCTTAGCCTAATCAAAGGAGATACTTGCATCAATGAAGATTGTGACCACACAAAAGTAGCATAGTAGGTAGTTCTACCAACAGCTGATTTCACCATCTGGAAGCAAATTCGTTCAGTCCAGCAGACTGTGCAGTCTACACCATTTTCACACAGTCTGAGCTAGAAACTTAGGTGTTATAATAACAGTAGTTAATTGATTCATTTTCAATACTCCCTATCTAAAAATTGTGTCGCACCTCTTGGTCACTGCTCTGTACTAGAGAGTTATTCTGTGCCCTGCGCCACTGACATCTCGTAAGACAGCTGTATAGAAAACCCATTACCTGTATATAGTGTTCAACACTGCCATGAACAAACCTGCATCTTGGCTGCTGCCATTATTTTTATTGCTCTAATGGGTATGGTGACCTATGAGGTCAGAAGTGCTCTGGCAGGTCACTTCCACTGACTCTTAAATGATGATCAAACTCTGCCTGTTAGATGAAGTGTATTCAAATAGTACTGTATTATGTGCAATTAAATTACCAAATCTATCTATTGTCTTAATTTACAGAAGGCATGTATGACACAGGCAGTAAATAACTAATTAGTTTGCACTAATTCATGCAAAAGGGCCATTATTACTGATGGGCAGCATCTTAAGAGAGAGAACTGGCATGGGTATAAATGATCTTGGTTTTAAGCTTTTTTTCAGACGGGGAGTTCTCTTGGTCACTCCCTCATCCATCTTCCATGCCAGATAAAAGTGTCTTTCTGTGAGTCACGTTAGAACTGTCACGTACCTTCTACTATGTTAAAGAATCAGCCATGATCATCTACTTGACATATCTGAGTCTAAATTAACTTTAACCACTGTGAAAAGTAACTCAGTAACATGTCAGGGAAATAATCCCCAATGAAGTCTGTGGTAGGAACCTATTATCTTACATTCATTTTTTTTGGCTGATGTTTGAGGAAAAATTGGTAAGATCCCATTGTACTCCCACCCTTAAAAAGTGTGCTTTATTTTAGACTGACAGTAACAAGGCGCAGACAGAGCTGCTGTGGATAGGGACTTTAGAAATACAATGGATACTTACCACCTTAAAAAATATATATTGAGTTTTCTTGGTGCTCCCAAACAACAGCTTTTGTACATTTGGAAAGCACAGCTGCAGTCCAAATTTGCAACTTCCCAGTGTTCCAAACATTAATACAATCGTAATTTCACTATTCTCTGATGGTCTTCACAGTCACAGCTGGGTTCACTGAATACACAGTCTCTTGAAAATGTGTTGCTTACCCTTCTCACCAGAGATAAATCCAAAGGACTAAAGAAAGCAAATATATATCCCCTAAACAACTTGCTTGTCAGGGATGAGAGCTTCCTTTATCTTCAATTTACATTGCAGAGAAAGCTCCATCTGACACTGGGAAAGTGGAAATTGTTGTTATAGAGGCAGCAAGGGCAACTGGAAAGTGATTTTGAAAGAGAAATCGTAGACCAAGGATGTGTCTAAACTGCAGACTACAGTGCAGTGTAAAAATACTCAACTAACTTGCTTAGAGCCAGCGTAAGGTACTGGAAGCATTACTGCCATGTTAGCGTGGAAGGCAGATCAATCCTTTAGCATCTTACCTTGAGGATTTTCTGAAGTGCTTTACTGAAAACATTAATGTACTTTTAACTTAGCTTCTATGACAACTAAACAGAGGTGTTCTTTGAGAGCTGCTCCAATGGCTGCATTCTGAAAATACTACATATGAAGTCAGGGGCATCAGCAAAACAGTTGCTTGGGGATTCAAAAACTATTCCTCAATTTTAACTTGTATTTTCTTTCTTTAAATAACAAATAAGTAGGTAACAATTATGATTTTTCATCTTCTTTCTGCACTCCTTTTCCTTAATGCATATGTTTGCCTTGTTCTAAACTCTCTGATGAGACAAATATGCCAGTGAAATCAGTGTACCCTCTGAGAGGGTACAGAAACTGGCCTTTCATTCACTGTAAGATGAAAAACATGAATTTGCAAAATGTCTATTTACATCAAACAAATATGATGTGAATGGAACTATTACGGTGTAAATCACATCATAAAAAGTCCCTTGAAACCAATGTTGGTTTATAGAGTACACATGCCACATATATATTCCATTATATGAATACTAAGAGTTATAAAACTCATTAGAAATTGCAAATGTACATACACTGTAACTACTTTTCCAACTTAGCTTTATGTTCTGGCTCATGGTAAGGATCTGCAGTATGACAAGCTATTAGTTTAAATCCATATTTCCTGACTTCCTTAGTCCCTTAGCCATGCACCTATGGGATTGTTACCCTCTGTTCAGTACACGAAGTCCCACATATCTGAAAAGGGGGGTATATCCAAACACCCTTCTTTCACATGTATAAGCCCCTACAAATAGTTTGGGGTTTGAGAAAAGTGGGTGAAGTGAGGGAAGAATCTTGCGCTTATGTAGATACTATGAACAGACATGGAACATTGTGAAGTGATATTCAGGGATCCTGGTTTTCTCTGATTTAAAAAAAATCCCCAATTTTTGGTTAAAAAAGTAACCCCAAATCACAGAAAAATGTGGATTTGGGGTTACTTTTTTTAACCAAAAGTTGGGAATTTTTTTAAATCAGAGAAAGCCAGGATTCCCGGTGATATTTTAAGTTAAACTGAAAGTTTAATCTAAACTGGAAGGACTTGTGTTTTTGAACCTTCTGGGATATATAGTCAATTGGGAACTCTCTGGCTGTGTAAGTGTTGTTTCTAAATTTTTCAGCTAAATCTGAGATTCAAATAAACAGTGTAGCACTCAGGAACATTATGCAGATTTGCAAAACTTTCTGGAAGGCCTTATGTCCATTAGCCATTGGCTGGCTTACAAAGAAACATAAATACATCACTTTCTCCTTGCTGTGTTGTGTATATTGCTTAAAGTAAGGAAATATTTTACTCTCACAGACTCTCCCTCTCTCTGTTCCTATAGATAATGGACAGCTCTCCGAATAAAATGAAAATATATTTGGAATTTAATTTGGCTTCAAAACATTTGGAATGAACACAATAGGAACCATCTTCTGTTATTACAATAACACACAAGGGGATATGTTTACTAGGCTGACATATGCGTTGGGCATTCAGTAAAACAAAAAAGCTGAAATATCCGTGAATGCTCTTGCATGGCTTGTTGCTCATAAAGCACAGCACTTTCCCATTTTCATTTTTCTAAAACTATGTTGCAACTGTCTGTGATTGTTGTTGCAGCATATTTAAATAATCTTGGTTTTCAACAATATATTTTGCAGCATAAATATATGTGTGCGCTGAAAAATGTATTATTGAAAATCTGGAGTATATGCAGCTAATTCAAATGTTAGAGGAAAGGAGCTTTAACCCAATTTTCTACTCACTAAATCCTGAACTGGTCACAGGTTGAGACAGTCCCAGATATACTTTAAAGCAGGCTAAAGGCTGCTCTAACTTATGTTGGCTAGAGCAGCCCCTATACGATCGTGATTTTAACTAAGGATTTGTCATGGTGCCATCAGATCTGCCTCACATCATTCCACCTCTGCATAGCCTCTACATGTCTTAATATGCTTTCTCAGTGGATAGAAGCTGAGGGAACAGATGGTATAGAACTAGCTTTGCTAATCCTTTGCCACTTGAGGAATCCCTCCCTGCATCAGGAAGAATCATCTACTGCCTTTTTAACGTTGCTTCGCAGCTATTTTATGCCACTGAGCAGCCAGATCAGGTGCTACAAAATCTGCTCAGCGACTTATCGGATCTACTCCAAATTTACACAAATGTATCTAAGTCCTCTGGTAGACATTACACTTTAGATGTGATTAACCAGTTAATCATGTCTAGTGAATCACACCTTAGTAGTGACCCAGCCACATGTTCATACAAGTAATGGTGTGATAAAGAGATAAAAAGCCACCAAGTAGCACAAAACTTGTAATAACTTTGTGGCTGATTCCCATCATGCCTTAAATTGGACATGTAGTCAGTGCTCCCAGCCTCAGTATACCAGAGCCCTCCTTCAAGGCTCCAATTCACTCCTGAGGTTGGGAGATTGGGTCAGCTGATCAGGGCTCTGCTCCCAGCCAGAGGAATGCAAAGAGAGTCCTTGGCACGGCTATGCGAAATTTTGCCAGGTTTCGTTTCAAAGCTGTTTCTACATGTTTTGGGACGAGTCCAGCACAGCCCAGCAACCCTCCTGGAGGTGTGGGCCCCCAGATCTGTGCGCCAGATGACAGGAAGCTGCCACTTCTGCCTGGGCCCAGTGGCAGCAACAATCTTCCCAGTGCTGGGCGTGAGCTATGCCCAGCGCAAGTCCCAGATGGCAGTGGCAGCTTCCTCTCATCCCACGTGCAGATCCAGGGGCCCGCACCCCTGGGATGGGTCAGGCACAGCCCCACAGCCCTACCAGGGGCGTAGGCCCCCAGATCTGTGCACTGGATGAGGGAAGGCTGCCGGCAAGTGTCACGAGTTTTGCCTTGAACAGTGTGAGGTGCAGTTTCCCAGAAACCTCTGCAACTATCTCCTTGAAACTTGGCAGGCATTGTGCCCTCAGAAGGGGCTACCATCCCTGCAAGTTTCAGTTAAATCAGGCAAGAAATGACAACGTTTTAGGTATTTTCATGATTTCCCATCTTAGCTTATGGGTGAAACATCAAAACATGTCAAAACAGTGAAACAGTTTTGACGAAACAAAACAGAATAGAGCTTTGAAATGAAATGAAACAATGAAATAAAGCACTGTCCCTTCGAAATGGCGAAACACAAGTTGAAACAAAACGGTGCTGTTTTGCACAGCCCTTTGGCTCCCATGTGCTTCTGCACCTGGGAGCGCAAGGGAACCCTTGTTTCCAAAGCTCTCCCATGGCTAGAAACCCTGGTTAGCTAATCAGGGCTTCCAGCTACTGGAGTGCATTGGAGCTACAGTTCCCCTGCATTCCCATGGCAGGGAGTCCTGATCAGCTGACCATGAGTCCCAGCCATGGAAGTGCACTAAGTACTCTTCTGCACACTTGCTGCTGGGAGCCCCAATTAGCTGAGTGGGCTCCCAGCCACAGAAGTACATCAGGGGGTTCCCTGAGTTCTCATGGCTGGGAGCCCTAATAAGTTGACCAGGCCTCCCAGCTACAGGACTGCACGGAAGCCAAGTCTGCTATTTGCTGGTAGAAATGGGATCTGATCCCCAATCCTAGTCATACCTCCTGCCATGCATGTGTGGTATAGAAGAGTGATTGTGGGACCACACATCAGATCACATTATGTCTTTAACATCTGTCAGCAGCCTACGAGACCTCAGTGGACAGTGTTTTATGAATGAGGCAGAATGAATAAATGGGGCCTTGAAGTGGGCAAGACAGCTGCTTCATTTACTCTGCACTGGCCAAGGACATCCTTTTTTGACTGCCTGTTTTTTTTTAATAATCATTTTTGTAATAATGCTTTAGGATTATATCCTGTTCTCCTAATGTAGTTCAGAAGAGTTATTTTTAATTAGAGTCAGTTCAGAATCTTTCCTGTTTAAATCTGAACTACCCACCTCAAGGACTGATGTTAACTATGGAGAAAGTTATTGGCTTATTAGCTGTATACTGATCTGCTTCTCCATATATACAGATCTGTAAACACCATTTGACAGACAGATTTGTGCAGTGGGATCCGTGTTCAAAACTTACTTAAATCTGACAGACATTTTACAGCTTTTATACCACCTGGATCACTATGACTTCAATTTAAGCACTTTTTTTCCTTCTGAAGAGTAGCATCTGGCCTACCTAAGCCACTTAATTATTAAACTTCAAGCTTTGCTAATCAAAAATTGATAGAAATAAGAATCTTGCACTGATACAAACCTATATTTTATGACTTAGCATAAACTGTTATTGTTTTAAAAAAATACAGTAAAAATCTCCTGTATTTGTTTGCTGAGCTTTAGTAAGATGCAAACGAGGAGCTTTATACACACAGTTTATAATGGAAATGCCAAAAGACCCTTAAATATAGCAGTGGTGCCAGACTGTGTTATAAAGAATAGAAGTTACTAGTCTGCATCACAGTATTAATCACAGAACACAGACGGTACAAACAGCACTTAGGGAACAAAATTCTGAGAATGTTAACACACATGAGAATGTTATCACCTCTTAGGCAAAGCTAATACAAAGATGCCACGATGCTTATTTTC
>NW_017728993.1:82436017-82437857 GCF_001723915.1 Gavialis gangeticus
TTTTAAAAAAATACAGTAAAAATCTCCTGTATTTGTTTGCTGAGCTTTAGTAAGATGCAAACGAGGAGCTTTATACACACAGTTTATAATGGAAATGCCAAAAGACCCTTAAATATAGCAGTGGTGCCAGACTGTGTTATAAAGAATAGAAGTTACTAGTCTGCATCACAGTATTAATCACAGAACACAGACGGTACAAACAGCACTTAGGGAACAAAATTCTGAGAATGTTAACACACATGAGAATGTTATCACCTCTTAGGCAAAGCTAATACAAAGATGCCAGGATGCTTATTTTCTACAAGATTTTCTATATTATCAAATGTATAAAGAATCAAGGCTGTAAGCATGAAGTTTGCAAAAACACATGGTTTGAGATTTTCAGTTTATACACTGGAGTTAATAGGAGTTGCATAATTTACCTTCCCCATTGTATTAGCTTTGAAAAGCTAAACCAGGTGCTCTATGTGCCTCCAGGTGCCTGCTTCTGCATCAGTTAAGTCAATGGAAACTTTGCCCTTGATATAATTGAATGCAGGATTGAATCCTATTTTCTGCCTCTTAACATACCACCCAAATCTTGTGTTTAGCTGATTCCTGGTTATAACCTCCTTGTTCTGTTTTAGATCCTGTGGGTGCGTTTAAATGAGACTACACACGGTCCTGTGCATTAGCCTAGTTTACTGTGTAGTACAGGTATGCATCTACACGTTCGTGCCCATACCACGCAGAAAAAGGCTAATTGCACCTAAATTTGATACCTGCAAATGCATAGCTTCTGCACGCAACTTCCAGTCCCTTGCTATGTCCCTGTGCTGGGCACTGCTGGCAGCTGCCCAGGGCTGGCAACACAGGGACAGCCGCACGGGGGCCCAGAGAGACGCGTAATGTCATCCGCATCCTACCCGTAGAGAATACCAGCCTCACCCACATATACACACCTATGCCATCTACCCGGGGCCACAGCTGGAGCCAGGGGGAGATTTGCAACCTCATGGCACTCTGGGGTGATATGTTCTCCTTGGTAGCAAGGGGCAGGGATGTATAACACTGCCACAGGTAGCTCTCCAGGCAGTGGCAGAGCTTGTGGGGCAGTCCAGGTATGTCTCCTGCACCATCATAGCTCATGGTCCCCAAGCAGGAGTGTGTGTGCACCAGGAAGATCAGCAGCAGCAGGGCATACTATCTTGGGCACCCTTCAGCCTGCACAAACAGCTCACTGCGCACTACCCAGGGCATATGCAGCACGGGCATGCTCAGGGTGCAGCAGTGGTGGGGGGGAGGCTGACCCCAGGCTGCCTCCCTGGAGAGGCCCACAGCAGGGAGGACAGAGGCACAGCCAGTCCCTTGTCCCACTTGCCCAAGAGCCCCGTGCACTCTGAGCCTGGGTGTTGTGGGCTTGGCGGCAGCGCAGCACAGTGGTTGGCCTGCAGAGGAAGAGGGGGGAAAACAGGGTCTGGAGCTGCAGCAGCAGGTACTGCCAGCAGCCTAGCCTACCCCACCGTAGGAAGGAGGCGGGGGAGGCAGGTTGCCTGCGGTCAGCACCCAAAAACCAGCCCCAGGGGAGCAAGTGGGGAGAAGGGGCTCCGCCAGTGGCTGCCTGTGCCTAGCCTGCCTGGCCAGACTTACCATGGGCACTGGGCACCCGTGCATGGCCAACCCCTGATCTGAGTCCAGGCAGCACATGGTCCCTGGTGCACAGCATCTTATCTCTAAAATGTTGCAAACTCTCATAAAAAGCTTCTGTCTCTTGCCTCTTCAGGGGCAGCATCTGGACACAAAGGAGAGGCCAACAGCCCCAGTGGGGATGTGGGCTTCGGATCACCACCACTCAGCACTG
>NW_017728993.1:82438389-82439650 GCF_001723915.1 Gavialis gangeticus
GTGTGTGCACCAGGAAGATCAGCAGCAGCAGGGCATACTATCTTGGGCACCCTTCAGCCTGCACAAACAGCTCACTGCGCACTACCCAGGGCATATGCAGCACGGGCATGCTCAGGGTGCAGCAGTGGTGGGGGGGAGGCTGACCCCAGGCTGCCTCCCTGGAGAGGCCCACAGCAGGGAGGACAGAGGCACAGCCAGTCCCTTGTCCCACTTGCCCAAGAGCCCCGTGCACTCTGAGCCTGGGTGTTGTGGGCTTGGCGGCAGCGCAGCACAGTGGTTGGCCTGCAGAGGAAGAGGGGGGAAAACAGGGTCTGGAGCTGCAGCAGCAGGTACTGCCAGCAGCCTAGCCTACCCCACCCTAGGAAGGAGGCGGGGGAGGCAGGTTGCCTGCGGTCAGCACCCAAAAACCAGCCCCAGGGGAGCAAGTGGGGAGAAGGGGCTCCGCCAGTGGCTGCCTGTGCCTAGCCTGCCTGGCCAGACTTACCATGGGCACTGGGCACCCGTGCATGGCCAACCCCTGATCTGAGTCCAGGCAGCACATGGTCCCTGGTGCACAGCATCTTATCTCTAAAATGTTGCAAACTCTCATAAAAAGCTTCTGTCTCTTGCCTCTTCAGGGGCAGCATCTGGACACAAAGGAGAGGCCAACAGCCCCAGTGGGGATGTGGGCTTCGGATCACCACCACTCAGCACTGGAGCCCTCTTGCATGCGCTGGCTGCACCAGCAGAGAACACAAGATGAGACCCTCTTGCTTCCGTGGCTGGTGGAGGTGGCTTAGGAGTGGGAGACCTGTAAAATGGAGGCCATGGACAACAACCACTGGACCGTGGGCACTCTGCGACTGGTGGTCATGTGCATGCCCCTCACTGCCTGGCCCCTGTCCGTAGCCCCGCAGGGCCACTGGTATCCACCTTCTGTCCTGCAACAGGCCCCCATCTGGGCCTGGGAGGAGGTCCTCTGGCACCTCCTGCCCACAGGAGCCCCTGGTCCACAGCCACCTGCCTGGGCCCAGCCTCCCCAATTGCTCTGGCTCCTTGTGGCTGCAGCTTGTGCTTCTGCCAGCAGACCACCTATGCCCGATGTGCCTCCTCTGCCTCAGCCTCCCACAACAACTCTCCCTGGGCATCGCAAATATTGTGCAGCGCAAAAGATGCTACAACAATCTTCAGAAGTTTGTTCTCGGCCACTTCAAGGCAGGCAGTGAGGGACCACCAATGTCCCTTGAGGCAGCCGAAATTGCGCTCGATGGGAGGCACAGGT
>NW_017728993.1:82444650-82477124 GCF_001723915.1 Gavialis gangeticus
ACAACTCTCCCTGGGCATCGCAAATATTGTGCAGCGCAAAAGATGCTACAACAATCTTCAGAAGTTTGTTCTCGGCCACTTCAAGGCAGGCAGTGAGGGACCACCAATGTCCCTTGAGGCAGCCGAAATTGCGCTCGATGGGAGGCACAGGTCCAGGCACGACACCAATTAAAGTGGGCCTGGTGGGGGTCAAGGTGCCTGGTGTAGGGCCTCATTAGCCACAGGAGGAGTGGGTATGTTGGGTCCTTGATGAGGAGGCCTGGGATGATGATGGTGCCCTGCTGAATGTCCTCCACTTCCAGTGTGAAGCACCCACTCTCCACCAGTGCGCCCAGTCCAGAGGTCCTGAAGACGCACACATTGTATGCACTGCCCACCCAGCTGGTACTGACACGGGTGAAGGTCCCCTGGTGATCGACTGCCTTCAGGATCACTAAGTGGAACCCCCTGCAGTTAGGTCTCTGTGGGGTGGGCAGGTCAATGGGATGTGCATCCCATCCAGCGTCCTGATAAACTGGGGGAACCCCAGTGCACAGAACCCTGCAACCACCACCTGGGGGTTGCAGACATGGAGAATGGTGCCTGTCAGCACATCCTGGAGGGTGCTGCAGACCTCCAGGATGGCCTCCCCAGCAGTGGCCTTATCCATCCAAACAAATGCCCCACATACCACAGGCTGGAAGGAGTAGCCAACTTGATCAACGTCATAGCCAGACAGGTGTCGGTGGGGAGGGCCAGGCACATGCCAGTGTCCTGGGGCTCCAGGTGGGGCCAGAGCTGGCAGAGTGGGTCAGTGAAGGTGGCCCGGGTTATCCTAAAGGCACTGACTCACTGCTTGTCATCCCAGTTGTGTTGCACAGGGGGCTGCCACAAGTCACGGCTGCAGCAGGGCTGGAGGGCCAGGGGGATGACGGCAGTACTGGCAGTGGCCTCCTGGAGCCCCTTGTCAGTATGGCTGGTGGCAGCAGCAGCAGCACAGTGGCAAGAGCCCTGGGAGGGTGTGTGGCAGTTGGCCAAGCGGTCGCTATGTGCGAGGGAGCCGGGCAGAGCAAGATGGCCATGGGCCAAGTGATGACAAGTGCACGAAGCCAGCAGGACAACCAAGGTGGACAGCAGGATTGGGACCCCCTGTCTCTTGCTGCCAGGGCCAAGGACTGGGACAGCCAGAGCTAGGGAATGCAGAGGTGACATGAACATAGCTGCCATGTGCTGCCTCTGTGCATGCCATGCTGCTCCTCTGAGCACTAGAACTGGCTGTCCAAATATCACATGGCCCAGCTTATAATTGCTACTCTAATTATAATTGCTAATTGTTACTCTTACCTTTCTGCCCTCTCTTTTTGCAGTTTGTAACATTCATGTTGCATCTCATTTCAGATTAGAACCTATCATACTGAAGTCTCAAACATGACTAGTAGTAATAATAATAATAATGACGGTGATGATAATGATATTTTGTTTGTCATGCAAGCTCCCGAACCATGAGGTGAATGTCGGTTATTGAAAGGGGATGTTCTTGTTATTTATTTAATCGTTAGATTAATCACCTGTTCAAAGGCTTAGAGCAGCTTACAATAAACAAACAGCCCACAGACATACTTCCCCAAGCAACACTCCAGAAATGGAGAACTCCCAACTCCTTCCTCTTCTCAAACAACTGACTCCCAGCCCAAACCCTCACACAAGCAAACCCTACACTTTGAATAGAATTTCCTGATATATCAGAGCACATATCAGATAACTGCACCTGACTGAGTTCATTAGAAATGCACTACTTGCAAAAGACAATTCTATATGTTTAGTACCATAGGTTGAAAGAGGTCAACAATTAATAATGATAGAAACAATGAAAACACGTAACACAGGTAGCAATGTGTCTACATTATTTACCTCTATTTTTTTGTTTGTTGTGCCAATCCAGTAACTTTTCAACAGTTGTGTTAATACAATACACAAAACTCTTACCAAGTTACTGCTTTAGACCACTGAAGGGCAAAACATCTTATAGATGTTACTAAATTATATACAACCATTACAGTTTTACAACCCTCTGCACCTGAATCGTAACCTTATAAAAAGGGAAAACCAACAATAATTAAAACCTAATTAGAAGTACTGACCAAATATGGAATTATGAATCGAATAATCATAGTTTAAAAATATAAATAAACTGATTTAATATCTTTCATTGTGTAGTAGACATCTGTTTTTCTATTAAACGAAAAAAATGGCATGCAGTTTCTGAAGAGATTTAAAATAAGTGTATGACAAAATACAAGACAGCAGACAATGGAAAATTATTCCCAAATGAACACTATTAATATCAGAAAAATTTAGTAATCTTGAGAATTCTCCTACATTCTCAGCTTAGGAATGGAGACAACCAAAATGAGATGCAAAACAGTGCCTTTATCTAATGAATAATGCAAATGAGTGCTTTTCTTAGGGCAAGTCAGTCTGCAGGAATCCTCTCTGCCTCACCTTGCATTTCTTACTGATTTAAGTGCCATGTGTCACAAGAAATTAGAGAAAGGAATTGCCAAGAAATGACAAAGCCTTGGAGCCCCAAGTCACTGCAGACAGCAAGGTACATTAAGATGCATGGTATAGCAAGGGAGAGAGTTGACATCTCATTAAAATGAAAATGTTGCTATTTTTCCTCCACCTAGTTAATGGAGTTGTATGACACTGTAATCTGCAATTATTTGTGTGGCTATTACTCGAAGGCATCTTTCACAACACTCCCAAGATGGGATCTGAAAAACTTTATAAAATCCTTCCTTTTTGTGCAAAAACATAGGCGTTATTTTACCTTTCAGATTCCAGTTAACTGCATCAGCATTTTTTCAGAGGCATCATAGAGCACACTGCATGCTATCCATTAGTCACAAGCTTTGCTGTAACTTCTTCTCTTAGCATCTAAGATTACATTCTAAAAATAAACTTATGCAAACAAACCTGAAGCATACTGTCCCGAAAAACTAATTTTAACTCTTCACTTATTTCCTTCATAAAACCTTTGATTCTGAATGAAGCACATAATTCATTACTCGCATAAGAAAGAGATCCTGTATACAAAATATTTTACATCTTCATGTTTTAATGGTTCATATTTTTTTCTTTCCAATTTTTAGTTCTTTCAGACACCAAGGTTAGGAATTTGCTGACCACGGTAAATCTCAGAGTGTGACCTCTACTGCAGTCCAAGTTGGAAGTCCTATGAAAATAAGTAAGGTAGTTTTGAGCATTTTTAATTGGAAAATCTGAGAGAGACTATTTTTTTTTAAAAATGAAGTGGTTCACTTCCAAAATAATTAATTATCTAAAACAGAGATGGAAAAGTAGAACCAGCTAAGGAATGCTGGTCACAAAATTCTACAGTGCTGCCGCTAGCTGTCCACATCTTTAAACCAGCATGCAATGCTCCACATTAATCTGAAGGGCATTATGCTTAGGGTAGAGATGAAGCATTCTGTATGCCAGGACACTTAGAGCCTGAGGGTCCTCCTCCAGATCACAGATGAATGTGGCTGCGATCCATCCCATTTTATTTCAGTTAGATTCAGCCATCCAGCTCCTGGCAACTTGCTATTATGTCCTATGGTTCCATAAAATGTGGATGCCCATGACCTACTATTACTGGTGTTTTGTGGACCTTCAGTAATATCACAGACAGAAGGCAAAGAAAATTGTTTCCTTTCAGTATTGCTGATTACCAGCATTCAAGGGCTGTAAAAAAAACACACTAAGAAAAAAATATTCATCTGTTTATTTGGAAAGATAATAATAGCTCAAAGTCCAAAATCAAAAGGCCAAGAAGTTAAGAGTTAACATAATCAATTATCTTTGAAGTGCTAATGAGATTTATCACTGATACTATAATCTTGGTGCCCTGTTCCTTTTGTTCATTTCACAAGTCTCTAAGCCAACTGGGGACAGATCAGTATTTTGGCTTCAGTAAGCCATAAACTAGGTTAATCTATGTAAGAAATAAAAAAGAGATTAGAAAGATTTTATCATGAGTCTTTTTGTGGGGGGAGGCTGCGGAAGAAAGAAGCCCTTTTATCACAAGCAGGGAAAGGCAACATTTTTATTTATAGTTGCACTTCAGCTCATCTCTTAGGTCTATGCTGGAAAATACATCGAGACATCCAAAATATTGTTGCTAAATTATGATTACTTTATGATTCCTTTTATTGTTCACTTCTTATAACAAAAACAAAGCCATTTTTATTGTTACAAATTTCACAGAGTTTAAAATGAAAAGGTCAAATTCTGAAAAGACTAATACCAATTTTAACCCTGCTACAGTCAGAGGGGTTGCATGATAAATAAGTCAATTTAGAGTTTGGTGCAAGCAGTGAAAATATGACTAGTAATCAATATGGTACTGTCACTCCCTTAAACTACATGCACATTGATACTTGCCTCACCGGTACTTCGGTCTTGCTCCTGCCAGCAATAATCAGGCCAGGGATATAGAGAACTTAGGTTTCCAAAAGCAAGAGCAGTAACAACTAACAGACCATAAAGGGGAAAAAAAACAACAACTGCTAAACCAGACTAAGCAGTTGATTTGAAGTAGACAGACAATTAAAGAACAGCATTTCTGAAAGAGTAATAAAAATGTCACAGCTAATGACTGATTTGTAACAAGTCCTTGGCTTCCTCTAACACTGCAATAGGATTCAGTGGTAAATCAGTTGTAAAGGATTATTAGCATTATATGTTATTTTCACAAACTCAAAAGAATTCAACATTATTTCATAAATCAACTGCAAGTTAAAATTAGATTTCCTTACAATCTCAATTAAGTGACATTCACAAGCAGAATTAATGAAAACAATGCTGCATTCTGACTCAGAGGAGGACATTTGAAAATATTATATTATAAAGAATAAAACCCAATTTTTGCAGAGTTCTCTCTCATGGCTGCAAATGAATGCTTATATGAGATTCCCTGGAAGCTCCAGAACCAAAAATGCTGAAAGGAAAGGACTCTAATTTCTTGTTAGCTTAAAGCCCAGTATGTTATTTATCAAGTGATTCCCCATATTCTACATGGTGTTATGCATTTCTACCTCCCACATTATATTTCTGTGCAAAATGTGAAGAGACACAGACAAGAAAATTCTAAAACTCAATAAATAACCATTAATGTCTGGTAGCTCCAACAGTTTGAAGAACACTGTAGTACTATACAGGCATACCTTGTTTTATTGCGCTTCGCTTTATTGCGCTTCGCAGATATTGCGTTTTTTACAAATTGAAGGTTTGTGGCAACCTTCATTGTTGTCTTATTTTAAGAAATTGCCACAGCCACCCCAACCTTCAGCAACCACCACCCTGATCAGTCAGCAGCCATCAACATCGAGGCAAGACCCTCCACCAGCAGAAAGATTACGACTCGCTGAAGGCTCAGATGATGGTTAGCATTTTTTAGCAATAAAGTATTTTTTAATTAAGGTATGTACATTTTTTTTTAGACATAATGCTATTGCACACTTAATAGACTACAGTATAGTGTAAACATAACTTTTATATGCACTGGGAAACCAAAAAATGTGTGTGACTCGCTTTATTGCGGTGGTCTGGAACTGAACCCGCAATATCTCTGAGGTATGACTGTATTCAGTGGAGGGGAGTAAGGACATATTTCAGGCTTAACAATGTATTTGTTTTTAAGTATTTATGAGTGGGCTGTCTCTTCCAACAAAGAGTCTATGAGTTGATAAAATTTCTTAGGTATCCTACAAATGAGTTGGCTTCCCCTGGTAAGAAAAGAGAATTCTTTAGTGAAATAACAGTAATCTCAATTTCTCTGTTTTGAGGACCAAAGTATCCTCCCAGATGGTACTCTTCCCTCCAACTGTAACACATGCTTAGGAGCTACATTCTCTTTGTAACTCCTGCCCTGTGTCTGCTTCCTTAATCCCTTTGTGGGGTGGGGAAGGGAGCAGGCTTCAATAGATTTTAAAAGGTTCAAATGAATAGATTTCTTAACACCAAGCTCCTTTGTATCAGTCGTCTACCACTCTTGCACAGCAGATGGAGGCAAAAAGCCTCTAAGATTATCTCCCCAGGAAAGGAAATCTCTAGCATTCAGCTCCCGAAGCAGAATATTGACAACTGAACATTTCTCAGCCATCTACTGACCTGCAAAAAGGATTCCCTTCTATGATTCTAAAGATGCTACCAAACACCTAGGCCATTATTTAATACTTTTTTTAAAAGACGAATTGTTTATCAGATTGATATCCCACCCAATCCAAAAGGTTCCATCTGGTTTTACTGTTTCTGAGAGGTTTGATATGGATAACACTGGTAAGTAAGCCCAATATTTATTAAAAGTAAAATCAGTAGTATCAATTGTTTTCCCAACACTGCTCTTTTAGTACTGTTATTCCACCTGTGGTGCCACACTTCAGTCTTATGCCCAAGGTGCATATTTTTTTCCCAAAACATAGAAAGCATATTCCATGAAAACCTCAGGGGTCAAGGGCATCCCCCACTGCTGAAGCTGCTCCTGCAGGTTCTCACATGCTGGTGACTATATAGTCCCTGCTGCCAGTCCCAGGAGCATGGGGAGTGGAAAGGATGAACTGGATTGCAAAATGCAACTGTCCATCCACCCACTCATAGAAGAGTGCACTGCTGGGAGAGTGGGAGGGGCTGGCACAAGAGTGGAAAAGCAGCAGCAGCAGTGGAGGCTAGGGCTAAGTACAGACAATCAGAAAGCCTGAGGCTGAATCAATTCAGTCTTTGCACGTTAATCTAAGGTGCAAAGACTAAACTGAGAAACAACTGGATACACGTTTACCTTTGACTCAGGAAATGCAGCCACATGTCTGCATTTGTGCAGGCCAGAAGCCAGGGGGCACTAGAGGTACTTCCTCTTCCTGCTGCCCAGAGGTCTCTGAGATTTGCAGTCCAGCATCACAGCAGCAGGACTCTGTAGGCTTTCTCATCACTTCCTCTTCCTGCTTCCAGGCACCTCTGGGATTTGTAGTCCATAGTAACAGCCAGCAGTAACTTCCAGTAAGTTTAGCAGAGCAGGACAAGACAGCTCTATACTTGGGGGAAGGGAGATTAACCCCCTCCTCCCTGGCCTCAGACCCCAGCCATGGTCTGCCTTGGGGGGGGGGCAGTCCCTGCCTCTCCCATCCCCCCTCCCAACCCTTCTCTGCTTCTCTGTTAGAGCAGACAGCACAACCCAGTGCTGAAAAGCATGCTGGGATGCTGGGGGACTGTAATTTAACTTGAACTAGGAAGGGGTCTGGGCCAGAAGTTTCATAAACCGGTTTGACCCGAATCAGTTAAGTCTGATACTATATTCAACCAGGTTCATCTTAAATCAGTTTCATTCATTTTGAAACTGGTTTATGCGCACTGAACTTCTGCTCTATTACAGGTTTGAACCAGTTTCTGATCACTTAAACTGGTTTATGTGTAACTTCTGTCTCTAGCCTAGAGCAGCAGCCACAGGCAGCACTGAAGTAACTAGAGCAGGCACAGAATGCCGTACAGGGGAGTACAGCATTTATTGATCACTAGCGTGCCACTGCACACCCTCTGGGAATCACTGCTTTGGAGTCTATATAATGACGGCCTGCAAGGATTCCAATCCAGGACAATCATAATCTTGAATAATGCAGACTCTGAATGTCCTAGGCCTAGGCAAGATCCAGACTGCATGGATCCTTACAGGCTGGATATGGACCTGGCAATAGTGGTGCAAGCTGCGGTAGCTGCAGCAGTGTCAGGAGGTCTAGTGGCTGTGCCAGTGGCAGAGGCAGCACAAGCTGTGGTGGGGCAAGTGGCAGAAGAAGCAAGCCAAGTGGTGGGGGAGTGGAAAGCAAACAGTAGGGAAAGCTGGGCTCTTTCAGCATAACTTTCATTCATCCCTCTGCCATCTACAGCTATGCCTAGTAGGGCTATATGGGCACAGATTTTGTTGCAGGCCCTGTGGGAGCACTAGTCCCACCCCAAATTTCTTAGTTTGTAAGGAGCCCCACAGAAATGGCTCTGCAAGGTGCATGTTTGATGCACCTGGTATAAACTCATCAAACTGCATTCAAGTAGACTACCCAACAGTTAATTTTTGTCACTATTTTTGGGCAGGACTCAAATTAGTAATCAACAGGTGAAATACAATTAATCTTCCTAATCAGATACTCAGAATCTTCTTTTTAGGTTTCAAAGGAACTGCCTTGAGAAAGAACAATTGTATTAGTAGAGCTGACATTCCTTTGAGAGAAGGGCTGAGGAAAAGGAACAAAAATGTCTGTTGTTGAAGCTGAACTTTGTGCTATCTTGCTGTTGTCTGGTACGTTTCTGATGTTATTCAGTAATTTTATCATTCCAAATCCATCACTAACCACTACTGGGTACTCGACAAGATACAATCACTAGAATGACATTTATTCTAAATTCTTAGTCAGATTAGTATTGATTGAAAGAATCAAATGCTGCGTTTTAGAAAGTTTTGTAGGTTTTCCTGAGTTCTCTTGAAATATACAACATTTACTTCCTCTAAGTGTACATATGAGGAAGGTAGCCACTTCCTTGGTGGCACTGGGGGAGGGCTCTTAGAACACTAGGAACATTTCAGCACACTTTCACTTCTGCTTTCATGCCACTGCTGCTAGTTAGTTCTTTTCTTAATATGTAAAGAAGGAACTTCCAGTATCTGCCACAGGTTGAAAACTTGGGTCTGGAGGGATCATTTACATCTAATGGAAGACTATGTCACCTAAAAGGTAAGTAGAGAACGACAAGGAAAATGAAACCCTTTAGTTCTGGCTGCTTCTTAAGCTACAGAACAGTAGGAAATATTCTTAGCTCCAGAATTTCCAATTAAATATACAGATTTGCTGACAGGGTAAGATCACTGAATTCTCTGAAGCATCTCCAACCTTCCACCTCCAACCTTTGTCTCTTGGCCATAACAGTTTTCTTCAATGTTGATTACTCTGAAGAACCTACTGTGTTACTGGGACCAAGGAAAGACTCACGAAGGGCTGACACCCAGGAAGTAATGTGGAGACAGCTTGTATCAAGACTAATTCTCAACAGGCACAGCAGATGTACCCGGACAGATTCTCTGCTGGTGTAAACAGGCAGAACTCCATTCATGTCAATGAAACTATGCCAATTAACAGTGCCTGAGGATCTGGCCCACAGTCTCTGAGAATATGAACAGAGAACCAACCGCACTACAGAGCACTTGGGAGAGACTGGCTGGCTCTATTCTTATGTTGTAGCACAGCAGAATTGGTACCAATTCAGCCAATAAAGGTCTGAGTCTCCTGCTGGCAACAAAATCAAAACATATGGGAATGATCTCACTCAAAACTCAGAAGTTTTCATTTCTTAATTTTTGCCAAAGGAGGGATTATGTCCAGCATCCTGAACTAATGCAAGAAGAAAAGGAAGCCTGCATGTGTGGTTTTAAAAATGGGTATAAAAATAAAAAGCATTTTCATACATCAGTAATACGTCTGTTATTTTAATGTCAGAAAGGGCACAGTCTACAGTATTGGTTAACAGCCCAGAAAATGTTGTTTCAAAAAACCTAAACTGCCTTCTTTAAAAAAATAAAGGATCTGATTTACTCCTGTATTAAGAGTTATTTCTAATTTTAAAAAATATCAAGGGCTTGTAAAGGATGACTCTGAGCTACTTTATAACGTTTCCACTGATAGTGTAGTTATGGAGAAAAATGGGGAAATTATTAATTAATGAGTCCCCCTATTCTTGTCAATTATTTACAAATAACCAATGAAACTAACAAAACTAAAATAATATATTTTAATATCTGAAATATATATATATCATTGTAGAACGAGAAGAGACCTGTAAGATCATCAATTCCGGTCCCCTGCCATGGGCAGGAAGTTATTGGGTTCAGACAAGCTCAACACGGTGCCTGTCCAGCCTCTATTTGAACACCTCCACGGATGGTGACTGCACCACCTCTGCTGGGAGTGTGATCCATATTCCATATTCCTCACTTTATAATTACAAGGGCTAAAATATGCTTTCTGAGTATTCCTTCTTGCCCTAAGGGTGCAGTAAATATAACGAAAAAACAAAGCATATCAATAACCAACTCCTATCCAGATGCTGGAGAATCTAGGTTCTGCTTTGAACACCAACGAGTGACAAAATCTATAACCAAACACTAATGAAGTTAATAAAGAGGCTTAATAAACTCAAAAAACCTACTTTTAAATGAGTATCCTCATGACAAAGAATTTAAATGAAAATCACATTCCTAATTAAGCTTTTACCTCAGCTTGAAAATCACTGAGATTTTCAAAATAGTCTGGAGAATTTAGATACACACCTTCATTAAACAACTGACATATAATTTGTTATTGTCTGTTGATGTCAGTGGGAGTCCTTTTGTTAACTTGGCTGGTATTAGTTCATGTCCTTAAACAATGCAAATTAATTTTAATGGAAGGTGTATATCTTAGATACTCAATGCTAACTGCTATTTATGCTTCCCTTAGTCCTCTAGACTGCTTGGAAAATGTCAACCACTGATTTTAAAAATAAGGTACACTTTAGCTGTAAGTATCTTCTGTAGTTGTGAAAGTGTTCCTTTTTCTTTAAATCGAAGCCAGTGCTTCATCCTTACAGTTCACTTTATAGCAGTGCTTTTAAATCATATTCTTGAAAACTTAGGCTTGATAACAGCCCCTCTGGTACTGGCCTCAAATGACAAGTACTTAGGTATTTGTTGATTTTGCAGTGTCAAGAAATAGTGATACCACCCCAAGCACGACACTTGCTAAAATATTCTTACTGGTTTCCTGTAAAATGTAAAACTAGAGAAGCACAACTTAAAGAATGGAGAGAGACACATATACACAGGGAGTGTCTATATGAGACATTTACTGTGGAGTTGACTAATTAGCTTCACAGTAAACATATCAGTGTCCACACGTGTGACCCTATTAGGCCACAGGAAACTAATAAACACTGCAGCAGGGTAGTACTTGTAAGTACAAGTACTATCCTATGGCACAGTTTTTTACTCTGCAGCATTGCCTGTGTAGATGCTGATGATGGGGCTTGCTGGGGCATGAGGGTGCTTCAGTGCAGGGGCTGCCTGCCAACTAGCTCTGCACTGGAGCACCCTTATGCCCCAGCCAACCCTCCACAACACTTTGAGCTTGGTAAAAGCAGCCCCAGGCTCACAGGCTGTTCCCCCAGGTCCCCTGCCAGCCAAAGCTGCTCCAACGCGGTTCAACGTACTGCCACGTGGGAGCAATAAACTCCTGTGTCATATGCACTGGACTTTATTGCATTGCATTAGTGTGCATGTGTAGATGCACCCACAGGGAAACAAAAAGTCTGTATGTAGATCCTTTTATTTTCAAGAGTCAATCTTACTTCTATTTCACCTAAATGGCGGGGTCGGGGGGAGAAGTGTCTCTAGTAAACAATAAGCTTCTCAGAACTTTATACAGGACAAAACTAAAGATGTTCCTATGCCCTGCTTAAATGTTATCTACTAGCACCCAGATATCTGAAAAGACTCCTGCAAATGAGATGACTTGCTAGAGTGTCTGCAGGACATTTCTACAGGCTACACCTACAGTATTATTTCTGCTTTCCACATGCACATGGTCAAAGATGCTAGTGGACCTGCCAGAGTATGAAGGGTTGAGATAAAAACAGTGGGAAAAAAGAGAATATATAGTAAGAACTGTATTACCAGTTCCAGAATGAGGTTCTGCACTTCTCATTGCTATGCACATGAGGTTTTTTTTTAAAAAAAGAAAATGAAACACTTGTTAGTTGGTTGCTACTTAAGTTTTTCTGGAGTTTTTCTTCTTCCAGTCATTTATAAATGTCACCCATAAGCAGCTATGTTTCTGGTTTTCACTAGAAGAGAGAGCCTAAGAAGCAGGTGTAGATGATAAAAATCAAATTGATGAGTCAAAATAATGGCTCTTGACAGTTTTACAGATAAAAATATAAAACGCACCAGAATGTTGAAAAGGCACAGTATTTACATGTAAGAAAATGCTCTTCTCATCATGATGGCATCTTCTTTTAAAGGCTTTACAGCTACTTAGCTATAAACGTTCTCTCTGAGATGAAGTCTGACATAAAATGCCTCAGCTAGAATAAAAATTTTCCCTTGTAATAAACGTAATCAATAGTCACTTTGCCTCTCTTTTATTCTTCATGAATTGCAGATAAACAGATGCAAACATTAGATAGGAAAGAAAAACATTTTTGCAGCAAATATAAAGAAACACCAAACTTGTGATTTGTCAAGTCCCTACACACATAGGTAGCCCCACTGAACTCCCTGAAAATTATGCATTTATAAAACTATGTACAGGGAGTGTCTACGGGTGAAATTAATGCAACACAAACTCCAGTGCATATTGTGCTGGAATGTATTGCTCCTGAGTGCTGTGTTGACACACGTGCCTGGGACTGCACCACACTGAGCCAGGTCAGGGAAGCCCTGACTGGCAAGGAGCTCAGGGGGTCAGCCTGCCAGCCCAGGGCTGGCTCAATCTGACTCAAAGTGCTGCAGAGGGGCTGGCTGGGGCACAAGGGTGCATCAACATCTACATGTGCACTGTTATGCACTAAAGAACGCTACCTTAGGATAGTACTTCTGTTTACAAGTACTAACCTATGGCACAGTTAATTAGTTTCCTGCAGCCTAATAGGTCTGCACTTGTAAACACTGAGACTTTACTATAGAACTAATTTGGAACCTCCACAGTAAATGCCTTGCGTAGATGTGCCCACAGATATAACAACATGCATGGTTCAGTCTGTAACCTACTTCAACCCCCATATACTTTAGAGAAAAGGAAGATGATGAGTGAAAGGAGCAAAGTAAAACAGAAAGCATAAAACCATTAGTTTCCCAGGACAAAAATGCTGTTAACATTCATGCATGCTTAAAATATTGCCGATAAGTAACTTGACAATTCTATATGAGGATGGTGTCATTGTTGTGAAAATATAAAGTTTTTCAAGGAACAAATGTATTTTTAAAAATCAAAATTGCATAAATAAGTATCTGTGGATATTGCATCTTCAGGTCAATCAACTAGAAAATAATGTTGCACTTCACATGGCAGAGGGAAGTGCCATTCCTGGGCTGGTTTGGGTACTGAAAGCAATGTACCCGTATTAGTGCCACGCTCTTACTGGGCTAATATAGCCAGTTTCTCAATACAGCTGTTCCCAATACCACAGCTAGGTATTTGAGAGCTAGCTCAGATATCTCTGCATGATATTGCGTTGTACCATGTGGAGATACTAATATTTTTAGCCACAAAGATCCTTGGTCTTATCACAATCAATTAACATAATAGTATCCAGGACTATCCTCAGCTTTTCAGGGTAAAATATTATAGTCCCTGGACTGGTAGAAGAAATATCTAGTTTAATAGACCCAGTATCTGCTGCCTGTTTTTAGATACTTACTAGATATCTGGAAATAGACTCTCTCTCTCTCACAATGCAAATGTAATTTTGGTAAAACAAACTATGGTGTACCAACTCTCAGAAAAAAACAGCCTAAGAAGATTTAGCACTTGATTCCCCCAAGCAAGGTTAGAGTGTGAAACATTTTCTTTGTGTAGAGAAAGGAGAACTTCATGCATCCTGCCAGCAGGGAGTGCCAGTGCATATAAATTTCATCCTCTTTCCTCAATGGGCATGAAGCAGATTAATTAGATGGTTCCGATCCTACACACACTTGTGCACGTGCATAACTTTCTCACATGAATAATCTACCAGAATACTCTGGGCATAAGTGTTTGCTAAGGGTGTCTTAGTCTGTCCATGGAATAACTGCTTCAGAAATAAACTCAAAAGTAAAAAAAGTTAGTTACTCATAATATTTTTTAAATGATCTTATGTCTTCTCAAGAGTGAATCCAGATGAAAATCTGCAGGTAGCACATAGTAACTGTAATGATTTTCTTGACATTTTACAGGACTTGAAGAACTCACAACCCCCAGATGAGTTCCACCAGTATTGTTTAAAAGAAGAAGCTTATGAAAGCAAATTTTAATATATGGATCTGTCATTGAAGCTGCATTTATTTTTAAATGGCTCGTAGCTCTTACAGCATATAAGCCCTAGAGGAAGTGAGCATGAAGCTCTGAGACACACAAATCCCAGATTGTGAAGGGAAAATGTAGCTGCTTTGATCATATGGGTAGCAATATGAACAAAAAGTATTAGCTTTATTTGCTCTTCCAAAGCAAACCTGAAATGTGCAAATTCAGGCTTATCAGCCACAACATAAGGATACATAGCATAAGACAAATTGCACAGCAGTACCAAATGTCAGAGACATTTGCACCAACTAAATCATCAGATCACCTTCTCCTTGTATCCTGTCACCATGTTCAAATATGAGTCTAAAACAGGCACATATTATTGCTTGATCTGTAGCTATACCAAGGTCCTAGTTAGTACGTATCTTCCTCATATGAAGACAGACCGGTTCCCTCCTGTAGCTGGAAACTTTCCTCCATACTCACACATGGTGTTTGCATTATTAGAGAATCCTATAGTTACATGTTAACTTAGGTCAGGAAGACTAATTTGGAGGCTGTATGATTCTGTGATGATCATAGAAAAGCAGGGCTCATAGAAACCTCCAGAGGTCATCTAGTCCAATCCTCTGCCTGAGGCAGGAACATCCCTATGCAAGCCATCCTGTACAATCTATAATCTAAACTTTATATGAGACTCCTGCCAATCCTGACACAACACAGACATAACACCCTAACCTGCCACCTGTAAAACAGGGGAACCACAGCAGCCAATGTCCTGCTTCAAAAAATGTCCATGTTGGCCAATCAAGTTTTGCACTTGATGGGAAATATTTGGCACTTTGATAATTCATTCAAACACCCTCCTAGGTCACCTCTAGCCACAATTGCCACATTTGTATGTGTGTGACTGTCAGTGTTCCATCTGGTGGATGTGTTGTGAAGAGAAAACTTTTCCATGATTTTAGTCTACTGGGACCCACACTGTGGTCATGTAGTGGATGCCTCTATCTCTGATCCGCAAGTGCATTCTATTTTGCTTGCTAGTGCTCTCCTGATGTCTGATGAGGCTATTTCATCAAGTAAGTGGAAACTATTAACATTCACTGGTTTAAGGCATCCAGTTATACACCTGAAACTTTTGTTCAGCACAGTACCTAGCTTCTTAGCATGTGCCCATCTTTCCCAAACTGGGCATGCCTATTCAGCTGCTGAATAACAAAATGCAAGTGTGGTAGTTCATGATGTTGTTGTATTGCCCCCCAACTTGCCGTTGATGAGCTTTTTAAATATACTGTTCTGGGAACTAACTTTGCACTTTATCTTTCCTGCTAGGCACCACAACAGGACCATTCACATTGCAGCCCATCCGATTCCTCAAATCTACAAACCCTACTACACACCTATCACCTCAGTTAAAGCTACATCCAAAGCTACTTCATCAGATACTGTGAAAGGACATACTAAGTCAGGAAGAGGTGAGGAAGGGGAGAGAGGGATAGGGGACAGCTCTGGGATTAACCTGTATGGACAAAAGATAATCCAGGGAATGGGACAAGAATCTATAGTCCCTGTTTAGATTAGTCCGTGGATGATTTCTCATTCTGCAATTTTCTGTTCAAGTTGATTTTCAAGAACAGCTACTCTGAGGTTAGTGATGGAAGGTCCAGGGAGGTTGAAGTGTTCCACGACAGGCCTGTGCATCTTTGTGAAACTGATGTCAGATTGGTGTTCATTTATTCTTACATATAGGGTCAGCAGAAAGTTACTGTAAGCAAGTGATGGCATATCATCAAAATGCGACATCAACTCAGAAGATCTAATGCTCCAGAAGCTCGTACTAGGAACATATGCATCAGGAAGGGGCCTGCAATACGAGGAAGCAAAATCCTATGGAAGTTTCCTACATAGAAAAAGAAGTAGTAAGTTCCTTCTTGAACAGCTCTTTCCCTAGGGTACCTTCATCAGGGGATGAAAATGGGCTTCCACAGAACAAAGAGTTTTTGGATGTCCTGACAACAGAACAATATCAAAAAGCACTATACTGGGAACAATTTAAGATTTTTGGGTTCTAGCACACTTGTACTCAGTAGGTGGACTCAACTAATGGCAAATCACCATGACACGATACCATCACAGACTGATGGTAAATTATAGCCTCTGCAGACAATCAGGTCTCGTTAGAACCCTACTATGTTATACTAATGCAACTGTACACTTGAAATGACACGTTTTCTAAAACTTGGAATCCACATGCCATTGGCTCAACCACCTTACCAGTATTGCAGCGTGTTACAGTACATCAGTCTGGCCTGGGAAATGTGCTGACAGTTACTAAAACAACTATTCCCTATTTTTAAAACAAGATATACATTTAAGAATTAAAGATGCCAGCATGCAGACAGATATGTAGGCAGCAGATTTTCTCGAACTTAATAAAGCATTCTTTTGGCCTAGAAACCTACCTACTGAAGTACAAAACTACAAACAATGAGAGCCTATTACTAGACTGTGATTCACTATAATGAAATCTGCAGTAGTCATAGACAGGTGGTAGCAGACCCTGTAGACAGGATATGTTCTCACAGGAAGAATGAGATAGTGATTTAAATTATCTATTTGTGGTCTTGTTCATTCTGTGAAGAAATGGAAAGAAAATGGATCTTGACATTAGTGGAAAATTTTGAATACTGGCCTAGTGAGAAAAAGACAGTTTGGCTCTTTTTTAGTAACTTATATAGCCTATCCTAAACTCCTTAGGTGTATTTGTATTACTTACACAAATAAGGGCCAAAATAAAATAAACTTCCCTGGTTTTTATTTTTTTCTTTACTGCTGTATATTGCTTCATTTGATCTATTTTTGTATCATCCTATACCATGTTGTTTTAATTTTGTTTAAGCTGGTAGAACATTTAGTTGTATTGCATGCTTCTACCAATTACCGTAAATGATATATTTTATTATTATACTTTTATTGTCAATTTTACTGTATGATTTAGCAAAAGCTGCAAATAAACTATTACTACAGTAAGATTTCATTTATATGTGATTTTTTTTATTGCAGAAGCTGCATTAGGATTTCAGTGGACATTCCTGACAGAGCTGTCTTGACACAACTAAGTCATTAGAATTTTCCTGGTAATGTCACTGTACCTATGTAAAAAGCCTTTTAAAATAACGATCATTTCACTGTGAATAGATTTTATCCATTTTAAAATTGCTTTTATGTTTGCACATCCATATCTACTGTGTTTTGTGCAAGTGCATTCTGGGACAATCTGGACAGCTCTTCCAGAATGCCACAGAAGCTGAGAATGCACACAGAGCTGTACCAGCAGCATGTAGGGCCACGTACTCTTGATGTCCTCCTGCGCTGAGCTGGGAGGAAGGAAACAGGCCAGCATGTGTAGGTGGGTCCTGTCCACAGAGCCAAACAGGAAGATAGCTCTTTGCCATCTGGCAGGACTGAAATGCTGTTAGATGCCACACTTAATAAACGAGTTTTAACTACTTTATGTGCAGACACTAACTAGGTTTCACAGTGAATTGATTTACATGATAGCGATTTCAAATCATTATTTAAAGTCGCCCAACAGAAAGCTTCAATTTAAATAATCAATTTTAATCAACTTTTTCCATCTGTACATCACTGTTTTCTAAAAGAAAAGTAAATTTTCATTGGTTGATACAACTATTAAAACATACTGATTTATAATTAAAGTAATACTATACACTAGATTTAGTGCATCTTTTTCAAAGAACATATTATAACCATATGCATTATTTTATAGCTTAATATTTCGAATTCTTATTCATTTCTCGTTAGAAAACAGGGAATTATATATTGCTTATTTACCACATAAACTTTTTGCTCAAAATTCGTGTCAGATGTCTGCATTAAAACAGAAGCATGAAGTCACATTGTTGGATTCAACCACTCATCATCATGAACTAATTATGGTGTCACCTGGAGTCAGGCAAAAATCAAATGTTTTTGGAACTGACTCTCTCATTTCCCTTTGACTCTTTCTTATATGGAAAAGAATGCAGCCTATAACCCAAAGTTTTTTGTTTTTTTTTTAAACTTTATTAGTGAACCCAACCCATAGAGGCTTACGGATACAGCATATTTGTTTTTCTAATTTAAATGTTTTAAGTGTTGATACATTAACATATTTTGCATTAAATTCAGATTTCATTTTAAACAGGGTTTTTTTGGGGGAGAGGGTCATTTGTTTAGTGGGGTTTTTGTTTGCTTGTTTGTTTTTACAAGAAAAGTTTCCAATTTAAGCATTAAAATACTTGACACATGCGATTTAATTTTTTTTAAATTTCTTTTTAAAAAGTTCAGTCATTTTTACCAGCCTTATGTTTGCCAACCATAACAGGAACTGTTAAAAACCTGCCTGGTATTTTTTGCAATCAGGCAGTCTGACTGGTAGATTAAGCAGTAGCATAACTGAGGAGAGCCCTGGGCACTGCCTTTATGGGCTGGCACAAAAATAGCCACTGCTGCAGCAGCGGTAGATTGCACTGCCATCACTGGCACTCTGGTAGCTAATAAACTGCTCCATAAATTGTGGTTGCCCCAGGCATGGAGCTTCCCTAGTACCCCCGCCCCGACCTTAAGACAATTTGAGTAAGAAATTAAAGAGCACAGAATTATGCTGTTCTTGCTTTAAGTCATCAACAGTTCATAGAGAAAAAGCTATGTGTCTTTAGCAACATCTCTCATAAACATGCCACATGACTCACTGACACTTTTTTTTGTTGCTATCATTTCCTAATTTATACATAGGACATTATGCAAAATTCTTTGTTTTATTAAGATCTGTAATTATTGCAGTAACTATTTGCTGTCACTGAATGGGAATTCTTAATTATTTACTTCTGATAGTGAAATTAATTTGAAATATGAAAGGAAAAATGTAAGGAAAAGTATCTAGGGGTAAATAAACAAGCATTAAAATACACTAAATGCATTCAGTACCTTACCAACACACCTAGTCTATATGTTTCCACAATTTTATACTGCAAGCATTGCAGAGGAGTACAAATACAGCAGCAAGTTTTATTCATTTCTACTGAAAGTTGCACTGAAAAAACAAACAAAAAGAATTTTGTGGGCACATTCCTGCTTCGTTTAAACATATGCTTAACAAACATTTGGTTTTCCCTCCCAAACATAAAATATGGGAATAAATTTCAAATGACTGTCCTGCAAAAAGGTTACAATGAATCTCAAAATGGGTTAATAAATGAAAGCCACACCTAGTTTCTCCATAAACGTGTACATTTAATTAAGTTTTCAGCTCACATTAGGCTGCAAAGGAAGGAGGTACCACTATTCCATCTTTTAGTTTTACTGACAAGTACATTCATCTTTCTCTTTTTATGGAGCAAAAGCTGTTCTCCCACTGTGGCAGATGAGCAGGGCAAAGCATCACCTGAATTTGACCAGTACGCTGGGAAAAAGTCACTGCTGTCTTACTCCCAGTGAAAGAGAGAGGTAGTGCACCATGTTAATCTGAAGTCAGGGAGAAGGTAGGGCAGGGCTGCACCTACAGTAGATCCTCCACAGCATATGACAAAGCAGGCTATTATTATCTATGAAAGCTCATGCCAGGTGGGAGAGAGAGATGGCAGCTGCTTCCTGTACCTGCACAGGAACAACACGATCTAGTACATCGTATAGTTTCTATTCATGTACTTTGTGATACCCAATACATTTATTGGGAAAATTCCATGGCAAAAAAAAACTCCATTATCTTAATATTAAGGTATCTTTATAAATACTATTAAATGGTATCATTACTACTGGTTAATTTTAAGCCTTAAAAAGACATGAAGATAGGATGGATTAATTCAAGTACAATAGATAAATATAATGATAACTTTAAAGAGCATACAGTCTCTTAAAAGGTATACATATGTCACCACAATTGACTTGCAACTTCAGTTTCAGCCAGATATAGCCATACAACTTCATGAAGTTTAACCAGATTGCACAGAGGTGACGGAGCATAGAACTTGTATGTTAATATTTACAGTTGGGGAGAAATGGGGGGAAAACTTTCATAACAACATTCATTCCAGGTAGAAATTCAGTGGGGTGGAATTATTCTTCGTACAGTTGCTACAACTTTGCTTCAAAGGGTAGCGGCCTTATTTGGGTAACTGGGTATATGCAAGAACATTTCCACAAGCGGGGGAAAAAAAAAGAATCACTTCACGTTTTGATTTATAAGTTACCTAAAAGAATTACATTCTCTCTTTTAATTATTTCAGTAAACATAATAATGACATTACTATCTATACCACCGAGTACTTTATTTTCCCTATTTTTGGTAATACGAGCCTACTTGTAATTAAAGGAATCCCATAATAATGATGCTGAAAATCTCATAGGGAAACATTTAATGTCCACCTCATAATATTATGCCAGAATTACATGCACAGAAGACTTTTTAATAATCTTTCTTTCTTAATTTAGTTTTGATTGGCTCTGAAATATAGAGAAGTACTCAAGGGCTCAAATTTCTACTGTCATCTGCACTTCTGCCCCATAAATTGTTCAAATGCACATGACTCTTCCTTCTGTAGGCCTCTTTTCAAAGCTTTTGTTTAACCAATCCAAAAAATTAGCTGCAAGCTGAAAAAAATAAAATAACTGAAGATAATTTTACTATTTTTAAGCCACTGGGGTGTTGGACTGGACTGCAACCACCAAGTTTGTCTAAACATCAAAAGAAAATAATGTTTTATGTTGTCATTTCACTTTATACACAAATTCATAGCATATGCGAGATACAGCAACAACCACTAGGAGTCTTCTGATTAAGGGTTTGTGGGCATATCTACACGTGCAATTAATGCATCTGAATCTTCTGAGAGGAAAATTCAGGCTCATTAAAGCACTCTTCAGTGCACATCTACATATGCGTCCCCACTGGGAGCAAACTGAGCTTGACAGTCGTAGGCCCTGTCTTTTGTCCCACAGTCTCCATCGCCCCCAGCAGCCAGGAGGAGCTCCAGGCTGGTAGCGAGAGCTCGGGGCTAAGCCCCCATGCCGTCTCAGCTGGGGAAAGATTAGGCTGGCCCTGACCTAAGCGGGGCAGGGGTGGAAGCTGTCCCAGCTGGCAGCCACGTGGAGATTGGGACTGATCCAATGCAAAATAAAGTGTCTTGTGTAGATGCACCCTGTGAATGGTTTTGTTATGAGTTAGGATTCCCAACTGCATTAAAAAAAAACCAAACAAACTAACTAACTTTACAAGTTAGATTTTACCAAATCAATTGGCACTGCACCAGGGGCAGCATATAGCTGCACTGCCCATGTTGACAGCTTGAAAGCCACTCTTAGTCCCTAGTTTCCCCATTGCTCCAAGGGAGAAGTAAGCTGTGCTAAACCTTGGCCAAGCAGTGTTCTGGCTGATAGCATAAAAGAGGGAAGTAAAGCTGTTGCCTAAGGTTGGATCCAAGCTAACACTTGGTACATGTGGGCTTACCTTCCCCACCCCCCCAAAAAAAAATAATCAAAAACAACTTCTGTATTTGGTGGTGGTAATGAGAAACTGTTCGTTTGTTATTTTTCATGTATTTATCAAATTTTGCAAAAGCTTCTTATAAAAACTGGGAGCTTGGAGATTTTACCAACTGCTGTGCATTCATGTAAATTAAAAAAACCCCCACCAAAAAACAACAAAACACAAACAACATGCCCTGAAATATCACAGGCCACAAATAAAGTATTCAGCTATTTACAGTGATACTGCAGAAGCTCTGTAAGATTACATTTTTTAAAAATTAAGGAACTAAAGTGGTTAGATGCAAGTGAAAACTCTTTTTTCTTCCAAGTCAACTGAGCGTAATGAAGGTGCCAGACTCAGTGTCATCGAGTCCAAAACATTCACAAAACATGAATCACAAGGGGAAAAAAAAAGGACTGCCACAGAGAATCAGATCTGATGTCCATGAAGTTCAGCATCCTGTCAGTGGCAATAGTCAAATCCTTCAAAGGGTGGTGCATGAAAGTAACAGCAGATGGATGTGAGGTGAACTGCCACCCACAAATCGGTCTTATCCTAGTCTCTAATAGTTAAAAAAAAAAATGATATCTTTTCTACATTTTTTCTATCATCAATTATAATACTGGTTATTCTCATTATCCACAAAAATATCCAATTACTTTAGGGCCCCAGAAACTTTCTATAGCAATATGTTGTGTGAAAAACATATTTAGTAGTTTTGAATTTCTTATCTCCGTTTAGTTGAATGTCCCCTTAGTTCTATATTATGAAAACAGGGAAACTCCCTGATACACATTCTCAAGGATATTAATTGTTATGTATATTCTTTCCATGGCCACCTCTTATTTGTCTTCTTTTTCACGTAAGAAATTCCAATCTTTACATTCCTGCTTTCTGCCTCTTCTTGAGTGATGTACACATGATCACATATTTAAAACAATATATTGAGACCTTGTTTTCCTAGTTGTTGGAGATTCATGTTTTCAAACTTTTCTATGCAACAATAAGGACTAGAAACAAAAGCTGAGACTTGTAGTGAAAGCTGATATAATCAGCAACATCATCACCAGACTCCAGGTACTTGGACTATACAAGCATCTCCATAGTTGTCAACTTTAAATATCATTAGAAACAGAAGAGTTATTTTAAGAATATGTGCAGCATAAGCAATTATAGTACAAGCTGCTTCCCACTGCCATTTGGCCAGGATAGGTCACTTATTTTTGAAAGCCTACCTCTTAGCCTTTGAGGATAAAGGGTTTCCACGTCCTGAGAACTGATGCCAAGGTTGTGGGCTAGTCCCAATCATTTTGGCAACACTGCATTTTGTAAAGACACTGACACATTATACAGCCTAATGCTTATGTGGCAGCTGTACTGACTCAAAGTTCATCGTTGGAATAGAAAGGATCTTACTGACGGACTTGTTTTTTTCCTGGAAGGTTTGAAAGATATGCTGGGCTGTCCCAAGCACTTCAGGGAAGGATCTTAACCACAAAGCTAAGTGAAATTATAGCACACAATGTTAGTACATATATGTCAACTACACATAATACTCTACAACAACTAAAAGCAAACACTGCTGGAATAAATCTGTGTGTTGCCCTACATTGCTAATGATGACTTTTGAGTCTCAGTCATTTAAAAAGTGAGAACTGTTAAAAATATACAGGAATGTGCCTAAAAACAAAATAGAATATCCCGCCCCCCCGGCTTTTTCCATTCTCTCTCAATGCAGAAATGATTAGACTATTTTACCTCACATTTCTATAATACTTAACATGAAGTTAAGAGATTCTATTATGGGAAAAGATCAAGGATCAATCCTACAAAAATGAATTTTTTAAATTCATATACATGTATGTGCCCCATTTATACATGTGCGTAAAAGTTAAGTATGTGCATAAGTACCTGCAAGACTAAAATCCAAATATGGACATTCCTCAATACAAAAAGTGATTGTTTCTTAAATATATGAAAATTGAAAACCGTGGACTGAAATAAAAAATGATTTGCAATTCATTGCAACGTATCTAGAGCATATTTTACAGCTATATAGGTACCGTGTGTCTGGGCCTTGTAATATTTCTTCGCATCTATAATTATTCCGGGATTTCAAGTGAACCATGCCATTAACATTCATAAGTGAACACTCATGTCGGTCTACAATATACATCTATACCAAGAAAGAATATCACTCATGAATACTATAGCCATCACAATCCCATTCCAGTACATTGCGTGTACCACTTCATCATGCACTCTCTCTCTCTCTCTGAGCTTGTGATGGTTCCCCAAGTCTCAGACCATCAGTGAGTTACACCAGTCATTCCAAATGCATGCTGATAAAAATCTTGATAAGGAATGGGAGCATAAGGAATTCTGTATATGCCAAACATTTTATAGAAAAAGGCTTACAAAAATGATAGAGTTGTACAAAACATGCATAATACTATTTTTGGTACTGGAAGCCAGACATTTTTAATACCTCGAGTCTAACTGTGTAGACTTGGAACAGAAACAATTAATTGACTTTAATAATCTCAAAAAATTACCAGAAACAATTTCCCTATATATAAATATATGTACTGTATCTACCTGGACAGGATGTAAGAGAGACCCACAGTTGCATTTATTTAAAAATAGTGGCAGTCTGAATCTGCTCGTAGGTTTAGAGCATCAGGAGCGGTGTCAATAGAGATGGATTAGTGAGGTAAGTGCAAATAGTGCAGTTAAAGGGCACAATGAATATAATTTATTCATGCAGCCACACAATTTATCACGTGACTCTTACCACAACACATGTGGGAAGTATTTGTGTTCCCACATGACAACCCAAATGATATCTGTGGTTGGACCCAAGCTCCTTATAGAGCATTAAAGGTTGAAAGCAATGCCACAATACATTAAAAAGTTAATTTCCCCAGAGTGTCATAGAGTACTAGTGATTTACATATCAGCAAACAAATGTATTTTGTAGAGTATACTAATTTACAATAAACTAACTTAACAGAAATGCATTGTTTTTCCAAAACCATCAGCTAAAATTATATGAATTCTATTGCCCTACTGATATAATCAGATAATAAAATATATCATATTTGAAGTTATAGATACACATACACAGACAACGCATACTTCAAGCCCAATTTGAATTTTCTGTATTCTGGAAGGAGAAAGTTCTCTACAAGTTAAAAATTTCCTCTATAACTAATAATATCATGCCCTGAGCCAGCAAACAAATAAATAACTTTTCCTCACGTAACATATACTGCCTTGACACAAATTCTGCCTAACTTTTCACAACTGGTTCAAATATTTACCATGCCCAACATTTTCAAAAATGGCCTCTAATTTCCAAAGCCTCAGATTTAGACAGCCCAATTTAAGTTACCTTGGGTCAACTTTTCAAAGTTCTGGGCTCTCGCTTCTGTAAAAATTTTACCTATCCAATGGCATTTCTTTTAAAAGTTCCTATGAATATTTGTTGCTTACAACAGCAAGGCATTAAGCAGCTATGCCTAGCGTTGCGCATGATTTCCTGAACAATCCTATTGATGTACCCTCCCTTACACCTCCTACAGTTCATATATTCAAATCTCTGCTTATTTTGTGTATAGGTTTTTAATTATATGCCATTATGTTCGTTTCATAATGGCAATATACTAGAAACAATTCACCAAACTTACACAAATCCAGACAACCACAGAAACACACATGAAAAGCTGGTATTTCAGGAGACTGACACTAATTTCTTACATAAGTCACTATAAGATTTGCCACTGATTTCAAATGAGACACTAGGTATTAACTGGATTAACCACTTAGTGCCCAGTCTAATATATTTTAGTGAAGAACATGTATTGCTTTGCGATACACCTCAGAATTCTGTTACACTTACAGGTTCACAATAATACAATCCAGATTTTAGGTACAGAAATACCTGAAGTTGAAGTTTTCTGCTTTGCATCTATCACTGAAATTACCCATGAACTACCTAGACATGGAGTATTGAAAAAGTTTACCTTACCATTGCACAGAAAGTTTCAGGAGGATCTCCACATGTTATATCAGGGGGATCCAGGGTCACTTTCACATATTTGATCATATCTCTGGCTTCAGGTTGACAGGCCATGTAATCCCAAACTTTCCCTTCTTCTGTATATATCTGAGTCTTACATACATCATAATGTCCCCACACTGAAGGATAATGTTGCATCACTGAAGATACAGTAACCCAAAGGGCGTGAAGTGACAGGAATCTTGACAAATACATCTCTGAATCCTTTTAAATTGCCTTGGTAATTATAACCAGTGTTGATTTTAGTACAGTCTATGAATTATACATATATATGCATGTATGCCTGTATGTTATAAAACAGGTTCCAAATCAAATGTGAAGTATTAGGATACGGTGCTTGCTTTACTAGGTTGAAGACTTTGGTGGAAGCCTAACATACTCAAATGATAGCCTTTCACAGAAATGTGCAGCTTGTCCTTTGTCTTAAAACATATCTATCAGGGCTTCTTGTGAAAGATGTCCAAAAGCAGATAATATTTTAGCAAAGTTGCAGGTCTTCAGCTGTACTGTCGATAACCCTGAGTGATCCTCCGTGTTCACAGCTCACAAGGGATGCCCAGACACACTGATAAATCAGTATTTGAAGCAAAAGGATGAGTGTCTACAGCCTGGTGTCTGTTTCTCATCAATCATTCTTTTCTTCTGGCACCAACACCCTTTTAGAAACAATAAGAGTAAGAGTTAGTGTCCAAGAATCAATGCATTACAAAATATATGATATGTTGACATTTTGGAAGTTTGATGCAATATAAAGCAAATTGGTGTAATATGGATAACCTTTACCATGGGTTCTGTGCTAAAACGAACAAACTACCAAAATCATTCACAGTGAAAAGTATTTTGACATGAAGGATTCAACTTTTTTCTAACAAAGACAGATTTATAATGTTCCAGGTGAGTTACAGGTTTTTGCTTCAAAAACAGTATTTCTATCTTAACCAAACCTAAGAGCAAACAAAGCTTAATCATTTCTCATATTTTATAAGCAGGTAGATTGGGGTTCCACTTAGGGGAACAGCAGGGTGAATCTTTTATTAGAATGACAGAGATAACAACTACCTGTGTGCTTTTCGTCTCCTGGCAAGAGGACCTCAGAGAGCTCAAAATGCTTTTTGTTTTGTTAGCCTAATAACAGGGATACGATGAACATACTTCTGTCTCTTTGGATTTTCACACTAGTATTGCAAGAGTTTTGATCCTACTGTTTAATTGTTCTTAAGGATAAAACAACACTTGGTTTATCTGGAGCTACGATAAAAAGAGTTTCTCTTTTTAACAGGCCTCCCTGTTTTCTTAATTGCTTTTACATATCTGCTTGGTGCTAAATATCTGTAAAATATATACTCTCCAAAACAAGTTCTTTATATTGTTGTAAAATGTGAAGTGCGTCTTAAATTAGTTAAAAGTATACATTGAAAAATGTAGTAGTAAAAAATACAAGTCACATACAGGCAACTTGCAGAAGCAAAGTGATTTAGTAAACATGCAGAGGCCATCATAATCCTTAAAAAACAAGTTTACAAATTCAGATGTAGGTTTTGTCTAAATTAGTTTGCTTGTTTTTTTCTAATTCTGCAGTCAATCTTCCTGCAAATATAGTTCTTTGGAATCTGATCACTAACTTGAATGGAACTAGGATTAGATCCTTTGTGGAAGGAAGGCTGCAATGAACCCTAAACTAAACAATACCTTAAATTTGTTGCTTAAAAATAAGTGTAAATCATAACATTGTGTGGCTCACTTGATATGTCCAAAGTCTTTGGTATAGGTAGTATCCTTAATTTTCCTATGACGTAAAGTCATGTGATTTTGATAAGCTCTAAAATGTACATCTCATTTCATAAACTATGGGTTTTTTGGTTTTGTTTTTTTCAAAAAAAGCAAGGTCTCCCCAAAGCAATTCACAAACAAGATCATTACATTTAAAGAATGCACCATCATAAACTAAAGTAAACCAAAGACACTAGGAAATGCCAACAGATGGTTGCACTGTGTTTCCATAGCAAAATAATTTACAATAATTACTGTATGGACACTGGTGCTATTTTCCATAATATTCCTTTCATAAAATGTTATCACACAGCTGCAATCTGTGACACAATCTATTAAAACGAACACAGAATTTCCAAATTTCCACATAGTAATAGCAAACAATGTGTCCAAACAGATACAACCTTCATATCTAAATCTGAAACAAAATAAGAAGTCTCAGAGATTTTAAAATATATTTAAAAAAAACAAACAAACCAAATAACAGATCATCAACCATCGTGGCTTTCTAAAAACCTTCCAGTTTACATTGGCAATATTTAAAAATTGCTATTTTGAAATTCATTGATTAAAATATTCAGGAAAGCATTTTTGAAACCCATACCATTTCTATAGTTTCCTCTCATTTTTTTAAATATATATTTTTTTTTTTTTACTGTTTTGGAGGGGGAAAATGCCCCACTGCTTAAAAGGAAAAGTAAACACGCAGAAGTAAAAAAAAAGCTGACCTTCAAGAAAAGCCTTTACATTCATTTCTACAGTAAAAGATGCAAATTTAATTGCATTATTGTGACAAATCAACACATATTCAATATTGTAGGGAGGGGGTGAAATAAACTGCTTTGTGTTCGAGCACTGTTGGAATAACCAGTAAGTGAACACCATATTTCTATACTGAAATAACATGGTACTATGTTTAACCATCTTTGTGATTTAGTCTCTACATTTAGTCACAGGTAGGCTGTTTTACGTTAATGCTTTCTTTACTATCTTTATTTTCATCCCTAATCTGCTGTAACTACTGAGACTTTAATCTGCAAATAAGTGGGACTAGACAGGGATGTAAACAGATGTACTAACCACAATGGAAAATACAGATATTGAAAATAAATGTGAAGTGACCCACTATCTTAACATACTGTGCTACTCCAGTTCCCATATAACGAATTCTCATTAAAGCAAGTCAGAGTCATAATGACGGTCATTACACAGAATTATAGACTATAACATTGATCGAATTTAGTGCACTGACAAGGAAAAAGTGCAGAGGAGTGCAAGATATTTGAGTATTAGGCAGATGTAGAACTATGCGACAGACATTCCTGACAAGAAGCAGCCAATTATAGCTTGAAATTTCTGGCATATAACCAGTTGTGATTAATAGTTTTCCATTACATTACAGACATATTATTAATGTATTAAAAATGTCAGGCTTTGGCAAGAACTAATATGGCATGGCTCAGTTAGTCTGCAATATCTTCTTTTAATGAGCTCCCATTGATACAGAGGAAGATATTGACCAAAGCACATTAAAGATTATATGCTAGGGGTCATCGAAGCTTTTATAATAAAGCCGTGCAATTTGTCTTTATTATGTTTATTCTTGAAGTGTCACTCATGATGGGCATGCTAGTTCTTAGTGGCCTATGCTTAAAGAGATGATATATAAGAATTGATAGTTTATTTTACCATAATTAACTCCGTATGAATTAATTATAAAGCTATTCTCCAAAAATTATTTTAGAAATTTCATTTCTGAACTTTACAAGATTACAAATGGTAGGGCTAAGCTGCAGGTGCATGGTTATCAATATAAACCTTGGTTTGCTTCCTGAATACATTTACATTTGACTCAACACAGTAACATGCACCAGACATAATTGGAATACGTCTCTTGTGCCTGAATCCTCTGCACCTTGCAGTTTTCTGTTCGCTATCTCTGACCATGAATTCTGTTGTATTAAACTGAAGCAATCCATAGGGTCTGACACAGAGACTGACATCTTCACTGATGGAAGGAAAGGTGACTACAAACTGCTGGAAAAATTGATTATGCTAGCTGCATTCAATAACACTCCAGTACACGGTGTACTGGAGCTATCCTTTTGTTGCAAAATCTGTCTTAATTGAAGAATGTTTAGGGCCTTGAATTTTCACCATGTGCCATATTCCCTGCAATTGGAAAAACAGCAGGCAATCCCCAGGCAGCTGTGAAGCAGCAGTGCTGAAGACCACTTTTGTAGTTTCTGCTTCCTTCCAAAGCTTTTCCATGTACATAAAGTGGTGGGCATACAGCATGTGATAAAAACATTATACATCGCTCTATCATTCGCCATAAAAAGGGGTTAGCCCACTAAGGCTGAACTCACACTAAAAGCAGCCTTGCACCCAACTAGCTTTTTCTGGTGGATATGGCATACAGCATTTTAATTACGCACGCTGAAAAAATACCCCTCCCCCACAACTCCAGCCAAAAAGTATATTCCAGCAGAATTAATTATGGTAAAAGAAACTGTCAATTCTTATTAGCTGTGGTAGTAAACACAGCTCCTTGAACTGGCTTGGTCATTGTGAACCTTTCCCTCCTCCTCTGCCTGCTATGATAATATTTTCAGTATAAAAACTGTCACTCTAGAAGCTTTACATTCATTCTGTTGAAGAATTCACTGTACTTGCATTATAGCATTTGTGGCGGGGGTCTTTAATAAAATACTCAGTTAAGCATATAACAAAATAGCAACTAGTGTTCCTCTCACACAGCCCATAATTTTGATAAAATATACACTGTCGCAGCAAATGAATCAGTAAGGTGAAAATCAAAGGTATCTAGTAATATATTCCAGTGACCGTTAGGTGAAGCAATAACATTTAGATGCATAAAGTAACACAGCCAACTGAGGTTTATTTGTTAAGTTGGAATATATACCATATTTCTTATCAAGTTAATTCTATTCTAAATCTGCATCTATATTCAGACAAACTAGATGAGTATTTCCTACAAAACAGATGTAGACATAGTTTTTGACTGCTCTGGTGATCATTTCTAAACTAAAGTACTGATTTAAAAATGAGAGTTGTAGTATTTTATATTGCAACTTGTATATTACTCATATATATTACATAATATAATAAAAAATACACATTTTCCACTTCGCTGGTTCTTAAGCAGCTTGCGCAACTGGTATATATTAAATCTCACATATTAAAATCAATTCACTAGTTTTCATTAATGTGGAATTATTCATCCATGCAAACTAATTATGATCATATGTTGAACAACATATATTTTGCATCAGACCTGGATAAAAAGCAATAGTTACTGAAAAAATTCTAAAGAATTTTCAGAATCAGAAGTTATGCTAGATAAAATTCAAATTCTATTTTCATTTAACTTAACTTAAGTTAACTGTTTACTAGAAAGAAGAAAGATACGGTTTTCTGCGAAGAGGGAGAGAAAAGTAGAATTCCAAGATCTACTGAGAGAAAAACCAAGACAGAATAAGAACAAAAACAGGGTTTCTGAAAGAGCATTTCAGGTTGCTGTCTCTCTTTCTGACCTGTAATATTACATGCAATATAAAACATGAACTTATTACTTCTGTTTTATCATCCACATTGGGCGTGAAATGTGCCTTTTCTTTTAAAGGCTTAATTTCTAAGTCCTGTGAATTCTAAATTCTTCCTAAATGTTAACCATCTCTCATTGGTTAAATTATCTTTCTAGCAATAATTAAATTGTTTTACAACTGTAATGCTCAGTACTCATGCTAACAATTAAAAAAAAGTTCACAAAAATAATACATTCCCAACAGAAAAAAAGTAACACTTGCTCTTGCAAAAAAGTACTCACAGATATTCTGCTGGGTAGAAACAGAAGTCTTCAAATTGTGAAATGAACTGAATACAACTTTCTATAGCTGGCTAAAATTATATTAAAGAACTACCATAAAAAAAAGAAAAGAAAACCCTAAATGACCCTAAAGAAAAACTAATTTGTGCTTTGGAGAAATTCTATACCTATTAGCAGAAACTTGGTGCTACTCCTTATCAAAGTCACAGCAGCACAGGCTGACAAGAAGGATCAAGAGACAGCTAGCTATTACCAGGTATTGAAAAATGCCTGGGAACAAAAACCCTGTAAAGTTTTAGGAAATTAAAAAAAAAAAAAAAATCTGGGCTTTTTTCTGTCTCCAAATAAATTCCAAAACAGAAAGTCTCAGTCAGATTTTCTTCCTCCTGATTGGCTACCCAGGCCACTGTTTCTAATCCCTGGATTGCATTATCCTTGAGGCAAGACGGTAATTTGTTCCCTCTTTAAAAGCATCTGTGCCATTTATTTCATTCACTGCCTCTTTCCACATCTTTGCAACAGAGAGGGGGAATCTATTTAGTGCACAAAATGCATGATTCTGAAATGTAATGTATTCATTAAAGGCCAAAAAAAATTCACACACACAAACTTCAGAACAGACTACTAGAGTAACTGTTCTATTGGACTGAGCTATTCAATACAGTACATCATTTTCTTTTTTGATTAACAGTTTTTCATTTTTCTGAACAATTAAACAAACAGCTTGTTATTTCTTATTGGAAGGAGGGAATCGTTTCCCCTGTTCCCTAAGAGAATGGCCTGATCCTTGGGGACTGTGGGGTTATTCCACACACCCTCAATTCCCTGCTTTTTTGGGCTGCCTTTTTGATCATTTTTCCTGGGGAAAAAAAAAAATCTTTATTCATAGCCTGGAAGCTGTTTGAAGTCAATGACCCCCCTTTGGCAAAAGCCTTCTGAATTCACTTGAAGAATCTCCTTTTGTTCCCTCCTTAGCCCATTTGATGGCTGCAACGTCGCACTTTTAGTTCAGAATTTTAAAAATTAATAATCATAAAACCCAGCTGAAAGAGCCCATCATTTCCAGGTGTGTAAAAAAAAATAATAAAATCCCAATTCGCGTTTTTCCCCCCTTCCTTGGCTGTTTCAATTGGATGCCCTCGATTACATTTTTTTTAAACTGGCTTTCCGCAAGTGGGGGGGGGGGGG
>NW_017728993.1:82477524-82478197 GCF_001723915.1 Gavialis gangeticus
TTGGAGCAGTGCGGAACATAAATGCAAGTGGGGGGGGGGGGATCTGACGATCAAACTGAAGGTTGATCTGCGAAGCCGGGTTGAAATGGGGGTGGGAGGGCAGCCGGTTTGGAGAACAATGAATTGGAGTTTGCAGGGCAGAGGCAGCAGGTCGGACGTGCATTCACGGGCGGGGAGAGGGCAGCAGCCCCGCGGGCTTCAGGCTGATGGCCGCTCCGGCCGCGAGAAGAGCCGGGATAGAGCCGCGCGGCGCGTTCACCAGCGCCTGCTTTGAAATGCCCGCTAAGTCATTGTCCTCCCCTGGCACAGCCCAGAGGCCCGGGCTCGGGGCTGGGCGAGAGCTGCCCGGCGAGGCGGCCGGCTGCCCAGCAGAGGGCGCAGCTTGGATGCGGATCTCGCTTCCATCCTCCCCCCGCTCCAGCCCTGCTTACATCTCTTAAGTGGCGAGAGGGGTCCGCCGGCGCGATTCGCAGAAGCCACGGCGCCCGCTGCCCTTCCCAGGCTCCAGCTCCGCCCGGCCCAGGCCGCTCCGACAACCAAGTCTGGCAAAGCCCCGTGCCTGCCCCCGCCACCCGCCCGGGGGCCCGCAGTGCCCGGCGCGGGGCAGGGCAGGGCTGTACTCACTCTGCTGCCCGGGACCCGCGAGCCGCATCCCCGGCTCGTCCGTCCGCCG
>NW_017728993.1:82478249-82484985 GCF_001723915.1 Gavialis gangeticus
CAAACCTTATACCACCTCCGGACCCGAGCGCGCCGCGCGGTCCTAGCGCCGGCCCGCCTCCCCCTCGCGCCTCCTTCTCCCCCCGCCCGCCCGCTCCTCTGCCTCCCGCCCCTGGGATCCCCCGTGGCTTCATGACACGCTCAGCCCCGTGCCGCCGACGTCTCTTCATCCCCTCGGAAACAGCTTGCGTGTGGGGGGCAAGGAGGGTGCTGGCACTCCATCCCCTCGGAAACACGCTGGGGCAAGGAGGATGCTGACACTTTTTAGCCCAGCTCCGCTCCCACTAAGCCCCTCTGTTCCTAATTCCCCAGCCCCCCACCCGTGCAGCAGGGAGCTGGGATCTAGCCCGCGTTGGACCCCAGCCCTCCCCACAGCTAGGCAGAGAAGGAGCACAGTGTCCTTAAAAAGCAGGATCCCAGAGACACATTAGATCCTAAACCCAGGGAGCTTTTGGCCCCCCTGGGTTGGATTCCCAGCTGAAGAGGAATCATGTTGAGCCAATTCTGGTGCATCTTAAATATACAGCCTCTGAAATTTCGCCAGCTTAAAAACCCCAGAGTCGACATCTGGCCAGAAATTGTACTGGCACCATTGAGAACAAGGGCTGTTTGGACCAAAGGGCCGAATCAGTGGCGATGTGTAGGGGGTGCACGTGCACCCTCTAAGCACACCCGTGCACCTCCTGACTGGCCATGATCGCCGCTTAGGCGATAGGCAGGAGGGGCAGGTGGGAGCTCCGGTGCCCCCCTGCAAGCACTGGCTGATCACTGCGATCACTACAGCCACTTCGGATCTGGGTTGCCTGCAGGGCGCCCCACCCCATTGCCAGGATCGGCTGTAGGGGGAACCCCCCTCCCACAGCAGCGGGACTGGTTGCAGGGGGGGGCACATGCCCCCCTGACTAAGGCAGCACCAGTCACCCATGAGCCGGATCCCAGAACATCTTGGTGCAAGAAGGAGGTCGACACTCTTCCAGGGGTGGGCAAAATGCCGCCTGCCAGGCCATTGTATCCAGCCCACAGGGTCCCTAAAATTTAGAAAATTAATATTTATCTGCCCCTGGCTGTTTGTCATGCAGCCTTCGATGGCTTGCCAAAACTCAGTTAGCGGCCCTCCACCCAAAATAGTTGCCTGCCCCTGCGTCTAAGTTAATACCATATCCTTCTGCTTCCAGCCAATTTTTTATCTGCAAACGTCACCATCTGAATTTAGCCCATCTGTGGCCCTAAAGCAGTGGTCTTCAAACTTTTTTGATCACGCACCCCTATCAGTAAAAAAATTTTGAGCACGCACCCCCAATATATGTATATTTATAGAAATAGAAGTTCTAATATTTTTTTCCCGCACCCCAATGGGTCGTCTTGCGCACCCTCTGGGGTGCACACACCCCACTTTGGAGACCACTGCCCTAGAGAACCCAAGGGGTGCCGCATAGATATCTGGCGACTGGTAACTTGATTTGACCCTGGTTATGTGTAGGCACGATGAATGCTCAAGATCTGGATTTCCATTACAGAAACAGGTCTTAGCTACTTAGATCTGTATGCCAGGATGAGATGATGATGTATATGGGGATTTTATTGACACAATGGACTAGACGTGCTCCCTATTTAGGCAGGGAAATTTGATGGTTTGGGATCTCTCAAAAACTAGTTCTTAACTTTCTCCATAAAGGTAACTTAAAGCAGCAAAGTCAAAAAGAGCCATAACATCCTTCTCTACTTTTCTTGCCTCTCTTTCTTGGCTCCTGACACTGCTCTCCTATCTCCTGTAGCACTGCTCCTCCATCTCCCCTAGCACTTCCCCAGGTCATCTGCTGCATAAGGGGCAAAGTCAGTATTCACATGGATTCCCTCTCTCTACATTTTTGAGGGCAGCAAAATTCAGGGGTATTGGAAAGAGCAGGATGAACTTTGTCCTCTTTTTCACCCCGCTTAAACTTTGACATCAGAAGGGATGAATTCTTGAGTTGTATGTGACATCTGGGCACAGAGGGCAGATGGGAAATGATCATTTGTCTGGCAGGTAAGAGGGAGGGAGGAGCTGGGACTGAGTAATCCCTCCAGACCTTTAATCCTGAGCATCCTGGGCTTCCAGGCTTTTTGTCTGTCTGTTTGAAGCGGTCAGGCCAGAGTCTCATTGTAGTTAGAATGGATAGACTTTTCTTCATATAAATATTGACTGAAGGCTGAATAAATAAGCACAAGATCTAGATTGTTTCATAGATTCATAGATTATTAGGGGCTGGAAGGAACCTTGAAGATCATCGGGTCCAGCCAGAGCTACTGGGGTTGCGAATATACATGCCTAGGTCACTGCAGTGGCTCATTATGAAGGCTTGCCCTTTAGCAGTTAAGAATTAACCTTGAGATAGCATGGATCTTTCTAGGTGGATGTTCTAGCTGGCTATTTGCAGGGTTGCATAGGACAGATTGAAGGTATAATATCCTGAAGGGCTCCAGAAGGGGACTTCCACTTGTCTTTTTCAATGAGGAGGATTATGCCCCCTATCTAGTACCTCACACTGTAAAGCGATACTGTTATTGTTGCAGATGTTTGGTGTTTCTCCCACAAACAGCTTCAGGGGCATGGAGCTAAGCAGGTTCAGAACAGTGGAAGTGCAAATTTCACTGCAAAAGTCGAAGAGCCTCAACCTAGAGTTGAAGGAACTGATCTAAAGCTGAGAGCATACTTCCCTTTCCATATTCCTTCGGCCTTGGCCCCTCCTGAGACCAGCTGTTATTTTGTAAGTGATGTGGATAGCGATCCACTCACAGAAGAACCAACACCTAGCTACAGCAGCACAACGCTGTAATGCAGGGCTGTCCAACTTCTAAGCCCCCAGGGGCCACATGTCCTAGAGGGCTACACCTGCGGAGGGCTTCACATTGCAAGAGCTACACCAGGCATACCATGTAGACACTCTCCCCCGCTCACACTGCGCTGTGTGGGCATATTCCCTGCACCTCACATGCAGACCTGATCCCCTCTGGGTGCAGCCTCAGGCTCACCTTGAGCCTGCACCACTGCCGCACCTCCTGAGGCAAAAGCAGGAAGCAGAAGCTGGTGGAGGTGCGGAGCCTGGAGACACCACCTGCTATTGCAGCCAGAAGGCTGGGGGAAGCAGAGCCCAGAGTCAAGTGAGCCCAGGCGCTGCCTATTTACCCCTTGTTGGCCACCAGTTGAGCAGCCCTGCTTTAGCACACAAGCACTACTCACACTTACAACAATTTTCAGTGATACTAGGCTGTTTTGAATCTGTAACACCCTAGACTAGTCAAGTTTGCATGATTTTAGGTTGTATTATAGTCATTCAGCCATTATGAATCATACATTTCCTAAGCTGTTCTGTGTCCTGGGAAGGAGTAAATGTATTGCATTCATTCATTCCCTGTGGCTAGTTACATAGAAGCCCCTCAATAGGTTGGAAAAGAAAGAGTTACTGAGCTAGCCACAAGGAGCAGGTGGCATTAAAAGTAAGTACACTGGGAAAGCGTTGCCTGAAAAACGGCATTAAACACATCAGCATTTTGACGCATGAGTTCTGGGTGTAGCCCTTCAGTTCAGCAAAGAGGAGCTGATGCGACCCTCTGCACCTTGGTAGCTGGTGCTTGCATGTTGGGCTTGATCCCTCAATATGCTGAGCTACTGCAGCTTCCACTGAAGTCATTAAAAGCTGACTATGGGAGAATTTGAGCAGCTGACAGGAGCAGGCCCTTTCTCTGAAAAAAGTGGTTCCTTGTGCTGTACAGATTTCTCTGCTGTACCAACAGGCTGTTTTGCAAGGAGCACATGCTGTCCTCGATCTGTGAACAGGATGTTAACCTCCCCAATTGCCAGCTGAAAGAAACTGTGACACAGAGGATGGATCCTGTGCAAGACATGAGACAGAAGGCTGCCCCTCTCTACCACTACCCAGCTTCAGCTGAGGCAGGATGTGAAAGTCTCAAAGCAACAGCTACTTTTCCCCAAAGGCAAAGCTGGTCTGCCCATTTTATCATTGCTTTGTCTCCAATAGTTTAACCTCCAATACAGTCAAATGGATTTGACAGCAAGGATTTGAATGTCGATCTGTGTTTGCACCTTAACTTCCTGTACCTGCTTCATTTCTAGCAGAATGACTAAAAAATTGTGATGAGGTAAGTGATAAAATCAGCAGCTACTGAATTGAGCAAGAATCTTGAAAGCTGCCCGATGAAACAGTACAGACAACCCTGAGTAGCCATTTACAACTCTAGCGCAACTCAGGGCCAGGGGACAGGCTGGCAGATGAAAGAAATACATCATCCTCTGCCTACATCACATGGATATACTTTGTAAGAGGTTTGCTCTGAGCAAGAAAAGAAGACAGAAAGATAAAATGCTGGCAACCACAAGTGCCTTGTCTACATTATGGCTTCCATCATTGCTAGCATTCCCAGAGCCCATCAGCGTTAGCAATGCAGGGGAATTTTAGCAGAGAAGGTTAAACACGGCATAGAGTGCTATTGAAAACCCCTTAGCCCACATGTACCCTAATCTGTCTGGCCAGCTGGGAGTCTCATGTTGCACTGAAACACAGACATTTTAGCCCTTATTTTCACACAGATTGGTGGAAATGTTTTCCCTGTAAGCTTTCCCAATCTTTATGGAAGACTTTGAGCTTCTGTGTACAAGACATCTTAGACTAACATTTTGAAACTGGGTACATACAAAAGCTAGAAAAGTCAAACTAGCTAATAAATTTCATTTACTTTCTGGGCAGAAAACAAACCATTTCAGAACTACTAAAAGGAATATTTTTAATTTTCATGCAATATACTAGAGAATAAGGGCGAAGGAATTTCAGAAGGAAAAATCAAGCCTTTTTTATACAAAGGGTGATCTGAGACAATCAAAATGGTTGATTCAAAGAAACTTAAAGATTTCCCTTCCCTGAGCTGTTTACAACAAACACTGAAGTTTATTGCAGTTTTCAGTCACCAGTACATAAAACACCATTACCTAAAGCAGGGGTGAGCAATTATATGGGCTGGAGGGCCACTTAGGGAGATTTGGTGAGCAGTCGTGAGCCGGGTGTGCACCTGCTCCCCTCCAGCCCTCAACAGCTCACCAAAACTGTGTAAGTGGTTCTGCCCCTAGGCCTGGCCCTGTCCTGTCACCACTTGGTGATCCTTGGTGATCCGTGTGCAGGGCCCACACAGCTGGGTGGATGGGATGGGGCCACAGGTGGGTGCGGAGTGGCATTGGGGAGTGGCATGGGAGGGCAGAGCCAGGGCTGGGTTTGTGAGGTGGTGACAGCATGAGGCCAGGACCCAGGGCAGAACTGCAATCTGCTCCCCACATACCCCGGCCCACAGAACCGGTGCCCATTGCAGGGATGTGTGGGCAGCGGATCGTGGCTCTGTCTGGCCTGTGCTGTCACCTCCCCATGATCCCAGCCTTGGCTGCGCCTGCCCATCCTGCTCCTAGATGTCATTCGCTATACACCTGTGGCCCCATCCCATCTGCCTGGCTAAGCACACGCTACTTGTGCAGGTTCTGGGCTGGTCTCCATGGAGTCTGAGCCCACCCACTTTTTCTGGTGCCCCCAGCAGTGGGTGTGGGCTGGATGATCTGGGGTGTCTGTGTAGTGGGGCTGGGTGCAGCAGCAGTGCAAGTGACATTGGCAGTGGCAGTGGGAAGGAGCTGCAGCTGCTGGGGCTACCAGGAAGCTGAGTCCAGCCTCCACAGTACCCCTGCCCCACTGCGTGTCTGGGGATTGCAGAACCAGCTGCATGTGCCGTGGCTCAGGCTGCCTCTTGGGCCCGGGCTGGGTGGGGCTGAGGGACCCACTGCAGGCTAGATAAAATCCCTTGGTGGGCCAGATCCTGTATTTTGCCCACCCTGATCTAAAGCCTGCATAATATTCTGTCAGGCTTAGTAGCCTTTTTTCTATGAACATCAGTGTTAATAAAATGTCACGTGCCTATAAAAGCTGCAAAATCAAATCCCACATATGCACGTGTGCAGAACTCCAAGTGGCATTTTTGTACTTCTCATGACTTAGCCAAAGTGGTATTATGCATTCTAATTCCTCTGTGGTAATTTGGCTCATTCATAGATATTCCATTAAATGGAATGTGTTCTTTTTAAAATAGCTAATCCTTCCCTCGCCTCATCTTTTAACACACAATAGGCAACAATCATTAAAAAATAGAAGATGCTCACTTGAACATTGTGCAGTCATTAAAGACAAAATATGATGGCAGCGATAAAATGGGTCTGAACACAAAAGTAAAAAGGCATAAGGCTCCTTTTCCTCTGCTGTACCACCTACCTGCTTTGGAGGAAGTAACAGCTTTCACACAGTCACTGCTAGCCCTAAGTGAGTAGATGGGCTGGGGGTTTACCCTGTTGCACAAGCCAAACTGTACCAGCAGGTATGACCCTGCCTTTTCTTTTACTGGAGCTTTAGAAAATCATTGAGGCAATTTGTTCATAATTTGTTTCCTAGTCTGGTGCTGGCTCAATGCTAGTTTGGACTGCTGCATATTTAGAGCTTGCTCCAATGCCACAATTTACCTTAAAATATTATTTTTAGAGAGAAAAAAGTTCTTAGTGAAATCTCAATCTCCAACCTGGGTGCCTTTCCTGTTATTTACCCCTCTAAATCTGACTGAGAAATTCCTTATAAAACGGAGCACATTTTATACATACATTTTTAAAATGAAAAATATGAAAGTAAACATGAGACAAGGTGTGGGGGGGGGGGAGG
>NW_017728993.1:82485189-82507762 GCF_001723915.1 Gavialis gangeticus
AAGGGGTGGGGGGGGGGGAGGGAGGGAGCCCCCCGACTTCTAAAGCAATTCAGCAAATTGATTTCATTTCACTTTGCTTTTACATGTGTGAACAGAAAACTAGATCTCTTTTTATTCACTGGCATTCGTCTTCCCAGCTATTCACCTTTGTCATTCCATTACAGATTTCCCATGTGCAGTTTTCAAAAACTAAACTAAAAGCCTTCCCTGTATACAATTAAAAACATTTTTTTAAACACAGAAGACAAACACAGAACAAATAGAAAATTGCCACTTCTATAGTCCTATTAAGATAATAGAGAGTGCTTCTCCTTTCTTTGTTTTGCATACATTATTATTATCAGATAGTACAGGTGCCAACACCTATAATTAAGGTTGCCTAATGGTTTGTACTATATGGCCTTGTTTTCAGAATCTTTAATGATTTGGGTTGAATTATTCCATGGTAGGTGTTGGCTTCAGGCTAATGTTTTCTTTATTCCAGGAAAAAATGGTTCAGCTGTTTTCTCTGAAAAAGTTTAGGGGAAAATACATTGTATTGCCCACGTTAAAAAAAAAATCGTGTAACTTGTGAGAAGTTCTAGGAGTCCATGGTTTGGAGCAGAAATTTGAACTGTAATAGGCAGGTTATTTTAGTATTAATAATATACTTTCCTGTCTCTGGAAGATCTTCCCAAATTCGGAAAATTGCAGTTTTTATGTGTTTACTAGAGTTCAGTTTACTAGGGTTTAAGAGTTTGGGGCCAGATGCAAAAGAGCTCTTAGGGCATTTCTATTCTAAAAAGAGCATTCTCACTACGTTCAGCATCGGAAGTAGAGATGCCGTCTTAGTGCAGAGCTTATTGGCATGCACTAAGTGAGCTACATTACCTCCATTCTGGGATGTAGAACATCTAAAATGAACACAGCATCTCAGTATGGTACACCATAATTGAGTGGTATAGCCATATGATCAAGTGCCTAAAATTAGATTAATGCAGGCTTTAAGCATCCAAATCCAAAACTGTAAACCAAAACATCTCTGTTCAATGGCTGCCCAACCCTGGAGTTGGCTAAACCCACTGGCTACTGCCCTTTATGGGCTCACATTCCCTAGGTGCTTGCACTTCTGTTTGTGTTCAGAACTATTTTGCTGAGTTCCATTTTAATCCAGAAGCTGAGCCAAATAACATCGAGATTCTCTGAAGGGCTTGATATGTTAGTCCTACTCTGAATTCAAGATAATACAAACCAGAGGAACCTGATTCTATAGTGATTAGTTCACTTGGTTGGAGGGTGGAATGGGTCCTGGATTTTGTTCCTTGCTTTTAGGTTTATTTCTTTTTTTTCTCTCCAGTTACTGTTTAATATAAAATGCATACATGGTCCAGGAAGCAGCAACCAGATCCCAGGTTTTCCCCCTCCTAGGCAGAGCATCTACTCATTAGGCTACAGTCAGACATCCTCTTATTTGCTTTTCTTTTGACCTTATGAATTTTATATTTTTTTTCTGAGCTTCTTTACAAGTTCTATGGGATGGGTAGAGAAATCGTATCACTGGCAAGAAACCACAGCTTACACCGGGAGTGTCAAACTCACCCCAAGCCATTGCTGGATCCAGACCATAGGGGCTCATTGCTAGCCAGATCCATAGGGCATGTGTCAGATGCAGTGGCTGTGGCAGTGGTGGAGGCTTCAGAGGGGGCAGCAACAGAGATGATGGGATAAGAGACCACAGGCCAAGCAGCCTCAGGGTAAGTGAGTCTGTGTTAGCAGGGTCCTGGATTTTATGGCAGGCACCACCTCCTAGCCACACCCACATATTCCCTGGCCCATGTTTGTGGGCCATATATTTGACTGCCCCTAGCTTATCATATAGCCTAGTCGTCAGGACATTTTCTTGGGAAGTGGGAGATATTGTTTTGACTCCCCTTAGGTTAAGAAGAGCCTATACTCTTTCTGGGTCAGTGGTCTAATACTCATATTGTGAACTCAAGAATATTTGTAGGCATCTACCTACCATAGGGAAGTCCAGGCTCTGGAGCCAGAGTAGATGGAAGCATCTCTGTGAAAGCCCTTAATCAGGTGTCTGAACTCCAAAAAAGGAAAGGAGTTCAATGTGTCCAGTTACCTAGTTCTAAGCAAGTCCATGCTTAAAATACAGGCTGCCTATACATGCTCTTGGAGATGTGTGGGGCGCGTGGGTTGTGTTCTAATTAGAGCGGTTCCTGAACAGCCACTCTAATTGAAATGGCTCATTGTCACATGTATTAAGCACCTCCCCCCCATTTCAAAATGGCTGTGGGGGCACTTTAACAAAAGCTCATTCAATAAGGTTTAGTTAAAAAACCTCCGCAGCCCTTTTGAAATGTGGGGCGGGGTGGAGGGACTTAATACACATGACAATGAGGCGATGCTGGAGTGTTCTAATTAGAATGCAGATCAGACTTGATTAAACGAGTTTGCTCTGACACGTTCTAGTTAGAACAGGAACAAGCACATCTCTAGGGAGTCACAGTTTTTTTCTTAGGAGTCTAACTTTCCCTTTGAACTGTTTGAAAAGCCTATATATACGCCTAACTGGCCTTTGAATTTGGATTTGGATTACACTCTGTGGAGCAGACACCTTAAAGTTACGTGTTATGGTGCCTAACTTAGTTTTTCTTTGGATATGACCATTGACACCTATAATCTATGTGAAACTGACCTGTACATGGTGTGCTCCAGCTCCAGCCTGCAAGTACGCAGGTGGCTTTTTCCTACAGTTGCTAGTCCTTAATACTGGGAGCTGCTGTGGAGCCAGAGAACAGAACTGAGAGCACAGAGACTGCTAGTGATACTCCCTAGTTAGCATCCAGGAAACGTCTTTGGAAATTTCCTTAATCTTTTTTCACTTTAGTTTCCCCCTTTTGTTGTGTACGCATGCCTTGTCTTTGTACTGAGTTCTGTATTCATGTGGAACCTCATTAAAGTTCATGGGCCTACATATAAGCCCTTTGCCTCTGCCCAAATGGAGTGCAGTATGGGATGGAAACTTCATCTTGCAAAGAGAGTCAATCAAAATTTCATACAAATAACAAGTTTTTTTCCATTATAAATTGGCTGTTTGAAGAAATTAAATTGTATACTAAAATAACCCTATGTGAAGTTTTGCTTTATGTGACATTTATTAACAATTTATCAAATTTTTACCAAACTCTTTAAAAAATATCTGCTAACATTCTTGTTCAATTCCTACAAAGCCAATTTTCATAAAGAAAATATTGGTGTTGATAAACAAAAGTGTTTTAAAAATAGTATAAATAACTGATAGTATATTAAATAGAATATTTAATGTATGACATTTTTGTTTAAAATATACAATTTAATAAACAATATTTTGATCAAAGATTTGGTTAAAGTATGACATGCATTTTTGCAAACATGGTACCTTTTAAATACAGTAAAACAGAAACAACGTCAACCTTTTGAAGAAAATCTGCAATTATTTCACAATCAACTGAACTAACCACCTCTTTGGGGCTTTTTATTTATTTGTAATGTACCTAGCAAAATCCTGATCTCAGTTACAGCATCCAAGTACTATTGTAATACAAATAAATGATAGCTAATAATAGTATCTATCATCTGAGGTATCTTAGTTTTAAATGAAATCCACATTCTCTTATTCTAGCTAGCCTTATTCAAATTAATTCTCTAAAACCACCAGGTATGTAACCTACTGATATCTAGCTTAAAGTCTTAATCATACCACAATTTAACTACTATACCAAGCTCAATAAAATTTGGATTTGGGTTTCCATTTCTAATTCTTTTAAAGACATTTTTAAAAGAAGAATTATGATTGTAGTTAGTGATTTGTATTTATAGAGACACCAACTTGTGTAATGAGATAACTTGTTAGATGATTGATATAATTAAAATTAAAATCTGTTACTAACATTACATTTAAAAAAAACCACTTTGGGATTTTTTCCTCATTGTTCAATTGCTGATAAATTTCATCCAGGAAAGAGAACAGTAAGTTAACACATTTATCAGCTGATCTCAGTAACAACCTGGGGTGGGATGAAAACACCAAAAGAAGCAGTAGATGATATTATTTAAAATGAGCTTATGTAAGAATAAATATATAACTAAATTGACTAGTTAATGGAGAAACCAGATTAAAGAGAGAAACTTTTTTGTTCATTCTCAGAAAGCACATGGGAATATAGTAGCTGAAAATAAATAAGACACATTTAGCTTTTGTAGGTCTACATCACCTTTTGTCAGTTAGCCATTATTTTTGATTTGTGGTATACCATTACAAACCAGTAAAGGGCAGCACTAACCAACTGTTTTAAGTAACTAAAACATTACTAATTATTTTTGCAAGTTTTAAATAATGAAAACAGCTGTAGTTTGAGTGCATTTGCAATTAAATGTGTTGTCTTGTTAAGATTGCTGAATAGCTACTTTAAAAGTTTTCTGTAAACCCTAAAAACAGAAATAGTAAGGCAACAAATTAGAATCTTACTTTAAATGAACAGTAAAAAAGGGTATTTCTTGTACTCAAGAGCAGAATTTCCTTAATTTAGAGTGTGGTCTCCTTAATTGCTTTATTAGGTTATGCTATAAAATTGACACAGCAGCACTATACAGCAGGACTATATCCTAGCATTTACAAAGGTAAATTCTCCATTCTAATACAAGAAGTTATTTCAGAGTTTTAGCTTATCCATAATGAAATATACATATTTAATTGGAAAAATAAATGAAAACCTCTTGTGATCAAAAGAGCAAGTGAGATTGAAATATTTGACATCAGTGTAAAAAATCAGAGAGAGAAAAATTGTATTGGAGCTTCAAGTGCTTACACTGCAGGCAAATGATGTATAGCCCTTGCATCTGTTCAGAGTTACAATTTTCAAACTACCATATTTACGCAAATACAAGGTGAGGTTTCTCCCACAATCAGTAGGAGAGAGTGGGGGTGGGAGATGCTGGTCTTACATTCACATACATACAAACCTCATTAAATACATATCCTATCACTAGACTGTTGCCAAAAGCAGCATAGACTCAGTAATAGAAACCAGCTATAAAGCTGATTAAATAGCCAGCAGCCAACATCAAGCATAACTATAAACATATGACTCATATTAGGCAAGCATACTGATGGGAACCTACAACAAGAAGAGATTAGTACAGCCCATCTGAACAAGTTATATGGTAGTGTTCCATTTTACTCAATTCTCCCAAGCTCCAATTCTTTTTCAGGTCATGGTGAGCCTCTACATTGCATATATTTTGACTTCTTCACTCCCAGAGGTGAGCTGCACTTTTCTATCCCATTTCCAATGATTCCTGTTTCTTCACTAGCCTTAAATGTCTGGCAAACATCATTAAGTAGGGCCTCAAACAGTTTACCTAGAATCCTTCTGCCACCCCCTCTCTTAGCCTATCATTTATGATTAGTGTAGCCTTGCCCTCCATGAGGTGGACCCAGACCAGGTTGCCCTGCAACTCATCTTTATATAAATTTTTGGAATATCCCAGGACTCGTGGCAAGAACACCTGGTTCCAGTCATGAGTGGAGGATAATTAGCACATTGATCCTTTGTGGGGGAAAGAGGGGGTGCCTTGTGTGCACACACATACTGAGCAGTGTTGAACTGTGGGGTCACCATTGTCTGAAATGCTGTTGACTCTGCTGAGACACAGCCCAATGAACTATATGGTAAATTGTAAACCTTTTGACTTTGGATTAATATCATGTGTAGTTTCTTCTATATATAAGTAGGTACAAAAGTCCTGCTTAAAATTGTTTTTATGGAATACCGGTGCTAAAACTTGCAGCAGTTTCAGGAAAGGTGAAATGCATCAGTTCTGGATGTCCTAAGTCTATAGGTACCTGCCTTTATACAAATTATTACAAGTATATTTATTTCAAAGTCCCTTCCACGTGCTCAGGAAGAATAGGGTGTGACAGTAAAGAGGGTTAAGGGGCTGCAGAGGGCAAAGGGGTCACCTGACTTCCCCTTTTCCCCCGATTTATTTTTCCTGCTGTAGCAGTGGGAGAGGGAGAATTCTAGGAAAACTTCTGAGAATTAGATTAAAGACATGGAAATTTATAACAGATTTATTTATTTTCTATATATAGAATCAGATTTTAGGGGAGTTGTCTTATATTCAGGATCAGCTTATATTTGAGTAAATATATTTGCTCAAATTAGCATTTCAGTGGTATCTTTGTAGTTCCAGTTCTGGCACATGGTTATCATTTCCTTCTATGTTAGATAAAGGAGACCTAAGCCCACATCATGGTCCCAATTCTGTCCACTAGGGCAAACTTCAACAAACATCAGCTCTATTGGAGAAGGTGTGTTGCACCCATGAGACCATCTACCTCTACTTGGGACCTTGGGAGGGAAATTAATAGAGCCATTATTGCCTCATGGCACCTGAAAGTAAGTGTAGACTTAAGATGCCACAGGAGGATATGTGACAGCCTGGGCCCGCTGGAACTGTACTTTCCAATAATGTTATCTAAATATATCAAGAGATGGCTCTGAGGAATAGTGTGTCCATCTAGATTCCTAACCTCTTGTGGAGCTTCTAGGATTCACAAGCCCTTCTCGTTTATATAGAAAACCAATCCACAGAAAAATATATGATAAATTCCCCATTCAAGAGCCCTACTGTGGATTTGCCCATGGGAAGGGCCAAACTTACCTGTGATTATTACATCTCCTTTTCCTTTTTTGTTTAAACAAGCATGCTCGTGTATTAACTAGGCAGAAACATCAGTATAGCCAGCTTGCTTTCATCTGCAAATTCAATATAGCCAACTGCTGGGAATAAAGTTATTAAAAAAAGATGCTAAGAACATGTTGTAATCAAAAACTTAAATGAGTTGTGCATAATCTATCAATTGTGGAGCAATATACGGGTGAATGGGCAACTGAAAACACACTACCAGAGGTTACATTTTATCAAGCAGAAATGGTGAGGCATCAAAACCAGTACACTGTAATGTTCATTTATCTGAATGATGTTAGAAATATTCTGAACATTGTAAAAATGAATTCTTTCTTAAGTGTTAAAGTTTTCCTCTCAAGTCTGTGGTACAAATCTTTCCATTGCACACTCTGTATGGTTCTGTATATCTAATTTCCACTGAACATGAGCCTGCTAAATATATAATACTAGTAAAATTTGCAACAAATATGAAGGAGGGAGTAGAAAAGAGAACTTTGCTGCTTAAAAGAATGAAATTATATCCTTCTCCTGCAAAGCCTGACTAAAAAGGGAAACATAGTGAGTGCTATAGAGAGAAAGGTATCTGCCTCCAGAAGCTTCAGTAAATAGTAGGGTTTAATCCAGCTTTTCCTCTGAATTTCTTTAAGCAAATTCTTGAATACGGGCTAAGTAAAAGAGTCTATTGTCCTCTGTTATAGACAAAGGGTATGGAGAGATCTGCCTGTTGCTTCTTTGCTCGTAACTCCTTCCCAACATAAGACTGAGGTTTGGTGGTGTGGCCTTCATAGAGCCTCTCCTGATGGTTTCAACTCCAGGTTAGTGTCTAAATCAGTTACATAGGGTGCAAAATACTCGGGCTGCCTATACATGTGCTTTGGGAGGGAAGGGGGGTGCATTTTAATTAGAGAGGTTCCTGGAGAGCCACTCTAATTAAAATGTTGCAGCATCCCATGTATTAAGCTCCCATTTAAAAATGACCATGGGGCACTTTAAAGCTCATTTGGCCGCACCCCATGGCCATTTTGAAACGCTGGGAGGGAGGGGGATTTAATGCACGGATGCTGTGGCAATGCTAGATACTCTGCATTTTAATTAGAATGCAGAGTAGACTCACTTAATCTATAGGCAGCCTCAGTTTCTAAAATGAAGCATGGTAAATGTTGTGCCTACGTCAAATTTTTATGTTTTTTGGAGTATTAAGGCTTCACTTAAATTCCAAGAACAGTTCAGTTATTACTACTTTAAATGTGTTAGAACATAAAAATCATCCTTGAAAAAAGTTTAGTTAATCCTCCAAGAGGGTTAAAAAAAAATCCCATAACATTTTTAAAGGATTTGAGGCTGTAAACCTTTTCTGTCTAGCTGATAAACAGATCTTGATCTGTGATAGAATAATTTAGGATGTCCAACCAGAGACAAAGCCAGTTCTTGAAAGAGTAAAATAATACAGGCAATAAATGTAAGTACAATGAAGGTCCCAAATGACATTTAAGTTTCATATAGGTACTCTCACAGAAAAACCATATATTAGACCAAATGTTGATCAGTGATACTGACAAATCTGTCCTTTTTATTATACATATTATTGCTTTCTATTGCACTGTGTGAGACTACCTGAACATGGAATTAAAAATTAGTCTGACTTCCATTATCCAACTTGCTTATATCTCTAAGAAACTTTCTGCTTTCTTTTAGCTGTAGGTTTGTGAAGCACTGTACAACCAACATTCATGTGGAAGTAGTGGCTTATATTGTGAAACCTGTCAATGGGACGAAGAGATGCAGCTGAATCAAATCAGGAATCAGGTGGCTCCAGGCAAGTTTGAAGCTAAGTGCTGGCCCTGAGGCAACAAGGTATAAACAACTAGAGGTAGAACTTGGAGTCCATCCAAATTCAAACCACATATACACGTTCAAAAAGCCAGGGAAGGAATAAATTAAATTACACAGTTTTCTCTATGCAACCTAGTTTAGATTGGGAGTAAACAGTGTACACGTTTCTCTTTGCCGGGGGGATGTGGGGGAAGGCTGCAGGCAGCCTGTGCTGGTGGAGACCTGCAGGTTGGGGTGCTCCTATACAACTCCCAGCATGTGCTGTGGGCTTCCTGCCAGAGATTGTCATGCACAGCACAGCACCCAGGCCACACTTGATTGGGTGCCAGCCATGGACAACTAAGCCCCCAATTTCCTGCCACCTCACTGCAGCACCCAGGGAGTCCTCTGTGCCTTGCCCAGAGGCTTCCAGAGGAGCCCTAGAGACTCTTCCCTTTTTAAATGTATGTGCCTCCATGTCCCGGCCTGTGCATACCCTGACATAGCACCTCACCACCCATGTCCGAGACCGTAGACCCAAGAGCTGCAGCATATCCTGCTTGTCACCTTGCATGACTCTTGCTGGATGCTGTGGCACATCATGGATGGCCATCTGGACATGATCCAGTAGCTGATCACCATAGGATGTGGCTTTCTACCTTGGAGCCAGCAGCCAGCCACATTGCATGAGGCAACTATTGCCTCCTGTGCCCACCAAACATCCTGGACTGAGCCACTGACTTCGATGTGGTTGACAAGGATGAGCCCACCCATGATGCTATGGATGCTGGGGTGCTCTGGCACCACTTCCAAACCATTGAGTGCCAGTTCTGGGCCTGTGCCACTAGCAGTGATTGGTGAGAGCTGATCATCCTGAATAGCAGGGATGACAAACAGTGGGTCCAGATCTTCTGCGCATGCTGGGCCACTTTCATGGACATTGTCACTCAGGTGGCTCACACATTGCAAGCCAGAACATCAGCACGTGGCCACCCCTCACTCTGGAGTAGTGGACAGCCATTGCTATCCTATAGCTGACCACCCTCAGCAGTTTTTGTTACATCACCAACCAGTTTGGTATGGGCAAGTACATGGCTGGAGAAACCATATGGGAGGTGTGTCTGCTCACCCAGAATGTCCTGGCCAACCATTTCATCTGCCTTATCAACCTGCAGGAGGTAATTGCTTGCTTCCATGGATGGGTTTCCCTAACTGTGTGGAGGCCATGGACGCATAGGCAGAGGGAGAAAAAAATATTTGGGGGGGCTGAGTGCACGTGCGCCCCTCCCCATCAGGTAAGTCTGTGGGGGAAGGAGGGGGGCAGATTGAGGCCCCAGCACTGAGGGATGGAGTGGGGCAGGGGCAGGGGCAGGGGCTGGGGTGAATGGGGCCCTGGCTGAGCTGGGCTGGGTGGTGGGACAATTGGAGCTCAGTCAGCTTGTCTAGGGGCATGGTGGGGGGGCTCCCACTGCTGTGCTCACCCTGGTAGAGGCCCGGGGGGGACATGCCACCCCACTCTGTGCACAAGGCAGAGGTGACTGCTGCTGCACACTGGGCTTTGCTCCCTGATGCAGCTGCCCACGAGTGGCACAGTGCCACATGCCTGCTGCCACTGGGCTGTACTGCACCCCCTGCCTGCCCGGCAGCAGGATGCACATGGCATAGTGTGGCTCTCAGGGCAGCAGCAGTGGCAGCAGGGAGCAAAATCCAGTGTGCAGTGGCAGCTACCTCTGCCCCACACACAGATTGCAGGACATATGCCCCCTGGACCTCTGTTGGGGTGCGCACAGTGGTGGGAGCCCCTGTCTCCTGCCCCTGGACAAGCTACTGAGACTCGGATTGTCCCACCACCCAGCCTGGCCAGGGCCCCGTTCACCCCAGCCCCTGCACCTGCCTCTGCCTCACTCCCTCCCTCACTGCTGGGGTCTTGATCTGCCCCCCTCTACAGTCCCTTCTCTTTCACAGAATAGATTGATACTTGCCTGCCATTCTGGGCAGCCAGTGATCCACACACTGGACTGTGATCCTGGCTATATATGCAGGATCACAGCCCTACCTTTGCTGCAGCCCTACCTGCTCCCCCATGTTTGGGGGGGCTGAGATCCTTTAGCCGCGGCTTATGTATGGATGGTACCCACATCCCCATCTTCTGCTTCCTTCAGGCTGCCTGGGCATTCATCAACTGCAAAGGCTACTTCTCTGTCATCCTGAAGGGTGTCATTGACCACCAGGGCTGCTTCACCCACAACTTGGCCAGCTGGGTGGGCAGAGCCCTAGGAGCCGCACAAGGTGGCTTGGGTCCATCCTTGCCTTGCATGTGGCCAGGATGCCTTTGCACGCTCAGTGCACAGGTGGCCTCAGGTGGGGACCTGGGCCTCGGAGCCACAGAAGGCAGACTGGAACCCTAACAGCGAGCAGCATTCAGAGCCCTTGGTGCCTGGAGCGGGGCATAGGCAGTGAGGGGATAGGCGGCTCTGCAAGAGCCAGAGGCCTGCATCTGCATCTGCATCAGCAGGAGGAACCCCCGGCTGGGATGACATGGACCACCACCTTGCTCAGAGGAGCTGTGAGTTACTGGGGAAAGGGTTCCCACAGGGGAGGCAGCCCTTGGAGAGTCATTTAACAGACTGAGAGAAGGGGCTCAGTCAGGCCCAAGAGGGGATGGGAGCATTGGGGACTCCCCTTTGGGAATGGTCTCAAGGCTCCCAGGGTGACACCAGGGAGTTGTAACTCTCAGGGGTGGTGACACTGTACAGCATGTGTGTACCTCATATTTTGTATTTTAATGCGATTTGTTATGTAACCCTAGTATATGGTATATGTAGGTACCTGTTCCATTGAATTCCTTGTTAGTACTCTTCTTGTGGTTTGATAAGATTTACTGCCAATTGCGCCTATATTTTAACTGTTTTATGGACTTACCTGTGCTTACCTATTTCAGACCCGTTACTTACTTGTGCTGGGCTCTGGGCTCATGGCTGGTGATATAATCTCCTGAACACTAATCATAGGAATATAATCTTCTATGTAGAGTGCATATTGTATATATTCAATAATAATATTCTGTTTGGATTTTGTATATCTCTATCATTGGATATTAAATAAAACTGCATATAGTTAAGCCATCTTTTTGTCCTGGCCTGACTCTGTAGAGTATAGAGGGATCTGGACAATAGCACAGATCCCTCTCACAGCACTCCTGCCTGGCCACCCATCCTTTCTAATTGGAGAAGGGAGCACAGACTTGGGTGCACCTGGGTTACAGTATCTATGGTAAGTCCTCTGTTTTGGCTCTTCCCTCACACTGGGGCTGGGAGCTGTGCTGCTACTCTCCACTCAGCACCACAGAGACCGTGGTTCTGGCTGTGCTGCAGGTGGGCAGCAGGCCCCTAGCAGTGCTAGAATGGATTGCCAGGAGCGGTTGGGTCCCTCTCCAGGAACTGTGGCAGGCACTTGCTCCTCTCTGTCACAAGGTCCAGGGACCTGGGGTCCTGCCAAGGCTTGGACCATCCCTGGAGCAGGTAGAGAGTGACCGCTGTGGTGAATGCTGGCAGAACTCTTAAACTACCACCTTCCACTCCATCCTTCCCTCACAGGAGAGACATTTCATCACTGTATCTGTGCAGGAGCAGCACCTTGCTCCAAGATTTCCCCCGTGATAGTTGGTTGGGCCCAGAGGGATGAGTTTTACCACTAGTCCTGGGGAATACCAGCCAATACACCCTGCTCCTTCTGCAGGATGTGGTCCCTTAGGAGGTTTTCAACAGCTTGAGGGAGGCCATGGGCTTTGAAAGCACACAAGGGAAGCCTGTGTCGCCATTCAACATGAGAGTCCAGCTTACATGCTACCTTTGGCGCTGCCATGATGAGCTGACACCTACAAATGAGTTCATGATCTCCACAACTATTGGCATTATATTGAACTTACTGTGACCTGACTGAGAGAGATTCTCACACCTTGGTTGCCTAAGAGTCTTGCTCTGTGCTGACCTTGGCTTTCCAACACCGTTCTTCTGCTTTGAATACACCAGGATGAGGTGGGGTGGGGATTGCTTTGCTTTCAGGGGTTGAGGTGGGATGGGGACATGATTGCGGAAGGGAGTGGGTGGGGGACAGTTCCCGTCTAGGGTTGGTATAGAGTTGACTGGCTTGCACAGACTTTCCCCAGGGATCAGACCAGAAGGGGAAGGGGGTGCAAGAGTGATAGAATGCTGCTTCCAAGCATCTTTGGATGCCCAACTTGGGAGGCGCCCTAGCAGTGTGGCTGGATTGGCTGAGATAACATGGGACTCCCATATGGGACTCCTGCCATCACATCAGTACTTTTCTTGGATTGAGAGGGAGGGAAGGAAGAAAGGGGGGAGAGGATTTTTTTGTTAAGGGGGATTTTTTTTGTGTTCCTGCTGTACTGAAACTCTAGTGGTTCTCATAAACAGCTGCATGTTATCTCCTGTCCCTGACCCCAGTGTCTTCTGTGCCACCAGGCTCCATGATGCTTTCAACTGGGGTGAAGTGCAGAGTGCAGGCACTTGTACTTGTTTTTTACACTGTGCCTGCAGAGCTCAATAAACTCTTTTAGTGCCTTTCTATGGGTGCAAGGGAGAAGTGTGGGGGGGGCTGTTTCACTGACAATCCTCTGGGAAGCTGGGCAGTGGCTCAGCTTCTCTCAATAGCTGAGCATGGGTCTGAGAGATAAAGAGGGAAGGGAGGTGTCAATGAGGCAGTTTTAAGTTCCTATTGAATGGGAGATGGGCTGCTAATACCCCAAAGCTGGGGGAGGGGGCAGAGGGCTTGGCATCTTGTCTACACTCCAGGAAGGGAGAGAGGAGAGGGGAGGGTTGACTGGTCCTCCCAGTGCAGAAGACATAAATCTTTTGAGCAATTAACAACCTGAAACCCCACACTTTGAGCAGTCAAGGTAGGGTGATTCGCCAGTCTCCCAAGCCCTTCCATGCACCGGGCCCCCCTTCTGGAGAGGGCTATGACAATGAAGATGGCCTGTAGCAACCATTTGTTCTCCAGGGGCTGGGGGTGGGTCGGAAAGAGGTTGTGGGTTGTGTTCACTAACCACGTTCTGGAGACAAGCTTGCATAGATGGCTTTGGGTTAGTGGGGCATCACCGTGCCACTACCTCTCTGCCTCATACCTACTCCCTTCCCTTTTTCTCCTCTCTCCTCGAGGGGCTTTGTGTTTTCCTTGGTGCCTGGGTCCCCATCATGGTTGCACAGAGTGGGGTAGAGCTGTATTGTCCTGGACCTCTGGACATTCTCACTCAGTTCTAGAGTCTTCACCAGAACTGGGGGAAGGGCTGTGCATGGGTCCTGTGGGCAGCGGTTCAGCAGTGGCCACTGTGCTAGAAGTCAGGGGACTGGGAGTGGGGAGGTGGGCTCTTTGTGCATCTGGAAGAGGGGCACTGAGGAGCTGTTGGAGGAGTGGGAGAGGAACATCCTTGGCAACTGTGTTGGAAATGGTGTCCTGGGGGTGGAATATTAGGCCACAGTCCATGGGGTTGAGGATGGGGTGGGGGCTCCTGTGAGGTGGAGGGCACAGTTTTGGGATCCTGGTTCTGGGTGGCAATGGCCATGGCATCTGAGCTTTGTTCCTTCCTGCATGCTAGACCATAGCCAAGAAGATGTCAAGGGAGGTCAGCTCCAGCTGCAGGTGCACCTCTGCTGCTGAATCCTACAATGCTCTGGGAACCAGCACCAAAGGGTCAACCTTAAGGATTACCGCCAGCAGCAGATCTTGTGATCCTGGCCCCTGGGGACCTGTTCTTGGGGTGTCCCAATGTCCCAGGGCCTTCCTGTTCCTTCTCCTATGGTAGGATCCCTGCTGGTGACACCTCTTGCCCCCCAGGGATGCTGTACATGTGAGTGGGGGGCAATGGCCATGTCTGTGATGAGGAAGCAGTACAGTTCCTCGTAGAAGGCCATGCTGCGCTTCCTGTTTCAGGACGTTTTATTAGCATCATACATGAGCTTGTATTGGACCTTCATCTATTTTATCTTGCCCCAACAGTGCACCCTGTCACTGTTGTGGGCCCATGCTTGCATCTGTTGGGCAATGCACTTGAACATGTCCCTGTTGCAGTGATGTTTGCAAAGCTGGTCCTGGGTCTCCTTCCTCAAATGGCAATGAGATCCCTCATCTTCCTGTGGCCCCAGTTGTGTGACAAGGGTCTTTCATGGTTTGTGGTGGTTTCCATGGGGTCTCAGGGACCACAGGTGGGTGAGGGTCCAGCTGTGAGGAAGTAGATGGATGGATGGATGGATGGATGGATGGAATGGTGGGTGTGTGTAAGTGTGGGTCCTGGAGAGTGGCTCTTCCTCTCACTCTAGCTGGGTGTGACCCTTGCTCCAGAGTGACCAGAGCTCCACTTGGCAGGGCATCCTTATGACATTGAACTTTTCAGGAGCTTCCACCAGACCCTGTCATGATACTGGTAATGCCCTACACCTCAGCCTGGAAATTTCCAGTGACCTCTATCTGCAACACTGAGGCAGCTGGTCATGTCCCATTTGCTCCTGTAATTTCCAGAGGCATCTGCCTGCTTGCCCCAGTTTGGATGCTCATTGCAGCCCTTCCCTGGCCCTAGTATAGTCCTGGAACCTGTAGCTGTGGGCCAAAAAACCCTTGCAACACACCTGGTGTACCTGCTGACAGTGACTGAGCCACAGAGGTCACAAGGTTACCTCCATGGAGGCCCAGCCCCGTTGTTCTTCCCCAAACCATCCCAACCCACCAGAGGCAAGCTGCCCACACTGGCTCCTGCTCAGGAGGGGACACATGTCTATGCTGGCATCTGGGTCAAAGGGTGCCTGGGTTTGGCCTTTGAGATTTGTTGTGTGGGTGCCAGGGTTGGATTATGTGGGGCTGTTCCTGAGTGTGATGATTCTCTTGGGGTCAGGGTTGGGGCCACAGTGTATATTGTGGGGTGCTGCATGATGGGGTGTTGGGGGTGCAGGGACATAGCTTGGGGACTCAGGTGCTCAGGTTCCAAGGCTCATGTGGGGGACACAGACACTTTATTCCTCCCTCCCTGCCTGAGGCTGACAGATGGCTGGAGGTGGGGCCAGGGAGAGGGGCTGTGCTTGCTCAGTGCTGGGACAGCCTGGGGGTAAGGCCTGTGGGTGCTCAGCTGGATAAGCTGAATGTGGGCTGAGTTCTAGAGTGCTTCCCTGCAAGGGAAGACTATAAAAGACCACCCTGTGAGGGAGGATTATAAAAGGCTGGGATGCTGGAGGACAGTAATCTAACTTGAATAGATAGAGGAACAGAAAACAAGTTGGATACATCAGTCTAACCTGAATTGATCTCAGTTGAGCACACATCAGAAAAAGTCTATCTTAGGTCCCTTGCACCATTTTTAGACTGGTCTATGTGCACTGAACTTCTGTACAGTTTAGATTGATCTACATTCACTTAGACCAGTCTAAGCGTAATGTCTGTATGTGCTCACAGTTAGTTCAGAAGAATTCAGAACCCAGCAAGTTCACTTGCAACAAATCGTTGACCATAGAACAATGTATGGAGCCAAGCTGGAAACAAGGCATTATTAACTGCACACATTTAAATGGTTGGCCAAGTCAAGCAATAAAACTAGTCAGGAAGAACTGTAAAGAGAAATGTTCTAATACAATGTAATTCTACTTAAAAAAAGGTTTTGAACAGTACTTTTGGACAATGAGAAAAATACCTAAATGCCAAGGGAGACATCTGACATCCACTGCAATCAATGCTAAAACCACCACTGACTTCAAAAAGTAAAGACCCAAAATGTCATTATTTTGAAGAGCCGCAGGCCCAAATTACACATATGAGTGCATCTTCATCCCATATTTTGCAGATTTGTTTGAGATCTGAGACCAGATCCCAAGGTGTTGTGAAATGACATAGTTCCACTGACATCAGTTACATTTAAATGAGTGAGAATATTGTCATCAGTTTCCTGGCCTGTCTTGCTGCAAAATATTATCAGTGTTTAATTCATACAGTAATCTACACGAGTCCATGCAGTAACTTTTTTAGTGTTGACCATGCATATCTTTCTGACTCTCCATTCTGTGATGGCATTCTTAGTTATTTTACCCAAACATAAAACTGGTAATTAAAATTATGTGAGGACCCAACAGTTGGTAGCTGAAATGGCAGAGCACAAAGAATTTAGTCAACATATGTGGGAACATAAACTAAAGTGTTTGTTCCCTTTTTTCATATTGTTTGCTTGATTGTAGAAATCATAAATTGTATCCAGAACAGAAATACCATGTCATTTACTTGACTAAGATATAGTACATTACTGTTTGTATAATCTATTCATATAGCATCATAAATACATTATTTTCTATTTGAATATATTTAATACTATGGAAATGTATACTGTTTACACAGGAAACAAAGACAGTCCCTGTTCTGCTTAAAATCAAAAATGGCCATATGGAGAGAAGATACAATGGGAACTGTTACCAGACAGAAAGATAGAAAGCAGGAGAAGAAAATATACAAAACAAACGTATGGGACCGTTTGGCTGATGCAGTGTATATTGTAATTATTCCTGCAAATGCTTGTAGGTAACTTCACTTATGGAATAATTTCATGTTAGTTTCTAGATGTTTTTATTTATTTTAAAAATGAAATTAAAATACAGGCTTCCTTGCAATTACCACATCAGATATTTTACAATAAGACTTGCAGTGTTTTGAGTCCTGTCATGTCAAAAGTCAGTGGCTGAAGTGCCGCTTGCTTGTGAAAAAGTTGACCCACAGAGGCTGAAATAAACTTGCCTCAACTCCTATTTTGCATTAGAAATTTGTGCTCAAAGGTTGGAATCTGAAACAGTTAAAAAAATTGGCCCTATTTTGCTTATTGCAGTAGTTGAGAGCTCAAAAGATAAGCATTTCTCAGCATGAATAACTTGAATGTGTTTTAAAATAAAGCCATTAAAAACATTGTTTTTGAATACAGTTCACAGTTTATTGATGCTGAGTAGTGCAAAAATTGTGAGAAAATGCAACTAAGTGTCATTTTGTCATTCGACCATCTTAGAAACTGTGATTACAGTCTGGAAATGAATAATAAACAATGTGTGACTGAAACTGCAGGGAATAAGCATATGTATGACCAGAAGTGCTGTCTTATATGCTAATTATGACTGTTAACATTAAAAACACAGTACAGGGATGAATATCTGACCATAAAAACAACTTTTATTTTATGCTCTCTTCCAAGTCTTGGATTTGGTATGATAGGAGGATCAAAATATCTGTCACAGATGAAGATATCAAGTAAGCTTTTGAGGTAAGGGCTGTCTCTTTGTTGTGGGTTTATACTGTTTAAGTATCTTTACACAATACTACTGCTAGTTCTACTACTAATAAAACATGGGAACCCATTTGTTGATGTATAGATCCAAGACTTTTTGCAGGATGTCCCAGCCTGTACATGATCCAAAAGTCCTTTCCAGTCCTATGCACATTTCCAAATCCATATGTTATCCCCATCTGCTAGATTCTGTGGGCAATTTTTTCATCTTCCCCTCTGCAGAGTGGATTTCAGAAATTCCTAGGCTACAACATGGATATTCTACATGCAACACCCACGTGGCATATTCTAGAGAGGTCTACACTGTAAATCAAAGAGACCTTTTCCGCACATTTGAATTTGTGTACGGCTCAACAGGGATTTGAAGAGCTCCTCAGCAGCTCCACGACACAAGAGACTTGCCTCACTCAGCAGAAATCTTCAGGTAGTGTAGCTTCACCACAGTAACTCTTGTCCCACCTTGCTCCCTAATCAGATTCTGGCAGAGGCAGTCTAGTCAGGGAAAGAAGTGCATACATGTGTGTCCTTGCTTCCTGGTTATTCTAGGACAGGGAAATGACGCTGATTGAGGTAATTTTACTATGTATTGGGCAAGTACTCCTATGGCTTTAGGATGTGGAAGAAGTGAAATTGTGTGTTAAAGCGCCCTTGTCATGTCCCTTTCAGCTGTACTGAGCACGCCTCATCCATTGTTCCAAATACGTATGTCCTATTATCAATTACCTGAGCCATCTAGTCTCCCTATTTTTTGGAAATCACTCTGATGATTAAATCACTATAGAATGTTAACACCATTATTTTTTTATAAACCCATTGTAGACTCCCTTCCATTATAAATAAATTGTATTAACTTCAGTTCATATGAAATATTTATAAATATTATGGAAAGGGCTCACTTTTTGTGCATAGTTATTAGACATTTTATATTATAGAAGGTTTCAAATGGTCAATTATGTAAAATTATGAGAATACAGACTCAAAATGAGGCTTATGTTCTTACTAGGAGAGAGACACAAAACCTAGATTCCAACTGGGTTCAAGAAGAGTGACATATTTTATGTTTCTTAATTATCTTCATTTCCCAATTGTATTGCTGTTGCAAAGACTCAATTTACTATGTGCCAATGAAAGAATAATATGTAGAGATGAGATAAAAGAGTTTTACACTCTTGCATTGTGAGAATGTAAACTCAAAAAGGGGCAGAAGATTTTGGATCATTGAACTGAATGCTATTTAAGAGTTTTGACAAAATAAAACACACAGCTCTAATATGAAAGCTGGTGGGAGTTAAGCACACAGGCCAATGGTTTCAATAGGAGTTGAGCACCTAAATAGAAATCAGGTGCTAAAATCTCTCTGAGGATCTGGGTCCTAGTGCTTACCTTTGTACATGTCCCCTAAAATGATTCATAAAAAATGAATAAAAACAGTAATAGTGGAGCTAATAGTTCATCAGCAACACATTATTTTCTACAGTGAAAGGAGGCAAGGTCAAATAATACAAAAACAGGGAGGAATTTTAAAGTGTTCAAGTATGGGCCTAATTCTGGTTCCATTTACCCGAGCAATTCAGAAGAAGAAGTTCTGGCTCCATTTACCTGAGCAATAGGAGCAATTCTGCTCTTATTTCTTCACAGAAGCAGAAATAGGTCAACCACAGTCAGCATTTCTGCAATATAGATGGTAAAGGCCCAATCCAATGCCCTTTTCTGTCAATGGAAATCTTTCCATTAGGTCTTACTATTGACTTCAGCAGGTATCGTATAAAACCACTTAATCTCTACAGGCATTTTTACATGTGCTCTGGGAAGCATGGGGGGGGCACTTTAATTAGTGAGGCGTGCTGACTAAAAGCACCTGAGTGTCACATGTATCAGCCCACTGTGCTGAAAAATGGCAACGGGGCACTTTGAACTAAAGCTCATCAAATGAGCTCTAGTTCAAAGCGCCTCCCTGCCATTTTTCAGCACAGTGGGATGATACATGTGATGCTAGAGTCTGCTGGTGCGCGTTACTTTCTGTGATCCATACAGCTCGATCAATCGAGTCTACTCTGACTTGCTGGATTCCCAGTGCATCAGAATATGCTCCCTGCATGTGTGTAGGGGCCCTATATTACTACATAATTCTAAACATTAAACAAATTTTTTTTATGGAGCATTTTTTCAAATTCAAACGCACTATATTTAGAAATGTAAAGCTTCTAAAGATAAACCCTAACCTCCTCCATTCCCATTTGGGTAGTGAGACCTAGCTGTAATTGAACCAATACAGTTACACTGAGCCATGCTGGCAGCGCTGAGAAAGGCTGTTCAGGCAGACTGTAGGTCTGCAGGGCACAAATCTGGAGGAGCTTCTTGCTTTCCAGTACACAGACTTGTTTGAAGAATGGGATAAGAGATAAACAGGAATAGTTTTTCTGTAACTAGCAATGGAAAGCATAGCAAATATTTGCTTGGGACAAATATTTACAAAATATTCCTCTCTGTTAAAATATAGATCTCATTTTCCAGAGGTTATTTGTGAAATTTGCTACAGAGTTTGAAAATATACTGTCTCCACTTTCCTTAGTCTGGATGTACATCATAACCTAACTAGGCTCTTTCTGTCCCACACTGACCCTCTAAGAATGACTTGTGCAAAAGTGGACTGACAGTTTTTACAAATGCATGCCTGAATAAGATCTGTCAATAACTATTCATCAATGTGTCTTACTGGCCGGGTGTTTTCAGCTTGTGCAGTTCCTGTAATATGTTGTGATAATGTTGGTTCAAAATAGCTATGGTTCCAGTCAGTTCATATTAGCTCTAAACAAGGAGACAGATCATACTAAGAAGGAAATACTTGAACTAAAACTTAGATACTCTATATGCACTGACTTTGGAAATGATACTCTTTGTGAGAAGTTCTCCTTTCTCTGTGGTGAAGGAGAACTTCTAAGAAAACATGGTATGCGCAGGATAAGCCTGTTTTACCCAAATGCCTTTAATCCAAAACTTCCTCCTAGTCAAATGTAAGTTATGTCCCTAGTTAGAAAGAATAATTAATAACTTGCTTAAATGTTTGTACAGCATCTTGGAGCTGCAAAGTGCTAGCTAAATGCTAAGTTCTGTTCAGTCTGTCAGTGATGACATGCTCTGTTTATCCATACAAGTTGCACATCCCCAAAACATTTTGGATAAATTGATTTGTAATCTATACTTCCTGTTGAAAATAGGTTTTACTGGATGGAAACCAAGCATTATAAGAGACAAAATCCCCTAGCAGCATCCAATCCAGTAAAATGACAGCATAAAGTAAATAATTTACAGTATCAAAAATAAATTTTCTAAATGTTTTGAAACATGAGAACAATACTTCAAGAGCGATCCACTTCTATTACTCTAATCAGGTTATTCTATTGATTTTAGAGACATTTGCAAATGTTATTAGACTAGTACTTTCTTTTGACTGTAGTTAAGGGGCAGACAGTATTTTCTGCTATAAATGTTTATGAGTGCATACTTTGGATGTTTTAAAATCAAATCAGGATAAAATCTGTCATAAAAATAACAACTTCTTTCTTGCCTTCTCTTACCAATATCATCTTCTCTAAACCATGGTCCTGAAGGAATTGCAGCAAAAGCTATAGAGGAGATGAGGAGAAAGGGAATCATAAGATCTTTTCAATGAACTTTCCTATTCACAGTGAAGACAACAATGACTTTATGAATATACCAGTCTTTCTCTCATACCAGTACTCACAGCTCTCTGGGACTTGCAAAGACTAGAATTCTCCATAAATTTTGTGTCAAAGCTGTCAGACAATGCCTTAGCAAGTAAAGTCATTTTTTCTTGTAACCATAATATTCTGCAGTGATACAGTGCTTCCCAACCCCAAATGCTTCAGAAACTTTACTCATGCAATGTTAGAGTAAAGGTCATATATTGTGACAGTAAGGAAGAAGTTATTTTGGCTAAGGGAGCTAGAATAAATTGATGAGACGTTTTATAACATTTTAATATCCATGTACAGTAGACAAATACTTCAGTTCTTAAGATATTGTCCTTGAACTGTCCCCCCTATCCCAGAGGGTCAGGAAGAAGTGTTACTTCATGGTCAGACTGGTATGGACTGTGTGGGTTTTTGCCTTTCTCTGTAATGGGGACTGTTGTCCTCTTCCTTGGTTCTCTCAAGCATATTTTAACAGCCCTTGTAGCAGCAGGTCACTGGCCATGGTTTTTTTCTTGCTTTACCTGTGGCAGATTAGGATGCTATGCCTTGTGGTTGTGACAGGGTTAGACAAAGATTTGTTTAGCAGGTAGGTGCTTGGACTAGATTGGGGGGGGGGTCAATCTTTTTGGCATGCATGACACAAATTAGTCTGGCACCTTCCTTGAATGCTGCCCAATCTATGGATCTGCTTTCTGCTCCCTCCTCTGTGCTCCCTGCCTGATTTGTTTCTGTGCTTTCTGCTTCCTCCCTGTCTGATCTGCTGCTCTGCTTTCTCTTGCCTGCTGCTGTGCTGTTTGTCCCCTCTCTGATCTGCTGCATTCCACAAACAGAGGCTGCCACACTTGTGGCACACTTGCCACATGTTGGCCATCCTTGGACTAAATGACCTCTAGTCCCTTCCAGCCCTACTTTTCTATGTTTCTATGATAGTTTTCTGTTCCCTGATAAGTAGTGTAGAAGTAATTAGCTTACTTGACTAGAAAAACAGACAAAGACCAGA
>NW_017728993.1:82512762-82513603 GCF_001723915.1 Gavialis gangeticus
ACACCCTGAATAAGCCATTCCTGTATGAAAGACCTGTATGAATTGAGTTTAAAGATGGGGGAGCGGAGAGTCTAAAAGACATACCGGCTCTGCCAAAAGGGACTCCAGCATTGTACATGCACACACACTATGGCCATAAAAGTTTGAAGTTTCTAGAGAAATGGAATTGGTATACCAGAGATGATCTTAGCCGGCAGTTTCCCCTGGAGGGAACATGTAATTTAAGTGAAATTGTTCATCTCCACAGAGAACTTGAGTTAAGAAGTAGTAATATGCCACAGACTCAGTGGGACACATTTTTTGATTAATATAAAGAAGCTTCCAAAAGATGTTAAAATAATAAAATAAAATAGGAAAATAATAATAATTAAAAAAAATCAAAAAAAATCTCAAGTTCGGAGTCTTAAAGACTCCCAAGAGAAACTGAAATCTCAGATAAAGGACTGAAACAGAAAGGGGCACCAAAAGGGGGGCCACCATCAATAGTACCATCAGCACCAAAACAACTTTATCCACAAATAACAGAATGAATCTGCAGAAGATATAACTGATTTTCTTAATGTGCCACCCCCATATCAGTTCCATGCACAATCTGAACCTGAAGAAGTCCAAAGTAACCAAATAGACTCTTCTGGCAGGAATAGCCTACCTCACCAAGAAACTGTCACTCAACAACAATCACCTGTCCCTGGGACATGCCCACATCCACCGAAGACATGGCGATTGTCTCCTGAAATCTCAACCCCCTCCTCTTGTTTAAGGTCTGGTACCCAGTATGGTGCAGCCCCTTCTTTAAAATCTAAAAAGGCTCAGCTTATGCCTTTACGCCAACTTCCAGGGC
>NW_017728993.1:82514391-82514794 GCF_001723915.1 Gavialis gangeticus
TGTCCACTATTTAGGTCATGATATTTCTGCTGGAGAACGACTGCTTTCCTCTTCCAGAACAGAAGCTATTCTTAAAATCCCTAGACCAACTACTGTGTCCCAAATGCATACCTTCCTAGGCATGGCTGGTTACTGCCGCCAGTTGGTAGTTGGCTATGCCTCTATAGTCAAGCCGTTGCAAAATCTGACTCTTGTTAATACCCCTGAGACTTTACCCTGGACTTCAGAAATCGAAGCCGCTATTGCTTCTATTAAACAAGCTCTGTCACAAGCTCCTACCTTAGGTCTTCCCAATTATACTAAACCGTTTCTTCTTTTTTGTCATGAAAAGGATGGATTTGCACTTGCAGTACTTACTCAGACACATGAAGACAAGCACCGTCCCATTGCTTATTATAGCTCT
>NW_017728993.1:82514839-82515052 GCF_001723915.1 Gavialis gangeticus
CTATCTATTGTTCTCCTAATGGTGTTTATTTAGATGTCCCCTGTGATAACGAGATAGCAGTACTTGCTGCTTTAGCTAGCTCACCTCCTGAACCTGAGTTCCCTGGTCTTTCTGTGTTGCAAGAAGAAATCATAAAAGCTGGCCCTCTGTTTCTCTGGTCCCAGCATGCTACTGAAGTAGGACAAATCCATACTGCCCAACCTGTAAAAATGA
>NW_017728993.1:82515063-82515754 GCF_001723915.1 Gavialis gangeticus
GGCAGCTCTCCCCAAAGAACCAGGTGAGCCATGCCATTCCACCCTGCCTGGAGTTTGGGTCCATATAAAAGTCCATCAACAAAAAAAATCATCGTTGGAACCTAGCTGGAAAGGCCCATTCAAGGTACTCCTGACCACCAACACTGCAATAAAGTGTCAAGGACTCCAGACATGGATCCACGCTTCACACAGTAAGAAAACATCAGCTTCTACAGACTGGTAGTGAGCCTAGCGCCTGCCAGCAGGAGAGCCCAAGACCAGTAGTGAGCCAACTGCCTACTGGCAAAGAGGATTTGCCACTACAGAGCGAAGAGGATGTGCCCCAACGACACCACTATGCCCTTGAGGACAGGAAAAAGGCCTCTACCTAGTTCCCGAGGTGGAGTTGGTTAGTCGTGATTTGGATAGTTCTCAGTATTTCTTTTTGGGTCATCTTATATGAAATTGACTCATCAGTTATAAGAAACTCTGTAAACCAAACTACACTTCTGCACCGACAAAGAAGATCACTTCATGAAAATGTGTTCTTGTCTTTAGTTAATCAAATTGGAATAGATTTAAATGTTTCTCATTGTTGGGTATGTAGTCATGTCCCTATCTATTCTACTGGAGGAATACCCATGATACCGGTACCCTTGAATGCAACTCAGATGCTAGCCCCTTACTATTCAAATTTTCATGGGAACGAAAC
>NW_017728993.1:82520754-82522933 GCF_001723915.1 Gavialis gangeticus
TTGTCTTTAGTTAATCAAATTGGAATAGATTTAAATATCTCTCGTTGTTGGATATGTAGTCATGTCCCTATCTATTCTATTGGAGGAATACCCATGATACCAGTACCCTTAAATGCAACTCAGATGCTAGCCCCTTACTATTCAAATTTTCATAGAAACGAAACTTGGCAGAAAGTAAGTTGCAACCAGTCTGACTATGTACGATTAGCATATGCCACTCCTGGAAAGTTCTGTTGGACCTGTAATAGATCTCATGTTGCAGTAGAAGTCAGTAAGTGCGAGGTAGAATTTAAAATAAATGGTGCTTAGTTTTCTAAAGGCTATAAATCTCTAACTTGTTTTAAAAAAAAAAAATTAGGGAATGTAGAAGTAATTAGCTTACTTGACTAGAAAAACAGACAAAGACCAGAAGCGCTGATACTGCCTAATTCAGTTAAATGTTCTGAGATAAGGAATCCTGCATACCTTGGGTTATTGTTAGGCTATCTTGATATCTTGCCCTGTGCATAGATAGTTTGTTTAAGTAAAATTCCTTAAATTTCTGTGTAATTTACTATTGTTTTGTTTCTCCAAGGTGTATTCTATCTCTTTCTCTGTCTTTAGTATAAATACGCTTGTAAACTTAAAGGGTCTGAAAAATCCTTTGAAACAAACAAGTGGGTGATTCCCCTTGCTGGATGGAATTCTCCCTGTGATCACAGTATAGCCTTAAATAAAGAAAAGCTGGCTCTGTCAGTTCTGATTCAACCACAACGTGAAGTTTGATTTCTTCCACAGTAGCTGTTAGCAAATGGTATAAGCAAGTGGTGTTCAGAAGACAATTTCATGAGAACTTGGCCAATAGTTTCTTCATGTATTATTTTGCTCTACTCCAAAGGAGCCACTGTGATCTAGTAGCCAAATACATCATGGCTGGTAGAACTAGAACAGACTGTTCAAGTCATCTCCTTGATCTGCACCATGGCCCCCACCCCCACCAACATTCTGCTAGAGCACTCTGTACATAATTTCTACTAATGCCTTACCTAGTCTGCTCTTGAGTAGTTTCAGTGACGGTGCCTCCCCTGGGAGTCTAGTCCACCATGCAATTGCTTTTACTTTTAAAAAATGTCTGGTCTAAACTTTTCCTTTATTAACATCAGGGTCCTTTGCCATGCTACTTGCTGTGACCATGATTAATTCTCTTCTTTCATGTAAATTATTGCCTTAAAAAGTATTTATAGTCTCTGTTCATATTTGTGGCAGGGCACTTGGGATGCCTACCACTTTAAAAGGTTAGGCAGCCTGCAAAGCTGCTAGCAGGTGTGGGCCAAGGCTAACTGGGAGTCAGCTGACCCAGGGAGCTTGCCAATGACACTGAGTCTGATGGAGGGAGTCATCTTACTTAGGACGAGGGCTGGGCTTAGAGCAGGTAGAAGCCAGCAGTAAGATCTGGAGCCTCTGAGACAGAGCCACCAGTAGGAGGACTGTAACTCTGGAGCATCACCACAGAGAGGACAGCTGAAGCAGTCTGGGGGTTTGGGGATGAACTAAGGGGAGGAGGATGTCCCTAGGGACCCAGGAATGGGATCATAGCCTAGTGAGAGACCAAGAGCGTGGGATCAGTGAGGGTCCAGAAACCCTAGAAGGGGGCTTAAGTAAGTGAAAGGAAACATCAATTGAGGATGCCATCTGCAAGTCATGGGGCATGGTGTAGGGAAGGAACAGAACCATGCAATTAGCCCATAAGGCAGAGACCACAAGTACCTGGTGGTCATTTGGAAGAACAATTTAGGAAGCCCTGGGACAGTTTCCGTCATTAAAATAACAAACATCAAGTCATGGTGGATGACTAGAAGGGGTGATTGCCCACAAAGTGAGGCCTCCAGGGATTCTAGGGACTTCATGGCCACCCCAGAGAGGCATCCTGCCACAATATTGCCTAAAGCTTCTCTTTTTCTAGACCAGGGGTTTTTAGGCTAAATGCCAAAAACCCTGCAACCTGGACTTCATAGAATCATAGAATCACAGAAGTTGGGTCGGAAGGGACCTTGTAGATCTTCAAGTCCGACCCCCTGCCTGGGCAGGAGAAAAACTGGGCTCAAATGACTCCAGCCAGGTAGGCATCAAGCCTCTTCTTAAAGACCCCCAGGGTAGGAGCCAGCACCACTTCCCTTGGAAGTTGGTTCCAGATCCTAGC
>NW_017728993.1:82523350-82531987 GCF_001723915.1 Gavialis gangeticus
ATTTTGGTATCATCAGCAAATTTAAACAGGTTGCTTTTCACCCCATCATCCAAATTGCTGATAAAGAAATTGAACAGCGTGGGCCCAAGGACCGACCCCTGGGGGACTCCGCTGCCCACTTCCCCCCAGGTCAAATATGACCCATCCACCACCACCCTCTGAATGCGACCCTTCAGCAATCTGCAATCCGTCTGACTGTGTAGGCATCAATGCCACAGTCACCTAGTTTTTTAATGAGGATGGGGTGGGAGACGGTGACAAAGGCCTTGCTGAAGTCCAGAAATACTAGGTCCATGGCGACACCTGCATCCAATGCTTTTGTGACCTGATTATAAAAGGCAATCAGGTTGGTGTGACATGACCTGCCCCTAATGAAACTGTGCTGATTGCCCTTGAGCATCATCCCTGAAGCCGACCCATCGCAGATGTGCTCGCTGATGATCTTTTCAAAGAGTTTCCCTAGGATTGAGGTAAGACTGATGGGGTGCTTGCAGCAGGTGGAAGGCAGGATGAAAACAGCTGCAGAGTAGGGCTGTGTGATGGTAGTGGCTGCACATGCATCTTGGGCCACATGGTGGGGAAGGGGCTGGGGTTGCACTGCCCCAAACCCCCTCCCCGCAGTATGCCCCAAGGTACATGTGTAGCTGCCACTGGCTAGAGAGCTGGGCCAGGGCTCCAGACCCTGGTGCATCAGTTGCAGGCTCCTGGTTGCTGCCACATCATCCTGGGCTCTGGGCAGCTGCTGCCTGCCATGGGGCCCAGGCTGCTTGCAGCGGGGATTGTAGCCTCCCTGCCACTTGCTGCAAGCAGCTTGGGCTCTGTGGCCAGCAGTAGCTGCCCAGAGCCTGGGCTGGCTGTGGTGTGCTGAGCAAAATGGCCTCATGTGTCATATTCTGGCATGTGTGCCAGGGGTTGCTGACCCCTGTTCTAGACAGCAGTTCCCAAACTGTGGTACTTATACCATCAGTGGTACACAGACGACATGTGAGTGGCATGTGGAAGGCTGGGGGGGGAGGTGCTGCACACATATAGAGCCCAGACACAGCCTGCTGTACACAGCCCGCTGCACATGGCCAGGAACACAGCACTATGTATGGAGCACCACCCAGCAGGTAAGTGTGTTGGGGGGAAAGAATGGGGCAGATTGAGGCTCCCACAGTGCGGAAGGGAGTGGGACAGAGGCAGGGGCTGGAGTGAATGGGGCCCCAGGGTGGTTGGTGGGACGGTCAGAACTTGGGTGGCTCATCTAGGGGCATAGGGGGCCTCCCCATGATTGCATGTACCCCTGGGGCAGGCATAGGGTGCACGCATCCGGGGGGTAGGCATGGGGGACACATGCAGCAGCAGAAGATCCCCCACTGCTACTGCCTCCAGAGCTGCGTGGGACATCATGTGCCTCCTGCTGCCAGGCAGACAGGGGACACAGTGTAGCCAGCGTGTGGAAGGCACATGGCATCCTGTGTGACTCTGGAGGCAATGGCAGCAGGGCATAGAGCCCAGCGTGCAGCCCGCTGCTCCCCAGAGGTTCTCTCCCCTTGGGCTGGCCCACACCATTCCCACAGCAGGGCTGGCCCAGAAGGGAGCGGCCTCTCCTGAGGTGGCCTGGGCCTTTCCAGGAGTGTCGGGGGGGCGGGTCCTGCCACTGTGCGCACCCCAGGGCAGGTATGGGGGGCACGTGTCCTCTGGATTTATGCACATGGTGGAGGCAGGCTGCCCACTGTGTGCTGAGCTCTTCCCCCTTCTGCCTCCAGAGCCATGCAGGATGCCATGTACCTTCTGCCACCAAGTGGGTAGGGGACACAGTACAGCCAGTGCACAGAAGGCACCTGGTGTTATGCGAGGCTCCCAAGACAGCAGCAGCAGGGTGTAGAATCCAGTGTGGAGCAGGCAACCCACCTCTACCCTATGAACAGATCCGGGGGGCACATGCCCCCCATGCCTGCCCCAGGGGCACATGCAATGGCAGGGAGCCGTGCCCCGTCCAGCATGTCTGGATGCTCCTCCTGTGGCTCTGTTCCATGACCTGCCCCAGCTCTGGGTCCCCATTCACCCCAGCCCCTGTCCCACTCCCTCCCTCACAGTGGGGACCTTGATCTGCCCCTCTCCCCCTCCACAGAATTACCCGGTGGGTGCTGTGTCTGTCTTTACATGTGTCTGTGTCTGTCTGTGTTAGCATGTGTGTGTGTGTGTGTGTGTGTGTGTCTGTGTGTGTATCTATGTGTATCTGTCTGTCTGTATGCCACGCCCAAGCTACAGACCCCCAGCCCTGCTGCTACCCCTCACTCCTGACCCACAGTAGCCTGTGTGGGAACCCCCTCTCCTTGGGCTCCACACCCCCCACACACATTCACAGCTCCTCACAACTTCACAAATCCCCCCCACAAAAACCCCACCCCCACCACAACCATACACAGTACCTGCATAATTTTGGGTTTTCTGTGCATAATTTTGAGTTTTTAGCTGTGAGATTAAAATCCCAATTAATTGTGACTAATCTTTTTAGTTGTGCAACTAATTATTTTAAATTTTAACAGTTTTATATGGCTACTGTAACTGATAAAACAGTGTTTTATGATTATTAATGGTTTTGATGTTTTAATACATAGTCTGTTACCTATGTGTATGAAAAAATTGCTGGTGATACTTAAGGTTGTATCATTTTAAATTGGTGGTATGCAATCTGTTTAGGAACCACTGTTCTAGACTATATGCATTTAATTGCCTTAATTACCCTTCATGTCTAATTAACTTTAAAATAATTGGCTTTTTTGCTCTAATCTCTATTTTCTCTGCTTCTTCCTGATCTGTGGAAAGCAGATCACAGGAAGTATTATGGATGTACTGGGTTGGAAGTGAACAATCTTGGAACTTTACTTTTCCATGTTTGTGTTCAGTCTGTGCTGTGCGCATACCTACACACTAACAATAGCTTTTGTTTATTTAACAAAAATGTAACCTGTCTTCACTAGTAGGAACCCTCTCATTCATCTTTTCTATGTGTCCATACTAATAAAGTTGCATCTCATATATCTTGTTAGTCACATCACAAACACTGACGTGCAACCTAATACTTTAATTTCAATCTGTCACTTTATGTAATTCCTCTTAAAATGCAGACATTGTATGCTTAACACCTGTAAGTGCTGAATCTGTGGTCCCTTGGCTTTCAGGCTCAGTAGCTTATGCTTGTCATACACAATATCCAGGGTATTGTTCCAGATTCTTTTAACATTCCCCAGCCTGAACTGTATCTAACAGTCAATCTCTCTGGCTAGGGACAGACATTATACATAAACCAGTTTAAGTGATCAGAAACTGGTTTAAACTTGTAACAGAACAGATGTTCAGTGCACATAAACCAGTTTGAAAATGACTGAAACCAGTTTGAGATAAACCTGGTTGAATGTAGACTTGACTGATTTGGGTCAAACCAGTTTATGCAATGTCTGTCTCAGACCCTTTACTGGTTTAAGATAAACCAGATCCCCCAGCATTCCAGCATGCTCTCTGGGCTGGGCGGGGCTCTCTGCTCCACAGCAGGGCTCCCCCCTCCCCTCTGCTCCCTGGCTAAGATTTGTAGCTCTGGCAGAGATTTTCAGGCACAGCAGGGTCTGCTGGCTTCCTTGTGCCCTACACCCCTCACTGCTCAAGCAGAAAATCCCCACTTCCTCCCTCCCATTTCCCACAGCACAGACCCCAGCCCCAGGGACCCTAGGCATGTGGTATGCTAGCTAATGCTGAAAGGTGTCTGGGTGTCTCTACAATTTCAGTGGGAAAGGCAGGGAAACAGAACAGGGCTTTTGGAGCTAATCAACAGATCAGCTGGTAAACAGTTTAAGAAGTTTGAACTAATGCAGAGAGGCCATTGTTTTGCTAACCGGGTGCTAAAGACTCTTATCAGCTTCCAGCTAGCTTGCTTGCCTGTCAGTTTGCTGCAGACAGTATGACAAAGCATGAAGGGAGATTGAAAAGCTCTGTATCATCAACAGATGCATGCACTGCACACCCCTCCCCCCTTGCCTCAGAGTGCTAGCCTGAGGCTGGGGGGCTGGCAACACTCCCACCCCTTGAGCAGCCAGCGGGGAAAAGTCTGGGACGGTGCAGGCAGACATCCGTAATGAGAGAGTCCTGCTGGGGCCTGGCCTTGTTCCCCTCAGCTCAGCTCCCTGAAGAAGGGAAGGGAGGGCTGCTCTAGCACCCCCAGCTTCTAGCCTGAGGCACTGCAGGCATGTGCCTGAATTTCCTCAGTTCAGAGCAAATGTCTGTCCAGTTTAAAACCAGTTTAGCCTAGTCAGGTTAGACTAATCTGCAAAGATTGAATCAATTCAGGCTCAGGGTTTTTGAATGTCTGTCCCTAGTGATTATCTTCTGTAAGTCACTCACCAAGGTACTTTGATCCAACTCCATTGATCTGTTTGTCTGGTTTCCCTATGGCACCTCTACTTAGCCTTGAACTCCATCTTGTGCACATCTTCATCCCCATTTCTGCTTAATAGGTCATAACACTTTACTATTTCACACACATCTTCTTAGGAGGATGTATTTATTGCTATGTTATTTGCTTATGAAATCTTTTCCTATCAGGCTTTTTCTGTAGAAGTAAATCATTAATGTTCTAAACAGTATGGACAGAATTGAATTCTGGTGCAGTCCAACTTTACTTCATAAGGCTCCTATATACATACAGGGAGCTGGCTCCAACATGCTGGAGATCCAGTGCATCAAAGCAGACTTGATTAATTGATTAATTGAGTCTGCTGGATCAAGGAAATAAACGCGCTCCAGCAGACTCTACCGTCACATGTGTTAGCGTCCATGCTCTGAAAAATGGCAGTGGGGTACTTTGAACTAAAGTTCATTCAGTTAGCTTCAGTTCAAAGTGCCCTGCCACCATTTTTCAGTGTGGGAGACGCTGATACACATGACGCTCAGGTGCTTTTAAAAGTGGTCACTAATTAAAGCATCCCCCTGCATCTCCTGGAGCATGTGTAAAAATGCCCAAAGGGAGTAGATCCTCAGGCACTTTCCTCAGTGCTTGATAAGTTCTTGCCCACCTAGTACCTTCAGACTTTGTTTTCTTTCCTATGGTGTATATCTTATATATAATGAAGTTTCACTTCTTACCTGACTCAGATTCCCACTGTTGATCAAATATTCTTTTTTTGATTAGCTATGCTCTTGCTGGCAATTACCAAACAACTGGGTTTTTTGTGGTGTGGAACTCCTTTCTTGAGAATTATCAAGACGCCTAAAATAGAGAAATTGTTATGCCTTGGATCCTAATCAAAGGAAGAAAGAAACAGTTGTCTAGAGTGTTTTATGACCCAGAGGACTACCTAGGAATGATATAATCATAGCTAATATGCAAAGCATCTGTTTGCTAGATAACAAAATGATGTAGTGATGACATTGTGGAAAATTTCCTTTCTTTTTTAATAAATATTGAGATTCATTTTTCACAGAATACTGGGCCAAATCCCACTGTCATTTACATCAACACAGTATCATTAAAATCTATTGAATTGCACTGCTATAAATGTAAGCAGAATTTGATCCACTATGTTTTGTCTAGTTCAATAGAATTTAATTAAAAATAGTTGTTGATACAATATTCCATCACATTACCGTCTGGTGCGTATGTGTGTGTTTAAGAAATGCTACAGTACATACTGTATTGGTAACACACTTACTAAACGGCATGGGGGTTTCCAGAGCAATTGCTTTTTATTGGAATCTACAGTAAATAGTAGAATAAAACCCTCAATAAAAGTTGTTATATAGCTACCCATAGCACAGTAGGAAGCCTTATGGGAAAGCAGCCAGCTTTATTTTCCAATTTTTAGTTTTTCCAGTGGATATACAAATTTTTGGAGTTTGGTAATATAGATAAAACACTTCAGATAACTACTTCTTTCTGATAGGAATTTTGCCTGACTACGGAGGTTTAAGTAGGGTCTTTAACAAACACCAGAATTGTAACTTCATTAACATAAGGCTGTTCAGGCAGAGCTGTGTTCCATCCAGTTCTATTCTGCTCTTTTCTGTGTATGTCCCATAACCTTTTTGGCTGTAAACAGATTGACACAAGGGAAACATTAGGGATGAGTATAGGGAGAGGGGGCTGTATCTATGCTTATACAAGCAGCTAAATAGAGGGTGCAAGAAGAGACATTCTTCCTGGCCATCCAAGTGGCTATTTTTCGGTTCATGTCCATGGCATTTTTGGCACTTACACACCCAAAGAATTCTACTCCTGGACATATAGCTCTGCATGTGTGGAGAACAGTAGATGTGCCTGCTGGTACGCACAGACTGGGCACATGCTGTAATAGCTGGGGCACATATGCATGTAGCTTGTGAATGCATAGTGTCCATATATGTCCCATACTGAAATCAACCAAAACCCATGACTACTGGATGTAGACTTAGGAATGGAGAACGGCTAGAGCAAGAGAGCCTTCCTGTCTTTTCCCCTCCAAAAAGCTAGCAGCTAGGGTACTCCCCTGGTAAGCTGAAGGACCTAGGTTCTAGTCTTCCTTCATCCACAGGAGCTTGAATGTGGCTCTATCTGACTTTTCAGCACAGCACCCAAATCACCACAGCAGAGGTCAGTCATTATCCAACCCTTTCTTGGGCACTCCTCTTGAAGCTTGAAACCCTCGGAAGCTTCAGGAGGGAGGTATATGGCACTAGGAAGAAGGGAACGAGCAAGACTGTGCTGCTCAGTGAGGTGTCTGCTCTCCTATGGTGGAGGGCCTGGGCCCTTGAATCCAGTGAAGCTTCTGACTGCACTGCCTGTAGGAATTTCAGTTGCACTAGGCTGTAGTTATGCCAAGGCATAGTAAGCTATGGTGCTGCAAAGCAGTATGGAAGAAAGGCTCCTGACCCCTGGTTGACCCATTAAGAAAGCAAAAAAAATAAAAGTGTATTAATGAGCAAGAAGACATTGAAGGGAGTACAAAAACAGCAGCTACAAATGTAAAATTTAGAACTTACTAGTGAGAGTGCAGAAGCGTGAACGTGGCAAGCAAAACAAATAAAAATGAACATCTTGACAGAGAGAGATAAGTTTGGGCACAAGATGGAGTGGGGTACACAAGTCTAAATATGCATGATTAGAGGGCAAGAAAAATAGGCCTTATGAAGAGAGGCTGAGAGCCATGGGACTCTTCAGCCTGGAAAAACGCAGACTCAGGGGGGACCTGGTGGCAGCCTGTAAGTACATCAGGGGTATGCATCAGGATCTGGGGGAATGTCTGTTCATCAGAGCACCCTAAGGGATGACAAGAGCCAACAGTCACAGACTCCTGTAAGACCGTTTTAGGCTGGACATAAGGAAAAATGTCTTTATTGTTCAAGTCCCCAAGGCCTCGAATAGGCTTCCTCTAGAGGTGGTGCAAGCACCTACTCTGGACTCCTTTAAGAAACGTTTGGATGCTTATCTTGCTGGGATCCTATGACCCCAGCTGACTTCCTGCCCCTGGGGCAGAGGGCTGGATTCAATGATCTCCCAAGGTCCCTTCCAGCCCTAATGTCTATGAAATCTATGAAACCTGGCCCTTGTGTCCAGTGAGGTAGAAGCTTTTCACTGCACTGCCTTCATCTATTTTTTCCAGTTGCTATATTAGTGACTTGGCTTCAAAAGAAGCACTAAAGAAAAGATTAGGCAATAGGTGACCTATAGCATGGTGGTTAGAATGAAAGACCCAGGTTGAAATTCCCTCTGGGTGTGGGGATCCAAGATCCAAGGTCCTCCAGATTCCTATAGGAGTGCCATAGCCACTCAGCTACTAGGGAGTATGGGGGAAAGATGGGAAAGTTTTTTTCAAAAACATGTTTTGTTAGGCAGAAGGCAGGCATAGGGGAGGTTACAGCCTACTTCATCAGGTGCTTTAAATGGACTTGCCAAGAGCATGGGTACTAAATAGAAAGGAATAAAGTCACTTAAGTACATAGGACTGGGAGAGGGGAAGAAAAGGAGGTAGCAGTGCTGAGAAAGGAAAAAGTAGGTTAAAGAGATCAAAAGTGATAAGCAAAGCAGTTAACCTACTAAAGGATATAGGTGTTATAAAATAGGGCTGTGCAGAGCAGGTAATATTTGATTTGACAGCCATGTCGAATATTAAACAGGGTCCCACTTTGATTTGCTGTCCGCTTCGAGTCGAAGTGGGTACGCTTCGACTCGAGGTCGAAGCTCAGTCGAATATTCGAGCTGCTTCGACTTCCCCATAGGCTACAATGGGGAAGGTCAAAGCAGGCTATAATTTTGGCATTTCATGTCTGAACTTGATGAAACATGCAGGAATGGTAGCTCCTGAGGAGCCCACAATGCCTGCCAACTTTCAACAAGATAGGTTCAGGGAGTTCGGAGAAACAGCACCCCAAATTCTTGAGAGAAAACCTCCTGTGACTTCTGTGTGGAAAGCCACAGGGAGCTCAAAACTGCAGGCTTGCTCGCCCCTGAGGAGCCCACAAAGCCTGCCATCTTTCATGGTGATAGGTACAGGGGTTTGGGGGAAACTGGACCTTAGGCTGCTGACAGACAAAACTCGTGATCCAGGTGGAGAGAGGAGGGCGGCATTCGCTCCGTCTGCACCTGGCACTTGGGGACCCCCAGCAGCAGGAGGTTCACCTTGA
>NW_017728993.1:82532273-82543539 GCF_001723915.1 Gavialis gangeticus
GGAAGACTGGCTCGTGGATGGCAGGCTGGGTTCAGGTAGTGGATCCCCCTGTTCCACTTCCCCCCACCTCCGCTGTTCCACCGCCATCACTTTCTTAATAAGTACCTCCCTCCAGTGACTCAGTGTCTCGCTGCCACATATGGTGCCCTTCACCCTTGGGTCAGAGATGGCAGCCAGCATATGCACTGTGATGGACCCCAAGGGTTCAAGCCTTTTCCTAAGGCCCTCCTTCAGCTGCCTCACCAGTGCCTGCACATCTGGTGAAAGCGGCCTGCCCCAGCCAGGAACATTGGCCCCCAGGAAGCTCTCCATTTCACTGCGGAGCTCCTTCACTATGAGAACCACCTGGCTGAGGAAGGCATCAGCAGCACTGAGGGTCTCAGTGGTCTCGAGGAAGGGCTTGAGGACCAGCAAGATCTGGGAGATGGCATCCCACTCAGCTTTGGTCAGGGGGGGCCGCTGATTGCAATCTCCCCAAGCAAGGCCAGCTCATGGATGGCCTTCTGTTGCTCCACCAACCTCTTGAGCATCAGGTACGTGGAGCGCCACTGAGTCTCCATGTCCTGCATGATTCTGTGCTGCGGGACATTTAGGTCTGCTTGTTTGTGCCGCAGCATCTTGTCCCCCTTGATGCTCTGGTGGAAGTAGCCCACCACCTTCCTGCATCTGGAAAAGAGCCTGCTGGTGTTGCTGGTGCCATCACTGGCAGCCCTGTACCCCTCCAAGGCATCCCTCACAATCAGATGTAAATTGTGTGCCACACAGTGAATACCAGCAAAGTTGGCATCATGGACTGCCTAGACCATATTGGCCCCATTGTCAGTGACCATGAAGCCGTGGGTGAGCTCAGCCTGCCAAACACCCAGCCACCCCTGCACCATGCGGTTCATGGCCCACCTTATCTCTGCTGCTGTGTGGGACTCATCCATCACCTTGGCATGAAGGAGAGCCCACCGACAGCCTGACTGGCCACACCAGTGCCCTGTGAGGGAGAGGTATGCATAATCTCTACCCCCTCTGCTCCAGATGTCCAAGGTGAAGTGTATGGTCACCTGTGGACCTGCCTTGTGCAGCTCCTCCCTCAAGTGCTCCCTGCATGCTTCGTATAGGGAGGGCACCACCGTCCTGCTGAAGGTGGTGTGTGCAGGCATCTGGTAGGATGGAGCCAGCAGTGCCAGGAGCTGTCTGAACCCTGGCTGCTCAAAGGTGAAAGGCTGGCCATCCAGAGCAAGCATCTCCCCAATGGTCTGGGTGACCTTGCTCGCATTTGCAACTGGTCCCTTTTGCCCCCAATGTTCCAGGGTGTCCTGCCTCTGCTGTGGGGGATGGGGGCTGTGGAGCAAGCGGGGACTGTTCCTGTGGCAAAGGGGTGGTACCTGCGGAGATGATTCAGCATCCCCGAGGTGGTCATGCACTTTGTTCCTTTGCCCTGGCTGATTTTGGCTCAGCAGTGCATGCAGATAGCAAACACGGGATCATCTGCCAGCTTATAATGATCCCAGACCATGCTAATACTAGGCCTTTCCCTCTGGCATGCGGGTGCATCTGTGGATGCTGCTGAAGTCTCCCCCTCTTCAGCAGTCAGAGGCACAGCAAGAGAAAGAGCGGACTCAGCTGAGCTGCTTGCCTTCACCTGTACAGAGGCACCTTCTGAAGTGCCTTCCGGGGAAGACCTTGTGGCTTGAAAGGAAAAAACCTGAGGGGTGTTGAGTACAAAGTTGACTGATTCCCCCTCCGTCCCCAGAACTTCCCTTGCCAGGGCACTGAGATCCAGATCCAGCGCCAGCTCTTCTTCTGGTGCGGGAAGGCTCAGCATAGGCAGTGACACAGGGGTGGAGTGCGCTGCTGTGCTGGTTGCAGTTATGGTGGGAGAGGTTGTGGCTGCTGTGTCTGGGCATGAGAGAGTCTCAGGTACAGGCAGTGGCTCTGGTGGCACCGCTGCTCCCCCCTCTTTACTGCTTGTAGCAGCCTCATCCCTTGTAGAGGGAGGAAAGAGGCTGCGTCTGAGTTTGGTGGGGAGAGAAACTGCAGCTCTCCCGCTTGCAACCTCTCTTGCTCCCCTTCATGCAGGCTGGCCAGTGTGGCCACCTGCCTTTCCACCCCACTTCATAATGCGTGCCTTCATATGTAAACTGGAACCTCTAAGTGTGCTGTGTGCCGCAGATTAGATTTCTGGATGTTATGTAAATGTGTTTGTGTGTGTGTAGATAATATATTGAGAAGCACTGGTGTGGTGGAAAGAATGAATGATGTATAAAAAATATATATATATATAAACTAAATTCCTATATATAGAATAGATCCTACGGTACTACTAACCCTATCCAATATAAACGTAAACTAATATGAAAAGTAGTTATAAAATAAAAGCACCAAGTTCTCAGAAATCCCTGTTGCTAGCATTGCAAGCAGGGAATCTGTTGAAGATCAGGGCTTCCAGCCATCGTGGTCTGATGCAGAGGCGCTGGAGAACACCACCAGCTCGGAAACTGACCCCAAGGCAGAAAGCAGGGAGCTGAAAAATTGCCGCCTTTTATGCATTTTCTCTGGCCCTCCCCCAGAGCACTGGGACTGGAAGGGACCTCAGAGAATGCTGACAGGTCACTGGCCAGCCACACGTGTCAGCCATGAAAGCACTCCTTCCCCCTCTCCCTCTCCTTCCCCTTATTTTCCTTTTTTTGTCCCCCCCACAGGGAATCCAGTGTAGGTAAGTCAAATATTCAACCCTTGTCGAATATTTGACCCTTGTCGAATATTCGACCCGCACTGTTAATATTCGACTTGCACTGTTAATATTCGACTTCCGGTATTCGATTCGACAGCTATTCGACCAGCTGCTATTCGACTTGACTTTCACTTTTCAAGGTTGAAAATGCCGAATATTTGTCGAATTGAATATTAAGTTGAATCTTTGCACAGCCCTATTATAAAAGCTAGTCCTGGTAATGGGATATGACTCTAGAGACGACACTTAATAAAGTCCAGTCTGTGCATGATTTCTTTTGTGTTCAGATTAATTTTTAAAGTTCGATTGTTTAAGAACAGTTACTCTGAGGTCAGTGATGGAGGGAGATTAAAGTGCTCTCTGCTGCAGGTGTCAAGTTAAAGTTAATTCTGCTTTTTAATAATCACATATATTCATTTTTATATAACCATGTTGTATTGTTATATAAGCTAAGCTTGGGTAAAGAGGAAATTCAGCTTGAGCAGGGTGGTATGTGGGCTTGGCCCAAACTGAGATTCTGTTTTTATTTAAGCTGAAACTCCATTTTAGTTTTCAATCAGAATCTGATTTTCAATACGAACATAATGTTTTAATATTTTTGTATTCTCAATAAACATGGCATATTGCCTTGTCCCCTGATAAAGATCCTGCTTCTTTCTTTTGAAACTCTTTAACAACTTCTACCTTTCCATCAAGCTGACTCTTGAATACTCCATCCAGCACATTCATTTCTTGAACATTGCTGTGAAACAACAAAACTTTAAACACCAGCTTGGCATGCATCTCCCTCTATCTTTGACCCAGCCATGGGCCCTTTGGTACCAAGTTCTCCTGAAGAAACAGGCCAGAGCTTATTCTAAGTTATTTCCATTTCCATTATGGAAACTAAAGCTAAACTATAGATTATGTGACTGCTGAAAATTAAGTAGGTTTCATAATGGATATTGGTTTACCATAGTGAACCACAACACACCATTCAGTGGGACTGGAAACAAGCACATGAGTAGCAGTTTTCTATTTAGGGAATGGAGGTTTCATTCAATTTTTCACATACTTGACTCAAGGACAATAAATTTGCATGCAGAACCCACAATGTTCAATGCCTGTCTTGCCTCATTAGAGCAAACAGAAGTAGCCACAAGTCTGGAAGTAGTGAGCTGATTTCACATAAAATATCATTGAAGTTAAAAAGATGAATTACATTTCTTAACAGTGTGCTGCAATGATACAGGAAATCACAGGCTAGTAACATTTTGCTGAACCAGGCAACAAGATGAAGGTGCAACAGCCTTTTTTCCCTGTCTAGATATCCCTCCCTATTTGCTTCTTAGCAGGGAAAGGTGTTCTTCCCCTTTGCTTTTTCTAGCATTTACTGGCAATTTGCTTAGGCGAGACACCATTATGGAAAAGAAAGGGTTTGAGGTCAGGATTAAGAAGGAAAACTAAGGAAGCACTTGTATGTCTTTTTCCTGGCTCCAATCTGTCACTCTCAATCACTTTTATGACAGTGGTATAACATCACCAAAACACACCAGAAATGTAAAATAAAGTCTCTTTTCTCTTCTCTCCCCTTTTGATTTATCTCATGACACAGATCTCTAAAATCTCCCTTTGGCTAAATCCAGATTTAATCTTCATTGTGGCAGTATCATGAACCAGTTATGGGCATAGCAGTCTTTTCTCCTAATAAGGTAGTTTAACTGGGATGTATTTCTTGTTATTTATTATATCACTTGCAACACTGGAAGCTAGAACACAAATGACTTACATGAAAAATAGGTATCAAGGCATAGGTAAATACAGGAAAATTGGTATTAAAGCATTATTAATGAATTCATTTAATAAAGTGAACTTTAGTTGGGCTAGGGCTGTTCTTTGCTAGTCCTCCCTAGATCCATACCCAAGGAGGCAGGATTCTAACCCCTTGTGTATCAGTTAGTAGAACTTGCCCAACCTGGTAGATAGTACAATGTCTTTCCTGCCTTTCTCCTTCCTTCCCTTTGTCCCAAAGGGACACAATTCCACACTCCTAAATCACACTGCCTCCTAGTTCTCCCTTTGTAGATCTGCACCATTCATAAATGTCATAGAGTTTAAGCACAAAAACCTTATTTAACCAGAAGGGACTATTACACTACCTAGTCTGATCTTCTGTATCTCACAGGCCACATAATTTCACTCAGTCTTCTTCATATCAATTCCAATAACTCATTACTTTCACTGTTAAAAGTTTGCTCCTAATTTTGGATTTGAACCCAAGATGCATAACAGGGCAGCTCCACACCTAGAGCAGTGATGGCACACAGGGCAGCTTGGGCTACCTCTGGGCCAGTTGTGGTTGTGTGATCAGATGCCAGCACAGTTGTAGCTATTTTTGCATTCCAACTTTCCCCTGCAAAGGCAGCCCCTGGGGCTTCTGCCTCCTCCCCCCCAACTTATGTACCTATCTGGCTTCAGTTTCCATCTATTGGTTCTTCTTATGCTTTTCTGTCTTAGAACTCTTTAGTACCTGGCACTTTCTGTCTATGAAGATACCTTATATACTTGTAATCAGGTAACCTATTAATCTTTTTCTTGATAAATTATACAGATTGATCTCTTCAGGTTCTCACTCCAGCCTGCAGATAAATGTTGTAGGTCTTTTCTGAACCTTCTGCAATAGTCAACAGCCTCAACTTCACTATTACAACTGCATGAGGTAAATCAACCGTAAAGATTGCATAGCTTTCTTTTTCTTTTTTAAACTGAAGGAAGACCATTACAGAAGGATCCCATGCAAACACAGTATTCTCAGAATAACAAGAAACAGGATTCCTTTTGACAGAACTCATTTGTTAGGTTGCGAGGCCAGTTGAAGAAGTCCAGATCTGATCTTTGACTTGAACCAGATTACACTAAAATCCCCTGATATTTTTGAGAGCAAAATAAACAGTGGTGTGTGTCTCCAATACAGGACAGAGTCCAGTGAATTAACATGGGCACTTTAATTTTGGAATCCTATAATCCATCACAGCTTGGGATACACTTGAAATGTCTCCTCTTCGGACATGATAAGGAGTCCTCACAGTTTGGCAGAACTAGCAGTTACAACTTATGTATTAAAGAACCATAATAGTTATCAGTGAAAACCTTGGATCCTAACCATATAAAATGAAGGAAGGAAAACAGCAATTTGCTTGACTCTAATATCCCCAGCACTTTAAAACATACAATGAATTGTACATGAGTAAAAACGCAATTTTACATGACTATCCAAAAGCACTGAAATATATGTTTGAAGAACATAATGATGTAAAATGTGTACTGGAGTTATGTGAGCATGCTAGAAACAAACTGAGGCAGCTCCCCACATCCAAAACTCTCCTGATTTTTAAAAAACAGAGTCATTTAAAAGCAAGCTCCACAGGAAGCGGGTTTACAGGATTAGGCTGATAAACCAGTAAAAAAAATGCTTTCCCAAATCTTACAATGGGCTCCACCTGAGAATATGCATTCTCACTCGTAGAACTAACCAAAAAAAAATGCCTGGGGTGTTGTAAAGTACTTTGTGCACAGAGAAGCAGGTGGCATTCATGCATATTCAGATACCAGAGGACAAAGGATGACACATTAGACTAGTTAATAATTTCAATATTTATCACTGCACTAGGTGACATGGTTCAGATAGTTTTACACGCAACTTATAACAATGCATTTAACAAATTGCTGACACATCATTTAAAATTTACATCCTTTTGATGTGATGACAAGGGGTCAAGCTTGGAGGCAGTGTCATAAACAAAAAAAATATGAATATTCAGTATATGCAAGTATTCATTAATGATTCTTTCTGAGCAAGTAACTCTTCTGGATATTAACTGCAGTGCTTTGTGAATTAATATTGCATTTATGGTTCCCATAAGACATAACTGATATTTTCATGCTGCTAGTAGGGGGCCTTCCTTTATAGCAAATAGAACTTTTTAATGAAAATCTTTCATCTTTTTAAATGACTGAATATTATGCACCCCAAAAAATACATAGATGCTGCTCCTATGGACATAGGTTATCTGCTGAAGCAGTGCAAGATCTGTAACAAAATGCGTTGCATGTGATGTAATACAATCCAGTGCAGGATTAATTCAACTCAACTTTTTTGCATTTTTCCATTGCTAAATTACATTTTTATCTTGCAGCTGTTGATTCTGTTTCTACACTTTAATTATCCAGTCCAACTGTAATCAGAATATCTAGGTGGACAGTGAGTCAACTCTTTCATTCTCAGTCCTGCTGGTTGATGAATGCTGATTCGGAGCATCTATCAACACTAATGCAACAGCTATAAGAAACTGCTGAAAGTTTAGGTGTGCAAAAATTCTGGCATTATAAAATAACACATTTACTCACATGCTACATGCCCATCTTCTCTCATAATCTGTCCTCCAAAATTAGGGTGTGTGTCTTAAGTGAGGAGCCTGATTTTTATTCACTGGAATAGAAGCCAAGAAAAAACAAGTAGACGCTGCACAAAGATGACTGCCACTTCTCTCTGGGGCAATAAGCAGCACAGACAGAGTCCAGTGTTAGCCCTCTCACAGCTGCTGGTGGCTTTTAGCTTAAAAGTTGAGTTAAATGAGATCTTTTAGCTTAAGAGTTGAGTTAGATGAGGTTAAGTGAGCTGCTGTATATAGTTTGTAGTACCTTGATGAAGCTTTTGGTGTGGAAGCAACACTATTACTTATAGGAACTTATATAAATACCTATATACTGTAAAGAAGTAACATTCTTACTACTGCCCTTGCAAAGGTCTGGAGCCTATCCTTACTGGTGTCCTGCCACACTAGGAAGTTTCTGCTGCCTCACCTAGATGGTCTTCTGGGATGCCACACTTTCTGGACACTCTGTGGACTTACTCTGAGTCCTAAAATCAGCCATGGGTGAAAAAACTCTTTCTCCCCCTATAGTCTGCCTTCTAAAAACAAGGTGTATGCCTTATTTGGGGCATGTGGTATACACGAAAATATGGTATTAACACTTTTCATTTTGTGAGTTTGAGTTTATAGCTTACTGTTTCACTTCCTAAACAGGAGAAATATAAAGAATTGAAGAAATCCCACCCCCTACCTTCCAGGTAGAGTACCAGAGAGCCATTCTGAATATGGGGCATTGCCACTGTGGGATTTTAGGTGTGTACAAGTGTTATATTTCTACCAGCAGAATCACAGTCCAACCAGTAGAAACCCTAAATGTACACACATTCAAAAAGTTTTTATTCAGCCAAAAATGGCTGGTCTTGTAGAAACTTCTATCAACTTTGACAAGGTAGAAGTGGCCTCTGATAGTGTTTCTGCCAGAGAAGCAAAAGTTTGTACACTTAAGAAGCCTCTCTACTGCCTTCTTGGCATCCCAGCATGAATTGCTCTGCCACTTCCGCCCCCACCCCCAGAGAGATATTTCATGACTTGGCTGGACTCCACTGCTCCAGCTGAACAAAGAGTAAACCCCTACCTCTGTCAGTCCCGGCATGGAGCAGAAGGGAGCAGCCCTGGTTGGAGACATGTCAGCAACCCCTGCAGACTCAGCCGAGCTTAGGGGGTTGGAGGGCCATTGCTGGAGCCCTCCAATACCTCCCCCACAAAACCTGGACCTTACCTGAAAAGCTGGTCTGTACCATTGTGGGAGGGAGTGGTGGGCTCCATTCTCAGTGGGGGCCATGTCTATGGTGTTTGGGTACGGGAAAAGTCAGGGCTGTCAGACACTGCCCCTTCTGTATCCAAAGAGCAGAGACATAGCTTTCAACAGGAATGGAGCCCATCCCCTGCCACCCTGACACAGACTTGCTCAACCTTGTCCCTGCTGGGAATGGAGACCCTGAGACCACAGCCACATGGCAGCACCCAACCTTAACCCACCAGTGCCCAAACCACCAGCACCTGACCCCAACCTGACTCACCCGACCTGTGTTGGACCTGGTTCTAACAGCTGGTACTAGAGCGGTAAGGATCAATTGTGGGCGGCTTGAGGGAAAATTGGCAGGCTTGAAAAGACAGCAGGCATGCTCTAGGGCTGCTTTCTCAAAGTGTGACAGCTGGGAGGCAGGGAGGGGGAGTTGTGGGGTTGAGGGGAGGGGCTGGTCCCCATGTTGGCAAGCTAATCAGCCCTGATCTGTGCCTTGGCTGCTGTCAGCTGTCTCCGGACAGAGTAGCTTACAAAGCATTATGGGAGGCATGCATGGGGGGCCCTTGGATGAGTGCCGTCAGCAGTGCAGGCAGTCTGCTGAGCACCCAGCAGGTCCTGTAATACTTTTACAATGTTTTACCAGTAGGGCTTCCAACTGCTCAAATGAAACTGCTAAACTTTCACCAGTTCGTTTGAATTCTTGCATGCATCCTTCTTGTCAGTCACATAACAAAATCTCTGTGCCTTACTTTCCCCTTCTACAACATAAGGATAGTAAAGTTTACTCCAATTTATAAAATCTTTTGGATTTTACTTATGAAGAGCTCTGTATACATGCCAAATGATATTCATAGTATATTAGAGATGTAGTGACCATTTTGCTTGTGCTTTTATTTCCCTTCAAGACGACCTGGACGGAATATCATTTTGTTTTGTTTCATTAAGAAATATATATTAGGTAAATGGATAAAAAAGTCCTCTCCAGTCCTTCATATATACTTCAGCAGAATAGATATGAATATTACTCCATGCAAGCATGGATTTCATATTTAAACTAATTGTGCTCACTGTATGTTCTGAGCTAGCAGGTAGATATTTAATACCTTCTTACTGACAGAACCACCTTTTATCCTGCTCCTCTAAGGCCAGATTGATTTACTTTTTAGAATAAACACACCATTGACCCATTCTGCTAGGATCTTAGGAAGAGCTCAAAGCAGCCCAGGATTTTATTATTTACTATGCAGGTATCTATAAAAGAAATTCAGACATTCTACTGTAAATCAATCTCTTTAATATGCAATCTGGAAACAGTTGCTGTTTACGAGACAGCTGACCCATCACTTAAATTTGAATGAAGTTATTCAAATATAATGTGATATGCAAACAACTTCTAAGGAGGCTGACTCTATATTTTTATTTAAAGAAGAAACGGAGGGAAGTGAACAGTTTGGTTACTGACATATCCAACCAGAATCTCACTAATGTTAGCTCTTTGCAACAAATAGAATGGAAATGAACTCGGATGTCTGTCTGATTAACCAGCTTTTTAAAGACTAACATAAGCTGTTTACTCTTTGGAAGGAAATGCTTCCAAGGAGGATAGAGAGTTGTTTTTAATGGAGGTAATCTTCTAATAAATTACTCCTGACCAAGGCGAGACATGGAAGGGTGAGGTAATCCAAGAATAAAGGTGATTTAACTTCTCCATTATCTGCAGGAAGGCTCTGGGTTTGGAGCTTTGAGTGAATCCATGTGACATGTTTAAAATGTTTTAAAAATGGGCCTTTACTTCCCTCATGTTAAATGTGCATTGGGGAATGCTGAAGCCCTTTCCCCAGGGAATAGATGACACAAAAAATGTGCATGTACACAGGGAAGCTGGTGACATTTGCTTTTTGACAAGGTTATGACAAGACACAAAAAAAAATTTTTTTTTTCTTCAGTTGATTTTTACCACTTTCCCAATTAGCAAAAAACAGGTGTTTTATTTCCCCCCTCAATAGCTGTTCAGTGACAGATCTGTAGTGAGTTTGTAATTTCAATTCATTTCCTAGTGGGCATGACTCTGCATCACAGAAATCAAAGTTGCATTTGGCACCCTTTCTGACAGCTTCAGCTGAACAAACAAAGAAATGGGCAACCAAAAGGAAATACCCTTTCCCTGTGCTCTCCTGGTCTAAGCTGATGTTACCCTGAAGTATAAGTTGGCCTTAGCCTGTTTTCAGTGCTCTTGTACCATGGTTCTGTTCTCTGAATAAAAAATAATGTTTCATAGTTTCATAGTAGCTAGGGTCAGGAGGGACCTGAACAGATCATCTAGCCTGACCCCCTGCCACAGGCAGGAATGAATGCTGGGTTCACAAGACCCCAGACAGGTGATCATCCAACCTCCTCTTGAATTTGCCCAAGGTAGGGGCAAGGACCATTTCCCTGGGAAGTTGGTTCCAGATTTTGGCCACCCTAACTGTAAAATATTGCCTTCTGATCTCTAACCTAAACCTATTCTCCATCAGCTTATTACCATTGTTCCTTGTCACCCCAGGTGGTGCTGGGGAGAAAAGGGCTCTACCTATTTGCTGTTGATCTCCCCTGATGAGTTTGTAGGCAGCCACCAGGTCCCCCCTCAGCCTCCTCTTGCTGAGGCTGAACAGGTTCAGGCCCCTCAGTCTCTCCTCATAGGGCCTGTCCTGCTGCCCTCTCACCAAGTGGGTGGCCCTCCTCTGAACCCTCTCCAGGCTGGCCACATCTCTCTTGAAGTGCAGCGCCCAGTATTGGATGCAGTACTCCAACTGCGGCCTGAACAAAGTCGCATAGAGGGGGTGTATCACCTCTCTGGACAGGCTTGAGATGCATCTTTGGTTGCATGACAAGGTATGGCTG
>NW_017728993.1:82543970-82545375 GCF_001723915.1 Gavialis gangeticus
TCGCTTAATTTATTGATAAGGATGGGGTGAGAGACAGTGTCAAGGGCCTTCTTAAAGTCTAGAAAGACTATGTCCACAGCAACACCATCATCCAAGGATTTAGTCACCTGGTCATAAAAGGCAACCAGGTTGGTCAGGCAGGACTAGAAAGCTTTCAAACCAGCCCTGAGCTCACTCAGAGGCAGAAATGAGACTTTAAGGTCCGGTTTTTAAACAGGATGCACTGATTTGCATTGCAAATGTTGAGGGCAGAGGGAGTAAATCTACATTCAATTTGCTATATGACTTGCTTTTGCAAATTTTACCCCCTGACCATAGTAACATGACAGGGAAGGAAGGAAGGCTGGACACTGCTACAGTTCATACAGACAAGGCAAAACTCACAATTCTGTTTTTCTGTGTGCCTAATTGTACTGCACTTCTTTATAAGTGGCGGCTGTGAGTTAGTTCAGCCATTTCTTGACTAAATTCCGCATGGGTCAGTGACTGGAAAGGATGAAACTTGTTGACTCTTTCTTTTTCCCCCCGGTGATATCTTTGTTACTGATCAGGAAACAGACTCTTCGAACCAGATGCTAGACTGGGCTGAAGCCCCTGCAGAATGCTGCTACTGGATTTGCCTTTCTAATTTTCTTCGACAGTTATGTTTCCATCTGTGGCCTGTCTCCTCAGTCTCGGCAGGAGGACCTTCCTTTTACAACTGAATGTGGTAATGTTATGTGATAATGAAGATTAAAGAGGCTGAACACCTGGATTCCAGCCTTCCCAGAGTACTTTGGCTCACCCTTATTAGTTGTTGTTTTGGGTGCTAATAATGCTTCTGGCTTTCATACTGGTTGTTTGATTTATGTTCCCTGCTGTACTGTACTATGTAATGAACCATAATACACACTTGCTAAAGTCCCAGAGGCCCTGCGCCACAGTCTTCTCTTCCTTATTAGGAGAACAGAACAAAAACAACAACAAAAAACCCAACTGTTTTTATTTTCATGCATTTTTATATAATCTATTTTGCTTGAAATTTTAAATTTTGCAACATCTCTATCTGTGGTGGACACAAACAAGCTCTCCACTGTTGTGCATGGGAGTTGCACAAGTTCTAATTCCTTCTGTATTTGTGGTCCCATTCCTTAGTACACACAACAGGGCTGCGCAACTTTAAGTCCTCTGGGGTCACATATCTCAGGGGCTGCACCAGAGGAAGCTGCACACTCCAGGCACACCCCATGGATGCTCCCTTCAACTCACCACTGCTCTGGACACCACCTTCTCCCCCCACCACTGCACCATGCAGGTATGATCCCCCCATAGTACACAGCCCCAACCTCCTGCTTAGGTGTGACCTTAGACTCACTCTGAGCTCCTGGAGCTGCTGCATTGCCCTGTCCTCTTGGGCAAAGATAGG
>NW_017728993.1:82550375-82552799 GCF_001723915.1 Gavialis gangeticus
CTTTCTGTATTTGTGGTCCCATTCCTTAGTACACACAACAGGGCTGCGCAACTTTAAGTCCTCTGGGGTCACATATCTCAGGGGCTGCACCAGAGGAAGCTGCACACTCCAGGCACACCCCATGGATGCTCCCTTCAACTCACCACTGCTCTGGACACCACCTTCTCCCCCCACCACTGCACCATGCAGGTATGATCCCCCCATAGTACACAGCCCCAACCTCCTGCTTAGGTGTGACCTTAGACTCACTCTGAGCTCCTGGAGCTGCTGCATTGCCCTGTCCTCTTGGGCAAAGATAGGACATGGCAGTCAGAGGAGAGGGTGAGCCTAGATACACTGGCTGGTATCCTAGCTAGAGCAGTGGCCAGGTGAGAGCCCTGGGAGTGGCATACTAATCCCTTGCAGGCCACACCCACAGGCCTGACATTTCACGGTGATGTTATATTCAAGGTTTTTTCTCCCCTGCCAAACTACTTTTTAGATTTGTTCCTAAGAATTAAAATTCATCAAGATTTCTGTACAAGATCATTGCAAGAGTTTGAATAGTGCGACTCAGACAATGACGCAAACTGATTTTGCAAACTTTAGGTTTGGGAACAGGAATGCAGAACTACCTTCCATCATCTCATAGACCCCCATAAAATATTTTTTTTGATAAATGTATATTATGTATAAATACACATGCACACTTTTTGGTCAGTGAAGAATGATCTATGCTTATCAGGAAGAGAACCCCCAGACTTTTCTCACAAGGGAATTCTACCAAGACTTTAACTGCTTCTTTCTTTTGAAACTCTGTATGCATTGTTCTCTTATCAGGAAGAGAACCCCTAGACTTTTCCAGTAGCAAATTCCATTTTAGCTCCACTGTGCAGCATATAAAGGATTCATATAGTTGATGCAAGGATGGAGGGCATAGAGTTGAGTAATGCAGAAAAGAATTATGTAAGCTCTTCCCCTGTTATTAGACTTTGTGAGTATGGTTATTTTTTTGCAGAACAGATTATATCATTTGTGAATAATTAATAAAAATATGTTCTAATTTCAAACATGCTAAATGCCTGCAGCTCCCATCATCTTGTTTCAACTGAGTTTATGGGTGCTTACCACTTCCACAAATTATGCAATGAGTGACTCTGACAAGCAGGCAAACCAAAATCTTTTTTTTTCTTTGGCATTCCTAGTGTAACTGGGGCTGATAATAAAGATCAGCATGTCAGATGGTGTTCATCAAGTTAGAGCATCAAAACAGTAGAAAAGGCAGGAATTACTGTGCTCCTAAAAGCTGTAAATATCTTGTAAGATTGAATATCAATTTTAAGGAAACAAAGCTTGCTGTATAAAAGAAACACTTGGAAGATGTATTTACAATAAGATTTATTTTATAAATTTCCACTGACTACAGCAGTTTCAAAGCTTGCCAGTCTGAAAAATACATTTTTTTTCCAGCTGCAAGTGTTATAATGACCCTCATTCTTCCCCTGTCTTGCTTCTAATTCTGCAACCCATGGTCATTGCTGGTTTCTGCTAGAATGACCTACTGCACAAACAAATACTGAGTCAGCAACATAAACTTAACTCACTAGTGTAATGTTGCTACTAATTCCTTTCTGGCAGAAGGTACCTGGTTGGTAAAAGGTTGAGTGTGTTTTTTGTTTTTCTAAAACTATTGGCTCCTTTTGGTGTCAAGAGCTACAACTTTCTTTTATATGCAACAGCAACATAGTTTATTTGCATCACCTTCAAGAAGTTAAGATTCTGAAAGATTCTGAAGCTGTTTCGTTTAGCAAGTTGCTTGTTCTACTTAAGCACCTGCCCTCATGTCAAACCTCATCCCTTGGTATTTTTGTGGATTTGTTCCTTACTTCTTTATTAAAAGAGACAACTTGTAGAAAATGAGTAACAATTTAAATTAGGTTGGCATTTTTTTTTACAAGGCAATAAAAAGGGATGATTTTTCTTTGCAGAAGCCTGTTCCCTATGAGTAAATCTGCTCAGTGCCTTTATGACAGACAAATACACCTCAGACCTAATACTAAATTTTACCATCTGTGTTTTGGGAGATGTAGAAAGCAATCTTCTACATCGCTTATTTATTTTGTTTCTTACAAAGTGAACTCAGCTGTCTAAATGTTTTAAGGGGGGCATTTTTTCGAGGAACACTGAAAATTGCCTTTTTTTTATAAAGAAAATCCGGTTTTGGGTACAGAACCATTTAAACAGCATATCCTGAAAGGGAGGTGGGGAGGTGGGGAGGGAGAGGTGGAAAGATCCTTTAAAAATATTTGTGTCCTGTGCTTTTCTTTTGAGGTTTATAAAGTGGTATCATTTGCAATGGAAAAAGGGTGGGTCTGTAAACATCATCAGCAAAACTCCACCAAAGACTTGTGAATTGGTTTGGAATGTGAGAAATTACAGGAAACC
>NW_017728993.1:82557799-82558132 GCF_001723915.1 Gavialis gangeticus
GTGGGGAGGTGGGGAGGGAGAGGTGGAAAGATCCTTTAAAAATATTTGTGTCCTGTGCTTTTCTTTTGAGGTTTATAAAGTGGTATCATTTGCAATGGAAAAAGGGTGGGTCTGTAAACATCATCAGCAAAACTCCACCAAAGACTTGTGAATTGGTTTGGAATGTGAGAAATTACAGGAAACCCTCACTATTCGCAGATTTACGATTCGCGGTTTCAAATATTCACAGTGCGCCACACCAACCAACTTTGGCACGCAAAGTATAGTGTCTACCTGGAGTGAAGATTCAGGACATGAAAGACATGCTCCAAACCGTCATCCAGCCCACCGATT
>NW_017728993.1:82558143-82561982 GCF_001723915.1 Gavialis gangeticus
TCCCTTCCAACCCTAGAAACTATGAAACTATGAAACCTACGCTCTCATACATATGGGTAGCCAGGGAAAGTCAAGGATTCCCCATTTACTCATATATGTCCTGTGATCTCCAAGGATGCATCTGGGTAAGTGGGAAATCCCAACTTTCCCTGTTTACCCAGATATGCCCTTGGAGATCCTGGGTGGGGGGCATGTTTGGTTTAAGCTTCACACAGAGGCATGGATTAACACAGGGACCAATGTAGAGGCACAGGGCGCTGAGCATTCCCTAGCTTGTGCACATTCCTGTGTCTGCATGCTGGCCCATGCCTCTACATGAAACATGGGTTGATGTTGGTCCCAATGTGGAGGCACAGGGTGATGGGGATTCTCTGGCTCTTGCACCACCCTGTGCTGCCCTGCACTGGGACCTGTGCTCACCTGTGCCTCTGCATAAAGCACAGGTCAGAATGGGTCTTGGTAAAGAGATGTGGGGTGGTGTGGGAGCCAGGAAATTCCCCACACCCTGTGCCTCCATGCTGGAACCTGTGCTAACCCATGCTTCACGCAGAGGCACAGGTCAGAGTGGGTCCTGCGTGGAGGCATGGGGTACTAAGGATTTCTGGCTCCTGCACTGCCCACACCTTGTAGTCACCCTGCACTGGGACCTGTGCTGACTTGTGTCTCTGCATGACACACATGTTGACACAGGACCTGGCATGAGTCCCAGCAAAGAGGCATGAGGCAGTGAGGGAGGTGGTGAATCCTTAGGCAAGAGTAAAATGAATCCCCCAGAAACACTTCATATCTAACCTGCCAAAAGCATTGACCAATATCTCTTGTCTATGGTGTCAGATTTCAGCTTCCAAACCTATGAGCTGCTTTTTGATATTATCGCTTAACGTATGCATTCCATCTACCTTGTCTGGGCACTTGTCAAGAGTGCAGCTGTTTCTTGAGTGCTGTGCTTTTTGTTGGACATGGCCTTCATGCAGGGGGCTATCCAAGATGTTCATCTTGTGAAGTGATGTTTTGAAGCTTCTATATCCAGATCTCAGTCTGTTCAACTTGACCCATGCTTTTCTGTCCCAACTTGTGATCACTGTCACCTAGCTTCCCTTCGATCCTCAGGTCACTCACTAGATCATCCCTTTTGGCCAGAACCAGATCCAGCAGCGCCTTACCTCTTCTCGGCCCGTAGACTTCTTGAGTCAAATAGAGCTCATCAATGCAAATGAGGAAGCTGTGCTAGAGATCAGATTTGGCTGAATGTTCTTCCCATAAGATATCAGGGTGGTTCAAATCACTCATGTGTTCAGGTCTTCAGTTAACAGTAGGTGAAGCAAGTGATTTTTGTCATCTCTTGCCTCTATTGCCAGTAATAATGTTAGGGTCTGTCTTCTTGTATCACTTGTTTTAATGTCTGAGCTTACAGGAAGTACATCTGTGTATATATAAGTTGTGCAACCTGTCATGAATCTCAGTGCACTAAGTACAGTGTTGAGCTTTTTGGTGTGACAACTTCTGGACCATACAGGAGCACAGTATTCTACTGGGGAATATACCATGTTAAGTCCAGTGGTTCTGAGGACTTTGAAGTTGTCATGCTGGCTAAACATCTTAAGGCAGCTACCTATTCAGAGACTTTACTGCTGATCTTCTGAATGTGATATTTATATGTGAGGGAATGGTCTAATGTGACCCTAGTTAGGTTGAGGTATGGTCATGGAGAAAGATGTAGTTGCCTACTCTGGTATTCAGTGTGCTGTTGGCTTGACTATTGTCCAGGTAGAAGAGTGATAATACTGATTTACTGATGCTCAACTTTTAAGTTCTACATGTGGAAATAGTGATGAATTCCATGTCAGTATTCAGTGTCTTTTTCAGTTCTGTAATTTTTATTCCTTGGGTTAGTATGGCAACATCATCAGCGCACATGTATTGCTTAGATGTCGTATGTGGGAAGTCTGAAAAGTATTGAAAGTCTTGAAAAGTCTTGAAAAGTATTGGTGCTGGTATTGATCCTTGGGGGACTCCATTCTTCAGAGTTCATACTCTGCTTTTTAGCTCTCGGCTGGTACTGAGTTTGAATGATCCTCTGGGGATCATGTTCCTGATGAAATCACATAGCAACTGGTCAGATATCATACAGTGTAGTTTACATTTGAGGCTTTGGTACCATAAAATGTCATAGGTGGCTGTAAAGCTGATAAAAACCGCAAATGTTTTCTGCCTCAGTTCAAATCTGTTTTCCATGTCAGATGTAAGTAGCTTGGTCAGTGGTACACCACTTTTTCCAAAAGCCAGCTTGTTTTTTGGGAGCTAGGGATCAATGATGTTCTCTATTCTATTCAGGATTATGCACTCCATGAGTTTGTATGCAACTCAGTGTAGTGAGATAAATCAGTAACTCTTTGGATTCTCTGGTGGCTTATTGGGTTTCAGGATAGCAATGATACCATCTTTTCTTCAGATTTTTGGAAGCGTGTCACCTATTTAGATATTTATACACAACATTTTGAAGCCATGGGTGGTGATAGTGACTACCTTCTCATGGTGCCTCCCACAAGTTGCTGTAAAGTGAACCTGAAAGTCACTACCAAGACAATTGGATTTTCGAACTTTCCAGTTCTGATTCACTGATATGTACTATAGTATACTCAGTGGATAAGGACTAAATATAAGAAAATGATTTCTAATACATTTCAACATCCTAGAGGCCTTTGTTATTGAAATTGGCTGCCACCTTCTAACATTCCCTGTGGGGAGCAACATTTACCTCATTTAGTCTTCTCAGATACAGACATGCTTAAATTCACACAGCTTAGAAACTCATCATTGACTGTTGTGTTGGATACAAGTCCATTTCCAAGATCTATTCTTAGACTGATATATGAAGACCTTTTAGATGAGTTATGGACTAGCCCTCGTCTCAGAACTAACACAATAGGCAAGAGCAGTGACAATTATTTTGCTTCCTTACAAACATTCCACACCAGGGCCCTGATTTCTGTGCTATTCTTTCTTGCATACAGCAATATACATATTCTCTGTGTCCAAGATCTCCATGAAAGATGACTATGATCAATCAAAAGTATGTGAATACCCATACTTACAATTCAAAGAGGTCTGCACTTCCATTCAAAATTTCCAAAGGGGTCCCCACTTCCATTTGAAATGTTTTGGGGGTTTGCAAATGAAAAAAGGTTGAAAATCACTGTACTACACTATAACCCAAAATGAAAATCACAAACACTTGAAACTATATAGCACACGTGCTCATAGTAAAACCAGAAATGCCCTGTCCTACCATAAACTTACTAGCTTAAATCTAACAGCAGTTCAGGTTCTTTGCTTCCCCCTCCAACACCTCCGATTAATTTGCTCCAAAGATAATTCCAAATCATATTGGTGGAATTCAGTGAAGTACACACAATGGTGATGGCTCAATTTTTGTCAGCAAAAATCTGGTTTTCTATGAACACAGTAAACTAATATTGAAACATTTAAATGGTTTTACTATGATCTTTTTATTGGCTTTGATATCTTCAAGGCTTTCTGATACTGATTTGGGACTTAATTTGTTCCATATTCCATAACACTAATTTTTTTTGATGGTCATTGTGTGGGATGAGCATGGATGGAACCAGATTAGCAGTGACACTTTAATAAAAAGTGTGTCACACAAGAATGCATGCAAGAAAATGAACTTTACTATGTGGCCCCTATCAGCAGAGATGTTAAAATTGCAAAAAATTAATACTGCTGTCACATGAGAGGTCAGTATTTATCTCCAACATTACCATGACAGCCACCACCCTTTCTTGAAGATACACACCACATTGGCCTTCTTCCAGTCT
>NW_017728993.1:82566982-82573056 GCF_001723915.1 Gavialis gangeticus
ATGCACTTTTCTTCATTTCACTTTCTTGACCCGTTTCATTGCAAGAAAACTTGACCTACACACTTATTTTAGTGTCTACAAGTTTTAATTAAGTCTTATATAAAAACAAGTGGAGTAATAATGGAGACATGGTGCTTCAGTAAATGAGCATGCATATTTCTGCTTACTGTGAAACCTTCCTTCACACTGTACACGTTTACCCTTTCTAATACACAATTTTTAGTTCTTACCAAATGGATCAGCACAATTCCATGAGCACAAAGCCTGGCAAAGAGCATGCCATAAAGGTACAGACTAAACAGCTTAATTGTGTCTTAGATGGAAACTGCCAAAAGAAATCAGTGGTAAAGAAACCAAAAAACAGATGTTCAGCCCAGTCACATGTTGTCTTGCTTTTTGTGCTAGCAGGATAAGGCGATTTATGGGAATATTGCTTCATAGGATTACATTTTCTATAGGATCTTCTATACGAGGTTTCATCTGAGGGCCCTTTGCAAACATTTGATCAAGCCTCACAAACTCCTGTAATATTTGTCCATTTTACAAATGCCTAAAATGCAGCACAGAGCACTCAAGCACATTGTCTTCTTGAAACATGATAGCAGACCTGGAAAAAGAGGCCAGAAACTGTAACTCTCTATCCCTTGTTCCATCCCCTGAACAACACTCCTTTTTATTTCCTGCCCCAATTATTATAAATTATGATAGAAGGTCAGACTGTCCCACAAAAGCAAGAAAATATTCAGGCAAGAGTTTACTTTATTTTTAACAGAACCCAACATTCTTAAGTCCTGAGTATCCATGTATTCAGTACCAAACATACTAAATAACAAAACCATTAGAGAAATAAAGGTGTACAAAATGGGTAAGAAGTGGATGCTTGTTTAGGATTCTTCAATGTGGTAACCTATTAGAAAGTTTTTTTCTCTTTGTTGCTCCCATTATAAAACAAAATTGTGGTCCTGAAATTCAGATCCTTGCAAAAGAACATTAACAGTATTTGGAAAACTGATAAGGTGGCACCTTAATTGAAAATCAAGGCAGTCTATGCAGTAATAAACTACCCCAGTGGTATTCAATCTTCTGGCCCCATTGTTGGCTACAAATGACCAACTCCCAGGGTCCTTAAAAAATTTGGTTTATTAGATGGAATGTGCAAAACTGATAAAGTCAAAAACCATAAATGTAAACCTTCAAATTATGAGGGGTGCTGTCTCTTAAATATCCCCATGCACGCACACACACACACATAGCAGCTGCAATAGAGCACCAGTGTTGGGTATACCTATCCTAAGTGTTGGAGTCTGCCATCAATGGACAGTTGAAGTTTCCTCTGAGCAGTGTTGTTTCCAGAAGGAGGTCCCTGGCTGGTCCTTCTGGCTGGCTGGTAGAGTGCTGGTCAGGTCAAAAGGATGCTACTGAGGGTCACTCTTCACTGTTTCTTCTCCTCCTCTGGCAGATTTCTGTGCTCCCCTCAGTTTTCAGATTTGCCCAATCCAGGGGTCCCTAACCCTCCTGGGATAAGCCTCATGGGATGTCAGCCCCTGGGGTCACGTCCGTTGGTATGTGCAGCTGTTGGTATATGGAGTTCTGAGTGTCTATTGATGATTTTGATTAATTTAGTTGTTGGCACTGTCCGGACTCTGAAAGCAGCGAATCAGGAGGTATTCAGTCCCAACAGCTGGTCTCCAGAATTGATGAACTCAGACCAGGGCTTCTGTTTCTTTAACAATGAAGTTTAAGGGAGTTCCTGACTCTGTATTGATCCTTTCCTCTTGTTAGTCTGCAGTCTTGTAGGTGTTAATCCTTGCTGTTAACTTATTAGCTACTACTGTCCTTACCCAGTCACTCACTCCCATTCATACACAGATCAGCCTGATACATAGTTTGATTCCTGCCCTTTCTACTATTGTTATAGGGTATGACTTACTTCTAAAAATAAAATACATTTGTTACAAGGTTGAAAGCATAACGTATAAAATATAAAAGGTAAAATGCCATGGCCCATACAATATATAGAATACCACATACATTGAGGGGAAAAATACAAATGCAGGATACTGTATTATACCTATAAAAGCACCTATAAAATATAATCTCATCAGAAGTACAACCTTATATCGTCTTAAATCAGGGTGGGGCACATGCCCCCCCTGGCACCAGTCAGTGACCGGGGGGGTGTCCCCTGGTGGCTGATCTCACTGACCGGTGCGGAAGAGGGTCCCCCGGCAGTAGATTGTGTTGACTGGGTGGGGCGGGTTCCCTGTGACCAATCGCATGCACCAAAAAGCGGTTGCGCCACTTCGGGAAGACTTGTGAACACTTCTGGAAGTGGCATGGCTGCTTTTGGTGGCAGCCCCACTCCCTGGCCAGTGCTCGCCGGGCGAGCACTGGTGCTCCTGCCTGCCCCCCTGCCTATTGTCTAAACAGGGAGCATGGCCTGACAGGGTGTGCATCAGTGCTCTCAGGGAGTGCATGTGCACACCCGTGCACCCCCTATGCATTACCACTGTGTGGAGGGGGCTTTATTGTATTAGGGCAGGCAAAAAGGGGGCTTTTTGTTATAGCATGGGCCAGATATATGGCATGGAGAGTCTGTGAGTAGGATTGGGCCTCTGTGTCACCCCTGCCCATTGGGATTGGGCCCTGTGTGCAGGGATCAGGTCCCACACTGCCCTGCATGCTGATCCAGCAGAGCTCTTCATGGGTCTGGAAATTTGGCACCAGGGTGCCAGTTCTCCCTCGCTGCCAAACTTTCAGACTCGTGGGGAGCCTCACTGGCCAGATGATCCAGCTCCAGGGGCCAGATCTGGCCTGTGGGCCAGGGGTTGAGCAGTCATGCATTACACTACACTATACTATATATAGTATACTACGCTGCTATACCACAACCGTTCTCTAATCAGTTGGCAGTTGCATGTGATAATTTCTCTTTGCTCCATGAGCTAACTGCCCACTTCCCATTTTAAGTGTTCACATTAATTAATATAATGAATTTAAACTAAAGGAATTGCTCTAACTGGTATTTAGCTTAGGCTGTCACTACTTGTTTCCCAGATCTAAGGAAGGGATTTTTGTGCCAAAAAGCTTGTCTAATATCTCTTCTTACTTGCAGTTGGTCCAATAAAAGATATCATCTCACCTCACAAATTTTGTCTGATTATTTTTTGGAATATCAGCCTTTGACATGAAACATAAAACACCCATGAAACACCACACGCATTAATTGCTATCCAGGGATCCTAGAAAATACAGACCAAATCAAGTTGTTCCATTTAGTAGGTTGCATGCTAAGCCCACTGACACAGCATCATCCAACCCCAACTGCTACCTTTATACATGTGGAGAACAAGGCAGTTTGGTATCATACATAACAAGGGAATTTGGTATCATACATCACACACACACACACACACACACACACACACACACACGTGTTTTTTTTATCAATACTGTACACCATTGGAGGGTCCTGGGTATGACCGCAAACTGCATCTGACTTCAGGGCTTTGTGTCAACATGGTGAGGCAACTTCTGGTGGGGTAGCTCCTACAAAATACCACAATATTGCAACCTCCAGAGTAAGGTATAGGGTGCTCAAAACCCTAGACCCCACTGCCTTCTAGGTACTCCTTTGTTGGAGAAAGGGTAATGGATAGCAACCTGACAGAAACACACCATTGCTGAGGCATTAGGCAATTAGAAGCAGTTCTTATCTGTTGCCCTCTGGCAGAAGCTCCAACCATTGAGGCATTATATATCTGGACTTGGGCTGGCCTTTGGACTCTGTCTCAAAGTTCTAAGTGGGATGATAGGTCTTGGGCATCTTCTACTCCTCCATACTCCTGCCTAGGCATACGAGTCAAAGGCTTTGGTGCAATGGTCACAGGACTCTTTGCTCCATAAGCTAACTGCCCACAAGCAGATTCAACAGGCACCTCACTAGACCTCTTGCATGGACATCATGATCAGAGAATTGATGATTGCTTACTATGCCACTGGATGGTTTGATATCTATTTGATATCAGGGAGTGGGATGCAGCTACGGGCAGCTCATCCAGGTGGCAGGGGCTAGCTCCCTGCCACTGTATACATTCCCAGAGGGGAAGGGAGTGCAAGAGCCCCCTATATTTGTGAATGGGATGGGGGCAGGGGCAGGCTGCCCACTACGGGCTTGGGCTTTCTGCCCTGCTGCCCTCCCCCCTGGGCTTCTATAGCCCAGTGGGCAGGACCTAGCATGCCAGGGCAGAGCAGAGCAGGGCTGAGAGGTGAAGCTCCTTGCCACTTCAGACCCTGCGTCATCCTGGTAGGGCTCCCCCTGTCTGTTCAGCTGCAGCGGGGGTGGCAGCATGGAGTGGTGTCCTTCATTGCTGCTGGGCACCTCATCAGGTTGGCACAGGGCTTGCAGCAGCAAGGAGCTTCCCCACTCGCCCTGTTCTGCCCTACAGCACTGGGCTGCAGAGGCCCTGGAGGAAGGGCAGCAGGGCAGGGAGCCCTGAGCCTGCAGCAGGCAGCCCCACATGCGCTCTGCTTCAGCCATGCCACCCATGGAGGAGGGGGAGCCAGGCTTCATGCTCTGCTCTGCCACAGCTGCTGCCATCTCCTGTGGGTGGCAGCTGGGGCTTGGGCACTGCTGTGGGGGGCTGCAGACCTGGCTCCTTGGCCCCATAGCCTTGGCAGCTGGGGACCCCCTCTGGCAGGGCTGGGCAGGGTAGGGGGGCTGTGGGTGGGAGTGAGGGGAACCATTTGGGATGTGGGATCTGTGGATGGGAAGTGAGGAGTACTAGTGGACTGTGGCTTGGAAGTGATGGGCCTGGACCTGCATCCTGGTGAGCGAAGGGGGCAGTGCAAGCTCTGATTTTCCATGCTAAAACCCCCCAAAATCAAATACCAAGATTTATAGGTACTTAGAATTAAATTTTTTATAGTGATTGAGGCACAAATTGTAAATATATCAATAAAACATTGTATTTAATTGATATCTATCTATCTATCTATTGTGGAATTCGGTTTTTTTTTAATCAGAGAATTTGCGATGTTTAAACAGAGAAAAGCAGGATCCCTGCTAGTCACCTTTGAGTCTAAAGGGACAGCTGGGTCGACTGAAAGTGTTCTTTTGCAAGTGTTGTAAACTCTTGCTGCTATAACAGTAGCAAAAAGCTTTTCTACCCTGGGAACCTGCCTGAAGGCCAGGAATTAAATCAAAGAAGACTGTAAAGGGAAAGGAAACAATGGCAAAGCAGAGGATCTTTGTAGAATTATAGGCTTGGAAAGGACTTCAAGAATCATCTAATCCAACCACCTGCAAACAGCAGGATTTGAAAACCTGTTCTTGTCTCTTCTTGCAGACATTCAGCGGAGAAGATTCTATATGTTTTCCAGACAGCTTGTTCAATCATCTTACCATATTTTAGTTTGAAAATTTCTCTTGGGATTTAAAGTAAATATATATATATATATATGTATATATTTCTATTTTTATCTCATTATCTTGCCTTCATCACTTCCAAGTCAATTATCCCCAGCTTGATCTACTTAGTTTTTCTTCCATATGTGTATCACCTTACATTTGTCTCAAATTTATCATGTACCCTTTGCATTCTATTTTTATTTTTCAAAAAAATCTACCTCCTAGTATCTCACACTTTTTATGATTTCTAAATTTTATCTATATAATTTGTATTTTATTGGTGACAATATTTTCTTTTCTATCCAAAAAAAATAAAAAAGAGTTAGACTCAGAAACAGATTCTCTAAGAAATAGCACTGGAGATGTTCTGCCAGTCTGACATTAACCCATTAACAGCTGCACATTACCTTTCACTTGCAGTTATTCAACCAATTATGCATCTCCCTAATAGTAATTTTATGTAGCCTACATTGTTCTAGTTCATTTATAACAATGACACATGGGACTGTATCACAAGCCAGTTGGCTACAAAGGACCAACTCACAGGATCATCATAAAATTCTAGTTTATTGGATGGATGCAAAAGTCAGGCCAGTTTTGGAGTCAAGAACCAAGCTATTAAAGCTGAGCAGAGGTCCCAAATGCCAGAGTCCAGAAGCAGAGC
>NW_017728993.1:82578056-82580543 GCF_001723915.1 Gavialis gangeticus
GTAGCTAGCTATGAACACTAAGCACCGGTGTCAAGATATGCCTATCCCTAAGCGCTGGAGTCTGCCATCGATGGCCAATCGAGGCTTCTTTTAGTGTGATGTTGCTGTAGAAGGGGGTTGCTGGCTGGTCCTTCTGACTGGACATGCAGGGTGCTGGTCAGGTCAAAGAGGGCACCATTGGGGGTCATTCTTCACTGCCTTTTATACCTCTCTGGCAGACTTTGGTGACTTCCCAATTCTCGGGCTTACTCAATCCAGGGGTCATTGACCTCGAGGGACATCCCTCTTGATAGCTGCTGGATGACAGCTGTCAGACACAGGGGTCACGTCCACAGGTGCATGCAGTCTCAGGAGTCCATTGATGAATTTTGATTGATTCACTGCCATGATGAATAGAGCTCTGGAAGCGGTTGATCGGGGGTAGTTCAGCCCCAAGGGTCTGTTTCCAGCATTGATTAGTTCAAACCAGGGCTTCCGCACCTTTAACAGTGAAGTTTCAGGAAGTTCCTGGATCTGTATTGATTCTTTCCTCTTCTTGGTCTGTAGTTTTGCAGGTGTTAATTGTTGCTCATTAACTTGTTTATCCAGACTAGATACTATGTTACACAATCAACAATGATTCATTCAGGGACCTGCTCCATACAGAGATTCCTGCCTTTGCTAACATTGTTACATGGTACAACTTACTTTTAAATTTGAAGTACATTTGTAAAAGCATCTACAAGCCCTATTTTCACTACAAGTACACCTTATATAAAAAAAATAGTATAATAAAAGAAAAAGAGAGAGGAAGGAAGAAAAGGTAGAAAAGGGAAAGCATGCCCAAAAGGGGCAAATACTACAAAAGGGGCTTTTGCCATATGGAGGAGCTTCACACTTGGTGGGGAGGGCAGGCAAAAAGGTTTATTGCTACATAACATCCACATTCTTCTTATCCAACAAACATATCCTGCCAAAGAAGGAAACCAAGCTCGTTTATCATGATTTTCTCTTAACAAATCTGGTGGTTTTTTGTGTTCATCCCATCACCCTCCAGGGAGTCATCTATTGAGTGTTTTATCATTTTTAGTAGAAACTCAGATATTGAAATCAAACTGATCAATCTATAATCCCCCAGATACTTCTTTTTCACCCTTTTAAAAGACAGGCATAACATTAATCCTTCTCTGGTTCCCTGGATCACACCTGTTCTCCTTGAATTTTCAAATATTATTGCCAGTGGCTCCAAGATTTCTTTAACTAGTTTCTTCAGCACCTTGGGGTAAAATCCATCAGGCCCTGCCGACTTAAATTGATTTAAATTAGTCACAAGATCTCTGACATGTTCTTGTATCATCATGATATACATTCCTTCCCCTTCTTTGTTTCTGTTAAATATTGATTTTTGCTAGTTGTCTGGTCAGGTGTTGTGTGGATATATATATATATATTTGTAAGCCTGAAACAAAAATGGTAATTGGAAGTATGGTTCTTTGTTTTTTCTATTCATAGTTCACCTTCTCCTCTGAAGAGCAAGTCCACAGTCTGCCCCATCCTCCTTTTTGACCTGAGGTATTTGTAGAGACCCTTTCTGCTGCCTTCAACATTTCTTGCTTGCTGTAACTTGTTTGTCACCTTTGCTTTACTGATTTTGTTCCTACAGCAATAGAAAAAAGGTTCTGTTACTAAACTGTATCTATTTCTTTTTCTTTATAGACAGTGAAAAGGTTATCAAGGACTGGGTTTTGGATAGTCTGGTCTAGTGGGTAGGCCACCAGGGAAGGCTAATTATAGCAGTTGGTGGGGGGGGGGACCCAGAGCTTTGCAGGGAGGCAGAAACAATAGTTCAAGTTACCAAACCCAATGGGAATTTCCAGAGGTAGAGTTCAAAACACAGGTTAAACGTGTATCACCTTACATTTGTCTCAAATTTATCATGTACACTTTGCATTTTATTTTTATTTTTCAAAAAAATCTACCCCCTAGTACCTCACACTTTTTATGATTTCTAAATTTTATCTATATAATTTGTATTTTATTGGTGATAATATTTTCTTTTCTATCCCCCCCGAAAAAGAGTTAGACTCAGAAACAGATTCTCTAAGAAATAGCACTGGAGATGTTCTGCCAGTCTGACATTAACCCATTAACTGCTGCATATTACCTTTCAGTTACAGTTATTCAACTAATTATGCATCTCCCTAATGGTAATTTTATGTAGCCTACATTGTTTTAGTTCATTTATAACAATGACACATGGGACTGTATCACAAGCCAGTTGGCTACAAAGGACCAACTCACAGGATCATCATAAAATTCTAGTTTATTGGATGGATGCAAAAGTCAGGCCAGTTTTGGAGTCAAGAACCAAGCTATTAAAGCTGAGCAGAGGTCCCAAATGCCAGAGTCCAGAAGCAGAGCCAAGCAGGGTCAGAAGCCAGAACAACCAAAAAATACAAGAACCAGATAAGCTTTATTTTATTTTATATTATTTTATCTCTATTATGA
>NW_017728993.1:82585543-82586887 GCF_001723915.1 Gavialis gangeticus
CGGGCCAGTTTTGGAGTCAAGAACCAAGCTATTAAAGCTGAGAAGAGGTCCCAAATGCCAGAATCCAGAAGCAGAGCCAAGCAGGGTCAGAAGCCAGAACAACCAAAAAATACAAGAACCAGATAAGCTTTATTTTATTTTATATTATTTTATCTCTATTATGAAAATATTAATTAAGTAGCTGCTTTCTTCTCCTTTTTTAAAATTTGTATATTCTCTTCACCTGCTTCCAGCCCCGCCCCTTTTACTCCCAATTCCCCATAAACTCTTTCCCTTCTGTTCCCCTTACCCTACCCTCAAAACTGTACTAGAAAAATGAGTAGGCTAATAATCCTTTTTTTGCTATGGCCAGATTCTTTTTCATAGCATACCACTACAAATACACCTCTACTTTTCACTCCCCTCAGCCTACTCTTATATCCACCTCCCCTTATACCACTACAAGGACCAATGTCCCTGTAGAAATTATACTGAAAATAAATAACTGATTAAAATCCACAGTAAAATATTTATGTAAATACTATAATATAATACAATATAATATAATATAATAAAATATAATATTATATAATATTTCTTATTACATTAAACACACAAAAGCATGAAACACATCACAGTGGACATTGCAAAAGTTAACATCTCAGACACTACAATTTTTATTTTTCCTTTTCAAAATCTATAAAACTCATTCCTTTCCTTTCTTCCATTAAACTTAGTTTTCATGTCCTCCATGAATAAAAGTCCCCAGTCCTTTTTCTTCTAGTTCTTCTTCCTGTGTGAGCTCTTCTTGATCTTGGGTGTTATGAAATCTCAGTTTGCTCAGTCTAAGTCTCAAAAAATCTTTCATAGCCAAAATCAATTTCTTTAAAACCAGAAGCTACCATGCCTTCCATGGGCTCATTTTAAAACAGATTAAGTGTGTCTTCAAAAAGATCTTCTATGGCACTTTGGGGACCAGCCCATATAAAGCCATATCTGTGAGGGCCCTTGTACACTGTATTTTGATGGACTATTTGTCCACTCTACACCAAACTCTTTTTGTGGAAAAAAATGCCAAAACACTATAATGAGTTACAGATTCTTCCCTCCTACACATTTCTTGTGGGCACTAAGGAGTCCTACCCAAGTGCCATGCGTATTGGATCGCTTTTACTGGCAGGATGCCTTGGATCATAATCTGTGCCAAGTCAGCATGTTCCCCTGCCAGCCTTTTGTGATCTGTGATCTCTTCCCACAGCCTCTTGGACTTCTGCTAAGGAAGACTGCCTACATGGGGGACCTAATTTAGTCCTTCAACCTCACAGCTTCCATTATTTTTCTATGGTTTCTAAAATGTGTTAGTTC
>NW_017728993.1:82591887-82593104 GCF_001723915.1 Gavialis gangeticus
ATTCCAGGCCCTTAAGATCATACATTCTTAAAAACCTTTCTATATGCGCATAATAGACTGTGGGTCTCCATGCTCATGGCCAGGACTCTTTAAATGTCATCTTGTGAAATATTGAGTAAAACACCCAGCCTTTATGTCCTATTCCACCTTAGCTCAGCACCATGCCCTCATATAGCTTGCATACTCAAATAGGGCTACATCTAGGAGTCCCCATCCACCCAGCAGCCTCTGCTTAAAAAGTTCTGACTGTGCCAACTACTGTTGGCTCTCAAAACCCCTCCACGCAGATCTCCCTTTGAATTTGTACAGCCTGTTTCCACTTGGGAGGAACACTGCCTCCATAACAAATAATAGGTAGTAACATGGCTTTACCTGCTCCCTGTATGATAAACCTCTCCCAGATCATCGCCCTATCACCTGTCAGTCTCTGTTCTGCATCTTTTCCCGTTCCTGGTCTCCCGTCAGCCTTCTGTCAAATACAACCCTCAACACTAATTTTCTCAGCTGCCTGTACTGCCAGCTCTGACATATCACCCATTTCATCCACCACTATCACTGTGCTTTTGTTCACATTTAATTTAGTCCTGGATGCCTCCTCAGATCTATGTGTCTTCCCGACCACCCATTCCAGAGAGTCTCTCCCTTACTATGCCATTGAAATCCACCATATACAGCTCTGCTTTCACTTCTCTCTCTCTTCCACCTGGCACCAGGGCTTCACTAATGAAAGTTTCCTGCCTCAGTCTCTGCACTAGTGGCTCCATAGCACAAAGAAAAAGTGCTGGGGACAGGGAACATTCCTGCTGTACCCCAGGCTGAATACTAAGACTTGCTTAGTGGCCATTTATTAAAATCCAACTGGCCACATTTTGATATAAAATCTTCATTCAGCTCACCTACCTGCTAGGAAAACTCTTTGCATCTAAAACTTTAAATAAAAACTTGTGTGCCCATCCATCATGAGATTTTTCTAAGTTCATAAGGGCTATGTTCAGTTTTCTATCCTTACAGTATATTGTAGCATTATTAATGGATCTGCAATACACTGCCGCAGCATCGCACTGGTCTGAGCTTCATAAAAGTATCTGCCAACACTTTTCATATCTGTAAAACTAGCACTTTTGCGAAAATCTTATAATCAGTAATTAAAATTGAGAGGATGGGTCTCCAGTTATGCAGGGATCTCTGTCCCTGTTTTTGTATAATAAAACAACTAC
>NW_017728993.1:82598104-82605617 GCF_001723915.1 Gavialis gangeticus
TATCTGTAAAACTAGCACTTTTGTGAAAATCTTATAATCAGTAATTAAAATTGAGAGGATGGGTCTCCAGTTATGCAGGGATCTCTGTCCCTGTTTTTGTATAATAAAACAACTACTCCCATGTTAAAATTTTTATCCACCATCCCCTCTCCTAGCACCTGCTTAAAAACTTTGATCAGGTCTGGCCCTACCAAATCCTGTGGTAAAATTCAGTTGGCAAGCCATCCTGGCCTGGGGTTTTACACTTCTTAAAAGTCTTCAAACATTCCTCCGCTTCCATTAAAACAGCCTCCTCCTCCATCTTTGCTACATCCTACTCCCTTACCTTCATCTCTACCTCTCGCCCACAACTCTGCCATTGTACCTCCTCCATGTCCTGACTCTGATACAATCCAGCATAAAACTTTCTGGCTGCTTCTATCACCGCCTCCTGACTTTCTATTTATGCGCCTTGCGTCTCTGTGACAGCGGTCAGGTCCCTTCTGCTACTCTTTACCTGGATGAAAAAGTAGTGGGACCAGACCTCTTCCCTCTCCCCATATGGTGCATGTGCTAGAAACTTCTGTTCTTGATCTTTAGTTAAAAAAAACACTCCCCCCAGGCCCTCTTCATGGCATCCTGTTCTTCCTTCATGTCCCAACCCCACTTTACCTGTTTATGTTGTAACCTACGTCTATGGGCGACTGGTGCCACCTTAGTCAGGGTGGGCACGTGCTCTCCTGAGACCAGTCCTGCCAACTGGCGGTGGGGGGGTGTCCCCTTGTGGCCAATCCTGTGGACCAGGGGGGGCGTCCCCCATGGGTGATCCTGTGAACCCCTGGGAGATCCTGTGGACTGGGGGGAGGTCCCCCCCAGGGGATCCCACGAAGGCCACTGCAATCGTTGCAGCTGCTTCCGGGAGTGGCTGTGGCCGCTTCTGGGAGCAAGTACTGACTGATCACTGCAGCCATTCCCAGAAGTGACCACAGTCACTCCTGGAAGCGGCTGCAGCGATCACAGCGATTGGCTAGCACTTGCAGGGGGGACACCAGCACTCCCTCCTGCCCCCCTGCCCATCACCTTAGTGGCAAGCGCGGCCAGTCAGGGGGTGCACTGGCACTCTTAGGGGGTGCATGTGCACCCCCATGCACCCCCAAAGCATTGCCACTGCCTAAGTTGCAGCTTTTTAAACTCCTCCTTCCTTTGCCTCATCTTCTGCACCAGTCTGTCATAAAAAAACCTCTTTTCTTTCATTTTACTCCTTGCCACCATTCCCACTGAGTTTTAAACCAGATTTTAAGCATCTGCCAGTCACCATGCATTTCTCTAAAATCCTCCAACAAATGTGTATTTAATTTCCATAGGTCCCACTGCCTCCTGCTGCTTTTCTTTGCCTCCACCTCCACTCTTAACATAAAATGCTCTGGTAAAACCTTGTTCTTGACCACTTTGAAATTATTCAAGACAAGAAGAAATCAATGCAAGAGTGCACCTGTGATCTGGGGTCCACTCTCGCCACTACATTTTCTTTCTGTCAACCATTGTTTAAAATTTCCTCTTTAAAAATGTTATGAAGCAGCCCTCCAGAACCGTCCAGGCCCGTAGACTCTCCTCCTTTTTGTTTATTCTCTGTCTCAATGACACAGTTAAAAAACCTTGCTACCACCCAGGGTCGCCTTCTCACCACACAAATTGCCCATTTTCTAAAGAGGTGGCGTAGACATTAAAAGCTTTCTGTTTATGATCTCCAGTCCTCCACTGTCATGTGCAGCAGCCTGCTACTAGTCACTTCCTCCACTCTTACAACTCGGGGGCTGTTGATTAAATTGCCACCCTTACTGCCCTATTCCCATGCGTAACTGAACACTACAAGGGCTGTCACCTCAAAACAGCCATGGGTCCATTTTACCTGGCAGCCTGTACTCTTGTAACCACAAGATATCTGCAGACACTCAGGCCAGGATTCGTTTCACCTGGTCCCACTGCATCTGACTAAAAATACTTCTCATATTCAATGATGCCACTGTTAAAACCATCACAAAAACGCAGTAAAATATCCTCCTCTTATATATTTGCATTGCTGCTGATGCTGGAACTATCCTTCTCTCTTAAGCATATTCCACTTGCCTCCTCAGCATGTTTGCTTCCTCATTTAAAACTCCTGGGCTGCTTTACTGCTCTGCTTCTCCAATATCTCTGCCATCCATTCAGGGATGGAAACCAATGGCATCTCTGATAGCAAAGAGGAATGTGTTTGGGCCCTGGAACCCCCCTTGTCTTCACTTATCTTGGGGTTTTTTCACAACATGAATAAGAAAGAAGTCAAAGTCCACAGCAACGTGGCCCCCCACTACAGAAAGGATGTGGACAAATTGGAGAGAGTCCAGTGAAGGGCGACAAAAATGGTGTGGGGGCTGGGGGACATGACTTGTGAGCATTGGCAATGCATAGGGGGTGTATGCAGGTGCACATGCACCCTCTGAGTGTGATAGTGTCAGCAGTGCCTGTGGGTGGTCACCACTCACCACCCCCCTTGCCGCTGACATCACTGGTGACATCTGTGGGTGGTCCATGATCGCTGCTGGCCACTGCTGACACTGCTGGCAGTGTCTGCAGATGGTCACTGACGACTGGTTGGCACTTGCCATCCGACCCTTCCACCGCTGATGGTGCTGCAGCTGCCTGTAGCAGCTCCCCTCTTGCATCCACCATGCTCCCACCACTGACAATGCCGCTGCCTGCGGGAGCTTGCTGTGCCCCCCCCCAGCCTCTGGGCGCACAGGGTGTTCATGCATATGAGGAAAGACTGAGGGAACAGGGCTTATTTAATCTAGAGAAGAGGAGGTGGAGTGGGGACTTCAACTACCTGAAGGGGGTTTGAAAGAGAATGGAGGTAGACTGTTCTCAGTGGTGGCAGATTACAGAACAACGAACAATGGTCTTAAGCAGCAGCAAGGGAAATTTGGCTTAAATATTAGGAAGAATTTTCTCACTAGGAGGGTACTAAAATACTGGAACAGGTTACCCAGAAAGGTGGTGAAGGCTCCATCCTTGGAGGTTTTCAAAACCTGGCTAGACAAAACTTTGGCTGGGATGATATAGTTGGATATGGTCCTGCTTTGAGCAGGGGGTTGGACTAGATGATCTCCTGGGGCCCCTTCCAACACTCTCTATTATTCTATGATTCTATGAATTTGGAATAGGCAGGAGGGTCCAAGCCAGAGGCTGAGAGCATGGAGTCACAAGCTGGAAGTTTAGAGCATGGAACAAGGAGCCAGAGGTACAGAGCATGCAGCCAGGTTGAAGAACTACAAGCAGGCCAGAAGCACAGCAAGGTGGTCTGTTCCCCAGAGAGCTCTTCTGTCTAGTCTGAGCCAGCATGGGCAGGGCCTCTCCCCTAGGGATGACATAGTTTGATTGTCTGATTATCTTCAGCTGGGGCCTGGGACCAGATCAGCTCAGCTCAGCTGAGCCTTGGCTTATTACAATAAACACCTTCTTGCATAAAGGCAGGCATTTGTTCACCTGCTTCTAAACTGATACATGGAAATGCCTTTTATACCATGCAGTATTATGGTATGAACAAGAATTTGGCACAGCAGGTGAAAAAGTATTTTTCATTTTATGGAAAATCTAATTGGCATTTAGCTGTTCAAAACCAAAATTTCCTCAGGTACCGCTGCATTTAGCATCCCCATACCTGCAGAAAATGCCATTGGTTCTTTAACAATCACTCTTTCCAGGGCTTCTGCTTTACATCTTCTCTTGAACCTGGCACCTCTGCAGCACAGCTTCCCACAACATCAGGCATTTTTCATTTTAGCATTGCTTCTGAAAAATGATTAATGAATTACTAACACTCTTTTCTGGGAGGTGGGGTGGTGGGGAGCAGGTTGAGATATTTGACAAAACTAGTATCCAAACTTTCATCATCAGGTGGCCACAGTTGCTTTCTGCTTGGGAAATTATGAAGATTTCATTTAAAAAAATTGGCTAAAATTTAATATCTTCCATGTGTGGTGTATCCAGGTTGCAGTTATCAACAACATAGGCAAGTCATAGAGGGGGTATGGGGAGTAGACTGGCTGCTGATGCCAGCTTCTGCAGGTGGTTGCTGCTTGCCACCTGCCCCAACCCCCCTTACTGCTGATGTCACTGCCGGCATCTGTGGGTAGTCCCCACTCACCACTTGCTGTCCACCACTGATGCTGCCTCCTACAAGTGGTGCCCCCCAGTCTCAGGAGGCACCAGTTGTTCATGAGCAACAAGATATACAACAAGATATTGTAGTTATTTACAAGACCAGGTTGTGGTCTACAACCTGGATTCCTGACACATGGAAGTTACTGAATTTTAGCCAATTTTAAAAATGAAATCTTCATAATTTCCCAAATGGAAAGCAACTGTGACCACCTGAAACCTGAGATACTGCTCCTGTCTTCATTCAAAATAATTTGCACCATAACAGAGCCTCACAAGAGAGCTGAGAGACTCTTTACCAGCTAAGAACTGCCTGCCAAGAGGAGGTTTTCATTTATTGACTCCTCTGTGAAATCTTAGGAAATATGAACTTTGATTTCTACCCAGGAGAACTTTTACAATCTTTTCTCTGATGCCTGATGAAGGGTGTTTGTGCCTGAAAGGTTGTAATTAAAGAATTTTTTTTGGCAAAAATTTTGTTGGTCTAATAAAAGATATCACCTCTACCATGAGCCCTGATCACTTTTTCCTCTAGACAGATATGGCTACAACCTGGATACCTCATAAAAACCAAGATACTCTACCAACCTACCCCACACTAACCTACCCCAAACTAATATGCTGTTCTGCATATTACAATTAAAGGGCAGTCCTTGGAAAATGTTGAGCACTCCCCCTACCTAGGTAACCACCTTTCCCCAAAAGTAAACATAGATGCTGATATTCAACACTGAATAAAATCTGCCAGTGTTGCCTATGGACATCTCCAAAATTGTGTCTTGGAATATTACAACATCAGAAGCCAAACAAAACTTCTTGTCTATCAGGTTGTTATCATCCCTACCCCATTGTATGGATGTGAATCCTGGACAATGGATCTGAAAGCCTTCAAATGTTACCATCATCAATGTCTTTAGGAAATCCTTCATATCAATCAGAAGGATGGTAGAACAAATGTCAGTGTTCTTGCTTAAGCAGACACCACCAGCATTGAAGCCATGTTTATACAGCACTAGCTTGAAAGGACAGGACGTATCATAAGGATGCCTGATTACTGATTCCCAAGGCAGGTGCTATACTCCCAATTCACCAATGGTCACCACTCTATAGATGGGCAAAACAAGAGATTCAAGGACATTTTGAAGGCCAGTTTGAAGTGATGTAATATGAACATCAATACCTGGAAGACTCAAACATTGAATTATCTGCAATGGTGCCATGAAGTATGATGAAGCATTGATTGTTTTGAGCAAGCTCACCTTACTTTGAAGGTGGATAGATAAGAGAGACAAAAGAAAAGATCTGTGACCCAACATCACCATGATCAACTCCTTTCTTCTGCAACTGTTTGCCTTATCTGCAGTAGAGCATGAAGATCTTGGATTGACTTCTTCAACCATCTCCAGACCCACAGATGACTTGCTATTTACTGGAAGACTGTCATCCTTGTATCAAGGGACTGTCGATGACGGCAACGATGACAAAAGCTCAGCCTGTCAGCATTTCTGTTGAGCTTTGGGGCTCCTATATTCCACAGAACCCTTGAAATAGAATGAATTTCAATTAATTATACTGATTTCTTAAAAAAACAAGAACCAAAACTATACATGGGGTAAAAATTTACTTAAGAGAACCCTTCATGAATTTAGTTCATAATACCTTATTTCTTTTCTTTTTTTAATCTTTCAGTGGCTCAGAGGGGAAAATGTTCAAAGTAATCCTTCAGTGCCAACTCTGTACCCTTTTTGGCTTTTACTGATCCTGTAACTATGTTCACAATTAAATAGTAAAGCTGTGGCCTCATTCCAAGCATACCTTATGGTTTCAGCTCCTGCTCTTCAAACATGTTGATTTTCCTAGTGGCTCTGAGGCATAGTTTTCAGGAGATGTTTACTCTCTCTCCTATATGCCTTGTGAATCAGTGAACCACAGCAAGCCTGAGAGCGTGGAGGTGATTGTTTGCCAGCTTATGAATTGCTGGCAAACCTTGCCTTGCCTTGCTTTGTCTTTAAATTGTGCATTGAATTTGACAGGTTAGTTAGCCAGATGCAACTGGACATATTTCCCCTTCGCTCTTTGGGATCTAGAATGCCACTAGAGTCACACTTTATTTCCTTTCCATATCTGTATAAAAATTAATTAGACATAGAGTAGAAACCTGTGTCTATAGTGGTAGGGACAAAAAAGTGCTAGTCTAAAACAGTATAAATTATCTAGCCACCGTTAAAAAATACAGAAAAGAAAGTCACATGTTCACATTTGTTAAGTAACTAGGTGTAATTAGGTGTAGGCAAGCAGGGCCCTGGGTGCTGATTTAGAGGGGGCACCAAAGTGTCAGTCCCTGATGAGCTTGCACTATGGCAGCAGCATCCTGTGTGCAAAGAACCCACACTATCAGCAGTAGCCAATGCTGTGGTAGCAGTGGCAGCAGCCCATTTGTAGGGAGATAAGTCTCCTCAGCGATGGCACCCTCTTTCCCTTGTCCAGACTGCCAAAATCTCTAGTTACATCTCTGGTTCACATTTAAGTCTGTTTTTCAGGCAAAACACACAGAAGAATAGTTCTACAGAGAAATGAAAGATGTAAGAAAAACACAAAGGGTGTGTCCAGACAAGCGCGCACATGCCTCTTGCCCCACCTCAAACCTCTTTGAGGTGGGGCAAGAGGCACATGTAGGAACAAAAAAATGTTGCAGTGCGGGGAGAAAATTAGACCCCTGGATATCCAGGGGTCTAAAAGAAATGAAAATAAAAAGAACAGAGCAACCAGAGGCTGAGTCCTCCATGGAGATGCTCTGGCTGCCAGAGCATCTCCATGGTTGGTCCCTTGCCCTGGTGATGAAACGTATGGCTGGCCAGGCCGTGTGTTCAGCACCAGGGCTCTAGTGCTTGTGAGTAAGGGGCTGGGGGGCTTTAGGTGAGGAGGAAGGGCACTGGCAGGGCTGGGGGGCTGAGGCTTTGTAGGTTAGGAGTGAGGGCACTGGTAGGGCCAGGGGGCTGCAGGTTGGGAGTGAGGGGCATGGGCAGGGCTTGGTGGGGGGTGGAGAAGGTGGGCACCAGCATATCAAGGTTGCTCAGTACCAAAGCAGCAGAGGGGGACAGCAGCAGCTGGACCTGTGTCCTAGTGAGCAAAGGGGACAGGGAAACTCTGTTTTTTCTGTCATAAAACTATAGTCAAATGCCAAAATATATAGGTATTTAGAATTTAATTTATTAAAATGAGTGAGGCACTGGTAGCCTTTCAAATTTGCTTTAGAATTGTAAATATATCAATAGAATATTTTGTTCAACTGATACATACATACAGTGGTGTTTCATTTTAATCTTGGAAAAAA
>NW_017728993.1:82610617-82614416 GCF_001723915.1 Gavialis gangeticus
TGTGTGGGGGCCAAATCCCCTTTTTGTGGGGCCATTACCCCTGTGGGGGGGCCATCGTCCCTGTGGGAGGGCAGCAAAATATATATTCGTGAATTCATGAAACATGTATTTAGAGTTCACTTTATTATTATGATAAGAGACATGCTTTAGCACTGTAGATATATCAATAAAACATTGTCCAACTGATCTCTGTCTCTGTCTCACTCTCTCTCTCTCTTTATAGTGGTTTTTTGTTTTACTTGTAGAGGAACATGGATTTTGGGGTATTTTATAGAGTGACTTTGGGATTTCTTTTATCAGGGATTTTTAATTTTTCCAATAGGGAACACCAGAATTCCTGCTAGGACCTTGCCTACTCAGAGCTGGCTCCTTGGACCCAGCTAGCTGTGGTTGACCTCCTGGTCAGTTGGGGCCAGGAGGACAGGCTTTGACAGTTCAAAGCAGGCCACCACACCCAGAACATCTTTCAGGCAATAGCTACCCAGTTGGCTGGGCAGGGGGCACACGTGGCAGTAGTGTCACACAGAGGCCAACCCTGCAGCCACAGCGCACTGGCAGCTGGCCCAGAGAGGCAGACGCCTCTACTAGCTGTGCAGTCCCCATCTGGGTCTGGCAGGTGTGCAGACTGCTGCAGTGGGTAGAAGGTGCAGGGAACTCTCAGGGCTGCTTCAGCAGTCCAACTGGCAGAAAAGGTAGTGTCCCCAGGCACCAATTGGCTGGGCCCCAGAAGCTCCTGAGAGCGAGTAGCTGTGAGCATCTTGCCAAGGCAGCTTTTTGCACTGATGGGGCCAGGACAAGGCAGCTTTTTATAGTGCTGGGGACAGCACAGGTGCTGGCCCTGGGCTCTAGCTCCACCTGACTGCAGATCCAGGAGGAGCCAGGCAGGGTTATTTTGCCCCAAGTGGCACAATTTGCTCCACAACAAAGTGCATGTCTAAGCACATGCACGGAGGCAAAAGGCCCCGGCTCAAATTTGCACCACTTCTATTTGAGCTGCTGCAAGTGCACATGTTTGCATGTGTGGATGCGCCCAAGGGGTGTATCTACATGAGACACTTTACTGCACAGTAGACTAATCTACTGCTCAGTAAATTATAAGCATCTATACATGTACATCATTTACTGCACAGTAAATTCATTTAGTAAACTAGATAGTAAACATGTGTAGTAGCACTTGTTTAGACACTGACTGGGAGTAAATTTGCTCCTGGTCAGCCCCAAAACAAAGGGGACACAGGGGATGGGGAACTCCCTTGGTCCTGGTGCTGCTTAGCTCCTGGTTCCAGCAGGGGCCAGGACCTGAGCAGCATCAGGACAGGGTAGCTCTCTGTCCCATTCCCTCTTCCCCTTCTGCTGTCTTGGTGCTGCTCAGCTCCTGGCTCCCTACAGAAGCTGGGAGCCAAGCAGTACTCTCTGCTTCCCCTGCAGTCAGAGGCTGGCTAGGCAGGGATTTCTCTGAGCAGCCAGGGGCTGTCTGAGAGCTGTCCTGCTTCTGGGGCTGCTTGGGGAAAACCCTGCTCAGTAAAATGCTGTGCAGTAAGCCTTTATAGCATTACTAGCATGTGTAGACACATCCAAGCAGTATATATTTGCACTGGAACAGGGAACCCTGGCCCTGTTACTAGACAGGGGAGAAAGAGGGATGAAGGGACAGAGGCTGTAGGGATTAAAGAGAAGGGAAGAAGATTTGCAGGTGTCAATATATAGGGACGATATTCTTACAGATGAAACAGCGGGTGGTTTGCTGTCTCACCAATAAGCTTAGTGGCTCATTCATAGGTGCCAAAAAGTGGGTTGGGGAGAGTTACATGGCTATTTAAACCCCTGAAGGAGGATCTGAAACGGAACAGTAAGACAGCTGGATTGGAATCAGTGTTTGTAGAAGATGGCATGCGGAGCAGCAGTGAGGATTTCTGGAAGCCAGAGTGGGAGGTCTCAGTTGCATGGGGTTTAGAAGAGACAGAAAAAAAGGGGTGAAGCAGCCTACTGGTGAGATTTTGAATGAAGACATAGACTAATTAGACAGGATATAATTTTCTGGATCTTTTTCCTTTCTTTATTTTTGTTTCCGCCTTTGGAGGCAGAAGATTGTTTTTTGGTGTTAAGCGGGTGCTTATGTCATTTTGCTAGGATATTTTGGAGACTAATTCACTGGTTTGTGGCCAGAATGAGAGGGGAGGAAGGAGGTCCCAGAAGAGCCTGATCAAGGCAGAAATGTGGACATTAAACAAAATTGCCCATGAGGGGCAGTAAATCTCTGAGACCCCAGATTATGGGATAGGAGCTCATGGACTTCAAAGAAATGACTCCATCCTGAGAATAGAGCTATACATATAGAGTAGGACTCACAGCCAGGTTCAGCTCTTGTCGAATAGACTAGCTGATGAATGGAGAAGATGAAGAGTATCAGAGCAGGATGCTTAGTCCAGGACTAAGGTGGAGGAGGCCCAGAGAAAAGACCCAGTGAATAACATATCCCTTAACATGGTGGGATTCATCCCATGACTAGGCAGTTAGCATTAGGGGCTATAGGCTTTACAGGTGGGATAGAGAAGGAAGGAAAGGTGGGGGTGTGGCGCTCTATGTCAAGAAGCTGTACACATCCTCTGCCAGCAGAATGGGGTCAGAGGAGGGGCAAGCTGAATTGTTCTGGGTCAAGATACAAGGGGGCCATGGGGAGAGGGATCTAACGGTGGGGGTCTGCTATAGACCCCCCAACCAAGGGGAGGAGCTGGAGCAGGAATTTGCGGGCCAGCTTACAGAGGCACTTAAGGCAAGGGATGTAGTTGTCATGGGTGATTTAAATTACCCGGACATCTGCTGGGAGGAACAGTCAGCTAGGTCGGACCATTCCAGGAGGATCCTGGCTGAGATACAGGACCTCCACTTAATTCAGGAGGTGCACAGTCCCACCAGAGGAAATGCCCTGTTGGACCTGGTCCTGGCCACAGGCGATGACCTGGTAAGGGGCCTTCAGGTTCTTGACCACCTGGGTGATAGCGATCATCGCTTGCTGGAATTCACCGTCCAGTGCAGGGTGTCAAGGGCCTGCAGCACGGCAGTAGCCCTAGACTTCAAGAGGACCAACTTCAACAACTTGAGATTAGTGGGAGAGGCACTGGGGTTCTCGAGAGCAGGGAAACTCAGTACCCAAGATGAGTGGTCGTTCCTTAAGGAGACATACTCAGGGCCCAAGGGGTGACCATCCCAACAAGAAGCAAGGGGGGCAAGAGTGCCCAAAAGCCCCCCTGGCTCACCAAGGGCATCCGGGAATGACTGATTGCCAAAAAGGCGGTGCACAACCGGTGGAAGGGGGTGCTAGCTACAAAGAGGAGTATACCTCCTCTGCTTGGGCCTGTAGGGGGGCTGTCAGGAAAGCTGAGGCGGACATAGAGCTAGGACTAGCATCCAAGATCCAAGATAATAAAAAGTCCTTGTTCAAATACAGAGGGAGGATGAAGAAAGCACCAGGAAATGTGGGGCCCCTGCAAGATTCTCTGGGCAATCTGGTGGTTGCGCCAGAGGAGAACCAATTTTAACCAATCTTAAAAAATTCTTCACTTCCATTTTCTTGTGCAGGGACTGGGACTTCCCCACCGTGATGCAAGACGGACTTGAGGGGAACGCCTCCAGACCTCAGGTTCGGGAGGACCAGGTTAGAGAGCTTTTGAAGGCACTGGACATGTTCAAATCAGCGGGTCCAGATGCTCCCCACCCCTGGGTGTTGAGGGAGCTAGCAGGGGTTATTGCAGGGCCCGGGGCACAGCTTTACAAGCACTCGTGGTGCTCGGGCCAGGTG
>NW_017728993.1:82614427-82617841 GCF_001723915.1 Gavialis gangeticus
GGAATAACGGCCATAAATTGTTGGAGAGTAGGTTCAGATTAGACATCCAAAGGCATTACTTCACAGTCAGGGCGGCTAAGATCTGGAACCAACTTCCAAGGGAAGTGGTGCTGGCTCCTACCCTGGGAGTTTTAAGAAGAGGCTTGATGCCTACCTGGCTGGAATCATTTGAGCCCAGTTTTTCTCTTGCCCAGGCAGGGGATCGGACTTGAAGATCTACAAGGTCCCTTCCGACCCTACTTCTATGATTCTATGATATCCCTCAAGAGCAGCCCCTGACCCTGCCACTTGCTGAAACTAAAAAAAAAGACCAATGTGTGTCAGGCAAGAAAGGAGGCAAAGCCAGGGAAAAGAGGCGGGGTGTGGGGTGTGGGGTGTCACAGCATTCTGTGACAGCAGACTTCATCTCTCAGGTACCTGGGGAAGAATGGGCTGACAGCTTTTGACTATCAGCAAAGCTGTCACATGCACTTACATTAGTAGCTTATAACAATGGGAAATACTGATATTTTGAAACTATTTTCTGATTCAGAAGGAACAGCTGAAATACTGAACATTTTTTACAAGATTGGAAAACATTCAAAAAGTTTCAAATGGGCTAAAAAATTGCTGCCTTCAAATTTTCATTATGATTGAAAAAGTCATCAAAATCATTTTCATTTAGAATCAGTAACTGACAAACAAAAATCTTTGCTTCAAATCAACATTTCAAAATAATTGTTTTGAAAGGCCACTTTGAAATGAGAAACTTTTGTCAATTTTCCAATCAGGAAAATGAAGCCAACGAAATTTAACCAAAGCTAAGAGTTTCTGTAGTAACTATTTATTTTGATAAACCTCCTTTTGCAAAAGGACATTATTTTAGTCAAAACAAAATTTCAATGAGCTGAAATTCGGTGGGAATTAATAAATGGAAGATAAACAAAAAAGGCTCTTTATTGTTCCCTGTCAGTCTCTGCTCTGTCACACTAAGCACAAAGCAAGGGTTTTTTTGGTAATAACTTTTATTAGACTAATTGTATGGTTGGGGGACATGTTAGATGAACTTTCAAGCATAAAGTGCCCATCCTCATGTCTGGGCTACAACATTCCAACTCTAGTACAATAAGCACAGACTTCTTATCATGATTTCTGAGGTTAAAATTTGAAGAATTTCTGTTAGAACAGGAATTAAATATTTATTATTATAACATGTTAGAAAATATCTTAAATCTTAACTTAGCAAATCCTTACATAGCAGTCTGGAATTAACATTTTCTAAAAGTCTAATGTTTCCAAGTCATTGCATATATGTTGGTCATTTTTAGCTAAGATGACTGAGTTAAACTTAGGTTCCCCCACAAATCTGTAAATCAGTGGGGGAGAGAAGCAATATGGTCTGAGCAGGTCTGATTGGTTTTAATTAACAGGAGAACTTATTATGTTAAGTTCTATGCAATTTTGATATAACACATTGACTGTTACTTCTAAGTTTTACAATTGACTGATTTGTTTAGACATAGTGAATAAACCAAATTATATTTTAGTAAGTGGTAGGACTCTACTGAGATAAAATATCACTCAAAGAGAATAAAAGAAACAGAATGATGTCAAATCCCTAGGTGGTCTTTCAAAACCATGAATTCCATACAATTTTAATTTAGTAAAAAGATAAATTCATTGTGACAGTTTATTGTTTAAGGTTTACAGCATGGTGAGAACAGGGGGGCAAGAGACCAATTAGTGGGAGGACAAGAAGAGCTTTTAAACTATGTACCCATAAATTATCTTTTCCCAATATGCACATATATTACTGCTGTAATTTAATCTTGAAGTTGTGGTGACATAAACTAACCTCATGAGCTTCACTATCATAGTTTCTGTTCTTACCAGATCTCTACTAGGAATTATAACTGTATGTAGAAATAAGCATACATGACTCCTCACAACCTGTAAGTTGTGCAAAAGGCATATGAGTGACATGTAAATGCAATATATATATTCACAGAAAGCAAAAAAAAAAGGCTTTGCAATAAAATCTATGTTGCTTTTTTCAGGTTCAGTTTGCAAATTTACCTTCTCACAATGGATATCGCTTCTCTTGAACACTCAGTGCAGCCAAACAATTTGTTGTCAGCCAGAAAACTTAATGAACATGCAAAATCTGGAGGTAAGGAAAATATGCAGAAGTTTAGTCACTTTCTGCAGTCTGATGGTAGCTGGAAAGTTGATGAAGTGTCAGAACACTTTTCCTTTGCTTTTCACTTTCATTCATCAGTTCAAAATTATCTTCTTTCCACTTGTGTTGGAAAGAAGATCATTTATTAGCTTAACCCTTCTCCCCCCTCCCAACTTCCCAGTCCTCAGTAGTGTATTTTTTCCTCTGTCCTTTTTATTCTGCTCCAGGGGAATCTTCTGAGCTCGCTCAGAACCCTTTGACTGTACAAGTTGTGATGGCCCCCTCTGTCTTCCTTCATCTGGAACCAACTTTTTAAACACTTTTATGTCACAGCTCTGTGGTATTATAAATGTTTCCTAAAAAAATCTCACTTGGACTTACGGGGCACCTGGCTGTAAAGCAGCAGAGTGGCTTGAAACCTAAAACCCTACTTAGGGAGCACAGTTATTAAACTTCTTAACTTGAATATTAACTTGAAAGATTTAACTAGAGTCCCCTGAAACAAAATAAAACAGAAACACACAGAATAGTTGACATTTTCCTAACTAAAATTTTATTTGAACATATTACTCGTTGTCATATATCCCCACCCCTGGTTATGACCTGATTAGATTTTTTATGGGCTATGTAGGGTAACTGCTCATCAATGCTTGAATAGGAAAACCCCGATAGAAAACAGAAGATACTATGGGAATTGGTATTGCTGACCCATCAGGTATCAGCTTTCCTTTTAAGTCAGCACTGAATCATTGTCCAGGCCAGGTAGGGAATGCTGCTGGAGGTAACATCTTTCAGGCAAGATGTTTCTGGGTCATGGACCACTGTGATTAAATAACAATGTGATGGAATCCTTAATGTGAGAGAGCTCCAGAAAATTCTAATTAGCTGATTATGCTGCTCTGCTTGACCTACAGAAGGAATTTATCAGGATATAACACTTGGCCGATCCTCCCTGACTAACCTGGTCTCTTTCTATGACCAGGTAACAAAGAGCTTAGACGTGAAGGAGGAAGTTGATGTCATCTTCTTGGACTTCCAGAAGGCCTTCTACACAGTGTCCCACCCAGTTCTGGTGGGCAAGCTGAGGGACTGCGGCATTGATGAATGCACGGTCACATGGGTGGCAAACTGGCTTCAGGGACGAACCCAGAGGGTGGTGGTGGATGGGTCGATGTCGACCTGGGAGGGTGTGGGCAGCGGAGTCCCCCCGGGCTTGGTCCTTGGGCCGGTGCTGTTCAACATCTTCATTAGCGACC
>NW_017728993.1:82623165-82633498 GCF_001723915.1 Gavialis gangeticus
GTTTAGGTTAGATATTAGGAAGAACTACTTCACTGTAAGGGTGGCCAGAGCCTGGAATAGGCTTCCCAGAGAGGTGGTGCTCTCACCTTCCCTGGAAATCTTCAAGAGGAGACTGGATAGGCACCTGGCTGGGGTCTTATGACCCCTCCCACCCCCAGTGCTCCTTCCTGCCCATGGCAGGGGGTCGGACTCGATGATCTGTCTAGGTCCCCTCCAACTCATTGATTCTATGATTCTATTTTGTCCTAAATTGCCACATAACATTTATTTATGTTGAGATAAACATTTGTTTATATTACCATATTCTACCTTGGAGATACGCAGGAATTAGATATGGCAGCATTCAAAAAATGAAAAGCCTGACACATTCCTTCTGAATGATTCAACTACCTTTACCGCTGCCTGCAACAGACACCCATGGTATGACACCCCAGGCCCGTGTAACCACAGAACGAACAAAAAACCCAAGATTTCAGACTCAGCACTAGGAGCTTGAGAAATTTCCCCCAAAGCCTGTGGGAGAAAATTATAATGATAAATAAAGCATTTCCCATAGGAAAGGTAAAGGTAAAACCCTTATCTCAAATTCACACAAAGGATCTTTACTTCAGTATTCTGGTTTCTCTACATGTGCTGAACTCCCATTATCCCTCAACACAAGCTCTGCATGTACAGTAAGAGCAGGCTACTGGAGTTGAGATCTACTTTGAGGATCTGAGAGCAAAATGTTGCCAGTAGTGTGTAAGAAGGGTTGGAAATCCTTCTGGACGAAAGGCTCTGTAAAGAGGTAAGACATTATTATTACTAATAATGCATTTTATATTCCCTTTGTTACAATTACTTTCACAACATGACTTGAGAAACATGCTGCTAAGAATAAACTTGATACTTGTTCTGCATTTCAATAGAATTGAAGATAATTTTCCATAGAGAGACTAAAAAGAACTTTTTTTTTTACCTGTAGCAAAGCAAACTACCAGCTGTTTAACCCACTTTCAGTTCTAAGCTGGTGAGTTACATGGGAGGGAAGCAAAAGTATCATGAATTTTGAATCATTTACTCCAGTAATGAGGAAACCCAAATTGCATTTATTTTTTAATTTTACAAATTTAATAGCTTGTCATAACCTTAACTATATTGGAATATTGTTTATCTGTGTGTTAAGTTCACCCTTTTAAATAGGTGGCATTTCCTATACTTTACCCAGTGACACATTATAATTGTCAAAGTAACGGTCCTAAAAAGTGCTAGATGGCATGCAGGTTAATCCCCTAAAAAACATGTACCTGCGAGTTTCATTTCTTCTAAGGGACTTATGCAAAAAGTGGTCAGGGTAAATCTTTGGAGCTGCACGGAAGACACTGAAACATAACATAGAAGGGAAGTGAAGGTCAGAGGATGCATCTAATGTTCATTAATGTGTAGTGCCTACTGAATATTAAATTTAGTACTTCCAAAAGGAAGTACTAAATAAATGCTCAGTAGGCTGTCCTACTGCGCATTAGCATGATTGCATGCTTTTTTTCATGACGGTTAATAAGCACTAGATGAATACTACTGCTCAATAGCCTAATAGCATGGTTGTTACTGTGACTTGTAATACGTAGTCAGTCTACTGCATATTAAGTAGCTCATGTAGATGCGCCCAGAGAGTGTTAGAGGGATTAAATAAATACAGATAGTTGGCAGAAGAAATCACTCTTATTTTCAGTCAGGGCTCGTGGACAGAGGTGATACATTTTATTAGACAAACAAGATTTTTGAGAAAAAAAAAATTTAATTGCAAGCTTTAGGGGACAATCACCCTTCATCAGGCATCAGAGAAAAGATTGTAAAAGTTCTCCTGGGTAAAAAATGAAAGTTCATATTTCATAGGATTTCACAGAGTGGTCAATAGATGGAAAAACCCTCTGGGCAGCAGTTCTTAGCTGGTATGGAGTCTCAGCTCTCCTGTGAGACTGTGATGATGCAAATTACTTTAGACAAAGGCAGGAGCAGGATCTCAGGTTTCAGGTGGTCAAAGTTGTTTCCTGCTTAGGAAAGTATGGAGATTTCACTAAAAAAAATGGCTAAAATTCAGTATCTTCCATGTCTCCTTTTTTTCAAGGCACTTTGGTTTATGTCTAATAAGCAAAGGGATATAAGCACCATGCAAAGAATATGGTTTTGTCTAGAAAATATTTGAATGTCACTGTGATGTTAATGCTGTATGTATTGCTGTAGGTCCTGAGTTCCAGTGATGGACTAAGATGCCATTGCATTAGGGGCTGCATAAACAGGTGGCAGGACAAATGACTGTTTCTGCCCCCACAGAATTACAGTCTAAATGTCAATACATTTGAACTGTAATGTTGTAGCATCAGTGTCAGCCCATCCCATACTGCGAAACCTGGGATCCCCGCAGCTAAGGGCCCCCTGCATCTGGCCACTCAACACCCCGCCTTCTTTGGCTGCTCAGCCTCCCACCCCCTTGCCGCTGACACCCCCGCCACTGGCTTCTTCAGCCGCTTGCCACCCCCCTTCTCTCCGCTGCTGCCACCGGCTTCTTCAGCTTCTTTGGGACAGGGGACCTCAAAACTATTTCTTGCAGGGGGCCCCCGAAAATTGTGGGCCAGCCATGTGTAGCATACTACATATAAAACCAAAGTCCAACAGTCATTTCTGTAAAGTATTTCTACTGACTGCACTGGAGCAGAATTGGACAGACAAGCTGGACTTTAAGGCCTATTTACTCTCAAAAGGCGTAGTTTGCATACAGATCAAAGGTACAATAAATAAGGGAACTCTTGAGAACTGGGATAATGCTTCTCCTATATCTTTTTATCATTTAAGAATTACGGACCTGTTTTTTCTATCACTTATAGTCAAACAACTGCTTTGACTTGAATTTACATAATTGCAATCACATGGGTAGAGACCAGGGAGGAATTTTTCCCCAAGTTTACCAGTGAAGTTATTGGCTAACACTAATACTACAGAAATAGTGTTAGGGCTTCTATCAGTGAGGAAAACATCCCAGGCTTGCATACCACAAAACCCTCAAGTCCCATTTCTGTAGCATGGGTTCTACAGTGTGGTGTGATCAACATAAAATGATTAAGATAAGTCTGAGAGCATCCTAGGCATACACATGCAGAGAAAGAGCTTTATGCATATTGATCTTTCCATTCTGTGGTCTTCCATACAGAAGTACTGGTTCTGCAGAATTTTGGCCACCTCTAATTTCAGTCAGAAGCCCCTGCCTGTGGTTGGCAAGACAACAGTATTTGTGGATTTAGTTATGGCTGAGTGTAACGCAAGGTAGATAATGCTCTTTGCCACCCTAGCCACACATACAAGTCAAAGCAGAGGCGACGTGTAGGGGGTGCGCACACGTGCATGTGCACCTCCTGAGTGTGGCAGTACACCCCCTAAAAAAAGGCACCACTGACACTGTCAGCAGCACCTGTGGGCGGTCATCGCTCGCCACCCCACCGCTGGCACTGCTGGTGACATCTACAGGCGGACCGCGATTCCCATTGGCCACTGTTGATGCTGCTGGAGATGTCTGCAGGTGGTCGCCAACCCTTCATCAGCGCTCGCCATCCCCCCTGGCATATGACAGCACTGGCAGCGTCTGTGAGAGCTCCCTGCTTACCGCTGTCATGCTCCTGCCACTGCCACCACACTCCTGCAGCTGCCGGGGGCACACGTTTTTCATGAGTCAAAGAGCTGAATTTTAGCCAATTTTGGATTTAAACTTCATTGCTGAACAACAAGAAAGATTTCTACATCTCCCAGCCTTTCAGATGGCAGAAAGAATCCTGCCTTATCTGCACATCAAAGAGCAGCTCACAAAGACACTCTCACGGACCCAAAGGAAGTGACTTCCACTGTTATCTTCCTTTGTGCAAAAATGAAAATGAAGTTTATTTTCTACTTATGGGGACTTCTTATCATCTTTAATTTTCCTTCAGCCTGATGAAGGGCATGTATGCCCAAAAACTTGCAGAAAAATATAATTTTTTTGTGATTTCTTAGTTGGTCTAATTAATAAAAGGTATCATCTCTGAACCAAGAGTTCTAGAGTTTTGCATTTCTTATTATTCTTCATGCCTTCTATATCATCAACTTGTTCATGAACACTAAGGAGTCAATAGTAATATTTCCACTGACTTCTGGGGAGGGAAGCAGATTTCTTATTTTTTTGGATTCCCAGATTAAGCCACATATATGGACCCGATTTTAAGAAGTACTGGGTGAGTCTACACATGCAAATGCTGTGGGGTGGGTTTACTCTAGATCAAATGACTATAGCATAAACATACCCTGGGCAGGCATCTAAATGTGTGGGGGTACGGGACGAGATTTGCTGCTCCTAGCAGCAGTCTTCTCCCACTCCCTCTGGCCTTGCACTGGCCCCCTGCAGCAGGAGGGGGAGTTGGAGGCACCAACTGCAGCTGCCTGTGGCCATCTTTAAAAGTCAGTCTTGCACACTGCTCCCTGGCTATCTGCTTTCTGGGCTCAGATCAGCACGCAGAGCATGGTAGTAGCATGATGCAGCTCTGTCACTGGAGTCTCTGCCTACCACATCATGGCTGCTCCATCCCCAGGTCCCAGGAGTGACGTCTGTCACTCCGGGCTCCTCTTTGCTCCGGGCTCCGCTATGCTGACTTGTCATGGCAACCTACACCTGGCCCAGGTCAGTCTTGGCCCTTTTGGCCCCCCCCACATGGTGCAGCCTCCTAACCTGGCTCACTGCACTTTCCCAGGACACCTGCTCCCATGCTGCTGCTGCTGCCTGGACCCTGTGCTGCTGCCCGGACCCTAGCAGAGATGCTGACAATATGTTCCTGGATGCCACCACTGGGGCTATCCATGTGCTTCTAGGTGTCCAGCCCTATCAGCTGTGAGCCCACCAGGCCAGTCACGACTTATGGCTACACTTGGTCCAGCACATTTGTGATCCTGAGCAATGGCTGGAGTCATTTTGGATGACCCAGGCCACCTTCCAGGAACTCTATGACCACCTCTGCCTGCACTTGGCCACAGTTATGTGTCTGCCTCTCCCTGCAGACACCTGGCTGACCCTCACACTGCTCAAGGTGGCCCTGCCTGCAAGTCTCCATTACATTGGCCACCTCTTCAGTGTGGGAAAGGCCACTGTTAAGGAGGCCAAACTGGAGGCATGTGATGCCCTCCAGAATGTGCTGGGGTACACTGTGCTGCGGGTGCATGACCCCCTAGTGGTGGTGGTGGGGTTCAATGTCCTGGGATTCCCCCAGTGCATCAGGTCCTTGGACAGAACTTATATCTCCATCATCTTCCTGCCTTGTGTTGGCTGCCCCTATTACAGCTGGTGGGGCTTCCACTGCGCTATGTTCCAGGCCATCATGGACTATTGCAGCACATACACCAATGTGAGTGCCAGCTGGGTGCACAATGCCCACGATGTTCATGTCTTCTGTAACTCCACCTTTCCAGCTATGGTGGAAAGTGGGTGCTTCGTACCAGGGCTGCCAGACCTCCAGCTGAGTGCAGTTGTCCATGGATCCCCGCCCCACTTTGCACCTTTAGCACCATGCTCACTGCAGACAGTTATCAGAAAAGCACTTCCCACCCATCACAAACACAGCCCCCCAACTCTCCTCCCTGTAAGAGGGATACCTGTGGCTGTGCTAAACATCTCTGCCCCCCACACCCAAGGAGGAAATTGGTGCTGGCATCAGTGCATTCCTCAGCATGTGAGAGGTCTATGCCCACTTAGCTGTGGGAGCTCAGGCTGCTCAATAAAATTTTACACTGTCTCCCATCTCCCTGTGTGTTGTGGCATGGGAGTTCTGAGGGCCAGGTGGAGCACAGGTGGGCCATGCAGACAGGGGAGCAGGAACAGAGGTAGGGGATGGGACAGGGGCAGAGGACAAGGCAGGGGTGGGAAGGGCCCTGCCCTCAGTGTGGGGCTTACCAGGTGGGCATGACTGGTATGCCCAGAGATCCAAGTTGGTCCCTGCTGGCAGCAAGGATCCACAGCTTCCAGTGGTGTCTGTCTTAGGGTGCAAGGGCATGACATCCAGCTGCCCAGGGGAGGATGGCAACCACTGGTGCCATGGCCAGCCTGGCCTCCTGGGTGGGGCTGCTCCCCTAGAGCTGGTGGGTGCTGGCCCAGGATCCTGGAGCTTCTGGAGGATGCCTGGAGCAGGGAGTGTGATGGGATGGGCTGCTGGTGGCCCCAGAGGTTCTTCCTTGGTGATGTATCACTGCAGGTGGTAGGCCACAATGGAGGCTTGGGCAGGCCACCTGTGCTTGAGTACTGCTCAGGCCTGGGTCCCAGGGTACAAGGATGGGTCCAGCTGCTGCAGAAGGGGCATGGGTCCAGCTGCTGCAGAAGGGGCATGGCTTTGCAGGCACCCCCAACTAGCGGTTGTGGTCAGTGATGGTGACCCACTTTGCCCCCAAAGCCCTGATCTTTATGGGGCACTGGCATACTGACTGGTCATGCCTACACTCCTGCATGTGGCCTGACAGGCCCTCATAAATGTAAACTTTGGAGCAACCACTCTGTGCAAACTGGCTGAGGACCATGGTCTTGCCCCACAGTACCACAAGGTCCAGGGTCTCCTCTTGGGGCCAGCTGCAGCCCCAGGAGGTGGCATGTAGTGTTGGGGAGGATGCCAGCATGGCTCCCTCGACAGCTTGCTGGGCCTCTGTGTGGCAGTCCCAGTACTGGCAGGGCTGGGCAGGTGCCTGCAGTGTCCAGTGCAGGAGCATGGCAAAGGACAGGCAGGTGTATAGTGATGGTATGCCAGGCACCAGCGGTGGGTCTGGGCAGGGTGCTGTAGGTGTCCTGGGGCCAGCTGGAACCTGACCTGGGGGCCAGGGACTGGTTGCAGGTGTCCCAGGGTGCTGCTGGGCCTGGCAGCTGCCTGCAGCACCCAACACAGTGCAACAATGTGGGACAGGCAGTTGTACAGTGATGTGGTGCTAGGGACCATTGCCAGGGTGCGGGCAGCCTGCTGAAGCTGGCCTGAGGCCTCTGCAGGGCATGCAATGGCCAGAGGCTGGGTGCCTAGGTGGCTTAGGGCCCTGGTATCCCTGGAGACTTTTAAGGGCCCAGGGCTGGAGAAGCTCTTAGCCCCAGAGCCCTGGAGCTAAGGTGCTGGTGGCCTCTTGGTGGTGGGGCTGACCAGTAGCAAATTTGCTCCCAGTCAGTGTCTACATGTGTGTTACTGTGCAGTTACAGGTAACAGATTTGCTTGTGATTAGACCAAATTACTGTGCAGTAATCATCTGCATGTGTAGATGGTGAGGCTTACTGAACAGTAATATGGTCTGCTGCGCAGTAAAACATCTTGTGTAGACACGTTCACTGAGAACACAAATCTGACTGAAGTCCACAGGAGCTGTGCATGTTTAACACATCTAAAAAACTGGATGTTTCTAATGTTTGTTATGGAACGTGAAGTTAGTGGGCAGGTATGCAACATTGGACTTTGAAATGCTTTTGTCTCAGTGTTCTCTTTGTAAAAAGTAGCATATAATGTCTTTTCTTTAAAGGTAGGTACATTAGTATTTATATGAGGCACTCAAACAGACAGTGAAAAACCCATAGAAAATCCCACACAGAAATAAAAAAACCCTTATGTAGTGCAGGTCTGGGATGTCACGAAAATTATAAGGCATGGGACCACACACTGACTGATGAATAAAACAGTGCTGAACAGCTGCCTCATTCCCTAAGTACCAACCAGCCTGCACATTGAATGAGGCACGGGTCCTGTTAAAAAGAGGACATGTGATCATATAATTTGAGACTGAATGATTATGTATGCACACAAGGAGAACAAATTAAGGTCACACAAATTCTGGAAATGTGTAATTTTAAAGTGTTTGTTTTGCATGTCATTTTAATATAATTCATTTGAGGAATATAGGTGCTGTGTAAGAGATTGTGATACAGTATGGGTGACTGATATAACTAATACAAACCTTAATAACTAATACAAGTCAATAGATTGCATGATTATGATAAAAATTCTCGATCCAAAAAAACCTGATTAGAACAGTGCATTTACCAACTGTTCACATGGGAATGAGCCAGGATTCATCATTTAAAGTAATACCTAATTAATCCTGCTTTTCAACAGATGTCAGACTTATTTTGTAGTTGTCTGTACATGAATTTGGTTTTAGCTTGGCTGAATCTTCAGCTGCTAGTCCAGTGCAGTAGAGCCAGGAAACTGCCCTAAAAGAGTAGCTGGGTATTCTTTTGATGTACCTCATACTCAGGAGGTATAAAATCAGTGTATTCAGCCCTAAATCACTTGTTCCATCTATTCCATGCTAGGAAATGGCTGGAACAAGTGCTAGGAAATGGCCTGGAGTTAAGATGCTCTGTCAAATACCATGGCCAGCTAGTATAGTTATCCCAAGGTACAATATAGTGATGTGGTCTCTAGTGGCCCAGAAGTAGGGGAGACAAGAAGGAAGACCAAACTTCTCTCTCTTTTTACATCTTTTCTCAGCTGCACATCTATTTGAGGGCCTGCATTGTCTTATGTGCAGGAAGCATTATTGTAGGTAGGTAGGACAGGTAATTGGCATGCCAGCAGTCAGTATCTCAGGCAGACAAAACAGGGCAATTCAGCTGTAGCCCCCAGCACTCTGCTGAGCTGTGTTCTGGGCCACCGCATTAATTAATATGATTCAAATTGAATGTTTTTTTATTCTGTAATTGTAAGAGGCTGTTGTATTTTTTGCCTTAAAAAGTAGTTTATTATATTGCCTCGATCTCCTCTGCCATAATATTGACACTGGCTATCCTGGTCCACTGCCTGCAGGGATGCTCAGAACTAGCTTAGGAATGCCAATCATTGTACACTTTGCCAGGAACTATTATATATAACTATGCAAGCTGTAGTGTGTTAGCCTTTTTACCAAACTGAATTTGTATAGCATGCACAACAATTAATATAGAGTGCATTGTGCATTATTCATATAGTTGTCCATGGCACCTTGCAGACAAACCCAAGGATCTTAGAGTCTAAGACAAAGAACATAAGGAGATATGACAAAAGATCTTGAGAGGGATGGAAATGGGAGAGACAACAGAGTACAAAACGATAGAGAAAACATCTGTGAAATGCTGAATTTTCTTGGGATTTTTTCCTCCCCTCTCTAATTTCATCTAATTTGCTTTCCAACCTGCAGAGCTTCGAAAAGGCCACAGGCAGCCCCCACAGCTTGTGGAAATGGGAAGAACAGAGGTCAGAGGTGGATGTGGCTCTGTACAATTTATTTTACACAGGGCCCCCCAAAACCTAGGGAGCTGTGGATACTGAAGAGATGATTGGACAGAAACACAATACAGAGACAGCAGATTCTTCAGTAGCAGAGACTTAAAAGGAGGTACATTAGCAAAAAGTTAAAGAAACTAATTTACCACACTGATAATTATCCCAGCCTTCAGAGCCTAAGAAAAGAACTACACTTCCCTTGCTCCCTAGCCATTCTTTTCCCTCCTTTTATCCAGCAGTCCTACTTTCCCCCTTTCCCTGTATACCTGTAGAAGGTGAGAGCAAGGGAAACAGGAGTTAAATGCTGGTGAGTGTGAAGAAATCCCCTTTTTGATTGTCTCTGTTTTGCTGTGCGTCTTGTTTGGGCATTATGCTTTGCTTCCTCTTATCCCCCTTTACTTCTTTCAAACCCTTTGTCTTAAGTTTCCCGACCAGAGAGCTTGTGGAACTAGTTTTGTGGCACTGGTCACCCCCCCAGGCATTGCTGACAACTTTTAAAAGAATTGGGCTACATCAGCAGTGTTCAGAGGATGCTTGTTTCTGGTTGGAACCAGGTGATGAGGTCAGCAAAGTTATTTAAGGGTGAGGTCACTTGGTCTGGGGGAGGCCTCCAGCAGGCATTTGGAGACACACACCAAAGCATGGCCTCCAGAATTCTCTGGATGTATATGTAAGTAGTTTACCTGAAATTTAGCCAGTAAATTAGGGTTAGGTATCTTTAGCCAGCAAGTCCATTCTGTTTTGCTTAAGGCATTTTCTTTAATGCAGGCAACTCCCACTTAACATGGTTTCACTTAGCACTATTTCGCTGTAGCACTCATTTAAAATTCATACTTGAGTTCACTTAGTGCTGAGCCAGTTTTGTTATAGCTCTCAGCAAAGCAGCAGCGGTGGCAAGAAGCGGTGAGTGGCAGCGAGTGGGCAGGTGGGCATGAGTGCGGGGCTTGCACTGGTGCCGCAGGGCCAGCAGGGGCCCAGGGTGAGGCAGCAGGAATGGGGGGCCCGGGCTGGCACATGGTGCCAGAGTAGCTGGTGGGTGGGGGGGAGGGAAGAGAAGCGGC
>NW_017728993.1:82633508-82635502 GCF_001723915.1 Gavialis gangeticus
GGAAGAGAAGCGGCGATGGCAAGAAGGAACAAGTTGGGTGGCAGTCATGAGTGCGGGGCCCCCGCCAGTGCCAGCAGGGGCCCAGGTCAGGGCAGCAGGAGAATGGGCCAGGGCTGGCACATGGTGACTGGAGGGCGGGGGGGTAGGGAGAAGCAGTGGTGGCGAGAAGAAGGGTGTGCGGGCCTCCGCCAGTGCCCAGGGCCAGGGGTGGCAGGGACCCAGAGTAGAGCAGCAGGAGTGCAGGGCGTGGGCTGCCACATGGGGCTGGAGCGGCCAGCAGGTAGGTGGAGGGTTGGGGAGAGGTGGTGGCGATAGAGAGAAGCTACGGCAAGAAGCAGCAGTAGCCAATTATTTCTATTTACATTAATGTCTATGGGGAAATGAGTTTCACTTAGCGTGGTTCCACTTAATGCTCGTTTTTTCCAGAACCAATTAAGAGAGTTAAGCGAGGGTTGCCTGTACTCCTTTGTCTTGGACCCCCCGCTCCCATTTCACCCTTCTCTGATTAATAAAAGCTATCTGTTACAGCACACCTAGCTGTGAATGCTTGAGGGGGTACAGGCCTATTTTCTCCTAGCATAGCTTGGCTGATTATTATCTGGCTCAGTCCTACCTGGAAACATTTAGGTGGCTCCAGGCTATAAATAACACCGAGCAATACTAGCAGTGGGCAAAGCACCCCCAGGGTCTGCAGAGTCTGCGTACCCCTGGCTGCACAGAGCCCTAACAGAGATCAGAGCCCGGGTGGCAGCAATTACCCCTGCCTTGTGGGTGTGCTCCAGGAATTGGGTCAGCCAGAAGTAGGCACCCCAGGGGAGGCAACTGAAGCATGGTTTTGGTTGGGTACAGTGAGGCGGGTGGCTCAGTGTAGGAGCACCCCCTACTGTCCTGCCACAGTGAGCTGGGGACAAAGTAGTATTTTTCCTCCCTGTCACAGGATCTGTGTTAAATCAGATATCTCTTTCTTATATGATTATTCTCAAAATCTACTTATACCTATCTAAATTATTTATGAAGAGGGGGCAAGATTTTTTTGAAATTAGTAGTGATTAGAAATATAAATTTCTGTGTGTTCACATTATGACACTTCAGAGGCACCTGCCTTTCTGAGCTAAAACCCAAACAGTTTGGCTATAATAAAAAAAACAAAACCCTTTGGCTGCAAATGATGCAATATTACCCTTAATTCCCAGCTTTCTTTGGCTTTCTTCCATCTGTCAACACATGCAAAAAGTATTATCATAAAAAATAGCTCCTCATACAGTACAGCTTAGGAAGAAGCTTGACATTAAAATATGCAAAAGTAATTAATATGTTATAAAATAATATTTATTTAAATACAAAAGGTGAGATTGAATCACAGGATCACAACTCTAAAAAAGAACAAGTTTTATGGCTTGAAAACAGCTCAAATGGGTTTCTTTAACAAAAATTGGACTCTTGGGCTTAGGCTGCATGTGCCAATTTTCAGCTGAGAGTGATTTTTTATGGTTGAGTCATAAACCCCTTAAAATCAAAGTAGAAAGTAGAAAGGCTGATACAGCCTTAATTATAATGTTGGAAGAAACAACATGACTAAAAGCATGTTAATCCTGTAATGCATGAGAATAAATTAGTATTTTAATGTCCTGTGTGCTCCATTTTTGGTCATATTTTGAAAAATGTGACAGCAAAACAAATAATACTATTCATTCTTTCAATCTATATCTGATTATCAAGTGTGCAAATTATATTACTTCCACCTAAATTGCACAGATTCTTTTAAATTCATTGACCAATTTAGAATGAATATAGTAGTACTGGGTACACCTACAAATTCAATTAATTTGAAGCAATAAACTCCAGAGCAGTTTGAGCCACAGCAAACTACTCCTGGGCATGGCCTTTACATTTGCATTTGGAACAACAGCAATTTGAGCTGGGACGGAGCAGTTTACACCGGGGTGCTCCTACCCTTCTTGGCCTGGGCTGGCAGGGGACACGGGGTGGGGGGG
>NW_017728993.1:82635753-82652053 GCF_001723915.1 Gavialis gangeticus
GGTGCTGAAAGTGTGGAGCCATGTGGCTAAGCAGCAAGCAGGAGTCTGGCCCTCTGCTGCCTTAGCTAATTGGGCACAATTTATGCCTACAGTCAGCATCTACACGTGCATTTAATCTCAGTTAATTGCCCTACTGTAAAATAGTACTGTCCCAGACAGTACTATACTATGGCAGTGTCAATTAGTTTACTGCAGCCTGATAGCAGCACACTTATAGACGGTAGCGCTTTACCCCACAGCTAATTCATTTACTCCATAGTTAAACATACCTGTAGATATGGCCACAGTGTATTCAGTGTGAATGACTACAGGAAAAGGCTATATATGAAACCATTTAACTTTGAAATCAGTGGACATTTTTTTTTTAAAACAATGTATAATTTGCTGGCAAACACTAAACATTCAAAATTCACGCCTCTCAAAAATTATAATTATAATGTTATAATTATAATTACAATGATAATGTTATAATTATAATTACAATTATAAATATAATGTTACAAAAACCAAGATTTAAAATATACAACATTTTATTTTGACTCCAGTTCTTAAGGCTTTAGGATCCATATAATCAAGTTTTGTTGTAAGACACAAAGGTTAGAAATGTATTTAAGAAATGATAGGTGAGATTCTCACAAGTTTCTAGGAGCTGGGGCTCTAGGAAAAATAGCAAATAGCATTTGATAAATTGTGGAAATTGACAATTATAAATTGCAGGCCATGCAAAACTTTAGATATGCTTACTATGGTAATAACATTACAGACTATTTTGAGTTCCTTTAAAAAATAAAGCCCTTTAGTTTTTTTAAAATTAAATCTGAATTTAAAATTTGCCTCACATCTTAGCTAGAGAGACCAGTTCTAGGGAAAGAGAGAGTAATTAAAATCCCCCTTACTAACATCTTCTAAGATTGCTTGTGTCAGTGAGAATTAGTGCCATTTATGGTAGTATTTTACTGTTGTGGACATGTCTACTAGGTCCTTGTGCTTACTAAGTCATTTTTCAAAGGGTACTGTTGGTTGTTAGAGGCAACAAGTTTCATTACCAAGCTGGACTCTGCTTTTTTATCTCTATGAAGTCAGTTGGAGATTTGCTACTGTTTTTAACGAAAGTGAGATTGGGCTGGACTTGAATGGGTGCCTAGAGACTGTATACATGCATTTATGCTATTACCAAGATCATAAAAAAACTGTTTCATTGGAAACTTTTAATAAGTACAGATGCCTGGAATATACACTGCTTTTTAACACAAGATCAATATTTTGTAACTTTGCTAAGTGTCCTTTGAAAATGGGGATTTCTCGAGGTCTTTAGATAACTATTGTTATTTACAAGTAATTATTGATATTATTGAGATTTTGGAGGGATGTCTATAGATTTGCAGGCTGGTCATAAAATGTGAGCATAGTTTCAAGGATGCATTGAAGAATAACTCCAAATCATGCAATCTGTAAAAACAGACACAAAAGTAGTTTTTGAACCCCTGGATATCACCTGATGGTGAAGCTGGTGTAATAAACAGATAAGTATAATTGCACAGTATATTTATAAAACCCTTGCAAACTTATGCTGGAGCTTCTATGATACTTGGTGGGGAGTAGGGCTTATAGAAGAAATCATTTTAAAGGCAATTTAATCTGTTCAGCAGGTAGAATATAGCATTCTCTGTATGCTTCTGATACACAGGAAAGAAGAGCAGCAAAATCAAAGATTTTTTAAGCTTCTTGGAAGAAAGGTCCCATCTTTCTGTGGTGCGTGGGCACTGTGATTACTACAAAGAAACACTGATCCTGACTGGGATCTCCACAACCTAGTGCAATATAAATGATTATATCAATGAATCCAAATTTATAGCTCTGGCAATACCATAATTACTCAAATATAAGACAAACTGGATTATTAGGCAACCCCACAGTAATTAGATTCTATATAGGAAAAAATTACAAATTTGTTACAATTTTTCAGGTACAGAATCTAATTATTCGATCTTTGCTTTAAATTTGTCCCCCTGCCAGATCTAGAGGGTCAGGTAGTCCCCTTGCCCTCTGCCCTTCCAGCTTCTTTCCCCTGAAGCCCCTTCCCCTGTTCCTTACTGTCAGACCCTGCTGTCTCTAAGCAGATGGAAGGGAGGAACAAATTTGAAAACACTGATCTAAAAATAAACATACCTGTAAAAAATTGCATATAGGGAAATTACTACAGGTAACCAGAGACTTAATTCACCCAGAATTGATGCAGTTTACCTCATTCGAAACTGCTGCAAGTTTTAACATAGGCACTCCATATATACCCTTTTAAGCAGCACTTCTGTACCTATTTGTATATAATACAAACTTTTTTTTTAAAATAGTTTTGAGGGCCAAATCAGTTCCAAATACTATTGGGCAAAGCGCAATAGACAAGTTCTAAATTTCAACTGAGCGGAGTGGAATTGTTCAAGTCTGTGTGGCTCTAACACTGGACACATAACTTCCTTCCTTTCCAGATGCATCAGTTTGGGCCTTCATATTTCCCATCACTCCCTCATGCTCCAGCCAGTCCCTCTATAGCACATTGGGATGGGGAGAGCAGCCTTGGGCTGTCAGACTCGTGTCCTGGGACCCCATGACAGCCAGGCCTATTCCAATCTGGTTCAATGTGCTATGGCCCTGGGTGCTCATTCAAATAGTACACCTGGGAGCAATAAGCTCTGGAGTTTATAGATTCACATTCATTGCATGTGTAGATACACCTGCTAGGCATGAAATTAGTACAAAGCCAAAAGGCTCATGATTTACCATATAGTTCATTGGGCTGTGCCCCAGGAGACTTAACAGAATTTCAAGCCATGGTGACCCCACAGCTCAGCACTGTTCAGTGTATGTGTGTACTCGAGGCATCGCTGTCACAAAGGATCCATGTATTAATTAGCCCCTCCCCCATTTAGTGATGTTTGCCAGATATTTAAGGCTGGTTAAAAACTAACTCATTGATAATGGGAAAGGAAGGCACAGTTTAGCTGTGGGAGTGAGGACATATTCAGCTGTTGGAAGTCAAAATGTATTCAGTGTAGTAGCTCACTATGACTTGAAAAAGAGGTGCTGATGGGGACTATATATTTTATTCAGATGGGCTGTACTAATATATTCTCATGGTAGGTTCCAGTCTTCAGATATGCCTGGTGGAAAGCCAGGAACCTTCTCATAAACAGACACTTGGGCCTGACAGTCAAGGGGGCCTGAGTGAAATGTACTGGCACGACAGAAGAGGACAATGGGAAAGAAATGGCAGACCTCATATGGTAGAGAGGGGACTGGCATAGATTTTTTCAGAGGCAAACTCTTTGAAAGAACAATGAGTGATAGCACTGGAATGGTAGGTGCACAGGTGCTCAGTGTGTACTGTATAATGGAACTACAATAGTTTAACTGTCAAAGTAAGTTTTGGTCTGTCAACTGAAACACACTGGTCACTTGACAGGTTGTTAGAGGTAGAGCTACATATGACTATGTATGTATATATATAGAAATAAATATTTTTGCAAAAAAATCAGTATGTTTGCCTAATGTTGGCCATGTGTTTTTATAGTTATGCTCAGTGTTGGTTGCATTTAATATACTTCCTAGGTGGATTCTATTACTAAACACACACTGCTTTTGGCAGCAGTTTAACAATAGCCAGTGTGTTTAGTAAGAGTACCTTGTATGTGAAGGTACCCTCCCCATGTTGATTTGGGGGAATAACCTCATTTTATATTTGAGTAAGTATCATAGTTAAATCACCAGCTATCTGGGAGAAAATTCATCCAAGGAAGGACTATAAACTGGACCCAAAATAACAAGGACGGGTTGAAGCAGTCCTTGCAATTGATAATTATATTATGAAATGGAAATCTTTGGCATGTAGGAGACAAAGGGACAGATAATTTACAAATGCCATGTCTAGGTAGGTCCTATCAGCTACTTGTTTGCTAATAGAGTAGTAGATTTACCCTGGAGTTGTCCTATTCCAGCAGGCTCATCCTGCTTTCAGATGATAAAGCTCTGGGTTGCGCAACAGATAGATGACAGCTACAGGGAAATACTGCTGATTTAATAGAGCCACCAAAATCACAACCCTAGTAACTGAGTCTGCGTTTGTTGGTAAACACAGTTAATTGAAAAAAAGAAACTAAAATAACTAATTCTGCAGGCAATGAAAGAGTAAAGCATGAGAATCTCAGTTAAAGTTAATGCCATGTTGGCTGACGCACAGGCAGCTTCAATTCTCTTTAATTAGTTCAGAGTTAAGTGACAAAGTATTTAATCAGTGAACTAACAAGTGCAGCAGCTGATTGCTCTGCGTGTGCCTGTGCGGGGGTGTGACTGAAAAAAGTAAATAAAATTACTTTCCTTCCTTTAAATGAAATGGAATCCCTAATTTTATTACAGTAGCAATCGGTTTAGAAGCATGATAGAGCAATAAAAATTGATTCTTTCCTAGTTTATTCCTTTAACAAAGTATTTCATTTAAGAGGATACCATTGTAGTTTAACTCTTTGGGTCCCCTGTGAATGAGAGAGAGCCTTTTCTCCAGTAATAAGGTCAGGTATCCTTTGTTATGGAGATAATTAATTAAGTATATCCTACCACGGTGTTGTTATTTTTAATAACATGTTTACTATTTTTAAATTTGCAGTTGGCCTGAACTTACTTTGACAGAGATCTAGCCATAGTGATCCATGCTTCCAGTCTTAATAGTGCAGTTCATGATCCAAACATCCTGAAAAATCTTTTATTGTGGCAAAATATGACCACTCACATGTTTAGAAACACAGATTGCCACCAGCACATCATCCGTATGCTATGCTGTCTGCACTGGCTCCCTACTGAACAATGTCCAGTAAAATATTTCTATTTCTATATTCAAAGCCCTCTATGCAGATATGTCTAGCAACCTGATAGATCACATCTCCCTATGCAAGTCCCTTGACAGCTCTACTCCACTGGAAACATGAAACTGTCAACCCGTAGTGGGAGGCTCATGTGTATAAAAAACAGGCATGAACTTGATCAGCACCATGGAACTCATGCCTATCACTTAGAAAATGATCATGAACCTTTTCATTTTTCTTCTTATTTTGTATTATATTTCTGTAGTACCTAGGAGACCCAGTCAAGGACCAGGACCTCATTGTGTACTCTATTGTGTTAGGTGCTGTATGAACACGAAACAGAAAAAAAAAGAGTCCCTGGCCCCAAAAGCTCACAGTCTCAGAAGAAAATAGAGACCAACAAGGGATAACAAGGAAACAATGAAAGCATATATGATGGTACTGCATGACAGGCAATAGTCATAGCACAGCTATAGCCTGAACTGTTGTCAGGACTAAATGCAAAACAGATTTCTTATACTTAGATTTTCTTCAATAAATTTGTCATATGCACAACACATCTGCTCCCACACACAAACTATCTTAACTAATCAAGCTATTTCCATTACAAGCATGTGTGGAAAAAAAGGAAAGAGAGAGAAAGAGATTGTAAGTGTTACTTGTATTTCTAGTGACTAATCAGTCTCAGATACTACAGATATGGAGGCCATAAGTCCTTAAGTTAGAAACTTATTTAAGATGTTGACGAAGCACACTTGTATAAAATAATTGTATTGAATGTGTGGGGTGGATATACTTGCATGGTATCTCCTGTTGTAGAGTCCATCTGCAGGTACCTTTCATGCTTAGCAATTATTTTGCATTTCCAAGACCAACTTTGTGAAAAAGGACCCCAGGTTTTTATGAAAGAAGTAGAAAATGATCATAGGGCTCACAAGGGGAACATCCAAGGGACAAGGGTCTCACATGAATTCCCTCCAAATCATGTGTGCATCATAAAGACAAAATTAAATTGGAAATACCACAATTTCTTTATACAGTTTTGGCCCTTCTCGCCACACCCCACTTACCCACGTCCCCTACACCCCAAGTAAGAGAAGACAGTTTGTCTGGATCCTCAGTAAGTTTCCAGTGAAATCAGTTGGAGGTACACCTATTTACTGTAGCTTGAAAAACACAGGTAAAATCCTGAATTCTGGCAAAACTCCTACCAACTTCACTGATGCCAGGATTTCTCTTTGGGACTTAATACCAGGTACTCAGTGGGTATGTCTACATGTGGCCCAATTGCACAGTTGGTACTGGACAGTCCTGGTGGAGCACGGGTCGTTTTTGACCCTACTATGCAGTAGTAACGAGCTACCATGCAGTAGCAGAGGCATGGTTAGTGCCCGTCAGTGCTACAGTGACATAGTGATGAGCTACAGTGACCTAGTGTCTCATATAGACGTGCTCAGTAAGCAAGCTTTTTGTCCTTCCCTGCAATTCCAAGTATCCTGACAGGAGCTGCCTAGTATTATTGGATGTAGTCACATCCCACATACAACTACACATATACCTATAGTGGGGAGATTCAACATGAGATTTTCTGTGATTTCCTGTGAGATGAGATTTCCATAAGAATAGAGAGCGGATGATTTATTTTGAGGATTTATAATCCTGACCCCACTGAAGTTAATGGCAAATATTGCATTACATTCAATGAACCTTATACAGGATTTTTGGTGTTGAGTTCAGGAAGGTCAGGATTTTATCCTTGGTAACTAGTTTACAGGAGGGGGCTGAACCAGCACCAGACAGCTCAGGAGCTGCAGAACATAGGGATATAAATGACTTTTAGAAGCCCACTTCTAAGATGTGCTGTGCACTTTTCATTCAGAGCAGAGGACCTAGGGCCTCAATTTCTAACTGTAATACAGAGAGCTAAGGGAGGCTAGTCAGTAAAGGCAGCAGAAGGCAGACTTGCAAAATAGACCCTTGAATGTGAGGCTGACAGGCTTTATTTAGAAAGCCAGCATATGCACTAGCTGCATTCATATCTAAAATGTTCCCCAACTTGACAGGCAATCTACAGCACAGTGTATATTAAGGGGAGGTAGTTTTGGATCTGGATTTTGGTTCACTTCTAACAATTCCTGTAACACTGAACATTTTCAGACAGGCATTGATTTTGTTTTTCAATAAGGATTATGGATGGAGCTGATCTTAATGTCTTTTTTTTAAGAACTCACAGGAGAAAGATTGCATTTTTAAGATGATTCTGACTGCCTGTTTAGGCATTTTCTCCAAGTCTGCATTTTCTCCAAACACAGGAATACCATCAAAATCCATTCTGGAAAGACTAGAAAGAGGGGATAAGGTTTTTAATGGCTTGATTCTCAGAAATAATATCTAGCAGGTAGAGTGCAATATGTAGTAAATGAAACAATTTTTGTTATCCTCAAAGTTTTACTTTTTTAGTGACCTTAAGAGGTGGAGTTGGAGTTATGTGCATTTTCAGTTCAATGGAGTTCCTTCAAGGTCTCAGAATGAGCTTTCTAGAGCCTCCTCTACAAGTTATAGGTATTGCACAATAAATTGATTAGTTATTGTGGGAGGTCAGAGAAGCTGCAGTTTCCCAGCCACAGAGTTGTGTGGTGGTCCCCATGGCTGGAAGATCACAGCAGATGCAGTCTCCTAGCCCCAGGGAACCCCCTGATGATGATGATGATGATGGTGAAGTGAGTGTCGCCACACTCATGATGGAAGCAGGAGGGTCAGAAAGCCAGCAACAGGTAGAATGGTCAATCTCAATAAGACCTTGGGCACCTGAAAGGGGGACTGTAAGGGCATTTATAGATGATGTGGGACTGGGCTGCTTCAGCCCAGCCATTGGAGCAGACAAAAGTTATGAAGGCACTCCACTTTGGAGAACCTTCATTTGAACCCTCATTTAATGAGGGTTAATTTGCCGTGCGAACAGAGTGCTCTTCAGGTGTGAACTTGTGGCAAAATATGACCACTCACGTGTTTAGCAACACAGATTGCCCTCTTTCAAGGGGCCAGCGATGCAACAAATGTAGTTTCTGTCTGTGCCCTAAGAGAAGTTTGCAGGAGGAATTTGGAACCACAGTTGATTGGCTTTTCAGCATTCCCCAGATTTATTTAAAATGGTCTTGATTGTTAGCTATTTGTACAGTTAACAAAGTGCAGTATCTCTATAAAGAATTAAACAGGAACCTCTTTGCAGTTAGAGATAGAGGACCACATTCAGAGGTGAGTATAACTGAATTCCCAAAGCTAAGGGGATCTAGATTGGTATAATGCATATTTTCTTGGCTCTGTCAATGTATTATATTAATTTAGGCATCCCTAAAGGAAAGAAAATCCAAAGGCTCTAAAGGAAGTCTAAAAGATCTAAAGTCTAAATCTGAAGCAAGTATAAGATTTTCTCTTAGGACCATACTGCATTGTCAATATATCTTTCGGCTTACGTTTCCCTTCTAGAGATCTCTTCTGAATTTGGTGCATTGAGTTGGTGTATAAAGACCTGAAAAGAGGTGCACAGCAAACAGCAACTAATAGGAAAATGCCAGAAATTGATCCTTGATTGTGCTGTGCAAATACCTTCATGAGGGAAAAAATCAGGTATTAAAGGATTCTTTCATCTGGCAGAGAAAGTCATGATAAAAAACAATCACGGGGAGTTTAAATAAATTAAAATGAATGATAATGCACACTTTTTTAACAATGAAGATGATTAGCCATCGGAAGAAGCTATGAATGGGTGTAATACATTCTCAGTTTCTTGAAGTCTTGTTGAAACCTGGGGGAGAAGTCTTCTTAAAGATATGCTTTAGTCAAATACAAGTTACTTGGCTCAACACAGTGTACATGGTAAAAGAGTATGGCTGCTTTTTACATCAGGTGAGAATAGATACTAAAATGGTCCCTTAAAATCTGTGAATGTATGCATAAGTAAAAGCAATCACTTCTCTTTTTAGCTTATGCTTTTTCTTCAGCTCCTTAGTATGTATATTAAGTCAAATTAGCCTGCCTACACATCAGAAAGTGGGCATAATACAAACAGTTCTATCAAAATCTAGTGTAAAGAAATTTAAATTACATCACCTTTCATGTCAGCTCTGAATTTGGCTTAATGAATCTGCATAGAGGCAGGGATTTATTGGGCTGATATCTTTTATTGGACCAACTGCACATTTGGGATAACGTTAGACATTAACGTTGAATCTGCACATGCATTCACCTGACTAATATGATTCTTACTGACTACAGCTGAGGACTGTTTTGCTAGGGCCTTAGTACTTTCTTGCAAACATTTTAAGTCTGAAATTATTCTCTGAATGATTTCAGGGAACCTCATGTCATTCATCATCCAGGTAAAAGTACAATGGGCCTCAAAGTGTAAAATATTTTAAACGAGGAAGAGTGGATCATTTATGCAATTGTTAAGAAGCTTTTACTCCTGGGTGGCAAGTTGGAAGCCTGCCCAACTGAACAATGAAATAAAAGCAGTACCGTATGATAGCTGTTTACTGACCTATATGTTAAATGAATTGGTGGCTTCAGTTCAGCTCCCAGTAGACTGGTGCCTGGATGACAAAACCTGCCACTACTACTGGCACTGACACTATGCCAGTTTTGGAAGACAGAACAGGATAGTATAGAAATAGTGACTGAATTATCCTAATGCTACAGGTGACCCCTTTGCTTCAGCCCATGACTGAAGCACAAACAGGTCAGGGAAAGTACAATGATGGCACTTCCACTCCTGCTGCCCTGGATAGAAACTTACACCAGAGAACCTGCTGTTATTTTTTGTCATAATAAAAATTTGCTCTGAATAAGACCAATCAAATGTAATTCCACAGACAAGTATGTTAGTCAATTATTCATTAGTTTGCTTTGCATGAGTTTTTAGAGTTCTTGCTTAAATGAGTCCATCAGGATGAATGAAGTAGAGCTACTGTTGTCTTCAGCAGACAAAGCTTCTGGGGAATCATATACTAAAATCTGTGGGAAGAGAATACATTAGTACTCGTTTGGCCTGGCTTATTAGAGACACTTCACACATCTTGCATGGGCTAGATGAATTAGCCATCCAGGTGTGGAAACCTCTCTGCTGCAAAAACCTTGGAAGTATTTTTCATTTGAAAAAGGAACAGAGCAGTAAGATGAACATTCATGCAAATGAAAATAATGCATTCTCAGAACGAATTCAAACGTTTAATGTTGTTGTTATAATATAACTCCTTTCCCCTAGTTAAAATGAAGTCTTCTGGTTGCAATATTAGAGTGTTCATTTGAGAGTGTGAGGGAGAAGGGTAAGAAGAGAGAATTTAGAGAAGCTTTGAAAAGAAAATATAGTATCATCTACTTTGTGGCTAAACTGATTAGTTCCTTTATAATCACTTCTCAGCTGATGAACTTGGGAACGTTAAGACTCCTGTCTGTCTTTTCTGTTTCATTCTTTAAGGAGATTAAGAGGTTAATCCTGAGGCTGTACTAAAGCACCTGTTGTTTGAGCCTCTCTATCTAATATGGTTTTTGAGGCAATGCTTTGATAGTACACCTCTTTGTGCACTTGTTAAGTTCCAAGTGTGCAGAATACTGGGCATGTGAGGTTTCCATCAGCACAATTAGAAAACCTAGTCCTTCCTCTCCAGCTGTACTGATATGTTAACCTCTTCCTCTTGCTCCCTATTTCCCACTTCCTGAGTTTGTTCTTTATAAAATAGCCAGCAGTGAGAACATTTGTTCTTTGTTATGCTGTCCCTTGCTTGTCAACCGTCTCATACTGTGGAGTAAACATAGAGTCTTGGTCCTCCACACACACTATAGAGGACTGGAAGGATGTTCTAGGAGAAGAGTAGTAGAGATAGGAAAGCCCATGAAAAAGGACTGAGTTACAACCACAATGTGGCTGCATGTGTTTTTCTCTCTCCCTTGCTCTGTACACACCATCTGGGTACATGAGGCTGTAAAATGGATCATGCTTCAGTATGCACTCAGTTTATCAGGGTAGTTACTTGGGACTGGCATAGGTCTAGCAGTTTTTGGACAGAATAATGGCATGCACAAATACAGTTTGGGGAATGACTGGCTAGGCTGCAGTACTACAGAGATAGACCTAGGGCAGGGATGGGCAATTATTTCGGGCAGAGGGCCGCTTACCTAGTTTTGGCAAGCTGTTGAGGGCCTCATGGGTAGTCCTGCCCCTTGACAGGTGCCCTGCTCCCTGGTGCTGCAGCCACACGCAGCCCACGTTGGGCTGTTTGTGCCTGCTCAGGACAGCCCCGTGTGGGCTGTGAGTGGCTGCAGCAGGGAGTGCCGGCCATGGGGTGGCGGGGGGCCCACTTTTCCCTGCACTCAGCACCAGCTCGTTTCCTGCCTGTGGTCCTCCCCTGCTCCACCCCCCACTTCTTACCTGAGTTTCCTGTGCTGGTGCAGCCACGAGGAGCCACATGGAGCTCTGTGGTTTATTGCTGCCCCCGAATGGCATGTGTAGATGAGCCCTATATCCCCTAGGTCAGGAGTGGGCAAAATACGGCCTGTGGGCTGCATCCAGCCCACTAGGTCATTCTATCTGGCCCATGGGGCCCCTAAAAAAATTTAGAAAATTAATATTTATCTGCCCTTGGTTCCTGTCAAAGAGGACAGGAGCCAGGGGCAGTAGTACCCAGGGGAAGCCCCAGCAGCCTCCTGCAGCAGCAGGGCCCACCCGGTCCCACCCCCGTACAGCTGGAAGCCCCTGCCTAGCTAAATGCTTTTGCACCGCTTTAATGGTGTTGGTGTTTGCACACCTTGGTGGCATATTGTACACTAAGTCCAGCCGCTGTTGGAACTCCAGTGGCATAATGCACCTTAAATGACTTGGGGCGCAGCAAACTAAAACTTCAAAGAGTTTTAGTTTGCTGCCCCTACAGCCATGAAGCACTGGACTTCGTGCACCTCCATGGCTCTGCAGGAAGCCCTGCAGGCAGCCTAAAAGAAAGCCTGGGAAAGCAGGCTCAGCCCAAGAAAAGTGGTGAGCCTGATCTCCCCCACCCCCTGAAGCCTGCCTGCCTGCCTGAGCTGCCCAGGAGCCCAGTGCCTTGCTCCACAGCTGTGGTGCTCCCCGGATGTACCCAAGTCGGGAGCCTGTGGGTGGGTGCTGCAGCTTTCCTGGAGGGAAGCTCTAGGCCCCCTGGGCCCAGGGACTGCTCTGCCCACCAGCAGCTTGCCCTTCCCTCCCACTGGAGAAGCAGATAAGTCAGCAGGGTGTGTGCATGACATAGGGGTTTAATGAGCCCTACATTGAAGCTGTGTTTTTTAAAATGCGCCACTTCAATTTAGGGCCCCTGTCTAGCATAACATGCCCAGTTATGCTAAAACTGGCTTGAAATCCTTATTCTACATAATCTGCTAGGACACCCTGGCAGCCATTCAAACTGGAACACATTCCTGCAAACCATAGTGGCTGGCCTTTCTACTCACATGTAATTCATTCAGAGTCAGATTCCAGAGTTAGACCCACATTCTTTTTTCCTCATGAATGTAGGATCCTTTTTCATTTTAATTATTAGCAAAATGCAGTTATTCAGGAAATTGTTTTAAGCCTATCCAACAAAACAGCATGCTTAACACCAACAAAACAAGTGGTTAATGTCAAGCAGACAAATAGCTCCTTTGATTTTAATGGCACTACTCAGATGCTTAGAATTAAGCTCATACTTAAATGCCCTGCTTGACTGTGGCCTTCTATTCTATTACAGATGCATTATGAATAAAAAGAAACAATGAATTCATTTTTATTGTCAGCCACATAAACATTCAAGCTCTCCATTTCAAATTCTGTCCCCTTAGAAAAGCCCATGAGAATAGGCAGACTGCATTATGATTTGAAAGTTAACATACCCAGGTTATTTTAAATGTGAAGGGTAAGTAGGTCTCAGGGTCAAGGACCCTGTATTGAAAATGTCCTGCCATCAAGCTTCGTCATATATTAATGTGAGAAGCTGGTAAGAGGTAGTTCATTTTCTTGTCCTTTTCTGATGTTTTGTGCATCCATCCAGCCTGTCTTCTCTTTCCAAGCTACTCTGAATTCATTACTCTTTTGGTCATAATATTTTCAAATGTATTGTGCATACACCTAGAAGAATTATAGTTGCATATGGTTTTTCTGTCTTCTTGAGTTACACAGGTTGGCAGAGCAATATTTATTTGCTACACATTTATTATAACCATGGCATTTTCTGTAGAATGGAAATTGACAAAAATCAAGCATCGACTTGCCAGCACATTTCTGACTGTGGAAGGATGATTACCAAGAAACATCTGTAAACATATGGCCATTGTTTTTGATGAATCTGTTCCTTTATATTCTCTGACAGGGAGTGGGAAGGTCACTGAATTCCAGCATGGCTGAGTCACTTCTGGCTGCCCCTAGTTCTAACCTCTAGTAATCACAATTAAAATATTCAATTAGACTGCACACAACATTATATTAGAGAATGGATCAGTATAATTAGCACTTGTAATACTAGGAATGGCTCAGTAGAAAGAGAATTTTTTGAAAAATATTTTCACAGAGTGCCTTAATTTGCAAAGTGCTGAACACAAACAGGAGATTACATTTATGTTTTGGTAGCAGTGGATGAAAAAATGGATCATCAGGTTCCTGACACTACAACATAGATAAAATGAACAACATAAGAGTTCTCGAATACCTAGAATATTGTGCAGTTAACCAAGGAAGATCATGACAAACATAATTTCTGAATTTGAATTTTTACAAGCCATCTTTAAAACTGAATTGCGAGAAAGTATATGACAGGTGTGCATCAGGATCTGGGGGAACGCCTGTTCACCAGAGCGCCCCATGGGGATGACAAGGTCAAACAGTCACAGACCCCTCCAAGACCATTTCAGGCTGGACATAAGGAAGAATTTCTTTACTGTCCAAGCTCCCAAGACCTGGAACAGACTGCTACCAGAGGTGGTGCAAGCACCTACTTCGGACTCCTTTAGGAGGCAATTGGATGTTTATCTTGCTGGGATCTTGTGACCCTAGCTGACTTCCTGCCCCTGGGGCAGGGGGCTGGACTCGATGATCTTCCGAGGTCCCTTCCAGCCCAAATGTCTATGAAATCTATGAAAAAAAGTTCAGCATTCTGATGTAAAAGATGTCAGGAAGGGGAAGTTTGAAGATAAACTTCTGTATGGCAACACTAAGGAGGCAACACTAAGGATGCAGGGGTCTTTCAAAAAGTAAATCTTCCAGGAGTTGAATGGCTTTTCTTGCATGGCTCTGTGTTCACTATTTTTGTGTAAGAAGCATATAGTTTTTATAAACAAGCCTTTCAGTCTTGCAGCATGCATTTTATGCCACCCCAGAACATTTTAAATACCTTTATTTGAATATATTTGCAGAAGTTAAAGGTTCAAGTTTTGAATCTTGGCCCTTATTTATATTGGGATTTCAGCCACTGTCTTACTTTCTTTCCCCCATTTGTTAGCCACCCTAAGCATTTGTTGGGAAGGGTAGCATATAAGGGTAGTCCATGCCTGACTACTTTACAGTTCTGAAATGCAGATCAACTGGTCCACTACTACCAGCGTCCCTCCTATTATTACTGTGTTCCTTTTTCTGTGTGGCTTATTGAAGAAGTGCAATAATATATATCTCACTCCTCTCATATCAACTACACTGATAACCTACTATTAACAAGACCTTTACCATTTTTTACATTACAATAAATTTAATTTTTACCTATGGGTTGGCATTACACTGAAGGAATAATGAAGAACCTTAGAAGATGCTGTGGGATCTGATGTGCAATCCCAGCAATCATACTTTCTGGCATGCCACATGTACACGGCAGGGTTGTGATTGTGGGATCAGTCATCAGATCCCATTGTGACATATTGCTGGTGGAGGAAAAACTAGGATCATGTCTTCAGGTTCCCTGTCCAAGAGCCAGTAACAAGCTCCCCTGGCTGGAAGCACCATTGGTTGATAGGACTCCCAGCTGTGGGGTCAAACTAACCCCCCCAAGGCTGGGAGCTATCCACTGATCTGGATCAGCTGATCTGGATTCAGATCCTGGATCAGCTGATGACTGCCAGCCATGGGGCCACTAGGTATGCCCCAGCCTCACCACATGGTCAATTAATGGTGTTATAGGAACCAGCCACAAAGTTATTAAACATATTTTGTGATATAACTTTGTGATTTATTCCTTGTTTTATCAGGCCATCAGCTGTTTTAACACGTGGCAGGGTAACTACTTAAGATGTGATTAATTGGTTAATCATGTCTTAAGTGTAATGTGTGCAGGGGACTTAGATTGATATCACTCTACTTCTTAACAAAAGATGATCCTGCATTTTTGTATATTGTATGGTAACTAACTGGAATAGTAAAATCCCAATTATTTTTATTTAAAAGTTTTTCTTTATACACAAATTAATGCCGAATAAATACAATTTCCCTTTTGCTTTATTTTAACTTATTAGTTGACATGGCTCCCTTAATTTACTTGTAATCTCAAGTAAGTCAGTACATAGAGCCTCTTTCCAGCAAGAAGTCTTCATTATATCTTATGAAGAATTTCAAAGCAACCGAGTGGCATTATATTACTAAGTACTAACACACAGATATGACAGCCTCACAGGAAAATGAATGAAGTGTTGAGTACATAAAAAGTGTTAGAGAAGTAGATATTTTGGAGAATTATTATTCCCTGTTCTTTAGCTGGCAAAGCTATATGTCTTATTGCAATGAAATATAAGAATACATACTCATGAGGACAAAACTGATCATAACTGTATTTAATACAGCTTTTTGCATATTACAGATGATAAAGAGATCACATGAGAATTATTTCTGCTCTGTATAAAAGGAATTACAATATTGTAGAAATTAATTTGGTATTTTCTACAAAATACTCAGAAGCTAGACAATTTATTGTCATGTCAGTGTATCACTAGAAATTATCTGAAACTTCTTTGGCATCATTATTGGTAATGCAGAAGAACTAAAAAGTATATGACTGTTGAAAGTCATGACAATCAGAACATTGAGAATTACCTATACTGAAGCCAGAATAGGAAAGCAGAACTATTAACCATTCCAAGATAAATTGAAGGATAGAGTAACAAATAAGTGGTCAACTAGATCTTCATTGCTATATTTACTTTTCTTTACAACTCTTTGTGTAGATAACAAGTCTTTCTTTCCCCGAGAGAGTACTTTTTCTTTCCCTTTGTATGTCACCATTTAGTAATAGAATGACACTAAAGTGCTCCAGGATGGCCATTTTTGAATTTCATGCTGGTAATGGCATGACAACTCCAAGATCACAGCCCTGTAGCAATATTGAGCCTAAGGCCCCTGTCATACATTAATAAAATGGTGTGGCTGGGATCTGAGGAATTTTATGCCATCCTAAAAATTGTGCATCCTG
>NW_017728993.1:82657053-82661263 GCF_001723915.1 Gavialis gangeticus
GCCTAAGGCCCCTGTCATACATTAATAAAATGGTGTGGCTGGGATCTGAGGAATTTTATGCCATCCTAAAAATTGTGCATCCTGCAATGCCAGATGTGCAGTGTCTAGGATGGGTCATAAAATTCCCCAGATTTGGGAGGAATCAGTCTGGGAGCAGCAGGCAGGTGGGGCGGGGCTACCGCATACAAATGGGGTAGTGGCGGCTCCCCCATCTCACCCCTGGGCCACGGCTGCAGCATTCTGCTCCCACCAGCCACCGTGGTGCTGGGTCAGGAGGTCCTTTTGGTGGCCAATTTATACTCACAGCAAAAAAAAGGTTGTGAATCACTGTCATAGCCTGAACAATGGTTTGCCTTGACCTTGATTTAGACACAAACCCTGGTTTGGTACTTCAGACTCAAACTGGTACTCAGTGGGTATATCTACATGTTCACTAATGTGCTTTAGATAATGTGCATTTAGTTTAGTAGTTTCTTAATAAAGTTCTAACTAAATACGCTGTAACTAGTTACTGCTCAGTAGCACCAGTGCACCGTTATTTTGTGATGCTTACTGCAACTTCACCTAATAACCCAGCACAGTAGGCTATTAGCACAGTTTTTAACCACCATGCTACTGTGCAGGGTTATTAGGCTAATGCACAATAAGCATCTCATGTAAAAATTCCCAGCCGACCTTGGCTGTCTTCATGTGACCACTTTTTTAGCATGCCCAACTGCCCATACTCTGTTCCACCCTAACATCAGGACACAGCCACCTGCTTCTGAACCTGTGGGATCAGGCTGGGGGCGGCTGATATTGAATGTTGGTTCAGGGCAGCCCAAGAACTGGTTCAGCCCTGGCACTACCATAGTTGAGATCAGAGAAATTTTATTATATTTTAAATAAATAAATAAACAAGTCTTTATTTATTTTATTTTATTATATTATCCAAACACTGTACATCCTACCATGCCTGCTTGGCATGACAGGACACTTGATTTTGGGGATGGAGCATAAAATTCCTCAGATGCAAATCATGCCAGGGGCCTTATAATATTAAATTCAATTTCTCCTAGCCATAAGAAGTCACAGAAAGATCTAGAATTACAGGGTGTGTGGCAGGAAACCTATCCTTTTCTGAAGATAAACTTCCATGAACTTGAAGATTTCACGTAGTAAAAGACTTTCCCAGATTTATAGATTTGACTCATCTGAATTATGCAAAGTTTTGATTTAGTATAGGCTGCTAAAAGCAAGCTTGATATAATCAGAAATGATGCTAGTTTCCAGCAAAAGAAAAACAATCTTAAAATGACCATTTTAGCTGATGTCAACCTAATTCTTCTGTTTCTATATTTAAAACTCTATAATAATACCCAAATACGTATGAATGTGAATGTTCTACTGCAACAAAAGCAGCCATTAACAAGGAAATAAAATCCTCTCTTCCCACCTGAAAAGGCTTAATAACACCTATAAGGTAGAGGTACTGGTATGGTTCAAACAAAAATATAACCACAGAGATTTTTCCAAGGCCCAAGAAAACATGAAGGTGTTCTGTCTTTGGTACACCCAGCATGTGGCTTCAAGTGGGAAGGCAGACCTGCCACCTGCTCAGCTCCTCTCACACAGGCCCCACATAACTATGACATGAAGCTGTAGGAAAAGGCACCCTTAGGTGCACATGGAAGAGGTTCTGAAGCAGGCGGTATCAGTTAAGAATAACATCTGTCCACCAACCAACTGCAAGGCTCAGTTACCTCCTGCAGAAGTGTACCTCAGCAAGGACCCAAACTGCAATGTTCTCTGCTTGTGGGGGGAGAGGCCTTTCCCTCATCTTCTATGGATTTCTCAAGCCCACAGTCTTGTATAGCATACACCCAAGATTTCACTACTTAAAGAGTATGCTGTAGATATTTTCCCTCCAAAGCTTGAAAAAGTTATGAAGAACAGGACTGGAGATCATACCCCACAGTATGTAAATTATACATTAAGTAGTTCAAATATTCAATCCAAACAATAAAAGAACCTTCTCATAACTGGAACACAGCACAAAATATTCAGGTAAGAATAATTTATGACAGTAGTTATGGCATAAACCAACATGTCAGCAGCTAGTTGTTTAACTTCCTCCTTTCCCACTCTATACTTTTCAAATCTTTGGGGAAATCACTGGAAGAAATGACCCCTCTACCAGGCATATTCATCAGAAAAAGGATGCTATACATGAATGCTTTACTGAGTAATGAAAAACAAATCTCATTTGCAGTGTCTAGAGATACACAGGGTCAACTAATGTTTTGGTAACCAGCTTTAGTTTTTACTAGCAACACATGACATTAATCAATATCTTTGCATGACTTTCATGAGTAAAATTTAAACAGCATTTATGCACATAATTATAAATACTGTCTTTTTTAATGTTTTGACACCCACTGCTTTTATTTTGCATACACTTCATTTTATGTAATCGGCCATAAAATAACTTGGTTTTTTTAGTAGCAAATGTGTTCTGGATTAAATTATGACATTATATGACCTATAAGTGTGCTTTCAGGGTTACAGCTGTGCTTTCAATGTTGCAATCAAGACAGAGAGGACTGTTTCATTTTGCATTAATGAAAAATGTAACCCCCCAACCCAAACCTAAAAACCAAAAAACACCTCCTTCCCAAAAAGTGCTCCCTAAATATCTTTAAAATTAAATTTATGTAAGTGAAGCATGACAGATTAACAAAACTGAAGTCTGAAGTACTTCGGCTAGTTCAACACTAGAAGTCCCCAGCCAGTACAGGAATGTGTTACAGGGTGCATTTACATGAGATGCTACTGCTCAGTAGCAATGAGCTCCTTCACAGTAGCGCAGCAGCATTGTTGGGCACTAACTGTGATGCGAGGTGCAGTAGCATTGGAAAAAAATTGTGCAGGGATAGTACTCCGCAGTAACTAAGCATAAGCAAGTACTAAATGACTGCTTAGTAACACCTGTGCAGTCCACTGCTCATGTGGAAATGGCCATATTATACTATATGGTGTACTATACTGACAAAGTATTCCTAGGCTGAATACAGACATTCAAAAAGCCCGAGCCTGAATCTAGCCTGCACAGATTGAAACAAGAAGCTAGTGAAGAGACATTCACTTTTGATTCTGGAAATGCAGTCACAATCCTGCAGTGGGGGTGCTAGAGCAAGCCCTTCCTTCCCTTCATCCAGAGGGAATCTGAGCTGGGGCGGGGGGAGAGCATGCACAGTCCCCAGCCGGGATATGCCTTGAGGGGGAGGGGGGCAGTAGCCCTTTCCAGGGGGTTCCCCCCTCATCCCTGCTCACTGCAGGAGCACTTGACCTTCCCCCTTCTCTGGGTGGAGACTACTGAATTTACTCAGAATGAGAGACTTTACTGTGCACAGCATTTGGAAATTTTGTTGAACACTGGATGTAGAAATTGGAGGCTGCTTGAATTTAGAGCTGTTGAGGATAGCAAGATCTGTTCGCGGGGTTTGGAGGCTTAGTCACATAAACTTGCCAAACTGGTTTTGCAAGGAGGGGAGCACAGATTAAGTTGGAATTCAGGAGCTTTTGCCCTTTTTGGGTTGATTTGATATGGCAGGCTGGTGAGTAAAGAGCTATTGGACCTAGAAAAGGGGGTGATAAGAAAAACAGCTCCAAGTTTTTGGAGTAAGGATATATTACGTGGACCAGATGAGTTTGTACAATTTTGTGATGAGTGGTCTTTTCAGATTGTCTCTGGGCATAAACTCTGGGTGAATAAAAAGATAAAAAAAGAATCACTCTGGAAGGGTTACATTGATATGCAAAGCTTTAACTAAAGAGATACAACAAAAGGAACAGCTGTTAAAGATAGTGAAAGAAGAATCCAAAAAGCTGCAGCATGACAGCGCCTCCCCCATCCCAGTTCCTGCCACTCAAGTAGAAATGCGGAGGGGAGGGGAAGGGGAGTGGGGTGGTGGTGTTGGAGGGCTGGGGACAAGCAGACAGGCAGACCTTGGCTGGGGTCCCATGCAAATGGGGGAGGGGAAGGGAGTGGGGTGGGAATTAAACCGCCACTTCCCCTCAAGCTCCTGGGGAGCAGGGTTTCCCACCCCTACCACCTTTGCAGCTAGTTGGAGCAGTGATAGTGCTCTGACAAGGGTGGAGAGGGGTGGGGTCAAGTTGGAGCAGACAGCCCAGCCCAACCCAGGGCTGCAAAGCATCCTGGGATGCTGGG
>NW_017728993.1:82661274-82662168 GCF_001723915.1 Gavialis gangeticus
ACTGGTATGGTTCAAACAAAAATATAACCACAGAGATTTTTCCAAGGCCCAAAACTGGAGCTTGCCAAATTGAAGAGCTTGTGATTAAAAATGTCAGTAGTAGATTTGGAATGAAATTATTTTTACTAAATGGTATATTCAAATATCAGTTTTACTTTAGAGTGTAAATTATTACTTCATTCACTTGAATACAAGATGATTTCCCCTAATAATATTATATCTATGGAAAATATATAAATTAATTATAATTTTACAAGTATAGAATCAAATTATTGGTGGTTTACCTTGAATTTGTCCCCTTCCGACTGGTACAGGAGGGGAAATAAATCTAGGGAGGAGAGAATCAGGCAGGCCCTTGCCCTCTACACCCCAAAACTTTTTCCCTTACAGTCTTCCTGCTACCCTTAATATCACACCCTGCTCTGTCTCTGTTTCCTGCCCAAGCACAATGCAGAAATGAGCTAAGTGTGACATTAAGGAGGGAAAGGGACAAAGAAGAGGGCAGAAACTGCAAAACAGAACAGGAGACTGATGTGGGACTCACTCTGACTTCAGTCCTGACTGCTGCAAGTTTTAGTACAAGTACTCCATAAACACACTTTTAAACAACACTTTTGTACCTACTTTAAAAAAAATTCTTCCAAGTGCCAAATCAGTACCAAATTCTACTGGGCAAAACCCAAAAGTTATGTTGCAAATTTGGACTGAACAGAGTTCAAATATGCAGTCTCCGTGACTCTATCATCTCCTTCTCAGACCCATTAGTCTGGGGCTTCAGATACTCCCCAGATTTGTGGCAGGCATCAAGTGTAGTGACTGGGCAGAGGCCTGGTTTTCATTGCCTTGATCAATGTCAGGAGCAGTGTGGGGGGATGTGGGCACAATAAAGGGGAG
>NW_017728993.1:82667168-82674136 GCF_001723915.1 Gavialis gangeticus
GGAGGAGGAGTTGTTTTTGGGAGCCTGAAACAGCATCAGTGGTGGTTTTGGAGAGGAGAGTGACAGTTATGGAAGGGAAAGCAGACCAAGAGATGAGAAGTGAATCAGAGAGCTGAAGAGAAGACTGAGAGTCTGATGGAGGATGGATGAAGGTGGGGCAGAAGAGACAAAGAGGATAGGAAAGAAAGGTGAGGTGGGATCTGTGATTCTGGAGGAGGTTTTACTGAAAGAAACAATGAGGGAAGAATCCAGCTAGCAGGAAGAACAGAAGAAAAGGAGGGAGTGGCAAGCAATCTACTCCTGAGAATAAAAGCAGTATTAACAGGGGAAGAAGAACAGAGAAGTTGGACAATGAATAGATATGATTTTATAGAGGAAATATTGTTTGAAGTTTTAGATGTTAAAGCAGAATATTTGAATACCTTTGTCTTTGCAATCTGGAAGTCTTGGGAATTTTGGTATTGGAACTGAGGAGGTTATGAGGATTTTTGGAAGACAGATGGAGCAGTAGGGGAGAGAAGAAGTTATGGGGGTAAGATTTATTGCAGGAGAAAAGACAAGAGAAAGACATATTCGTGTACATTATTTGAATGTACATGGGTATGCTTGAGTTGGGGGAGATAGAAAAATGGCTGGAGAATTATGTACAAAAATTTATGTTGAGAAGATACACAGTAAATATGGTATAAGGATGGGATTGTGGAGAGCTTGTGTGGTAATGAGGGTGGATGAGTGGAGTTCAGTGGGATAATGCACTTATTATTAGTAATCAAAGTCAGGTGACACCAAGGGTGTACAATGTATTTCAGGTAGTCTAAACTCTGTAGCAAGTGTGAGCATACTGCCAGTGCACAGTATGCTACAGAACAGAAAGGAAAGGGCACAGGGTGGTGGAATGCCAAGAAGTACCGGAGTGTGTTATATGTGGGGAAAAGGGACACTTCCAGCGGTGATGTTCATGGTCCTTCTCAAAGAAAGCTAGAGCTACAGAAGAGTGGCAGAGACAGGAATGGGGAAGTGGGGAAGAAGAAGAGGTTGAATCAGAATGTATGACAGTGGAGAAGATGCCACAAGAAGGAAGACCTGGGGAGGAAGAGAGTGAAATTTCAGTAGTTGATGAGGCACAGTGTGGCAGCTGAAAAATATGTTTGTGCGATAAAAGTGCTTGCTGAAGGCTCTATGAAGATTAGATCAAGTGTTTTTCTGTATTTGTTTAGATATTAAGCTATAAGTTTTTGCTAAAAGCCTAATTATAGTTTAAGACATAGCGAGGCCTTGTATAAAGTAAGGCCTAGTACATTTAGCAAAGTATAGAAGTAGTAAGGCCCTGTGGCGCAGTTAAAATTACCTTATCAAAGGAATGCAAGGCTTGTATTGCTATTGGTCAGTCTATGGACAGTTGAAGAAAAAGAAATCTAAGTAGTCGTACATTATCAGTGTCCTTCAGAAGCTATAAATTAGCTGAAATATTTGGAAACCAGAAGGAAGATGCAGCTCTGTGAAAAGGATTGGTTAGCTTTTGCCTGGATCAGTGGGCCTGTGGACCTCAAGGAGTCAAAGAACCGCATTCCAGGGTCCTTCCCAGCACCCCTCAGACAGTGTTGTCTGGGGACGCCTGACCTTGCTGAACCTTGTGAAAAGACAAGCTTGCTGTGTATTGGGCATCAGAGGGACTGCCGATAAGTTGCCAACGCGAATTACTTTTGTCTGTCATCATTTGTCTTGTTACTACGCGTAGTTGTATTTTTCTTAAGTCAATAAATCTTTCTTACCTTTCTACCCCCAACCACACTCTCAATCTAAACCCTCTGCAGGCGGCTGGGACACGAGTCACTCTGTTTTCTAACGCTCAGTTGCTCCCACAGCCATGGAAGCTATTTTGAGCTGTATAAAGCCCAGCATGATTTCTGATGATGACATGCTGCAGGATCCCACATGGAGCCTTCTTAGAGATGGTGATATAAATAAGTACATCTCTAAGCCCACATTCATGATGAATTGAAAGTTATGTTAATTGCAAAGCAATTCATATTTCCTATTTAGAAATCCTCATCCCTCATCAACAGTAGTGGGCCTCAGAGAGCATGCTAAACTGGAAAAGCTTCTTTTCAGCTGATCAATAAAGGCAACATTTCCAGAATAGATGTTCTTTATTTTTGGCTCTGTGTGATTAATAATTTAGCAAATAAATTCTAGTGTGTTTCATAAACCATTCCCCTTACATTAAAATATTGTTCTGCTTTGTAAGCCATCATTATATGAATCCATTTCTTTTTGTTATTTTTCTTTTGAGTTTAGTTCTGTTTCAGGACAATCTCCAGCGCCAGTGAAATTTGAAGCGAAGATTTGAGAAGCCCAGTCCGTGAAAATATAGCTGACAGATTTGATCTCCTCTATGCCTGGTGCTTCATGGAAAAAAACAGTGTGTTATTTTGCATATTTACACTTAGTTTGCATATCACTATGCTAGAGAAGAACTGGTGGGGGCATCAGTAGTGGATATCTAAGTGGTGGTGGGGGTAGCTGTGGGGAAGCTAGGATCCTTAGGGAATGGTAAGATCTTTGAGGGTGCTGAAATACATGACTAGAGTACATGCAGACATTACACTTAGATCAACCTAAGTAGGGTTAGGTTGATCTAAGTGCCAAACTATACATATGCTCAAGGAATTTAGATTGGGCAAAAAATGGCAGGCTTGATCTAACTTAGTTCACCTGAGGAGATATGCTATGTAGATCAGGCTAACCCTTGCCCAGACTAACTGAACCAGCTGCTTGTCCTAGCCTTAGGGCTGTGCTTTTCTTACCCATCCACCATGACCAAACTATTTTTAGCCCTCTGACCCTCTACCCTCGACAGATAACCCCTCCACCCCTACAGATCCATTGACCATCCTCTTGATCCCAACTGCCCCTTTCTCGACCCTGATTTCGATTTTGTTTCTAGGGCAGCTTCTGACACCAGCAAACTCGTACACAAGGGGGATCCAATCTATGATCCCATGACTTAAAGTAAGCGGCCTAATCATAGATTGGATCCTGAGAACATATCTCCATGCCCCTAGGAAGAGAAATGGGTGTAGGCAGGTTCCCTACAATACACCTGGGCTGGAACACATGATGGGCATTTGTTGACATGGGTACAGGTTCTCAGGTGGCCGAGGACAAATACTAGACTGAGATATCTAAATAAATATTTGTTCTGTGAACCTACAGCAGCTAGGCTTGGAGAAACACTAAGTGGGATGCTGACTGCTATTGCTGCTGGCTCCCCAGGGCCTTCCATGGACTGCAGCAGCTCCCAGTTTGACAGTGGCTTCTAACATTGCTGTGGCCCTACTCTTGGGGCTGAACCTGGAGCTGGGGAAGGGCTGGATCACAAAGTAAGCAAACTGCATAGTGCATAGCCAACTAAGTTAGACAAGAAAGTGCCTAGCTAGCCTTTGGGTTTTAAAAAGGACTGCAAGCCACCTTGGGGCCAGAGCCCTTTGGTATTGCCCTTCACTGGGGACAGAGACAGGAGAAAATGGTATTTTTATTGTGTTGCTTCTTCATTTTTTGTAATTGAACAATACATTTTCTAAGGAGAATGAGTGGGTTTAGGGCACAGCCATGGACTCTCCTTCTACTTCTCATGCCTGACTGGCATTAGTTTTGCACTAAATCACTTTAGGGGTGTCAGTTGTGGCTTTCAGCCATCCATTTAGGAGAGGGAGATATGGTTTGTGACAGAAAGTCACAAGGACTCCCTTGTGAGCCAGACGAAAGTGAGTGCTGGGTATTGTAACAAGATCTGGCCCCCTAAGGCAAGCCATGATGCCCCTGGTGGTTGAGCTACTCCTACCTCACTTTGGCTCCTTTGCTTGTCTCACCTGCCACTCCACGTTGGATATTTTTGTCCTTTGGGAGGCAGCCCCAGAGCCCTGAAGTGAGCCTCAGTTCACCTCTCCCTCTACTTCTCATGCCTGGCTGGCATCAGTCTTGCCATTAGGTACTAAGTCACCCTTAAAGTGTTAATTAGTCTCCTGATAACCACTCCCATGCCTCACAGGTGTCACTGTTGTTATCCATCTCCATGGGTGACTGGTGCTGCCATAGTTGGGGGGGGCACATGCCCCCCCCCATGACCAGTCCCTCTGACTGGAGGGAGGGCTTCCCCCGTGGCCGATCTCCTGTCCCGGCTGATCTTGTGGTGGTCAATTGCTGCAGACGAACAGCGCGGCCGTTTTTGGGACTGGCTGCAGCCACTTTTGGGAGCAGCTGCAGTGATCAGCTGGCACTTGCATGGGGGGCACCAATGCTCCCTCCTGCTCCCCCTTCCCATCGCGTAAGTGGTGAGTGCAGTTGGTTAGGGGGTGCACCGGTGCTCTCAGGGGGTGCACGTACACTCCTGTGCACCCCTTACACGTTGCCACTGTCCATCTCTCTCTATAGGCTTCAGCCCTCTGGCTGTAAGCCTCTAGGCTGGGTCCACTTATTTTGGCCTGGCTTTTCAGTCTCACCCTTTTTCTTTCTCTGCTTGTGGGCTCAGGCTGTGGCACTCTTGGTTGCAACCTGCCCCTGGGCCTTTGGCCCCTTTCTGGTTTCAGCCCCTCTCAGGCTGTAGCTCCATCAGCTAGGGCTTTAGCCCTCTTTCTTTTGGCCTAGTCTTGTGTGCCACTGGCTCCAAACCCCGAGTGCCTCAGGCACCCCTGTAACCACCTCTACAGCAACAACACATTGGGGATTGTCTTTCTTTAAGCAGGGTTTGGATTAGATGACCTCCTGCAGTCCCTTCCAATCCTAATTTTCCATGATTCTGTGATTCTATAACCCTGTCCATTGGTTTAAACTGCAACACAAGTGTAAGAAAATCAGTTCCCCCAAAAATTCAAACCTCCCTTTGGGTCACCAAGCTGATGCCAAAGCTACCTCCCCACTCACTGGCTCTCTTAGCCCCTGGGAGCACCTGACATGATTTGCAGCTTCTGCTTCCAGCATGAGCTTATCACTCTGTGGAGTATAGGGCAACACTGGTCACCCCTACCTCAGGGACCCAGGTTTACATTCCCTGAGGTCTTCCTCTTTTGGTCAAGTCTTTTTCTGACCAACTGCAGGTATGCTCCCTGAGCTTAATAAGCAGCGTTCTGTTGTTTTGGCTGAGTTGCAGTTGTTTCTCTCTTTCCTACCTGGACCCCTGTCTTTTTGCTCTGCAGCTAGCTACCAGGTAGTTCTTTGCAGTCCTTTAGCTCCCTACCTGCCTATTTTTCTGCAGCTAGCTCTGGTTCAGCTGCTAGCTTCTGCCTGTGGGCCTTAGCTGTTACAATTTTTACCTTAAAGTTGCAAATATGAAGATGACAGCCTTTTGGTAAAAAGGGAAGTCACCAGTGAGTCTGTAGGTGATTGAGGACTTGTCTACATGTGCCTTAATGTACTGTGCTTACTGCACATTAAGTTTAGCAAATGCTCAGTAACCAGTGCTACTGTGCAGTAGCACCACTGCATGCCTTTTAAGCGATGTTAGCATACAATAGGGAGTCCCTTGTGGTTCAGTGGCAGACTCTGTATCTACCTCACAGGAGACCTAGGTTCAATTCCTGGACACTTACAGAGTACCATGGAGGCACTAAACATCTGGATGTGGTTTGGTCTTTGGCTTCTGTGTCAGTGGCCTGATGGAAGGTCTGAGTAGCTTCCACTCCTCCCAGGTATCTGTATAAAAAGTCTGGGTGGTCCTTATTTGCATCCCATGATCCAGGAGGACTGACAGCTGCCAGCAATATGCAGTAGACTAATTCTACTGTACATTAACACAATTGCATGGCTTTTGCCATGATGAGCTAATGCGCAGTAAAATTAGTCTACTGAGCATGTAGTGTCTCATTTAGATATTCCCTGAGGAGTCCAATCCAAGATCCTCATATTCAGTTGTGTATGTGGCAAATAGTTTCAGAAGGAAGAAGCAGATTCTGGTGATGTCAGAACATGGCTTTTTCCTTTTATCTTTCTCATCTAGCTGCCCCCACAGTAAAGTGAGTTTGCTTGAAATTATTGATGTTTTGTCATATATCATGGTGTCATTGGGGACAATTTAGTGCTGGATGTTAATATTGTATTTCTTCAGACTGACCTTCAGGGAGTCCTCAAATCTCTTCTTTTGCCCAATACTAGAGTGGTAACCATCAGTGACTTAGAAGTACAGGACCTGTTCTGGGAGCTGGTTGACAGGCATTTTCAGGCACATGAATGCCACGTACCCTCAACGGTTGGCGGTGGCGTGGTGAGCTCTGGAAGGTGGTGGTGGCACTGGCAGTGGTGGGAGCATGGCAGCATTAAGTGTGGAGCTCCCACAGGCAGCTGCGGTGCTGTCAGGGGTGGAGGGTGGTGGGGAGCACCGACCAGTGGTTGGTGACCACCCACAGATGCCGCCAGCAGCATCAGTGGTGATTGGGGGGGAGGGGATGGCAAGTGGCGACTGCCCACAGGTGCCACTGGCAGTGTTAGTGGTACTTTTTCATAGGGGGTGCACTGCCATGCTCAGGGGGTGCACGCACACCTGGGTGCATCCCCTATGTATTGCCAATGCTCAGGCATGTCCTGTCCAATGGCGCTGGTGCCATATAAACATATCTTCAATGCTTGTGGTGTTTCCTTGAGCCAGAATGCTGGTCTTCATTTTTCTGTCCTTCCAATTGACATAGCAGTTTGTATTGAATGTGGGTTGTGTTGTGTTGGGTGGGCGTTCTTCCTATTCAGAGGCAGAGGAATGGAAAGGGTTGTAGATTGTTTTTGAATTTGGTGAATTTGGAATGGGGGTTGGGATTTGTTTTGCTGTATCTTCTTTTTTTAATCCCATATTTTATGCCCCGAGCCTTTTTTTTTGGGAAGGTTGGTATATAAATCTAACACGCAAATAAGTTTTTCAAGCTGCCACTGCTATTGCTGTGGCCAGGTGTTCTGTCTTTGGTACACCCAGCATGTGGCTTCAA
>NW_017728993.1:82676546-82678281 GCF_001723915.1 Gavialis gangeticus
AGCATCCTGGGATGCTGGGGGACTGTGAGTTAACTTAAACTCTTAAACCAGGAAGGAGTCTGGGACAGAAGTTCCATAAACTTGTTTGACCTAAATCAATGAAGTCTGATACTATATTCAGCCAGGTTTATCTTAAACCAGTTTCAGTCATTCTGGAAGTGGTTTATGTGCACTGAACTTCTGCTCTGATACAGGTTTAACCAGTTTCTGATTGCTTAAACTGGTTTATGTATAACTTCTGTCTCTATCCCTACTGTGCTTAAAGCTGTACTGGCAAAGTTGCACTTTGTACTTGTATAATAAAAATACTTCCACTAAACAGAGCAAACTATTCTGGTTCAGCTTAACCATATAACTGGGACTATAGGAGAGGTATCTCTTGGCGTAACTAGGTTGGTTAGTAATTAAATGTTCCTGATATAACTATGGTTGCACAGTTTGGATTGTAGGCCTAATTTCTACACTGACAGAACTGAGCACAACTCGGTGACAGCAGATTAATCCCCATATCTATTCAGGGACCCCTGGGAAGCTCTGAGCATGCTGCTTTTCTGCTGAAGTGCTCAAAACCTTGTCAAGTCAAGAATTCAATCCCTATTGTCTTAGCCAAAACTACTAGTTGGAGTGCTAATGTTGGTTTTTGTGATGTGGGTACCTATTCAATAGGAACTTGAGAATGACCATCAACCCTTTTCACGTTGGTCACCAAGGAATCTTCAAACTATGGGCCTTCTTACACCTTGCACTGTGAGCCATATAAATGTTGATGGGTGTTAGTGGTAGCTTGAGTTTGGAGCAGTCACGATTCAGGCCAGCAGGGGCCTGGAGGTACTGAAATGTAAAACTCCCACCCCCTCCACCCTTCAGGCCCCGCAGGGCATTACTTACTTGTGACTGCCTATGCTGTCTGTTGCAGAGAAGCAGGCAGGCAAAGGATAACCTGTCTGTCCAGCTTCTGGCTGCTGCTCTTCTGGCCCAGAGAGCAGCAGCAGAGGCAGCTGCTGGGCAGGAAGTTTAACCTTTGCCTGCCTGCTCCCTTGGGACAGACTGTGTGGGCAGCCACAAGTAAGTGGAAGGGAGTGGTGATCTGGGATCCTGGGGTGGGCAGGAGAAGGGCAGTGGCCCTGATCTGGGCCAGTGGGAGAGGCGGGTAGGTGGGGTGTTCACATTAAGGCATAATTTAGAGTGACTGTGCCTTAGTTTAACGTGATCTGGGTAGAATGGATCAGAGATAATCCTGCCCTGGAGTGGCATAATTTGAGTCACTTCATGAATGCTTAACACCAGTTTCAGGTGTTAATAAGTGAACAATCCAGGGGTTAAGAGTTCCAGGATCTGTTCAAAATTATCATGTAACAGGGCCCTGTGTTATGGTTCTTTCACCATTAGCTAGGAAGAGGATGAATCTATTTTGAGGTTCAAAAAATGCCAAATTGAACATGTAGGACTGGGTGTCTCGGTATGTGGGAGGAGTGTGTGTGTGTGTGTGGGGGGGTGTTGGGTGTGTGTGCATGGGGGTGGGCGTATGTGTGTGGGGTGTGCATGTGGAGTGTATGTGGGGGTATATGTCTGTAGGGGGTGGTTGTATGTATGTGGGGGAGTCAGTGTATGTGTGTGTGGGGGGGTTGGAGCTGCCCACAGGTGGGGAGAGCAAGGGAGCTGGCCCTGAGGCCTGCCATAGGTGAGCAGAGGGAGGGAGGGGGGGGGAAGGGGGGTATGCAGCAAACCTTACCTG
>NW_017728993.1:82678467-82681342 GCF_001723915.1 Gavialis gangeticus
GAGCTGGCCCTGAGGCCTGCCATAGGTGAGCAGAGGGAGGGAGGGGGGGGGAAGGGGTGTATGCAGCAAACCTTACCTGCCTGCTTTTACCTGTGGCAGCACGAACAGCGCTCCCATCCCCAGCTTTGACCAGTGCACACTGTTTCCTGGTAGGGCTGTTCCCAGTGTAGCTGCAGCCACCTGGCATGATGAACAGCCAATTGGGTGGAAGGTGGCTGGGAGCTGGAGCCCTGCGAACTGGGCAGAAGGCGCCTGGCTGCAGCTTCCCCCCTGCCTGGCTGGGCATCTGCTGCCCAGCACATGTCTCTATGGCCTTCCTGCTTTACCTGCTGCCTGGAGAGGCAGGAGGAGGAGCTGCTGGAGGTGGAGGGGCCAAGCAGTACCCAGGCGGCTGAGGCAGCAGTCCTGCTGGGAAGCTGTGAGCACTGGCTAGGCCAGGGTGGTGCTGTCTGGCGGGGTGTGGGGCGGGTGTGGGCTGAAGCACTGTGCTGGCTGTCCTAGGTGGGAATAGGTGGGACTTGGCCCCACATGGAGCACTGCTGGGGCAGTTGCAGACCAGATCCTATTAGTTGGTGAGCATCCACCTGCAGGTCGGGTCCAATTTGGCAGGTTGGGTTCAGCCTGCGAACTGTATTTTGCCCATCCCTGATTTAGCGCATTAGGGAGGAAATTGACTAGGTAACTAAAGTAAATGCTTTCTCAGTAACAGCCTTTTGTGATCAGAATTTTATGATGTGTAATTTCTTTTGAGAGCTTTCCTGATTCTTGACAGCTTCATTTCTGCATCTTGTGGCATCATGCTGCCCCTTGTACTTATGTCCTTACAAGGTAAAATTAGTATGTGAGTACATTGGTAAAACAAGGAAGTCAAACTGTGTTTCAGACTGAGCGCTGTTGGTTTACAAGATCTGTAAAAGAAACAATTGCCAGTAATAGGAGTTATTTGTAATTTGGTGTATTGAATAGAAACAACACCTGAACAATTAAAGAGAGCCTGCTTCTCCTGGTAATATGATATATGCAGGTCAGGAATCTGCAACATTGTTGAGTCAGTAGTCCTGAAATGCTCTATTTCAAAGTCAGTATATCTTGTACAGGATACAGTATTGCCAACCCCACAATGTTAAAAATCATGAGATAAACTCTTAAAAATCAAGAAATTGGGAACGTAAATCATGGGATGCTATTTTTGAAGGGTGTGTATGCAGTTCCCAGGGCAAAAGCAGCAGGATGCAGAGCTGCAGCCAGAAGCCTGCCTCTGCCACCCACACAAATCCATGGGGTGCCCCCCATGCCAAAATGCCAAATCGAACATGTAGGACTGGGTGTCTCGGTATGTGGGAGGAGTGTGTGTGTGTGTGTGGGTGTGGGGGTGTTGGGTGTGTGTGCATGGGGGGTGGGCGTATGTGTGTGGGGTGGGCATGTGGAGTGTATGTAGGGGTATATGCCCCCCATGCCTCCTTCAGCCCCCGGGCCCCATTCACCCCAGCCCCTGCCCCACTCCCTCCCTCACCATGGGGGTCTCAATTTGGCCCCCTCCCCCGCCACAGACTCACCAGCTTGGCACTGTCTATGTGTGCCAGAGGAAGAAATCCTGAGATTTGATCTGTGTATCATGAGATCATGAGTCAGAGTTAATTTGACTTGGAAACCAGGAGTCTCATGAATTTTTCATGAGAATTGGCATTACTGGGGATAGTTGTGGACAATCAGAGCAACATCATGGCTAACAGGCAGGCATTCTAATTCAGTCCCAATGTATCCACACCAACAGGTAGCACGAAGCAGAATATACCAGCAAAATCAGGAAGCAGAACAGGTGCAGAGGTTTGGAGCCAACATGTAGATTAACATTACCTCCAGTAAAACCTTGGGGATTCACAAGTTCTTGAAGCTGGTCAACCCTGTTACCTGTAATGTGGAGAGAAGGGCGAAAAATGAAGGAAAGTAAAATTATTCAATAATCATGGGAAATTCTGAGTGGCTCTACCCTTATGGAGCTTTCTCTTATCAGGCTTGTCCATGGACAAGACCATCTGGCCCAAAACATCTCCGTCTTCCCCTAACATGTTATTTCTATTTTCATCCTCACTTTTATATGTGTAGCCCTTCTGCCAGGCACCAGATGGCAGCAACAAGGGCTGAGTTCAACTTAGGGATTTTACACAAATTGATTATCTTGGCACGAGCCCCCGCTCAGAAACCTGGGGGAAAATGTGAACAAACTTCCCCACTCACAAGCAATATCAAATGACATAAACCTGTATTAATGGGAGAAAGGGAGATGGGATAACAAACAGATTTAAGAACCCGTTAATAGTTGGTATCCCACCTCAGCCTACTATTAGCTTTTCAGCACAATCAATAGGTTTGAAGCTCTTGCTTAGCTGAATAGGGTGAGCAGTGTAGTCAGTAGAGCTGGTGTAGCTCTTAGCTTAAGGTTTCCCTCACCTCACCACCACTGGGGTGTTCCTCCTTGTCACCCCTCACCACTGCTAGGGGATGTGGTCCACTGTTCTTCACTGCTGCTGGGAAGCATTGTTTGCTGCTCAGGGGCTCTGCCCTTTTTCTGGTTGCAGAAGCAACCCAGCTCTTTTAGATGCAACTTCAGCTCTTCAGGATCTAGCAGATACAGGCTTCTACCTGCTAGTACCCAAAGGATTTTAGTTCTTTAGGACCAAGTGGGTAATAAACTCAGACTGAACTCAGTAAGGGGACTTTCATAGATTCATAGATGCTAGGGTCAGAAGCGACCTCAACAGATCATTGAGGTCGACCCCCTGCCTAAGCAGGAAAGAGTGCTGGGGTCAGATGACCCCAGGCAGATGCCTATCCAGCCTTCTCTTAAAGACCCCCAAGGTAGGGGAGAGCACCA
>NW_017728993.1:82681989-82688419 GCF_001723915.1 Gavialis gangeticus
TGCTGTGTCCCTCTAATGAATTTGTAGGCGGCCACAAGCTCACCGCTCAGCCTTCTCTTGCAGAGGCTGAAGAGCTCCAGGTCCCTCAGTCTCTCCTTATAGGGCTTGTTCTGTAAGCCCCTAACCACACGAGTGTCCCTCCTCTGGACCCTCTCGCGTCTATCAACATCCTTCTTTGAAGTATGGCACCCAAAACTGGACACAGTACTCCAACTATGGTCTGACCAATGCCGCATAGAGGGGGAGTATCACCTCCTTGGATCTATGCATGATAAAGTGTGGTTAGCTTTACTGATGATTTCGTCACACTGATGACTCATGTTCATCTTGGAGTCCCCTGTGACTCCGAGATTCCTTTCCACTTCTGTGCTGCTGAGAGGGTCATTTCCCAGCCAGTAGATGTGCTGGATATTTTTGTGTCATAGGTGCAGCACTTGTCCTTGTTGTACTGCATCCTGTTGTGTACCGCCCACTTTCCTAACCTGTCCAGGTCTGCTTGCAATTGTTTCCTACCCTCCAGAGTGTGCACTTCATCCCACAATTTAGTATCATCTTCAAACTTGGACAGAGTACACTTTACACTCACATCCAAGTCACTGATGAAGATATTGAAGAGTACAGCTCCAAGGACTGAACCCCACTACCCACATCCTTCCAGGTCGATACCGACCCATCTACTGCCATTCTCTGGGTGCAACTGCTAAGCCAGTTTTGCCACCTACTGGACCAATTCTTGTAGGAAATGAACATCAGTAGCTACTGAGCATGAGAGTTCATAGATTCATAGATGCTAGGGTCAGAAGGGACCTCAATGGATCACTGAGTCCGACCCCCTGCCCGTGGCAGGAAAAAATGCTGGGGTCATGTGACCCCAGCCAGGTGCTTGTCCAGTCTCTTTTTGAAGACTGCCAACCTAGGCGAGAGTACCACCTCCCTTGGAAGCCCGTTCCAGATTCTGGCAACCCTAAATATGAAGAAGTTCTTTCAGATGTCCAGCCTAAATCTACTCTCTATCAGCTTGTGGCCATTGTTCCTGGTTATTGCAAGGGGTGCCTTGGTAAACAGAGCAGCTCCTATTCCCTGCTGCCCCTGTGCCCCCCTCCCACCCCCCGGTGAATTTGTATACTGCCACAACATCTCCCCTCAGCCTTCTCTTGTTGAGGCTGAAAAGGTCCAGGTCCCTTAGCCTTTCCTTGTAGGGCCTTCCCTGCAGGCCTCTAACCATATGAGTACCCCTCCTCTGGACCCTTTCAAGGTTATCCAAATCCCTCTTGAATTGTGGCACCCAGAACTGGACGCAGTACTCCAGTTGTGGTCTGACCAGTGCTGCATAGAGGGGAAGCATCACCTCCCTGGTCCGGTTTGCGAAGCACCTACTAATGCATGACAAAGTGCGGTTAGCTCTGCTAATTACTTTGTCACATTGTCAACTCATATTCATCTCAGAGTTGACAATGACTCTGAGATCTCTTTCTGCCTCTGTGCTGCTGAGAAGGTCATCCCCCTGGCTATAGGTGTGTTGGTGATTCCCTCTCTCTAGGTGCAGCACCTTGCACTTGTCCTTGTTGAAGTGCATCCTATTGGTCTCTGCCCACTTCTCTAACCTGTCCTGGTCCACCTGGATTTGGTTTCCTCCCATCAGTGTGTTTACTTCTCCCCATAATTTTATGTCATCTGAGAATGTAGACAGAGTGCTTTCCACGCCCTCATCCAGGTTGCTTATATAGCGAGCTTTAGTTAAAGCACCCCTGCCACCATTTTTAAGTGCAGGGACACTGATACATAAGATGCTCTGGGCACTTAATTAACACCCCCTCCTTTCACCCCCCATCCCGGAGCAAGTGTTTAAATTCTGGAGGCTCCAAATGAGGAGGAACATTGGGAAAAATCCCTGGCCATACCCAGTTTACTCTCCCTTTCAGCATCCACTCTCTGCCACTGTGTGACACAGAATATTGGACAAGATGGATTAATAGACTGACATAGTAAATGTCTGTTCTTATGTTCTTATTCATTATGTGCCAGACCAGCTCCATACACCACATGAAGCATGGGGAACTGGGGCTGGCACATGATGCATGTGGAGGGCAGTGCTGGTCTGAGACTCAGCGGGGGCGGCTGGGGCTGGCGTATCCTGCATGCTGCTTGCACAGCTGGTCTGAGACCCATGGGCCAGATCATAAGGCTCCACAGGCCAGATCTTGACATCCCTGACTTAAACTGTTTCAGGATACTGGTATAGAATACGCATGGAAGTTTGAAAAAAATCCTTCACGTAATTGTATTTTAAACCAAATAGGGATAACACGAAGAAAGCGTAACAAAAATAGGAGCCCTTCTTCCCCTTAATACCAGTCAAAGGTTAGGAAAGGGGTTAGAATGAATTTTTGCATTTCCAAACAAGGCAATCACTGTTAAACTAGAAAAAAAGTCAGAAGGCCTTTTGAGGAGCAGCAGGATGAAGAATTGGGATTGCTAAACAACTATGTCCAAGACAACATTTCAAATGATAAAAAGTGATGTTAGAAAAACAATGGAACAGCATATCTCATAGATGGTGGGAACTTTTAAAACAGAAGAATAACATACGGTGTATATCAAATACTGGGTGCATCTACACAAGATGTTTACTGTGGAGCTGCCTACTTTGCTTCACGGTAGAGTCTCAGCATCCACGCATTTGGTTCTATTAGGCTGCAGTAAACTAATTGACTCTGCCGTAGGTTAGCACTTGTAAACACAAATACTATCCTATGGCGGTATTCTTTAGTGTGCAGCAGTGCATGTGTAGTTGCTGATGGGGCTGGCTGGGATGTTAGGGTGCTTCAGTCTGTGGGCTACCCACCAGCTAGCCCTTCACTGAACCACTCTCATGCCCCAGCCAGCCCATCCACAGCACGTTTAGCTGGCAGGCTTCATGCTGGCAGGCTGACCTCCTGGGCCCCTTTCCAGCTGGGGCTGCTCCGACTCGGCTCAGTGTGCTGCAGTCCTAGGTGATGTGTTTACATGATATATGCCAGAGTTTGTAGTGTCACATTAATTTCATATGTAGACGCATTACTGAACCTCAGTATTCTGACAGACCAGTATTGTTTGGCTGAAAATCCAGGTATTAATATGAAAAACAGGTGCTCTTAAAACATCCTCAGGAATAAAACCCTCTTTGTGCTGGTGTTTGTGAAGCATGTAACAAGGGCTGCACACGATCAGACTTAGAGCTGTTCAGAATTAGGACAAATATTTACAAACACATTTTATGCAGTGTTTGACCAGCTTGAATAAAGAGTCAGAAGAGGAATATGTGTCCTGATTTGGATGGAAATGGTATTCCAAGAACCTCTAATAACAAGAGATTTTGAAAAGGAGCACATAAAATATGCCTCCCATGGTCACATAAATGCACATACCTTTCATTTCATTGTTTATCGCTTCCCTTGCTATTTTTGCTCATTATTAAAAAAAAAATTGTTTAAAAGAAATATTTTCCCCTCACAGCTCATTTCCTTCTCCTGATTGACCCTGCAGTTGAGTCCAAAATTACAAATATGTGACATCACAATATTTTTTTCTCATGTAACAAACTGTGAAGCCATTAACAAAGAACTGTGACTTAACAGTCAGACCAAAGAGAATGAGAAGCTGGCTTAGCAAGGAAAAAGCTCTTATTCAAACACATATATCTTCAATAATAGCAGGGGAAATACAGAAAATTACTGTCAAAGTAAATAGAATTTTGTATAAATGCCATCTCCTTGCAAGTTTGGCCCAGCATTATAATCCTTCTTTATTTAGTGGTGTTGCCCTTTTCTCTTTAGAGACCTTTAGTGAAGATGTCTTTTATATTTTATGTATCATTAAAATGACCTAAATGAACAGGGATGTGGTTTATCTCACATTTATTTTTAATTATTTACATAAATGAAGAGGTGTCCTGATTGCACACTTGCTGCATTTATAAAAATATATTTTCTTCATTTATAAGGGGAGTGAGGTGCCTATGAGAGATGAACAGACAGGTTGTAGATAGCACTCTTTTGTCAATATGAAAAATGATCAAGAAGAACTAACTTCCCAGGGACAATGAGGTCTGAGTTTCCATTCAGCTTTTGGCATCTCTGGGCATGTCTACATAAGATGTTTAATGTGCAGTTGATAATTAACTACGCAGTAAATATCTTGGCATGTACACATGTGCCCCTCTTAGGGTGCACAAAACTAATAAACTCTGCAGCAGGGTAGACTTGTAAAATAAAAGCACTATCCTGCTGCAGAGTTTTTCATGTACAGCAGTACACAATAGATGCTACCCTGGCTAGCTGGGGCAAAGAGTGTTTCAGTGTGGGGCTAGCCTGCAGGCAGCCCCTGTCCTGAGGCACCCTGCACCCCAGGCAGCTGCTTGGCAGCATATGGAGATACTGCATGAGTTGCAGGGTTTCTCAGCATGGGCGCTGTTAGCTTCATGCTGAGAAACCTTGTGCCCCAGCCAGCCCACACATGCAGCACATGCAGCTGCTCCCCCCATCTCCATGTGCTGCCAAGCAGCTGCCTGCAGCTGCATCTACACATGTGCTGCTGTGTATGAAAAAACTCTGGCACAATTAGCCCCAGAATTTATTTGTACGCATTAATCACATGGGTAGATGTGCCCTCTGAGTCTACAAACAGTGCCAATTTTTTTTTCTTTAGGAAAGGGGATTTGATGGGGGAAGACTATTACTTTGTACTTTCCAGGAGGTAGGATTTAACCCATTGTTTACATCCTACACTGATCCAAGGATGGCCTAACTAAACCTAGGGCCTTTTTGCACGTTGCATGTTGAGCCGCTCAAATGTTAATCAGTATGGGTGCAGCTACACGTGCTATTAGTGCACAGCAATAAACTATGGATCATGTTGCTTCACAGTTTATTGCTCCCAGGTATGTGGTTTACATGTGTGCCCAGACAGCAACACATTGAACTAGGTCAGAGCAGCCCTGACTGGCAGCGGGCCCTGGGGGGCCAGCCTGCCAACCCAGGGCTGCTCCAACCAGGCTTAATGTTCTGCAGAGGGGCTGGCTGAGGCATGAGGGTCTTTTAGCGTGGGGATAGCTGGCAGGCAGTCCATGCACTGAAGCACCCCAGCTAGCTGGATAACCATCTACATGTGTGCTGCTGTGCACAAAAAACTCTGCAGCAGGGTAGTACTTGTAAGTACTACCATAGGCGACAGGTAGGGGGGACACCAGGGGGTGGCATGTGACCCTCCTGAGAGCACTGGTGTCCCCTCTGAGAGTGAGCACTTTGGCTGGTAGGGGGGCATGGAGAGCACGAGTGCCCCCCCTGAAATTGGCTCTGTCAGTGGCATGTCAGTGGTGGAAGTGCCAGCATTTCTGCTGCTGCTGTGCTCCTGGCGTGCTTGGTGACTGGCCACTGGGGGACCCCTCCCTGGTCACTGGGTGGCCACTTGGGACCCCCCCCAGTCATGCCCTACTGGGGACCACCCAGACTCGGGAAGAACCAGTCACCCATTAACTACCCTGTTGCAGAGTTTATTAGTTTCCTGCACCCTAAGAGACACACATGTAGACACTGAGATGTTTACTGTGCAGTTAATTAATCAACTGCATAGTAAACATCTCATGTAGATGCTCTCTGTTAGTGCTAGCTTGAGTTTGGAGCAGTCGCACCTTAAGGGTAGAAACTTTCTCGGACTTCCCCCAGCCTGCAGAGCTATGACTTGCCACTAGAGGACTGGTGAGACGGGGCCTGACTAAGAGCTACAGCTGTGAGTTGCCACTACAAGGCTGGTGAGCCAGGACAGGCTTCTATTCCTGCTGTAGGTGGAGGTGGGTTGGAGAGATGGGTTGGGGGTGAGAGCATGAGACTGGAAGGGGGAGAGTTTTAATGATGGAGACTAGGTCACGAAATGAGAGGTGGAGAGGCAATGGGTGGGAATAGCATCTGGGGCTGAGTGAGGAAATGAAGGAAGTCAGCCACAGAAGAATAAAATAGAAAAAGAAAAAAAAATAAAAATAATTAAAATGAAGAAGAAGTAAATTAAAGACAGTCTCATGTTTTAATAATTTGGGATTTGGGATTGGGCTGTGGGGGGTGCTGGTTATATTTCCTGGGGTGGCTGGGAGGTGGGACTGGTGAGAGAAGGAAGCCCTAGCTTATCGGGACCTGATCCGGTCTCCATCTGCACCCTGAGACCTAATTAGTTTATATGTGCTCTTCAGGCTATTTGTTTGGGGATAGGAAGGTCATATCCCCAAGGAGTGGAAACAGGTGGCAAGGGAGTTGGATTGGTGCCAGAACTGCTCTCTGGGCAGTAGTTCAGGGTGTGGAAAGTTTGTCTCCATGGGGGGGTGGGGGAGGAGAGACATTGCATCCTTGGATGCTGGAGGACTGCAACTTGTGCAGCTCACCTGCGGGGGTGGCCTTACATT
>NW_017728993.1:82693419-82695889 GCF_001723915.1 Gavialis gangeticus
CCCCAAGGAGTGGAAACAGGTGGCAAGGGAGTTGGATTGGTGCCAGAACTGCTCTCTGGGCAGTAGTTCAGGGTGTGGAAAGTTTGTCTCCATGGGGGGGTGGGGGAGGAGAGACATTGCATCCTTGGATGCTGGAGGACTGCAACTTGTGCAGCTCACCTGCGGGGGGTGGCCTTACATTACTGGAACAAACTGGGTAACATGGATTAGATATAAACTTGCCCTGAGTGGCATAATTTTAAGCTACCTAAAGCATGCTTAAAAGTAGTTTCCTCTGGAGTGTGGACAATCCATGAGTTAAGAGCTTCAGGAACCATCTAAAATTAATAGGTGACTGTACACGAGTGTGGAGGCTGCTCTGATGTGCTGTAATCAAGTCTGCTGGAGCATGGTAATTACCATGCCATGCTCCAGTCAGCCTCCATGTCTTGTATCAGCATCCCCATGCTGCAAAATGGTGGCAAGGGCATTTTATCTAAAGCTCGTTTAATGAGCTTTAGATGAAGCATCCCTGCCACCATTTTGAAGCACAGGGATTCTCATACCTGAGGTGCTCCAGGCGCTTGAATTCGAGTGGCTCTCAAAGATGCTGTAATTAAAATGCCCCCCATCACCCTTTATAAAAACATCCAATGTGTAACAAGGCTCATAGTCAGTTTCTTTTTGATAAAAGCAAGTGACTAGCCCTTGAACTGATGGTGTGTGTCAATACTCAAGAAGCTGAACCAAAAGATGAGAATAAGCTCTTCATATGATTTATGTGCAGTCTATTTCTAATAGAATAAACTTATTTTGGAGGCAGAAACACTTAGGCATAAAAAATGGAGATGCTAAAAACCCTCACAAGTCCAACATTGTGATCAAAACCCCCAAATTAGTGTCTGCCTAACCCTTGAGGTACCTAAATTTGCTAGGCACCTCCCTTTAAACATGCAAATTTCCCAACAAGTCTGCTTCTTTGAAGTTCCATTTTGATGCAGGAACTAGATGGAGCAGTGTCTAGCTCCTCTGGGGCAACAATCTAGTAGGTTTGCTCTGAACATGGAAAACATGCACTGACAGGGCCAAGTCCTTCACCAAAAGCAGTCTATGGCTACTTTCTATTCCAAACATGATTGCCAAAAGAAAAAAAGGTTATTTCTGTTATATATTTTCATAAAATAGCTTTGTGATTAGAGCACTCACCTAGGAGGTGGGAGACATAGATTCGGTTCTTTTCTCAGACCACAAAATTATTGCTGGTTTTTATCCAATCACTATGTAAAAGTCATAAACCATCTTAGAAGCAGGGATGAGAACTAAGGCTTCCCCTTTGCAGCTGGGTACTCTAATCTCTAGGGGTACTTTTACATGTGCTCTAGGGTGGTGCTTTAATTAGAGGGGATCCAAGTGCCGCTCTAATTAAAGCACCATAGCATCTCATGTATCAGAGTCCCCGTGCTTAAAAATGGTGGTGGGGGGGGGCACTTGAACTAAAGCTCATTTGAGTTCAAATGCCCCCACCCCACCATCTTTTAAGTGTGGGGACACTGTTACAGGAGGCTGCTGGAGTGCAGTAATTACCATACTCCAGCAGACTCGATTAATCATGTCAGAGCAGCCTCCTCACTCATGTACAGGCACCCTAGATTACTGTGTCCTCCTACTTCTTTGCTCTCCTTTTGTTCCCATGAATCTTGCATTCTTTTCTATAAAATTGCACAGCCTTAGTAGGAGGGGTGGAGGATACCTCCCTCTGCCCAGAATCCCCTGTCTGGTGGTTAAGACGTTCCCTTGGAAAAGTAGCAGATGTGGATTTGAATCCCCTTGGGCTGAAGAAGGAATTTGACCCAGGATCCCCGTTTCTTTATCAAAAGTGGGCACCAGTGGCTCTCCTATCTTGGGTTGTGTTTTAAGAGAGAGAAGTGAGCCCTGATACATTCTTTGAAAGAACAGTTGCAAGCACCATCCTCAAGGAAAGGAATTAAGGCTCTATAACCTGAATGAATGAAACCAGGTCCCTGCAATCTTGATTCAGATATCTAAGTTCCAGAGGGAGATGAGATTTCAGACTTTCAGACTTTGTGCTTAGTGCTTTCCGTTGGCTCACTGTAGCCAGCTTTATGTGCAGGTTTTTAGATTGCCTCACTGCGATGCCTGACTTCCCACCAGTATACTGATTCAGTTCTGTTCAATTTATTTATTCTTTGAGTTCTGGACTCTACCACAGGGACCAGGAATTTAATATGTAGGTGTTGCAGTTGCCTTAAGCCCTCTATCATTTGATTTGATCTGCCTCTAAATCTCTAATGACTAAAGGGTAAAGAGGTTTTTTGAGAAGTCAGAAAGTTGAATTGCAGCTTGTTGGGTTGTTTTCCTTGTGTTATTTCATTCATAGTTTCATAGTTTCATAGTAGCTAGGGTCAGGAGGGACCTGAACAGATCATCTAGCCTGACCCCCTGCCACAGGCAGGAATGAATGCTGGGTTCC
>NW_017728993.1:82696185-82696453 GCF_001723915.1 Gavialis gangeticus
TATCTCAGTCTCTCCTCATAGGGCCTGTCCTGCTGCCCTCTCACCAAGTGGGTGGCCCTCCTCTGAACCCTCTCCAGGCTGGCCACATCCCTTTTGAAGTGCAGTGCCCAGTACTGGACACAGTACTCCAACTGCGGCCTGAACAAAGTTGCACAGAGGGGGAGTATCACCTCTCTGGACTGGCATGAGATGCACCTTTGGATGCATGACAAGGTATGGCTGGCTTTGCTGACTGCGGTCTGGCATTGGCGGCTTATGTTCATCTTGG
>NW_017728993.1:82697274-82712281 GCF_001723915.1 Gavialis gangeticus
TTTTTTTTACCCATCCAACTGTGTAGGCATCAATGCCACAGTCGCTTAATTTATTGATGAGGATGGGGTGAGAGACAGTGTCAAAGGCCTTCTTAAAGTCTAGAAAGACTATGTCCACGGCAACACCATCATCCAAGGATTTAGTTACTTGGTCATAAAAGGCAATCAGGTTGGTCAGGCAGGACCTGCCTTTGATGAACCCATGCTGATTGCCCCTGAGCATGATCTCCCCTGCAGGCCCCCCACAGATGTGCTCCTTGATGATTCTCTCCAAGATCTTCCCGAGCACCAAGGTGAAGTTTACAGGCCTATAGTTACTTGGGTCCTCCTTCCTCCCTTTCTTGAAAATTGGGACCACATTAGCCAGTTTCCAATCCCCCAGCACCTGGCCAGATGACCATGAATGCTTATACAGCCAGGCCAAGGGCTCCGCGATAACTCCAATAGATATCTATCTATTTGCATTAATCATGAAATATGTAAAAGATGTGTTTAAAAATATAGGAATTCCAATACATTTAATTAATCTGAAACTCCATTTGTCAACAGTACTGGCTACTGAAAGTTATTGGTTCTCCTTTCTCATGAAGTGCCTTCTGTTTTCTAGTACCAAAAATGCAACTCAAAATGGTTTACATAATAGCTAATTTAGATACAGATTTCTGGAATGACTAGATTCCATTTCAGCCATCTGAGATTTCACAGTAAGTTTAATTTGGAACAGCTTATTTAAAAATAACATGCAATGGGTTGGGACAGTTTTGCCGTCAACTGTTTTATATAATCACATGTATAAAGCAGCTATTTTTCTTCTTTACCTTTTTTGGATGTAGTGAACCACGTTTTCTTAGGTGAGGTTTTCTAAAGTAGTAGATAGGACTGGTTGTAGTGTAACTTCATTGTCTTCAGTGGAAATGGTTTTGATTTATATGAGTAAGTGAGGAGAAAAAACAATCTGTGATTTTCACACATGGGGGTGTGTCTACATGAGATGCTTTACTGCAGATTAGACTAATCTAATGAACAGTGAAGAGTCAGCATCTACATGTGCAAGGGACTTACTACATAGTAAGTTAGGCTAACGCTGTTATGATGAGGTGTTTGTGAAGGTGGAGGACTAGTACTAGGGCTATGCAAAGCTTCAGTCCCTGATTGTATTTGGTGGAGATTTGGCCCGATTTGGTGGCCAAATCTCCAAATCAAATCAGAGGATCCTTTCATCTCTCTGAATCAAATTGTAACCCTCTGAACTGATTCAGAGAGATTTGGAAAGATTCAATGATTCGAACATAGACACAACTTTAACATTTTTTTCTACATACCTCGAGATACCAGGCAGCTTGTGAATGCTGAGATGCTGCGCTGGATGTAGTATCCCACAGAAGTGCAGGGGGATCCCCAGTGTGCTCAGCAGCAGACCCAGAAGTGGACCAGAAGCACTTTTAGTTCACTTCTGGATCCTCTGGAGAGCATGCCAGGGGGGCCCTGATGCCCCCTGCCCCCCACTGGCTTGGCAACTGGTACCTCCTGGGTCTGGGGGGACACCTGAGGTCCCCCCGCAGCTGGTCACTGAGATGGGGGAGTGTGTGGGGGCCTGCCAGAGTGCTCGGTGGTGGACCAGGAAGTGGACCAGAAGTACTTCTGGCCCACTTCCAGGTTCAGCGCTGAGCATGCAGGTTCCCTCCCCTCCCCCCCTGCTCCTGTGGGATGCTCCATCTGCCCCACCATCTCAGTGTTCATGAGCTGTGCCTGGTACACAGAGGTATGTAGAAAAAAGATTTAAAGCTGTGTCTATGGTCGAATAGCTGATTCTCTGAATCAGCATTGAATCTTCAGATTTGGATTTGGCTGAAATGAATTGGGGACAGTGATCCAAATCAATTAATCAAATCACTGTCCCTGATTCAGGCTGAATCTGAATCGAATATGGTCCATTTTGCGCACCCCTAGCTACTACTAACAAATACACTTACTAGATTAATGGCACATCAGTTAATGCACAGTAGCACATGTGTAAATGTTCTCCAGAAGCTCCCCCTTTCCCTCAGCCACGCCGCTGCCCGCACAGCACATGCCCAAGTTGCCTCCTACTCTCTGCCTGTGCCTGGAGGGAGTGGGGAGCTAAGCAGCACTGGGACTGGGTGGGGGGGAATGTGGGAGGGAGAAGCAGCAGTGGTCACTATCTACATGTGCAGTACTGAGCAGTGCCTACTGTGTGGTTAATCTACTACCTGTATCTAGTAGCCAATTGTGCTAGACTAATTTCCTGTACATTAAATGCCAGGCACGTGTAGACAGTGATGCTTTACTGTACAGTAGATTAGTTTATTGTGCAGTAAAGCATCTCATGAAGACGCACTGACTGGGTGAATCTACATATGAAATTAGTGTGCCTGAATAAAGTACTGCTGTTTGTGTTGGAGTTTATTGCTCCTGGGTGCAGTGTTTACACATGCACTCCAGACTGCAGCATGTTGAGCTGTGGTGGTGCAGCCCCTGCTGACAGGTAGCCTAGAGAGTCAGCCTACCAGCCCAGAGCTGCTTTACTGTGGCTCAACAGGCTGCAGAAGAGCTGGCTGGGGCATGAGTGTGCTACAGTGTGGGGCTAACTGACATGCATTGTGGTACACTAAATAGCTCCACTGTAGGATAGTATTTGTGTCCAGCAGTACTATCCTATGGCAGAGTTAATTATTTTACTCCATCCTAATAGCACTGCATGTGTAGACAGTGATACTTTTTTGCAGAACTAATTAGTCAACTCCTCAGTAAAGCACATGTGTAGATGCCCCCACTGTGTAATTCAGCAGAGGGTAGCATATTTCGCTGAATACCTGTTGAGGAACAAGATATGCAGTAACATTTTAATGATTTACTGTAAATAGCTCAAATTGTTGTTTAAAAGTTTAAGTCATCAGTTAAAAGCTGTGTGATTAATGGTTGCTTAACAGCTTGGTGTATGTATAAAAATTATGTTGCTGAGTGGCTGAATTCCAGGTACGTTGATTGATTGTGTTACTGGTATGCACATATGTTACTGGGTGCACATAAATTATCATTAGGCATAGGGCTGTAGAAATAATTTTTTTTTAAGAAAGTTCCTCCATTTTGATTTCTTTGCTATTCAGCTTGATCCAACACTATTTCCTGTCTTGCACTGCTCTCTCTGTAGTTGTTTCCTTGCTTTCTTTCATGTGACCATGATTCCCCAGGAGTGATAACAGCAACAGCAATGAAAATAAAATTAATTTTGATATCTTGGTTGAAATAATTTGCACAAAATATTTCTACATTTTAAGCAAACAAAAATTATTTTTAACTTTGTTATGGCAGATCTATTCAGCATTAGGAGTAAATTTTTTAAGATAAAAGAAAGGACCAGGTTTGTAAAAATATTTAGGTACCTGACTTCTACTTAATTGTAGACTTGATATCAACAAAGTGCTTGAGTTTATGTCTTCAAAGGTATGAAGTACTTACATAACTTTGACTGTTTGGGGCCCCAGATACTTTTAACAATTTAGTTCTAAGTGACTTGAAGCTCCTGGACTTTCAGGGGAACATGGGATCCTAAGTCACTTAGGCACCTGGAAAATTTTACTTTAATTCTGTTAATGCATATAAAGTCCTATTCATCAGGTGTGCTGCAACTGCTTTGATCCATGTTGCTAGTACTAAGTGGCCCTAAACCTGGTATACTCCATCACAGAGGGTGAATCTACACATGAAATTAATGTGTCTGCATTTTCTGGGCAGAAAATTCAGGCTCATTAAAGTGCTCCTGGGCACACATCTGGACATGCACCTGTTGGGAACAAATTTGCTTCTGCCTGCTCTGCGCCCCCTGCAGCAGCCAGAGGGAACTCCAGGCTCCCCTGGGTGCCAGCCCTGGTCTGACAAAGAGCACAGGGGTCATTCCTAATCTCTGTGGGCGGTGGGGGGAGAGCTGTCCTGGCTCTGGGGGCAGCTGCCTTCCAGCCATGTATATATTGGGACACATTCTGATCACTGTGTGGCTGTGAGACAGCTGTTCTGCAGCCAGGACAGCTCTTCCTTGCTCCCCAGAGATCAGGACAGGCCCCAATCTCCATGTGGCTGGGAGGCAGCTGTCCCCAGAGCCGGGACAGCTCTCTCTGCCCCTCAGAGATTGGAATGGGTCCTGATCTCCACCTGGCTAGGAGGCAGCTGCCCTCACCCCATGGAGATCAGAGCTTAGCCAGGCAGCACTGGTCCCCTGCTGCCTTGGCTGACCAGGAGCAAACTGCTCCCAGTTGGGGTCTACATTTGTGCTCCAGCACATTACTTAATGTGCCATTTCTCTAGTACCTGCATGTATTGGTACCAACAAACGATGTGTTAGACTAATTTAATGCACAGTAATTGACACACACATGCAGACTGTGACACTTTACTGTACATTAGATTAGTCTAATGTGCAATAAAGTGTCTTGTGTAGACATACCCAGAGGGATCTTGATGAAAACCCAGTAGAACAGCTCTTTTGCCACATATCCTATGCCTTGTGTCCAGTGTAGGTGAATGGCTAGAGCAGGGGTGGGCAAAATATGGCCTGCAGGCTGCATCTGGGCTGCCAGAGACTTTCATCCAGCCTGTGGTACCCAGCACTGAATTGTGCCCTGCACAGCCCTTCCACCCACATGGGTGGGAGTGAGGTGCCTACACCTACCCCCAACATACCCTATTATGTCTTGCTCCCATCCTTGTGGGTGGTGGGCCCAGCCTGGGTAGGACTGCTGCTTCAGGCTTCCCCATGTCCCACTCCCTCTGGGCAGCAGGCAGAAAAGCAGTGGGGGCGGGGCTGCATCTGGGTGGGAGCGCAGAGTGTGGGGCTGGCGGCAGGGCAGAGCCCATGCCCAGGGTCTGGGGGCAGAGTGGAGCTGGGCTGGGCAGGGTGTGGGTATGAGGGAGGATGGGTGGAGTATGGGGACCCCTCCCACACTCCCCCATGGGACACAGCCCTGGCAGGCAGCGGAGGCAGCAGCAGCAGTAGCAGTGGGGGAGGGGTGCTCATGCTCAGTGCTGGTGCCTGGCTCCAGCCGGGGCTGAACATTGTGGCAAGGAGTACAGCCCCCACCAGTCCATCTGTGTGGCCGATGCTCACAGCACTTGTGTGGCACAAGAGGAAAGCCCCAGGCACTGAAGCCAGCTAGAGTTTGGAAGGTAGCTGGCTCCAGTGCTTGGGGCTTCCCTCCCCTGCTATGTGAGTGCTGCGGAGTGTCAGTGATAGAGATGGCCCAGTGGGGGCTTTACTCCTCACTGCAATATGCAGGGCTGGCCAGAGCCAGGCATCAGCACTCCTGTCTGCTCCTGTGCCATAGGGGAAGTATGGCAGGGTCCCCATACCCCTCCTAGCCTCCTTCACACTCCACAAACGACACACACATACACACACACACACACACACACACACACACACACACGAGTGTTACCTGTGCTGACTGCAGGAGAGGGCAGTGTGTTCCACAGATCAGTGTGTTTCAGAGCCACACATCCATACCGCACAAACACCAGACAACCCCCCAACATATCCTATGTCCCCACACCCCCCTCACAAACTTCCCCCACACCTTTCCACGCTCCACCACACACACATCCACATCCCACCATACACCCCCTACACCCCACCATACACACCCTCACACACCACCACACCCTCACACACCACTGCACACACACCTCTCCACCATACATACACACACCCACCATACACACATACATGCACCCTCCCACACCACACACCGTACAAACAGTCCCAGCCACAACCCCTACACAATATAAAATACTAAGAATTTATTTTTGAGTTATTATGCAATCACATCTATGTACACTACACAAACACAAATCATGACAAAAGTATTGTTTGTAATAAAATTAGAATATGTTATAGTAGGTGTTTGACTTTTAGTGTATGATTTGGTTTCTTCTGGTTCTAAGATGTCAATCCCCCACTCCCAAAAGGAGTACTTCCAGGGGGCGAGGGGAGGGACTTCTGGTGGCAAAGGTCAGGGGTTAGGGGTCTGGCTTCCAGTCCCAAGATGGTGACCAGGGGGCAGAGCAACTGTTAAGGGACAGGGCTATCCATGTGACCCTCGACAGTTCACCAAACTTTGTTAAGTGGCCCTCTGCCCAAAATAATTTCCCACCCCTGGGCTAGAGTGAAGGGGGAGTTGGTCATGATTTCTTTGCACCCCTGATTTCAGGATTCCATTTTTGCCCCTTGGAGATTTGGCAGGCGGAATAAACCAGAGCAGCCTAACAGAGGACCTGCTCAACGGTAACAAAGGTCTTTTAGATCCAGTTTTCCATGGCCTGCTGAATTACACTGCATGCTCCCCAGGTACAGCCCAAACTCTGGGACTTATCATTGTACAATTCTTTAAAGGGAGAAAGAGAGAGAGAGAATATGATGTATTGACAACAATGGGAAGTAGAGTGTTTAGCATGTATAAGTCAGTGGTTCTCAAGCTTTTTAGATTCAAGGCACCTCGCAGAAAATGCCAGGCCTTACTTTTCACTTGTTTCTTGACTACAGAAAAATAATAGAGCTGTTCTTCTGTTGCAAGGAACTGATAAAGATTACAACAGGTCAGAATGTTTTTAACTCTATGGATTCCTAGTTGAAATCTCTGGGCTTGTCTTGTGAATCATGTTTGCACACCTAACAGTGCTAATATTTCATGGCACCCACAGCACCCTTGAAAAGATCTTATGACACCCCAGGTTGCCATAGCACCTGGTAGAGAATTACAGCTCTGATTAAAGTGGTTAGCATAGACATCTACAGTGCATAACTTGTCTTATTACCCTTGCCAGCATGACTCAGTTATGACTTGTAGGAAGCATGTTTAGCCATAAGTAGGTCTTTAGATCCATTCAAGATTAGCCTGTCTGCTGAGGCTGCCAATTGTGCTAGTTTTACAGTGAGAATGCCTGTTTACTAGGATCAGGACTGAGACAATCAACTCATTTCACAAGGCCATAAAACAGGTTTCAAATGGTAACTGCTTTCATTCACAAGCTCTGTTATTTGTACATTACTGTAATTTCTGCCTCTCTCCCTATGTAGCTCCACAGCATACCACCCTGTCGATGTTCAGAGCAGTTTGCTGTATGCAGATCAGGGGTAGATTTTTCTATCAGAAATAAATATCTTAAATGATGTTTTCCCTTGAAGATTATTATCATTGTAAAATCAAAATATTTTGCAATTCCTGAAAGCTCAAAGAATATTCTGCGTATGAGCTGACAGAAAACCATAATCAAATTGTCAAGCAATTGCTCCTACTGTGGCAAAGTGAGAATGTTAGATTACATGTGTCAGCATGTGAAGATAAAGACTGCATAGTGAACAGCATGTTGAAGGCTTGATAGGAGATGGGAAGTTTATCGCTGTAAACTGTAACCCATTGTAGACAGTTCTGCTACCTCAGCAGACTTCAGGTTGAATTAAAAACCTTTATGATCAATAAAATGTCTCGATTTTGGCTTTTGGAAAACACAGTTAAATTTTTATACCAATGTTATGTGGCCAGTTAAAATTGAGGACTAATTATCATTGCAAAGGGTTAAGTAATGAAAGAAACAGAATGGTAAGATCTTGCATACATGAGTTATTTATTGAATCTAATCTTATCCCCACCATAATCTCTTCAAATAGGCACCCAAATGCATCCTGCTGTGGTTATTTGAGTAAGAAAAATAGCTCATTTATTCAACATATGCATTGGCTGCTAGTCTGGGTTCTTAGCTATTTAAAGATTTATGTTCAAATTATTTTTCTCCACTTCTCCTGTCCTTTTACCTATTTTTTCTCTGAACTCCTCCGTCTTACTGCCCAACATGGCTGTTCTGTGGAGCTCCCCTGATAGTATCTCCCCAGGGTGTTTTATTATTACCTCGGGCCCAATTCTGAAATATACTATACACTTTCATTCCCTGTAGATTCAATGAGAATTGATTGTGCTCAGCACCTTGAAGGACTAGGCATGTGGGACATTATACCAGCCTGTCATTTAGATTGTTCCTTGGGGGCAAGAGTGAAATGTGTTTTCAGAGCAGTATATATCAAGGTTTTAGCCAGTGTGTTATTGAGATATACGATTTAACCATATAACCAGAATATTTATCTAGGATTTGCTAAATATTTTTTAATAATTTACCCACTTATACATTATAGGACTATTAATCTTATTTCAATACTATGTAAGATTTTACAACAAATTTTGAAGGAAGAGCAATTAAAAATATGGAAGTAAATTGAAAATGGGATAAAGGCAACATGGGTTCATCAAAGAGAGATTGAACCAGACTAACCTTATAGCTTTTTTTGAAATAATAATGTATGCCCTAGACAAAATAGATGTAGTATATCTTATCCATCTGAGTGTTCATAAAGCATTTGTTGTAATGTCACCATGACAGTTATTAAGCTGAATAACATGGGGATTTTGGAACGTAGGTAAGGATGATCTGTAAGGTCCCGTCAAGCCCCTGACAACTATGAGACTATGAAGTGGGATAAAACTGAGATGACAACAGACAGGAAGGAGAGCCTACTGACCAAAGGGAGATTACTAGTGGAGATCCTGAAGACTCAGTCTAAGGACAGTTCTGTGACTTTCATTAATGACTGTGGCACAAAAAGTAGTGTATTACTGGAATCTGCTCAGAGTGCAAAGCTGGGAGACATTATTGATACAGGGCACATTGCTATGAGACGCTACGTCATTGTAGCAATGAGCTATGGTGACATAGCTCGTTGCTACAGTGGCGTAGCATCAGCAGTCATGAACTGTGATGCCGACACTGCTGCGCAGTAGCAAAGAGCTTGTTGCTACTGTTCAGTAGGATCAGAAATGACTGTGCACCACTGGGATGGTGCAGTAACAGTGGTTACTGTGCAGTCACCTGTGCAGTCATTTAGTATTTGCTAAAGCAAGTACTAAATGATGCATAGTAACAACTGCACAGTCAGGCGCACATGGAGGCATGCCCACAGAAGAGAACTGGAATATCATGCAGCAGGCTCTGGCTTCTTCGGAAGGGTGGAAAAAAAGAAATGGGATGCAGCTTAACATTACGAAGTGCAAAATCATATATCTATGTAGTAACAAGAATTTCTGCTTTAATCAGCTGGAAGCAAGAGAGCAGGAATAAGGGCTGGATATATTAGTCTTTCATGGGAAGACTATGAGCCACCAATGTGATGTGCCTCTGGAAAAGACAAATGTGATATTAGGCTGCATCAGGTAAAACATTTCTAGTAGAGATATGGAACAGTTAATGTCTATATATAAGGCATTGTATGAACTCATCTAGAACACTGTGTACAATTGAGGTTTTCCATATTCAAAAGAGGAATTAAAATCAGAACAGCTGTAAAGAAGGGTTTCTAGGATGATCAGGGAAACAGAGAGCCAGTTTTACAAAAACAGCCTAAAAGACCTTGACTTGTATAGCTTGGCAAAACAAAGGCTGCTAAAAATGTGACTGCTGCCTGTAAGTACATCAGGGTAAACACCAGGGAGGTGTTTAGAAGATAATGTTGGCACAAGTTCAAAAGGGGCTGAACTGGCCATGAATTTATTAGGCTGAAAGGTTTCTAACTATCAGAGAAATGATGCTCAAGAGCAGCCTTCTAAGAGCAGTTGGGGGCAAAAATATCTATAAGTTTAAAGATGAAATTTGATCAGTTTCTGAAAGAAATTATATAATATGGTTGCTTGCAATAGAAAGTGACTAAATGTCATGACTCAGCAGGTCTATTTCCTTTCTTATGTTTGAATGTATGTGTGTATCTTTGTAGTACAACTCTTTACCTAATGAACATGTTATCTCTCAGACCTTATATTTATGTATTATGACTAAATACCTTGATACACTTGGGGGAAGGTCTTTAAAAGGAGGTCTGGGGAGGGGACTGGGTAATGTCTGATCTTTGACCTGCAGGTTAAAGCACCATGCTTACAAGCAAGATAGATGAAGGTTCAAATTCCTGCTGGGGAAGGGGGAGACTAGGACTTCTTAATTAAGTGCCCTAATAAGTAGGAGAAAGCATGGGAGGGCTGCTTTGCTTTCACATCTACTACACATTATCATTAACTCCTATTTTATAGCACTTTTTATAGTTATTCTTTTACAGAGAAGGTATCATTATCCCTACTGTATAACTGGGGAAGCTGAGGCACAGAGAGGTAAAAGACTGGCCTAAAGTGATGGGCGCAAAGTCAGATGTCGACTTAGGTCTTTTGAGTCTCATTTCATTTTTATGGTGGTATTCAACACTGAATAAAATCTGCCAGTGCTGCTTTTGGATGTCTCTGAAATCATGTCATCATGATCATGACATCAGAACCCAAACCAAACTTTATATCTACCTGGCTGTTGTCATTCCAACCTTGTTGCATGGGTGTGAAACCTGGACAATGCATCAAAAACATCTGAAAGCCTTGGAATGTTATCATCAGCAATGTATTTGGAAAATCTCCATGTCAATTGGCAGGACAAAAGAATGAATTCCAGCATTCTTGCTCAAGCAAAGGCCACTGCCATCAAAGCCATATTTATATAGTACTAGTCCCATTGGGTGGGACGTGTCATAAGGTAGCCTGACAACAGGATCCCAAAACAGGTCCTATACTCTCAACTCATTAATGGTTACCACTCTAGAGGTGGGTAAGATAAGAGATTTAAGGACACCCTGAATGCCAATCTGAAAACAATGCAATATTAATATCAGTAACCGGGAGACTCAAGCATTGAGTTGTCTCCAGTGGTGCTATGAAGTACAACACTGAACAAATCGACCATTTTGAGCAAACTTACTTCACTATGAAGGCAAATAGGTGAGAGAGACAAAGGGAAAGAGCTGTGACCCAGCATCACCAAGATCCACTCCTTCCTCCTAGAAGTGTATGCCATTCTCAGATTGGCCTCTTTAGTCATCTCTGTACTCACTGACGACCAGGCACCCAGGTTTTCTGTTTCCGACAGAAAAACATGGAAAAATATGGATTTTCCTCTTTACAGGAGAAAACCGCAGGAAACCACAGGTTTCGCCTTGCAGGCTGGCAGCCTGCTTAGAGCTGCTTGGGGCTGCAGGGAGCGGTGGAGGAAGGAGAGGGGAAGATGTGGGTTGACTGGAGGCAGGAAGTGCCAGGTGCATGTGCATGTGCACACACAAGTGACCAGTATACAGCTCCATATGGTGGTGGGAGTAGCCCTGGCATTTTGATACAGGTAAGTGCAGGGGTGGAGGACCAGGGTTTGGGGACTGTGCAAGGGGCTGTGTGGGGCATATGTGTGATATGTGTGTGTGTGTGCATGTATGTGGCAGGGGTGTGTCTAGGCACTGGGGTTGTGGTGGTCTGTGGCAGCACTCAATGCAACTGGTGAACCCGGCTCTGCGCTGTTTCCAGTAGGGCACACCTGGAGGTGCCTGCCCCTCAAGCAGGGGAAGGGGGTGTCCTTTGGGGGTGGTGGGAAGTGGTGTACCTGGTGCCCATGCTCTCAGGGGCAGAGGTGGGGCAGTCAGGAAATGCTGCATGAAGGGGTGGGGCATGGCCAGGCCCTGAAGCTCCAGCCCTGGGTGCAGGTTGCCATAGTTGCCCCCACCTCCTTCTTCCAGCCTGCACTGGGGATGGACTCACTCCTCGGCTGCCCACAAGAGCTGGAGCTGCTGCAGTTACCATGTTCTGGCCTGGTTGAGATAGGGGCTGGAGCCCCTTGCTGTTTTCCTGCTGCCTGCAGCATGGCTAGGCCAGAGCTATGCTTTGCTTTATGCTGTTGCTGTTGAGCGTGGTGCTGGTCCTCCTGACCCCACCCCACCACGCCATACCATACCATAGCCCAAGCCCCAACCCCAGCCCATGGATCAGGGCAGTATGTCTGTCTGTGGATCACAGCCACTGCCTGTGTTTCTACATAAGGTGAGCTGCATACACCTCATGATGGAGGCCATCCCCACTGTGTCCCACAAATGACCATCCTGAGTTTGTGTAGAGCCCGATGGGGTGGGGGGCAGCTGAGGGCCCCCTCCTGCAGGGATGGCAGTTCAGGGGGCTGCAAGTTGAGAGTAAGGGGCACCAGCAGGGACAGGGGGCTCTGGCTTGGGAGTGAAGGTCACTGAGAGGGGGGCAACGGACTGTGGGTCAGGAGTGAAGGGCACTGGCATGGCTGGGTGGGGTGGGGAACTGTGGATTGGGAAGGAGGAGCACTGGCAGGGCTGGGGGGACTGTGGCTATGGAGTGAGGGGCAATGGTATGGGCAGGTCACCAGCATATCAGGGCTGCTCAGCACCACAAAGCAGCAGGGGGACAGTCACAGATGGACCCAAATATCCTGGTGCATGAAGGGGCAGGAGGAGCTCTGATTTTCCATGATAACAAAAACAAAATCAAATGCCAAAATATATAGGTATTTAGAATGTATTTTATCATAATGATTGTGGCACTGGTAGGTTTCCAAATTGCTTTAAAATTGTAAATATATCAATAAAACGTGTTCATATATATAGCAGCATTTATTTTAGTCACAGAAAAACATGGATTTTGGTTTTTCCATTAAAGAATTTGGGGTTTTTATCAGAGAATTGGGGATTTTTAAACAGAGACAACCAGGATCCCTGCTGATGACTTCGGTATCTACTGAAAGGCTGTCATCTTCACATCAAGGGATTGCAGCCACCAATAATTTTTCTCTCTACTTGACCACACTGCCTTGCTTCTCAGAGGCTGAGCCACTCCATTATTGTGTGTCAAACCAGCCTGAACAAATTGGTATTTCCCTTGCATAAAAGTATTTTGAGGGTTTTTTCCTGAAATAATATGATTCTATAATGTAGGGAAAATCCACTCTCTACAGTATAGTATTCTAGGGCAATGTATAGATTTTGACAAAGGAACAAGGACATTCAGATTTAAGATCAGACTTAATACTTGTTGAGGATTTTAAATTATGTGTTCTTCAGTCTTCTGAAACTTTTGTTTACTAGTAATTTGCAGGTCTTTCTACTTGTTAATTAGTATTCATTGCTGGTCATTGTCTCCTCATCCCATAGGATTTATCAGCTTTATTCCAGTAGACAAATGCATCCCTTTAATGAAAATTTGTTGAGTGTCTTACTTGAAAACCGCAGTGTCTGATCACTTTCATGTATCACGTACGCTTAAGTAATGAATTCCCATAGGCTTCTTTCTACATGTCTTCACAACAGAAGCTGAAAATAACCAAGAATTAGGTAACAATTAATATTGCTTTTAACTCTTGATTCAAAACTGCTTACTTGTGATTTATTTTTGCACAGCTCTCTAAACTGTCTGCCTAAAAAGACATTTAATATGTATGTTGTATTACTAGTAAGGATATCCTGCCAAGGGCTATTATGATGATAAAATAAATGACAATGGTCATATTTTGCCAACAGAATATTGGATCGCAACTTTTTCCTTCAGCAGTTTTCACAATCACAGACTAAGCTGAAGGTGGGCTGTGTATAATGAAAGGACTTAACCTCAGCACACATTCTTCTCTATCCAGCATGCATCTCCCTTTTTTAAAGACCTTGTACACACATTTTCAAGGGATGAATCTTATACAAGAAGCCCTCCATGTCCTTGGCCCTTCAATTTCTTTGGTAATTACCAGGTTGATTGCATTAGAAGAATATCTTTGTTATACCATTCAAGAAGGAGGCTTTGTTGTCTTACATCTTAATAATTTATCATGCTCTTGATAAGAATTCTAAAAGATTGGTCAATAAAAATAAACAGTCACAGAGAGACAGCCCTTTGACGCCAATTTTGTTAATTTTGCAGCAACTGAATCAGGCTTCTGCCATTACAGCTTAAGATGCAGAACTGCTAGGTCATCATTTTGGAGAAGTTAGTACTGCCAAGTCATTTGCAAAATGACCTGTGTATTAATTAAAACCTTTAAAACAACAAAACAGAACAAACAAAAATATAACTCTTCCTGTTACATAGAAGGGAGGAAGAAATCCATAGTGGGCAGAAACTTCAAACATTTGTATACAAGTTGCAAGCTATCCTCTAGAACATTAAAAGGGGAGGAGAGGATACTAAATGTTTTGATAAATAATCAAAGTTAGGAATGGGCAGACTAGTTCAGGTAAAATTAAACCCAACATGAACCTCCACTTAAAGCTTAAATAGTTTGAAGGGTTAAAGACATATAATGAACGTTCCCCTCCCTTTTTATATGCCTCACTACTTCCAGGTTGAAATGCTGCAAGTAAGATTGTGCTCAAGATATCATTTCAGTCATGTTACCAGGGCTAGGAATATGGAAGTTCTCCCTGTGAGATACCAAACATTATCTTTGTTCCATTCCTTAACTTCTTTTTATCGCTTTCCTCATGGGGTATTTGGGATAACAGTATTTAGTTACTTTGCAGGATTAATTGTTTGTAAAGATCTTTGAAGATGAAAAGTGCTATGATATACAGACTCTGCTCTGTGGTATTTAACAGTTATGCAGCGGAGCTCCTGGAGGAAGCTAAGTAGCATCGAGTGGCTGGAGTACAGCCACTCTTAAACCTTTGGAACAGGTGCAGTTTGTACTGTTCCTGTATAAGGGCCAGATCTGTTGTTTGATCCAGGATGACTGAAACTCTGCAGGCACATCTACACGTGCACTTTAATATGCAGTAGCCTATTCTACTGTGCATTAAAGCAGCACATAAAAAACCATGATAATACACGAATGCACAGTAGAATAGTTTATTGCCGATTAAGCGTCACCTAAAAAGCATGCATTTGCACTACTGCACATTAGTGCAGCTTAACACACATTTATTTAGTACCTCATATTGGAGGTACTAAATTTAATGTACATTAGGAAAAGCACATTAATGCACATACAGACTTGCCCTGCATGCCCTCTGGGGAGCTTAACATTAGTGGTTATATTATTTAGGGTCAAGTAATCCTTGAATGTGAGGGAGCAGGAAAGCTGTGATTATACTCAG
>NW_017728993.1:82717281-82720534 GCF_001723915.1 Gavialis gangeticus
CACATACAGACTTGCCCTGCATGCCCTCTGGGGAGCTTAACATTAGTGGTTATATTATTTAGGGTCAAGTAATCCTTGAATGTGAGGGAGCAGGAAAGCTGTGATTATACTCAGTTCTGGTTAAGGACTGTGAAATTGGGAAAATAAGTACTGGACTGTAAATGAAGATTTCTTGTGCAGTACTGGGTGTCCCACTCAGTACATATCAATCCAGGCTGTCCAGAGGGTCAGGCAAGTGTGACTGGAGGGATATGTTAGACTCCTACTTGTTTCAGAGATTTGAGAAAATAATATTGGAATCCCAAAAATCAATTTTCAAGAAAGGTCTGACATTGCAGAATAATGCTAATGTAGCATTATTGGATGTGAGATGCAAGTAAAAGAATAGTTGATTATCTGAATTATTGTAGGAGAACATAGGACTAGAATCTTATTTTCTAGATTCCTGCAGGAGGACTACTGTAGGTCTAGATCCTATTTTTATTAATGCTAATGTAAAACTAGAGTTGTACCACTGAAATTAATGGACTTACTACAGAATTATGCCAGTGTAACTCAGACAGAGTTTGGTCTGAGGTTGTAAGAATTCATGTAATATTATTCATACCTACAGGTAACCAAGCAGCTATAATTTTACCATTAAAACAATGCAGCTATATTATCTGGTGCCATTCCTTTAGACGCACGCTGAAGCAGCTTGTGCCCTGAATATCCATTCAGGAGGAAATATCTAAGCAGATATGACTTGGTGAAAATTTAAAATTTTCTATTTATTCCTGGAAGATATACATTTCTTGTAGCAGTTTACTATGTGAATAAATGGGAAACATGGTGTACATCGTCTCCAAGTTGTTCCTGTTTTCTTACTTAATTGTCTAAGGATGGAGGAAAACCAGATTGTTTCCATCGTATTCTTGCTCAGAACAGAGCACTGCAGGCAGGCATAGTTTTTATAAAGAAGACCATCCAAAACAATAATATTTAAAATATAAGGGGAAGATGTATTTTTGAAACAGTTTATAGCCCTGAAAAGTTATTTTGATTACAGAAAAAAAGAGCATCTTAATGAAAAGTGTTCTCCAGCAGTACTGTTAAAATAAGTCTTCCATACCCACTGGTTTTTTTTTTCCTTTGGAAATGTCATAAAAGTGCTGGCCACCATTCAGTTGGTTTCTGGATCATGTTGTCACCTAATGCTTTAATTTCTTTAAAATGGTTTTATGCTTCAGCAATATAGGTGTACTGTAGATGCCTTTTTTGTTGCATTGCTAGAGAACTTCTTTTCCAGGTTTGCAACCCAATAAGTTGTACATTATGAACCAATATAATCTAGCTTCATAAAATAGCATTATTGAAGAGGCACTCTGGATGATTTCAAGTGCTCACTTTACTAACGTGACTATTCTCATGAGTAAGGAGAGCAGGATTTGAATCTCAATACAGTAATGAACAATATAAGGGTCAGGGTCTAATCTCATTTGCAATTGTGTAAATGTAGAGTAACTCCACAAAAGTCAATGAAGTTGCTCTGGATTTACATTGGTCTAACTGAGATCAGAATGTGATCCAATATCTCATGAGTAGGTCTCTATAAGACTCAATACACAGATAACTTTTTCTAAAGTACTAGATTGTCTTTTTCATTGTAGGGCAAGGTATTTAAGAGTCTTAGAAAGGAAAAACAACTGGGATTAAGTCATTTTCTAAATATGCCTGCACATTTTGTCACTATAATTATTTGTGTTGTCTTTTTCAACAGCGTTGTTCCTTTTGAAGCATCCTATTTTATTTTATAAAAATGAAATGGTAAACAAGAGGAAAATTCCCTTAGCATTTTTTTTAGTAACAGTTATGGCAATTTTAAAAATCTGTATCATGCCAGTCTGTGTTTTAAAGTAATTTGAGAACATTAAAACTAATCTTACTGAGACAATAATAAAACATGGCAGAGCATTCAAGGAACACTGAGTACCACACAATGGAAAATATGTGGCTTGATTCTGATTTCACTTACAGCAGTTTAACTGTTGATTTAAAGATACTCACTCCTGATTTCAATCTGTTCAAGTTTGAGACTCTTAGGGTGCCTCTACACATTGCTTTACATCACTGTAGAGATACATGACATCACTGTATGGTGCACTATGGCGATGTAGCGATTATGTGAGTCTACACATGATCAGCAGCTACGTTGCTGTAGCGCCACACTCCCCCATTTTAGCGTGCCGCTCCAGCGACGTAGTAGCAAAAACTAACTGTGCCAAGTGCACATCACAGTATGGGCAGTTATTGCACCATGCTTTAGTACTTCCAAAAGGAAGAACATCCAAAAGGAAGTACTAAAGCACAGCGCTGTAGCAACGTTGTACAGCAGTGTGTAGATGCACCCTTAGAGTCTGGTTGGGTTTGGCAGATTTGAATTGCATCTGCCTTTGACTGGTGTGTTAAGTCCAGTTTTTTGACAGTGAAGTATTCTTCAGAGTGAGCTTTAACATCTCCTATTTACCTATACGATCTGTGGCAGAATTAGGGGCTGTAATTGCACCCTTCAAGATTGAGTCCAAAGCCTTAATATGGAGCAGGCACTGCAAGACCACTCAAGCTGGAAAGAAGAACAGCTTAATCATACTGTGAGCTTTATAAGTATTGGGCTTCATCTTGGGCTCAGAATTGCTCTGTTTGGGTTCCTCAGGCCCTCCATGGACTGCAGCCGCCAAACAGGACCACTAATGTCACTAATCCCCCTGCTCTGGGTGTGAGCTCTGAGTAGGGGAGGGTTAGGACAGTGGACAAGCACTACATAGGTAACTGAGCTATAAGGGGATAGGCCTAGCCAGCCTATGAATTTTATAATGGCTGTAGGCTGCCCTGTTGAAGGGTTCTCTTTGGTATCCTTAGAAGGGGAAAGCTGGATTTCAGTGTATTGCTTGTTATGATGGTTTAAACTGAGTAATGTATTTTTTAGGAGAGAGAGGAGAGGATGAGTAGGTTTTGGGGATAGCTTGTGGGAGGTATGGATTTGGGAGGAATAGTAAAGGGAGGGGACTGATGAGTTTGAGGTGGGGGAGTGAGTAGGGATGGGAATGAATATTGGAGATGGGTTGGGGTGGCGTTGTTTTCTTTTATGGAGGTATTGAAAATGGGTTGGGAAACAAAGTTGTGTTGGGCAGGGAAAAATGTCTCCTAGATCGGAGGTGAGGGAGAGGACTCGGTGAGGTGGGGTGGATTGCTTTTTAATTTGGAAGGTACTGGG
>NW_017728993.1:82720576-82727607 GCF_001723915.1 Gavialis gangeticus
GGGGGAGGCTGGTTGGTAAATCTAGAATTTTCATATTTTATTCATTTTTATAAGGTTTTTCTTGTCTTTTATTATAAGCCACCCTAAGCCTTTTGAGGAAAGGAAACATAAATCTAATAAATAAATTAATTAATCGCAAGGCCATTCTCATGTCTTTTGCTTTGGTCAATAACTAGCCTATGGGCATAGCTGTCATGCACATACATAGACATCATAGTTATTATCTAACCATGCAGAGCCTAGCTGTTACCGCACCAAATTCACCCATGACTTACTTTGGCAGTGTCTATATGGGCTTTAATGCATTTTTCCTAATGCACATTAAATTTAGTACCTCCAATGTGAGGTGCATTAGGCTGCCTTAATGATCAGCAGTAAAAGTGCACACTTTTTTTAGTGATGCTTAATGCATAGTAGCCTATTTTACTGCAGATTAGCATATTTGCACTTTTTAATGAAATGCTTTAATGCACAGTTAAATAGGTTACTGCACATTAAAGAGCATATGTAGATGAGCCCACTGACTTCTTCCTATGCAAACCAGGAATAGGTTCCTAGTTGTGAAAACTGTCAAAGAGAGTTTGTAGAATGGGTTTTGGCAAAAAAACTATATTCAGAATTTCTCTGTAAGGGATGCTGATATACTCATAAAAATGTGTGGTACTGGGAAGGAGGGGTAGGCAATGGCCTAGGAAGCCACTGTTCATAGCTGTATGGCTTCTTATGGGACATCCATATGAGATAACACTGTCCCTGGTCCATAGTACTCCTAAATTGGTGCAAGGCATAACCCTTCACAGAGGCTGATTCCACTGAACTCAAATACAAGTTGTTTTAACAGGAGTTAATCTAATCAGCTGGGTCAAGTTCCTAAACTAGGGTTCCTCTTGTATGGGCTTTGTCTATCTTATTTAGCAGAGCACTTGAACAGGAATGATGCACAGAATGAATCCAATCCACAGGAACAGTGGAATATACAAGGGAGCAGAATGCAAGTCCACAGAAAACCTTTCCCTACCTGCATTTAAAGCAGCAGGAAATGGAGCAAGAGCAGGGTGACTAATAATTAAAGCTGGTCATGATATTAACAAGTAAAAGCACCGTGAGTTCAATATAATCTTTGTGTTTTACCACTCTCTTTAATCTTTCAGGAAGGACCAGTGGAGCAGACACGAAAACACAGCATGACATAAAACTGGGGCTATGAAAGAAGCATAAAGAGAGAGATGCATTAGAGTTCATATTGCCCTAGTCATAGACATGACCCATTGTGCTAGACACTGTAATGATATAGAACAACCACATGAATCTTATATTGGAGAGTTTACAGCCTGTGTGAAATTCAGACACTACAGAAGACTTTATCTTCCAGCATGGTAGGTCCTCTAAGAATTTAACAACAATCAGCTTATATATATAAAGCCTTGACATGGTGTAGGGCACAAAGAAAGTGGCATTTGCATTGACTTGTCCTCAGTAGGGGTGTATGAAATGGGCTGTATTCAATTTGGATATGGATTTGGATTTGGCTGGAATCAGGGTCGACTGGTTGATTTTGGATCACTGTCCCTGATTCAATTTAGCCAAATCCGAATCTGAAGATTCAATGCTGATTCAGAGAATCAGTGATTTGGCCATAGACACAGCTTTAAATGTTTTTTCTACATACCTCTAGGTACCAGGCATGGCTTATGAATGCTGCAATGGTGGGGTGGATAAAGCTTCCCAAAGGCGCGCTTGGATAAAGCATCCCCCGGCGTGCTTGGCGGTGAACCTGGAAGTGGATCAGAACTACTTCTAGTCCACTTCTGGGTCTGCCAAGGAGCACACTGGGGCTCAGCAATTGGCTGCAGGGGGACCCCGGGTGCCCCCCCAGATGGCACCAGTTGGTAAGCTGGGGGGTCACGGGGTGGACTGGAAGTGCTTCTGGTCCACTTCTGGGTCTGCTGCCAAGTGGATTGCGGCCCCACCCCGCCGTACTCCTGTGGGATGCTCCATCCACCCCAGCATTGTAGCACTGATGAACCACCTGGTACCTTGAGGTATGCAGAAAAAACATTTAAAACTGTGTCTATGTCCGAATCTCTGAATCTTTCTGAATCTCTCCGAATCAATTCAGAGGATTCTGATTTGATTTAGAAAGATAAAAGGGTCTCCTGATTCAATTTGGACTGGGAGATTCAGCCACTTAATCAGGCCAAATCTCCGCCTAATTGAATCAGAGACTGAAGCTTCGCATAGCCCTAGCCCTCAGCAGACACAGTGAGCCTGATTCTTACTTTTGTGATGGCCAGAACCAAAAAAATTAATAGGCAATAAATATGTGCTTCTTGGAGGCATTTGGAACTTAGGTCTAATATGAAGCTTGTATTTTTGTAACCCACAAATGTAACTTGTAACTGTTTGTGGAACTGACTAAGCCTCAAAGACAAAGCTATAGCTGTGAAATTAGCTGACCTAATAGCTCTTTCTTGCTCAGAATTTAGCCTTGATGATGATAAAAACTGGATTCAACTGCCCAGCTTATCCAGTACATTTCAAGAAAGGACATCTCAAAAAAACATAGTCAGAGAGTTTTGAAGGGGCTGGATTTAGGCGGGGTAATGTTAATTTTAAACTTGAAGATGTTGTGTTGCAATGTGCTTATTGGATAAACCCAAGCTTGGGCAGTAACTTATTATAATAATTTCTAACACCTTTTAACCCCACAGGATAACAGCTATAAAGCAATATTATGAATGGCTATATAACTAAAAAATTAGTGTAATTAGAATATAAAAGAACACACATGTCATAGTAACGCTCAGGAAGGACGGAACAGAAGGGTCATTGATGTTCCATACCCCAACGGATCTCTCTTACTCCCTGTGAGAGTGAGGACTAGATCCTGATTGAGGGGCTTCCACCGGTATCCTTCGGGCAGCCCAGTTCAGAGACGTCTGACTTCGCTGATTCAACTTGCCATGCATCTTCTAACCAAGGGACTATCGATAAGTTACTAACCAAGTGGGAACTCTTGGTTAATTTCTTTACCTGTTTTATTATCACTGTCAATTTTAATCTGTATTGTTATGTTGTCTGCTTATTAGCTTATCTTTTTTATTAACTATTATATATGCAAACTATATCTTTTGTTGTCATAAGTAAAATTCATTCCTTTTCATAAGTGAAACTTGTCATATCGTTCCTTTCTAACATCACCTTCTCGATCCTGAACCAAAAAGCCCAGTGGCTAATAAAGTTGCAGTGCTCAATCAGGCTGCAACTGAATTGATATACTCACAGTGCCCAGCTGGCCTGTGACAACTTTATGCATAGCGGTATTAACATGTTGGCTTCACTGGGGTTCTAGCTTATTCATAATCAGATAACCGAAAGCAAATTTTATTTTGAAGACCAATGAGATTTTATCAGTTGTAGATCAAACACAATATTATATTACCTTGAAAAAGATACACATGCCCATTGTAAAAGGAGAAGTAACATTGACAGGTTTCATTTTTCCCCCCTTCTGAGAACATGTAACATGGCTGACAGTTCCTTTCTGTTTTTCACATAGTTCTCAGTGTACACAATGGGGAGATGGAGTCTTTTGTTCTTCCCTTGATTGTTACCTTGTCATTCTTGCACAGTACCTTTGTTGAGAGCTTCAGGGGGAGACAAAAAGGGTGGTCAGAATAAGTAGGGTACATATTTAGTTCATAGCACACACAGAATACACACTGCATTAATGTCCAGCTTGTATCCCATTTTTATTTTTTCCCCTTTCTTTTATTTTACTAAACACAAACTTAAGCCAGCGCTTCCTTCTAAGTTTTTTGCTTCTAAGATTTATGCCTGCAATATGTCTTCTCACTTAGAGAAATCAAACAGTTCTTTTCATACTTTTGCACTGGGGATAATGAGAACCAACCGTGTGGCTGAAAGCACAAGATAGAAGAACCTTGCAGTTCCAGGCAATGGCCTCAAAACATTACAATCTGTTATAGATGATCATGGACAACTTCTGCTCTTTGCTCTTTCTGCTGCTTGCGTGGGGTCTGGCAGACACAAATTAACAGCATGTTCTAGAATGTGGACTTATGTAATATTATGTCCAGTTTGCCTTCTGTAACAAGATGGATGGCTCAGGGGCTAGAGCACAGCTGCAGGGGATTAGAGGCAATATCCTGCCTGCCTAGGAGCACTGGTACAGCTGACAGGGATGATTGGCTGGCCCTAGAAGTTAAAAGCTCCCAGGGAGAGTAGCTGAGAGAAGGGAGAGAGGAGGTTGGTATGTTGAGGGAAAAGCACAGAGCCTGGGTTGCTTTCCTCTCCTAGATCTGAGGAAAGACCAGAGGATTTGCTTTTGTTTGTTATTTGCACGTTTGCTTATGTTGCTGTTTGCTTTGTTTGCTGTGGGGACAAGCTTTCTACATGTAAAATAAATGGACTGGAAACTTGAACTATGAGTTGACTGGCCTTTATGATGAAGCTGTCTCCTGGGTCGAGCTAAAAGAGGGGCAACCTGCTCTACCATCTAAATCCTTATATACAGCATCTGAATGACATACTTGCCAAATAGCTAATCTTTTTATTAGCCAGTTAAGCATTTTTAATGTTTTTTCATTATCTAATGTTATTTTTCATATATTCAAGAAGAAAATCTAACTTAAGAGAATATTTAACATATGTTTTGTCATGTTTTACATTTAAATATGTGTTATTTCTCTTGGATACTTTTGAGTGAATACATTCCTCTGGCTGTGGAATGGTGTATGTGCATAAATCATGTTATCTTGTACTAAAGATACAACTCCCCATGTCTCTTTGTAGCCTCTGACATCTTTCAAGAAACACATGCAAAGAAGATGACAAATTTTATATTCAGTTCTTTTCCCCTCCTACAGTATGTGCTAGACTGATACCAAGGCAATTTGTAATGTACAAAATAAAGACACACCTTCTTGCCTTGGAGTTCTTACCTCCATGATTAGCTTAGTTCTCTCTCTTGGAAAATATATTTTTACCATATTTACTCAAACTAGAAGATGACCCACTCCCCCACACACATACTTAACATGTGTGGGGAGGGGACAGTCGCTCACCTTACAATCAAGCATGAGTCAGTGTGTGTGTGTAGAGAGGGGCAGACAACTGCTGTGGCTCTGACCCAAACCTGAGGCTGGGACTGGATCTGGAGCTTCTGCCTGCCACCCCCACAGTCTCTGCATGCCCTGACATTTCTCCTTTGCAGCTTCCCACTCTCGCCCTATGCTGCTGCTTCTTCTCTCTCCTTCTCTTCTTTATTCCTTGTCTTTGCTCCATGCTGGCAGGCTCCAACCCTGGTGCAGCCTAGGGCATGGAGCATGGCCTCTGCCCACCTTGTGGCAGTGGAATGGAGCCAGCACTGCTGTTCCTGCCTGGCCCCATAGTAGCAGCACTGGCTCCCCACTGTTGCTGCTATGGGGCTGGGCTGGAACAGCAGTACTGGCCCTATGCCACTGCTATGGGGTGGGCTAGAGCCATGCTCCACGCCCTGAGCTGCAGCAGGAATGGAGCCTACCAGTACAGAGCAAAGGTAAGGTGGTGCAGTTTAGGGGTAGATAGGGGGAGAGACTTTGCTGGGGGGAGATGGGTGGAGTAGGCACCTGAGGCTGTGCATGGCAGAAGGATGGAGAGGGGAGAAGGGGGGGCAGGGGAAGGGAGAATTAGGGCAACCTGTGGCTGTGGGAGGCCAGGAACAAGGGGGAGTAGGTGTGGGGGGGCAAGCAGCAGGGGATAAGCTGCCTGCCTCTCTCACTGTCTTCTCCACTGCTTCCACGTTGCCTTCCCTCCACTGTCTGCCCTATCATATGCCCCTCCACTGCCTCCCCCACTGTCTGCCCCCACCACCTGCCCCCTTACATCTCCCCTCATCACCTCTCCCCCCACTACCTGCAGGGATGGATTTAAGATGCTTCTCTAATAATTAGATTTCATACATGGAAAATTGTAATTAATTTATAAATGTTCTGTGTATAGAATCTAAGTATTGGGTAGGGGGAGGGCATTATCTTACATTCAGAGTTATCTTGTATTTGAGTTTATATGGCAAATAAAATGTGATCTACAGTCTTTGAATAGAAATATTGTGAAAAAATGATCCAGCCTCAAATGACCTAGACAGGGCAGGCAAAGAGAGGGTATGTAGTTTATTGGATAGGCAGGAGAGCTAAGAGTCAAATCATTTGGGTTCTTTTAGCAGCTCACAGATCTCAGGAAAGCCATTTCACCTCTAAGTTTTCCACTCCTCCCCTTTGTCTATTTCATCTATATAGACTGTGAGATTTTCAGAGCATGACCTGTTATTTACTGTGTGTTTGTGCATCGAGTTGTTGGGACTTGATAGCAATTTGGACCTTTAGTCACTACAGCAGTACAAATAACATAATATAAAGGGTGGCATGATATTATAGTTATGATAGCCTGGGAAAAATGTGAGAGACAAGGCTTTTTGTGGGTGATTTTTATTGAACCAATTGTATAGCTGGAAATGACACAGACATGCTTCCAGGTATCACATACATACACAAATCTTATTAATCAGATTTGTATTTCTCATTTGGTTCAGCAGGAGTGCCCTATCATGGTTGTTGGTTATGCTTTAGATACTATAACTAGAGATACCTTTGGGAGTGAAAAAGAATGATCTGCTTATTGGCTATAATAAACTTCTGTTGTATTTTTCATATTTTTTAACAACTCAAATGTACATTGATCCTATTAAATAACTTTTAAACTCTTGTGTTAGAGAAGCAGTGGTACCCAAAGGCTGTTAATATCCCTCTGAAGTATATAGATGATCCTATAAAAGATACCACTTGCTTTCACCTCTTGCATAATATAAACTGTTTGAGAAGATCATCATGGAGCACATCTGCGAAGGGCCGGCCTCAGGGATGATGCTCAAGGGCAATCAGCACAGTTTCATTAGGGGCAGGTCATGTCAGACCAACCTGATTGCCTTTTATAATCAGGTCACGAAGGCAATGGATGCAGGTGTCGCCATG
>NW_017728993.1:82728407-82742646 GCF_001723915.1 Gavialis gangeticus
ATCTGCAGGGGGGACTGAGGGGGTGGGAGGGCAGACAGAATCCATGGGAGCAACTGGGGAGGAGCAGGTGGGATCCACAAGAGCGATCAGGAGTGTTGGGGGACAGGGGGCAGGCAGCATCTGCCAGAGTGAGGTAGGGGTGGTGGTGAGGAGAGCAGGCAAGCTCCATGGGAATAGTTGGGAGAATGGGGGACAGATTGGGTTCATAGGGAGATTGGTGGAGTCCAGGAGGGTTTGGCAGGATCAGGTGGGCTCACAGGGTCTGGGAGGGGGAGTTTTGGGGGAACCAGGAGCTATTTTTAGCTCCCCTAGTCTTCCCCTTGGCAAACCTACACCCCTATTCCTTCATCTGCTCCCACCACTAATACTTACTGGCTTGGCTCCCAGCAGCAGTGAACACTGATAAATCTGGCACCTGGAGCAGCTTGCAGGATGGAGGTTAGGAAGGGCTGGCTGGCCTGGGGGGAGAGTTGCCAGGGGCTAGGGGCCTAAAAATAGCCTGGTGCCAGGGAGGCAGGTATGAAAAGCACAGCCCTGGGACTGGGGCCAGTGGCTGGGCTTTCTGAGCCCTAGGGCAACTGTGCTGAAGTTCTATGCACCAGTCCATCTTATATTGATTAGGTTTCAGACAAGTCTGTGTGTGCAGAACTTCTGTACTCTTATGGGTTTAGGTTGATTTCTGATCAATAAGACCATGTCTAAGTATAAGGTCTGCACCTGGGTGAACAAAGTTAGATTGGGTGGCCATTTTTAACCTGATCTAAGCTCCCCCTAACCCTCCAGAATGTCTGCATTTAGCCCGCATCAATCACTCACTTCCATTATCAGGGGATCAACCTTTGAATGTCTCACTGAAAACCTAGGTTGCCTATGAATTGTAAATGTACTTCTCTACTTTGTGAACAATCTTTGATGTAGATGGGAAAAATGGACATAATATTTCCCCACACTTCAGTAGTTTTTCCATTTCTAAGAGGGGTTAACAATGGAATGTTTTTAAACTCAGGCTTATCTTGTTAAATAAAAAGTATGATAAGAGGTATTTTCGTCAGCTGTCTAGTGACATATTAATACTGCTTAGCATTGAAGCAGGGCTTTTCATTGCTATGTCTCAAAGCACTTTACAGATGTGGGTCAGTATTATTAACCTCTTTTTACACATGGGGAATCTGAAGCACAGAGAAGTTAAAACCAAAATTTTAAAAAGTAACCTTTGATTTTGGATTCCTCAGTTTTACTATAAGTGACTGCAGAAGTGACCCTGCATTTCACAGCAATTCATTGGCAGGCCTTGGGATAGAATCTGACACCCATTCTGCTACCCCATCCATTAGACTATATTACCCATGGTCTGCATTTCTTTTGTTGAGGTTTTAGACTATAATCAATGTCTGTCTTTCATTGTAAGCAATTAATTATAGTTGGATACCCTGTCATATTCTATTACTACTTTTCATTATTAAAAGTAAGGATGCCACTCCTGTGGTGTCTTGGAGCATATTTCATCATCTCAGTTTTTAGTCAGTGATATGTGAAGATAGCATGATTCATATATAACCTGCCTAAAGCTCAGATGTATGGTTTTGGAGAAATATGTTACTCTGAAAAAGTTTTTGATTTGGTGTTCACAAAGACCAAAAGACACACAGACTATTGAGGGTTGGTGATTTAACCATAATCTGACCCACTGACATTTGTATATGGCAACGAAATTAGTGGAGTGCAGATTCAGGCTTTAAGTGACCCTGGATGAAATAAGCATGTAGTCTATGTGGCATCATTTCAAAAAGAGAAAACCAGAAGTGAAGGAAACAAAATAACAATCAGAACAGAAATAAAGGGGTTTCTGACAGGTGAGAAACAAAACCATGATTTCATTCATAACCAGGTCTGGAACAGTGAGATGCAATCCTAGGGCTTGCATTGCTTGTTAGAGTTCTTGGTTTTGGGTGCACAATACAGGTTTTTAGTTATTTTGCCTATTTCCAACAGTTCCATAATACTTCTGATATGTCCTTGAAATTTTACTGGAACATTTTATTGCTCTTACTTTATTAAATTATTCTGTATAACTTTTCAAAATCTCTTTTGAACTCCTAGCATTACCCTGAAGACATTTTGAATTCAAAATTTGCCTTGTGTAACAAAGACAATACCTTCCTTCCGTTTCTGGAGGCCTGCTTTGTGAACATTTACTCTTGACTGAAACTAACAGAAAGGTTTAGTTTAGGTACATATTTTCCCCACATTTTTAAAATCAGTTAAACATATACCTCTGTTGAAAAGTATATATGAAAATAAAATAAAGATCTTCTTTTAACCCAGGAGTACTTTTGCAAATGATTAGTCCATAATGTGGCCTAATTGCTTTGAATATTTTGAAATAAGTAAAAATTAAAACAATTCTGAAAAGTGGCTACTACTTATGAACAGTAATTTTCTAATATGACAGACTGAAATAGTCCTTTTCCACTGTTATCAGGACCAGAGGGTAATGCATTCTATGAACACCTCCAGAAACATTCTCTGTGGCAAACAGGGTTGAATCAAGCATCTTGCATTAAAGTTAATGGGTTGATTTTTGAGAACAGAATAGTGGTGGTGTAACTCTGTTGCTTGGCCTGCCAGCAGCTCAGTCCCTGGCCAGAGGAGAGTTGGGCAGGCTCTGCCAAAAGAAAAGACAAAAGGATTGGGCCCTTTGCCACTTCTGCCTTCAGCAGAAGGGTTGTCTTAAATTTGAAGTCATCTTAGATTCAGGTAAATACAGTATATATTACACACATATATATGCCTGTACATATACGTGCATATATGTATGTATGTGTGTGTGAGATTTTATATATGCATACATACACACACACATACATACAGATACATACATATACACACACACACGCACATATACATACACATATTACATACACTGTGCTACTATTTATCCACACAAAGTGACATTTTGTTACATGCATATGTTAATGGCATCACGTGTACAAGTGCCTCATGTGCTTCTAGCTCAGTGTCATCTTTCTGGGGAGGAATTGCCAGATGGGACTGCAAGCATATTGCACTGTTTCACTGTGTTCCTGGTGGATTCTTTGCAACCAGAAGCCACATCCTGGGGGCTGTGAATTTCACATCACTATAATTTTCCTCTTTTCTCATTAATGATGTCAAATTTTCAATGCTTTTTCTATCTCAGAACAACAGAGCCAGTTTTGAAAAAGCAGCTCTCTCTACGCCCCCTACTAACTCTAACTCAATTCCAATATATAGCCATACAACTGGGTCTCCAAGTTTCACGACTAAAGATTCAATGAATGACATTTTCCTATGTGCCCCAGTGTTTAAGACATATCTTTGGGCATGTATATTTTTATAGAAAATGGGCAATAATCAATGGGTGGGTATTTGGAAGTGAGAATTAAACAGGAGGACATGGTTATATGCCCCAGTTAGGGCCATGATCAAGGGAGATAAATCCTAATTCCCCAGGATCCTCAAGTTATTATCATCATAGAGCTCTCAGTCAGCCTGAAGCATCTCATACTCAATATAAGGAGGCAATGGAGCACAACAGGCAAGCATAACCTGGGGACCCCTTATGGCTGCAGGTTTGACAGCAGTACCTGAACTTGCCCTGCTCTAGTTCCTTCTTTCTTAGAGATTTAAGGATGCCTTATAAGATTACTTAGCTTCTGTGCTTTAAATTGTATGCTGCTGATGTGTGTGTGCAGCAGAGGGGATGTTGTAAAGGAAATAAACTGAGTAAGGGCAGAAACAAATGACTGCTCTCAGAGTACAGTTTGTCTTCTTTGGGCAGGGTGGCAGCAGCTCAGTTTACACAATGACAGAAACTATTTTTAAAATACCAATAACTGCATTAAATTTGTAAAGCATATGCTATAATAACCCTATCTCAGCTATCACTTGATAAAGGGAAAAGCATTTTTACATATGCATTATTTCTTCTAGCTTAAGGATTCCCTGTCATGAAAGATGAATGTAGAAATGTCATCAGTTTTAGAATGAACCAAAAGAGTAATACACAAGGAAATATAGTTATAGATGCAAGTACCTACCATGACTCAAACTGGCAGTTAACATGCCCTGAACTTTAGTTAAACAAGTCTGAATTAATGTCTTCCTAATATGTGATAAATAGTATGTAAATAGGTGACTCAAGTAATCTCTGTAGAGCACCAAGGAACCAACTTAAGAAACCATCCTTATTCAGGGAGCACATAAGTACATGCTTAACTTAAACCATGCACTTCAATCCCATTGAAGCCACTGGGATATTAGCAGAAGTATAAGTGCTTTACTGAGTTGGGGTCTAAATAGCTAGCAGGTCCCTACTAACTGAAACTGCACCACAGATAAATTAAAAATAAATATGCTTTATTATTACTTTAAATATTCTGCTTTACATCAGGAATAACCAAAAAAAAAAAAAAAAGAGAGAAAAAATGATGCATAAGATTTTATGGAGATTAAAGAAAGGCCATTGGTTCCTTCTAGGTAGTCATTCAGCTTTAAGGAATATTTATGCACTCTAATTATCATGCATGTTTTTCACATGAAAAGTAAATCTCGACCAACTGGGATCACCTTTTTCCAAGCACAGGGCCATTCATCTAATTTGAGAAATAGATTATATCCATAGCTAGTGAAGATTAATGAAGATTCTGCCAACCTAAATTCCTTCTTCCTGCATTTCTTACTACACAAGGTATTCATTCCTTTCCTTCATATTTTGTTAATTATAAGTCATCGTAATCACTATTGCTTAAAAAGCTGAAATCATACATTCCACAGTTTCAAGGTCCTGATACATTAAATTATTGTATTTATTTGAATACAAGATTACCCTGATCATAAGACAACCCCTCAGTAATTAGAGTCTATGTATGGAAACTCTATAACTTTGCTATAATTTTCCAGGTATAGAATCTAATTATTGGAGGCTTGTCTTAAATTCATCTCCCTCCCACTGCTACAACACAGGAACAAAAATATGGGGAATCAGGTAGCCCCTTTGCCCTCTGTGCCCCCCCACAACAGGTTCTTTTGCTTCCCTTTCCCCCCAACTTACTGTCAGACCCTGCTCTCCCTGAGTACATGGAACTGAGAAACAAATTTGTAAAAAGTGACCTAGAAATAAACACAGCAGTAGTCATTTATGTTAGCTTATCCCCATAGACTTAGTTCATCTCGAACTGATGCATTTTGCCTTTTTTGCAACTGCTGTAAGTGTTTGCACAGGTACTTTGAAGGACACTTTTAAGCAGTACTTTTGTACCTATTTTGAGAGGCTACAAACTTTTTTTTTAAGGAAAATTTTGTGTCCCCGAAGTCATATCAGCCAAATCAATTCCAAATCCATGAGACATTCAAGAACCATATGTGGCCCTGCTATGGCAAGCATTCTCCACCCTAGTCTAGGGTTTCATATGTTTCCAAGTCCTTTGGTGGGTGTGGCAGAATGCCATCACTGTCTCACCCCAAACTTGGCTATCAGGCAGATGCCTATTCTGACAATTTGGTTAATGCAGAGGGCAGACACCTCTGGCTGCATCAGCTTCAGGTAACCCTGAGTTGTAACCTGAGCAAGATACGTTCTTGAGGGAGGGGGAAACCTGCTTCCTCTGCCTATGTGACTGGCCTCACACACCTGGCTGGGGGCTTAAACTCCCAATTGGTCTAAGCAGTGACATCATGACTGGGAGGGGGCTAGAGACCCTGCCAGTCTGCCCAGCAACCAGTGATGCATTCCAAATTTGTTGGCTGGCAGCCAACAATTGCTGGCCTTCATTGGATCAGGTAAATGAGGTCATAAGGTCTATATAAGTTAAGGACTGCCCAGGAGGTGGGGCAGACACCACAATGAGAATGCTTAGAGAAGCTGGACCATCTGAAACTTGCTCTGTCTCTTGAAACTCATGTTCAATGAACTGCTTGCCTCCAGGGCAAATCTCCACCTGCCTTTGGATGATACTTGTGAGAAAGCTACTTGAGATCTAACTAGATATATTGCGTGCAGTAACACAGATGCGTAATCAAAGGCTACCATGCCACTGTTTGCTCTAAGGTATTTCTCTGATATTGCTGTACCCTATTCCAGACCTACTCCTTGTAACCAATAAAGTTCTCCTTTGTACCTAGCTTGGGAGACTTAAAGGGGAAAGGGCTTAGATTATGCCTTGGGGTCCTCTTTGTTTGGCTGACTAAGGGAGACCACTATTTGTGCTTCAGACTGAAGGAAGCAACCCAAATTCTTGCAGTGGGTCATGTACCTTCAAGGACTACTAGGCCTGTGTTTCCCTGGGGCCACAGGGCCAAGATAAATTCAGACCTTGGGTGGTGGCGGCATTATCCCAGGCTTACAGTTGTGCTCCAGGAAGGGGGTCGGCTGGATGTGAGGTGCCCCCAGGGAGGCACTTGGAGCCTGGAAAGTTCTCAGGAGCAGTGAGGTGGGTAGCTCAATGCAGGAGCACCCTCTACTGGCCTGCTATAGTGGGCATCCTACATGCAGGCCCAAGTCCAAAACTTGGTTGTTCAGATGCCCTCAAGTTTCACTTGCCCTCTGCCATATGGCCTGAGAAGCAAGCTAGGGAGGAGTCTCACATTTCCATAAAGTTGGTTCAGAGTCAAGATCTTCCCAATGAAAGAGAATGTGGGAAGCTAAATATGCATTACCTCCATTTCAGGTACTACTCCCTGCCACATTTGTGGTTTTCCCCAGCCAGTAGGAAAGCCACCTTGGTGGCTAAAACCATTTTTTTTTTAATTTAAATTTTCTGTATTCCAAGCCAAATTTGCCAAATCAAATTCCAAATCCGAAAGTCAGTCCAGAACCATAAATGGCCCTACTATTGGCAAACTTTCTCCACCCCCATCTAGGGCTTCAGATGTTTCCAAATCCTTTGGTGGGCATCCTACTTGCAGGCCCCACCCTGGAGGCTTGGGGTTCAGATGCCTCTGAGTTTTGCTTGCCGTCAGCCATATGGCCACAGGAGCAAGCTAGGGAGGAGTCTCCCCTCTCCATAAAGTGGACATAAAGCCAAGACATTACCACTCCAGCAGCTAAGTAGTATATTTTCTATACATTACCTTGGCAGCTACTATCCCAATACCAGGAGAGCGGTCTTCTCCGAATGCAACTAGGAAGACCACCTCAGTGTTCACAGTGTTTTCCTTGCCAGGTAAGACGGCTCTTTTTTAAAAAAAATTAGTTGTATGTATTTGAGGCCAAATTAGCCAAAAAAATCCAAATCCAAGAGTCCAGAATCATAAGTGGTCCTACTACTAGTAAACATCCTCCACCCCATGTTGGGGTTCAGATGCTCCCAAAACCTTTGGAAGGCATCCTACTTGCAGGCCCAAGCCCAGAGACTTGGGGTTCAGATGCCCCCAAGTTTTGCTTGCCCTCAGCTGTAAGCCCCCAGGGGCAAGCCAGAGGAGAGTCTCTCATTTCCATAAAGTGGGCTTAAAGCCAAGACCTTCCCACTTCAACAGCTAAGTGGAAAATTTACTGTACATTACCTTGGCAGATACTATCCCCATGCCAGGAGAGCAATCTTCTCCAGGAGTAGGAAAGACTGTCTCTAGTCATGTGGTCCCAGGGTTCCCCTTGCCAGGTAAGCACAGGACTTTTTTTTAAAATATAATTTGTATCCAAGGCCAAATTAGCTAAAACTAATTCCAAGAGTCCAGAACCATAAGTGGCCCTACTCCTGGCAAACATCCTCTACCCACACCTGAGGCTTAAGATGTTTCCAAAAACCTAGGATTATGCATGATATTAATCCAAAGCCAAAAGGCTCATGATTTGCTAGATATTTCATTGGGCTGGGCCCCACCAGAATCAACAATACTTCAAGCCATGGTGATCCTGAAGCTCAGCACTGCTCAGTATGTATGTGTACTCTAGATACCCCCAACCAAAGATCCATGTGCTAAATAGCTCCCACTCATGTGACAGGAACTGGGTATTCTTGTCATGAGTCCTGGGATCCTCCAAAAATGTATATGCAGATAAGGTATAGAGCAGCTTGGTCTGGCATCGTGTCATGGAAGGTGGGACCATACTACTCGTATGTGACAGGCTGAGAAAGGGACTGACAGAGGGATGTTTGCTGATATTTGCCAGATGTTTAAGGCTGGAGAAGAAACATTGGGAATGGAAAAGAAAGGCACAGCTTACCTATGGAAGTGGAGAGGAAGTAAAAATGTGTGCAATGTAGTGGCTCACCATGATTTAAAGAGTCATCCTTGAAAGGGACTGTGCTGAATGGTCACTGTCATGGTTTATTCAGATGTACTGCACTATTTTATTCTTGTGGTAGGTTCCTATTGGCATGTTTGCATATGTAGGCTATGCGCTTTATGGTTATGCTCAGTGTTAGCTTCATGTAATCAACTTCAGAGATGGTTTCCATTAGTGAGCACATGCATTTTATAGCAGCAGTTCAAAGACTGACTATGTATTTACTGGAGTTTCATTGTATGTGAATGTAAGATAAGGGACTTTCCCCCCATGGTGACTGGGAGAAAATCTCCTCTTAATATATATGAGTAAATATGGTAATCATACTTTGAATTTGCATGTCTGTTGATTCCCACTGATAATAGATATGTCCTCATCATTGCAGAGATAGACACTGAATTCTCTTAACTTCATTACGGCCCCATGATTATTAGATGCTACAAACATGTTTAAAAAAAACCCCCTCATTTTAAAATAAGAGTACCACTATAATTGCTATTCTCAAAACACCGTCTCCATATGTCACATTCAGTAACATGAACATTCTGGCTGAAATCAGCAATTTGTATTAAATTGTTCTCAACCAAAGGAGAGCGCTTGCTGGAAACATTTAAAGTTATTGATTGACACACACACTCTTACACTCTCATCAGCTAGATGTTATCTTTAACAAGAAAGCCAAAAGGCTAACTCCTCCAAAGAGAGGGGTGTTCAAAACCCAACCCAGACCCATGACCCAGGTGCAGTCTCTTCAGAACACTTGCAGGTGAAATAGTCTTATATTGATTCAACAGGCTTTTCACTTTTCTTGCCTTGAGTTTCATCTGTGTTGTCCTTTAATTCAATCATTTGGGGTTTTCAAGAAATCTCAGAGAGGAAGTATCCAATCTCTTGCTTTTCAGTTTCTATTATTTCTGGACAAAATACTTTGCTTAGGTCCAACAAAGGTTGAAACTATCTAGCAGTAACTGTAAGGGTGAAAAAACCTACACGGATGTTGTTTTACACACACACACACACACACACACACACACACACACACACACACACACACACACACACACACGACAGAAAAAAACTCTATGAGGATGTGTATATATAATGTGTGTGTGTGTGTGTAGAAACAGATGCAATCTGATGTTTTATTTATGCTGCCATAAATTTTTTTTATGATCCCATTGCCTCCTGTCCTGCACCATTAAGGGCTGTGACACATTGGCAATGTCCATTTTTAGTGTATGTGTGTGCATCTCCTTGTTCTCTCTCTCTCTTTCTCTCTCTCTCACACACACACGGGGAGAAAAAAAGATTCATCTTGGATTTGAGTACTAGCCTGGGGCAGGAAGTGGTTCATTTCTGGCTTTGGTTCTGGACTGAAGCCAAAGCTGAGTCACCACCTGCCTTGGGCCAGAATACCTCATTTGGTGGGGAAGTGGGCATGTAGCCCCAGGGGAACACAGGGCAGACTTCAGAGCTCAGGAAAGCCTGCAGCCTTCCCTTCCACTCCTTGCCTACATGTCTGTGCCTGCCCCTGCACACTCTGCCTTCCCCTCCTCCTGCTTCCTCCTGCAGCCATTCCTCCCACCCCTGATGCCTCTCATCCAGATGCTCCTCCCTACTTATCTTCTTCTCCAGCTCTACCGCTTTAGTTCTGACCTGGCTATGTATATGTATATACATATGCATATGTATATAACACCTTCTTAAGGCTTTGCTATGGCAACTGATTAATACCCCCTAAACCCCACCATATATATACACATACACATACATACACCCCACCTCCCCTTGTAAGGTGTTTCAGACTTAGGTTACTGTTATGTGCGTACATGTGGTTCCAACCTGTGGCATGAGTGTCCCAAGTGGATGCAGCCTCTCTGTGTAGCATGTAGCAGATAATGGAGGGGGTATAGACCACAGTGACAGAAAGTAAAAGAAGCAGGAAGCAGAGTGGCAGATCTGCCAGGGAGCAGAGGGCAGGGTGCAGAAAGTAGAGCAGCAGATCTGGTGAGGAGTACAGGGCAGGGAGCAGAAAGTGGAGCAAAGAATCAGGTGGGGCAGAGAATACGAGTAGCACTGACGGAGGCCACAGGCATTAACTCATGACACGTCTGCTCCCACTGATAGCAATAACATCCTTGTAGTGTTTTTCATCTGCTATTTGTATGTGCATATGGATATTAATATATAAGATATTCAGCTATTAAAAAGCCACCACAATCAGTGTTAAGGTTGAAGTTATATGAATCCTGAGAATTGTAACTTAGAGAGATACACAATTAGGATCACTCTAAAGAACCTCTATTACTCATAGCAAAGCCTTAAGAAGAATGAGAAACTCTGAGACAACCCTCATCATAGATCCTGAAGACCTATTAAAATCCACATAAACAAGGAGGAACACCTGAGAGTGGGAGGGAGGCTCTAGTAATCACAGTCATCTTCTAAATAGATTATTTTAACAGTCCACCTTTAAAATTCTGGGTCAGAGCCTCAGCAAGTGTAGTTTCTTTGAAGTCAGTAAGCTATTCCAGTTTATACCAGCTGAGGATTTGGCTCAGCTATTTTAGAGACAGCACAGATTCCCTAGGCCTATGAAGATCCTATTGCACTTTAAAATTTAGCAAAAGCAGAAATTATGGTATTCCTATTACACTAGTGAACAAGTTCCCCAATACTCTTCTTTCTCTTCAAATTGGCACTGTGCACTAGGGGTCTGATCTCACTGCAGCCAAAAAGAGCTCTAGATTTCTCCTGTAAATCTCATTTGAAGTTTCCAAGACAAAATCTTTTTTGAAATAAGAAGTGGCAAAATATATGTTAGGGCCTTGTTACACAGTAATTTTGGGGAGCTCTTGACACCTGCATTTCTACACATCAACACTTGAGACTAGTTTTAAGCACTTGCTAAGCATGCACACTGCTTATGCCACTCCGGGGCAGGATTATCTCTGATCTATGTTACCTAGCTCATATTACATTAAGGTGTAGCCACTCTAAGAGAGTGTAAACACCCAGTGGTACTAAGGAGGGTTTGGGGGGTTATGGCCCCGGTGCTGCCACTCACTTCACATAGTCTGTGGCAGCAATGCCTGGCCTGCTCTGCTCTGCCCCAACCCACAGCATACCCCCTACCAGGAAGAGGCTTGAGGTCCCTGGGAACCATGAGAAGGCTGGTGCCCCATCAGGGTCACTTAAAAACCCCTCCCTGGCCAGTTCACTTCAGGGCTGGCCATGCCCTTGCCCCAGCACAGCTGTCCTGCAGCCAACAGCATGCTCAAGCACCCTCCGGCTTTTGGCCTGAGCCATTGCAGGCATCTACCTGCATTTCCTGCATCTCTATTCACTTGCAAATAGGTTCAATCTAGGCAGGTTAGACAAACCTGCAAAGATTGAATCAATTCAGGCTGCAGCTTTTTGAATGTCTGTCCCTAGCCACAGTGAATCACTTTAGTGCACATGAAATCAAACCACACTAAATTGAAGACAGGTGATGGCAAACTTCCACATACATCTGGCCCACAAATCTGGGCTACGCTTAGGATGATTAAGAGGTAGGGGCTAGAGGCAAATGTGGCTGTAACAACTTATTGCCACCCTGATGGTGGGGAATGATGATGTCTCAACAGAAATTTTTAGTGGCTCCAGGCTTCTCTAATTTATGTCATTTGCCTGTTCCACACTTGGAAATTGTCAGGGCTTTCCAGGCTTGTTACCTTGGCTGGGTAGGTCCCCTATACAAGGGGCTTAGAGTCAGGTGGCAGTCAGCACCTAGGTCAGTGATTAAGAAAGCTGCTTTTGTGGCTGCTTTGTCCTGTCACTGTGCAAAGCAGTTACAACATAGCATCAGGCCTGTATTCAGCAGCACTGCTGTTTCAAAACTCACATCAAAACAGATGGTGCAAAGATGCCACATTATTTAAGAGCTGTAATCCCTGAAGGGCTGGATAGGATCATCAAATTCCCCCCCTTTTTTCTTTACTATTTAGATGCAGGTTCTTAGGTATCATGCTGAGGGATGATAATAAAAACCCAAGCATATAGAACCTAGATTTATATTACATAATGCATAAAGTCCCAGGACTGGTGCTCCTTTCTGCTTGATACTGGCACAACAGGTGAAGTAGCTCATCAAACTTATAATGTAAAATTATATTAAATTTTCATTTATTTTTAGCGATAATGGGCTCCATGAACTCATGGCAGCACATAACCACTAAACTTTAAATTTGTTGTACTCCTAAACTTTTGCTAAAATATTTGCTGGGGAGCTGGCATGACAGATGAGTTAAGTCTTTTAATCACTTCCAAAATGGAGGCTAGCAACTTGATATGCCAATTTTTTCCTAATACATTTACTGGCTGCTTGTAGATCGCTGATAGAATAATCTCTTTAAAAATTTGTGAGTTTATAAACTTGATGCCAGCACTTTCCAGCTAACTGGATTCAATTACTGACTCACCCTTTTTCATCCCTGGAAAAAATCAGTACTAAACCATTTCATCCTGGGGGGATCAGAAGTGAGAATCAATAACAAATCTTCCCCACCCTTTGTAAGCATGCACATCTTTACTCATGCATTATATGACATTTAGAAACTTTGCAACTCTCTCAGTGAAACTCTATATCATGTATGTTTCTTCTGCTTTGCTACCAAATTATTCTTCAGCCCATATTTGCTGTGGTTTGAGAATTACTCAGTTAACTTGGGATGTTTCAGATGTATTGGGGGGAAATTCCAGATTCAGGCTTGTGATTTATTTCCCCAATACAGACCGGCATATTTCCATTACCTTTTACAGTTTTCTGGAAGTTTTGAGGGAATCTTCTCATCTTCATTTCACCATTCCAGTATCTTCGAATGACCATCTCTTGCTATTTAAGAACAGACATTTGGTTCACAATCCTTTCTTCTGTGCTGTAGACAGTGATAAGAAAAACCTCAGAACGGGTTCCTTGTTGCCTCATTTAATTCTGAGTGCATTGATTTTTTGAATATTGGTATGGGTAAGAAATCTGGTAGATGCAGGAGATTATTATATATTTGCTTATTTGAAGATTATTAATTTAATATTGAATGAAGACATTCATAAGACTTTGCTAGGGGCAGGCTACTTACTCCTCTGCCTGTAGACAAGTTAACCACAAGAATATAGAAAACATATGGGAGACTATCTTGGTGGGAGTAGGTGAATCCAAAAAGAAGCCATGTGAAAACTGGTGACTTGTTATTACCTTGTGATCCAGTGACAAGGTGTTAATCAACCTCATAGTACATTAAACAGTCAATTTTATCTCTGTATCAATCTTTTTCAAAATACAATAGGAGAAACAGCATCTTAGTAAGACAGGCCAGCATAATAATTAATATGCAGTATTAAATCTCTCATAAGTGAGGAGTAAGGAAAAGAAAGCACAGTCATTACATTGGATTTAATTTGCTGAGGGAAACAGCCTTCACACCTGAGCCACAGTCACAGCTTGGTATTCTCTCAATTAAATCCATGCTTGTCTAAAGCAATGAGGGTTTGGAGGACAAGATCAGGGCACATACTAATGAAATTCCCTGCAGTACAAGGGCATTAAGCAGAAACTATTATAAGGAAGGAATCACATAATCTTTATTTAAAATTCTCTCTTAAGCAAGCATTATACAATCTCACTGAACATCAGATGTGGCCATATTATTGTTAATGTAAATCGGGGAGTATTAAAAGTTTCACCTTGTAGGCAAAATAATGAACAAAAGTGACCACGGTATATGCTTGAAATAGTGAAAATTCTGTAGATTTGAATATTATTTCATTAGGTGAGTCCACCAAATATATATATTTTCTAGTTGCAATACTTTTCAAAATATATACTTGGTATTTACAGGACTGAGTCACTCAAGAATATGTCATAAGTCAAGACATTGTGGAGCAAAACCCCCAGTTTTTCTTTTATATATATATATATATATATATATATAT
>NW_017728993.1:82742699-82747484 GCF_001723915.1 Gavialis gangeticus
TTACTATGGTTTGGCCCTACTCTAATCTCTGCTCCTTGTCTCTCTAACTTCTGTCTTATTTCTCTCTGTCCTGCTTCTGGCTCACCGCCACCTCCAACACCTGTCCTGAGCTCCTCTCTGCCTCCAAACCCCCTGTTTCTTTGCCACTGTCTTATCCCCACTGACTTTTCCTTTTCCCCTGAGCAACCAGGTTTCTACCTCAGTTTTTTTCCTGGCTGTCTCCTCCTTGCCACCACTTATCTGCCCCCGCCCAGTATCTCAGCTGTCTGCCTCAGTTTCCATCCCCAGTCTACCTTAAGTAAACCCGAGCCTCAGTTCCTCAGCCAACTTCTCTGTAGTCTACCGGTTCTAATCCCAGTTCTGGCAACTTTCACTCCCTACACTTTAACTCTCTCTCTCTCACCTGAACCTTCCCCCAGGTACCCCAAGCACACACATACACACTGTACCATCCAAGTTAGGAACTTACCTGTGTATATGTATAGGTGGGGTGTGTATGTATATGTGTATACACACACACACACACGTGGCACTGTATGCATGATATACTAATTAGTGATCCGTGTCTAACTTTTGGGTGTATAGTGTATGTGCTTGAATTGGTGATAGGTATGCATGTGCCTAGGTTGGTTTGGATGTGTATGTGCCTGAGCAGGTAGTGTGTGTGTGTGTATATGCACCTAACTGATTTGTGTGTTCTATATATGTGCAATTGTGTCTAACAGCCCAATATTGAGATCCTGAGAGTTGGCCTGACCCCATAGGGCTACAGTTGTGTATTATGGTTCTTAACTGTTGAAGTCTAGTGTAATAAAAAGGGGTCCACCAAACTTGAGATGGCTGCCAGCCAATTTTGCATGCAGATTTCAGGGCCAGGCCACAGCAGCCATGAGGAATACTGGTTCGTGAGAGGGAACCAGCATTTTATTTTCAGTAAGTTTCTCCCCCCTCCCCCCAAACAAGGCCGCCAAAAGTGTGGAGCCCACACTTTTTCACAGAGCCTGCAGTTTTTCTTGGAGCTTGCCCATAATCATGGTTTCTGTGAAAATCACGAAATCGTGATTTTGGTTGGTCCCTAGAATAACAGGTAAAAAGAGAGACAAAACTCTATCTTCCCAGTTCCCTTCCAAATGATGTATTTGGCTACTGCAGCCAGAGCTGTCCCTGGGGGTGTGCAGGGGTCTGGGTTATACCAGCCTGTGCAGGTCCCGAGAAGGGAGAGGGGCGAGGGGCCAGAGCAGTTGCCCCAACTTGCCCACAGCTCAAGGACCTAGGGATGGCCCTGACTGCAGCACTAAAAACCAGTGAAGCACACACTGAGTTATACTTGCACAGTGGTTTTTCATAGAGGTGTAACTAAGTAGCTAGGTACTAGGCCTGTGTGAAGCAGCTAGTACTTGGCCAGTTCGAGAGGCAGTGATTCAAATCACTGTCCCAAATCAATTCAGCTGAATCTGATTTGGAGATTTGGCTGCTGCTGAATTGGCCAAATCTCCAAACCAAACAGGACCCATTCCCTCCCTACTCTCCTAGCCCTGTCAATGGCTGCCCCAACAGGCCCCAGGCTCCTGGCTCTTTAAAAAAAAAAAATTGCCCCCCACTCACTGGCCCCTGCCAGGGTTGGGGGGATTGAACCTGCTGCCCAAGACTTTACCCTGCTGCATTGGGGGGCCTCTGCCATGAGCCCCCAAAGGCCATGATGGCCACTGCAGTAGCTGGTGAGTGCAGAGCTTTTTTTTTTTTTAAACAGCTGGGACAGTGGGGCCAGCAGGACAGGCATGGGGGGAGGGGCAGCCTGGGAGAGTGGGCAGGGGATGCAGGCTTGTGGCAGAGCTCCCCATGCAGTGTGGGGCAGTGGGAATAACCCCCTGCCTGGCAGGAGCCAGTGAGTGTGGGGATTGTTTTTTAAGAGGTAGGATGCTGGGGCTGCGTGGGGCAGCCATTGATGGGGCTGGGAGAATGGGCAGAGGTTGGTGGGCACTCAGAGGGACTGGGGGAGCAGACAGGGGATGAGTCCAGGTGGAGATCCCTCCATGGTCCTCTAACCCTCTACTTACCAGCACAGAATCTGGGTCCAGCTCCCTGTGGTGGCAAGTGGGGACTGCCTGAATTGCAGAATCTCTGAATCTTTCTCCTAATCTTTTCTGAATTGATTTGGAGCCTATGAATTGATTTAGACCTGTTTATTTGTATCCTGATCCAATTTGGATTCAGAGATTTGGCTGCTGAATCAGGCTGAATCTCCTCTGAATCAAATCAGCACCCGAAGCTTTGCACAGCCCTACTGGGCACCTGTGGCAGAGAGACAAATGTGGCCAGTGGCAATTCCTGACTGTCACTGTGTTCTTACATTACTGACTTCTCAAACTACATTTGCCCACAGACATTTTTCTGGGTATTAACTTTATTCAGTAACCTTGGATATGAGTGAATATTCTGAGGATGGTGTTTCTGAGTGTTTTATAAATATGTTAGTTGAGCAGTCACAAAATCCTTTTCATTATAGCAACAAGTTCCACTGCAGGTTTAGAAGAACTGGTAGAAATCAGAGTGCAGTGATACAAATGCACATAAATCCAAATCTTTTCTTCTGGTCTTTTACACTGTTTAACCATGGAAAAGCTTGATTTGTTGAACCTTGTTAAACATCAGGGTCTGCAGTCCCCTATGAACTGGTTGTGGCATTAAAGATATCAAAAAGCTCATTCCATTCCAAGGACCTATGTATTGCACAGCTCTGATCTGAACCACTTCTTGGTCAAAGAATGGAGTTTTGCAATCTGTTTCAGTTCATTCTGCACTGACTCCTTGCCCTCTTGTTTCTGAGAGGGCATTGACACCTAACTAGAACAAATCTTGAGAAGACCAGTAAACCTTGAGTTTATGTAGTGGGCATTAAAGTTAATGGAAGTGCTTTGATTTGTCTCTGACAAATTAAAAACTGAGCATTTTTTGATACAGAAAGTCATGGACCTCAAAATAAGGATAACAAAGTGAAAATAGTTTAACACTTCAAATTCAAGACTCTAGGAAGAGACTTAGGACCTGACTGTAATCTCCTTTACGCTGGTTTGAATCAGAAGAAACTTCACTGAATGGAGGGACAAAATGTTAATATTAGTATACCTATATCAGAAATAGGCCCATAAGATAGAATCCTATTTCACTTTACACACCCAAATGGCAGTCACTCAGTTGCATTAACTGTGCTATTTTTGATCCAACTGCATTTGCACATTAGGCTGTGTGCTGGCTGGGTATGTGTCAATCACAAAATTATACTCAGCAGAAAGTTATGAGGGGGGCAACTGTGGTACATTTTCATCCAATAGCTGTGAAAGCTATCACAAAGACAATGTGCTGGGTGGGGTTGGGGGAGGGGGAAACAGGATCTGGAGAAAAAAAAATGGATCGAGGCCCTTGGAGCTCAAGCAGTCTTGCCCCTAGCTTCTAGTCCTGCCCCTGATCACTAAGCCTCTACTGACAAGTCACAACTGTGCAGGTGAAGGACAGTCAGAGATGTTTTTTCACCTTACGGTGTGACTGTGAATGCTCCACTAAGTGGAACAGCATTATGCTGATTAACATTTGCTCAGCTTACAACGTAAGGTGTAACAAGGCCCTTACTGTCATTGAGCTGACATATGGAGCTCCAGAGGTGACGTGAAGGATTAAAACAGGCACATTCAGTACTGGAGGTCCAAGAGCAGCACAGTTACATACATTTTTGTAATACTTTACAACAGTAAAAAAACCAAGAAGTACAAATAGTTGTAACCACAAGGAGAAACTGGCTAGGGTTCTTCCAGTGTTAGTTGAAGCTGGTTGATGTATGTTAGCTCTGAGGTGTTGATTTGAGTGAGTGCATGTGCATGTATTAGGCCACCGTTTTACTTTTAGCACTTGTGTATTTACAGACACCCATATTAATAACCAGAAAAGGTAACAGTTCAAAACAATGCTTACCTAAAAGGGTGAGAAGGCAAACACAATGGCTTAACAATTAAAAAAAATGCCATCAGCAAGGGCACTAAATTCAGCAAGACTGTCACTATTCATAATCTTGCTATTAAGATTAGCTTTTATCATGAGAAAGTGTGTGTGTGTGTGGGGGGGGAGGTATTCTTCTAGAGCTTAACATTCCGTATCCATTTTATCCAATAAATAGTAAATGCAAGATGCAGAGGCTCAGTTTCAAGAGGAAGAGTGGATAATCCTTAACCTTTGGCCTGGGGGATTAGCACATTGTGCTGAGAAGTTGGGGAAATATGGATTCAAATTCCTTTCAGGTGTGTCAGTGGGTGGGGGGGTGGAATCTAGAATCTTGGTCTTCTGCTACCTATCTGAGTGGCCTAAGGATTCTGCTATTGGATTGGAACACATGAAGGCCCTCCTCTTCCTCACTTGGCCACAATTTTGGGACTTACATTCCCACATCCGGGACATTGCAGAGAAGATCCCAAAGCTCCTCCAGCCCACAGACCACTATCTTATGCTCCTTATTCATGTGGGCACCAATGACACGGCTCGGAGTGCTCCCAGTTGGGTCATGAGGTGCTACAGGGATTTGGGAGTGGGGCTAAAGGGTCTGGGGGCACAGGTGGTGTTCTTATTGATCCTCCCAGTCTCAGGCTATGGGTTGAAGAGGGAGAGGAGGATCCATGTAGTCAACCAAAGACTGCGATGCTGGTGTCATCAGGAGGGCTTTGGCTTCCATGACCACAGCCCGCTCTTTGGCGAGAGAGGCAGTGAGCTGCTGGGAAGAGATGGCCTCCACCTCTCTCC
>NW_017728993.1:82747495-82752280 GCF_001723915.1 Gavialis gangeticus
CTGAGGTCCCTCCCAGCCCAAATGTCTATGAAATCTATGAAATTCAGGTATACACATACAGAATTGCATAACAGCCCAAACAGAGCAGAGCCTACAGAATATATCCAGTAGCCAAGTGGATGATGATATATCCATACTGCACATGGAATAGGATTGAAAACTGTGCATAAGTGCTACAGATGTGCAGACACCTAGGAAATTGGCTCTTGGGGGTGTAAATTGAAATAGGAATCTGCTCATACTGTCCTCTTCAAATTAATTTTTAGTACCTGTTTTATTTCATCAGGAATTTTAGAGTAAGAAAAAATAGAGACAAAAATACCTGTTGGGTCAATTAGTCTCATCCTGCTGGTTCAGGTTTTTCTTTAGTCCTTTGTTCCATCTAGTTTTAAAGGTCCTAGATTATTTGCTTCCCTCTGCCTTATTGTCCAGGTATTTTGCCTGATATTCAGCTCAGATTCCCATATTCTTTATTTGATCCAACTTGTAATTACATCCATTTATTCCATCGCCATTCCTTCCCTCATTCTTTGTGTTTAGGTCCATGACAGGAATGAAACCTTGTCTGATTGCCACCACCCCATTCCTATCTGTGAGGTTTCAGTTTCAGATAAGCTCCAACCTGGATCTGGAACAGCAGACTTCTGTTTTTCCAAACGTTACCTTGACAGATAAGATGTTGTCAAAACAAAGGTCAAGTCACCCAATTGTACAAATCCCTAGAGAATATCATCTCCTTCAAATATGTCAATAGATTTCCATTGTGGACACTTCTGAGCCAGGCAATGCAGACTGAGTTTTAATTTTTATGCTCTGATACTGAAATTTCCCCTTATGAAACACAACATTTGACATGCAGTCTCACTAAAATTACTGAAACAAACTATTAGCTCCATTCTCTGTGATACGATGTTTCTGCTTATGCAGCCCAAAGTAACTTTGGCCTGTTTTGCTGTTACTTTCTACATGTTTCATTTCCTCTGACTATATGTGTTTTGGATTCTTTCTTTCCAAAAGTTCAATCCTCTTCCTTTTTAGATGACCATGATATGGTATCTTCACTAGAAGTTCACATTCACAAAGAAAATACGATAATTATACAACACCCAGGCAAAAATTATTATACATTTCAATATTCACTGGTTTAAATAGGCCGGGATTTTCTTTCATGTACTGTGTTTATGTTTATTTTGTGTAATCAGCTTGATCTAAAATCACAGAATTGAAAATAATATTCAGTGGCAGCCTAAACATAAGTGTAGAAGAGACAAAAAATATTTTAAGACCCTTAGTAGTGTTGAAATTAATATGTGTGGCAATCTGATCAGCAGTTTTCCATATATGAGACTGCAGGTTTAAATATGCAAAAGTAAGCAGAATAACAAATAGATGGGCGAAAACTGGCAAAAGAGGAGAGAATATATAAAAATAATGGAACATTTGGAATGTAAATGAACTTAATGATCCCATTTAAAAGAGAAAAAAAAATTAACCCTCTCTTCCCTATATCTCCCTAAAAGAGAATAAGGGATGGATATAAAAAGGTATTTATTTTATATGAATCTAAAATGACAAAGATCAGAATTTTAATCAGGCAAAGCTTGCCAGAGTAGGCAATAAAAAACTATTCTAGATAAAGAAAGATGATGTAATGTAATACAAAGCAAAGTAAATGGTATGGCTGCAACTCTAACCATTACTGATGATGCCAAAAAAGGAACTAAAAATGTCATAGCAATAGAACTCTGCAACTGTGAAAATGTTTGATTTGCAGAATATGAGATGAAACTGATTAGTATGATTTAGCAGGACTTCATTTCCTTCCGTTTCCCATATTATTTCTCTGGTTTATTATTTTTATTTCAGGTATTATCATAACGCCTAGGAGTCCTAAGTATATACCAAGACCTAGCTGTGGTAAGCCTAAACACAAAGCAGAAAGATGGCCTCTACTACAAAGAGTTTGTAATCTTGACATAAGAAAATAGATGGAGACTGAACAGTACCAAGAGATAATAGAACGATAGTAATGAAGTGATAGACCAGAAGTAACTTGACTATTATCAAGATTTTGTAGGCTCCAAGCCAAAGAGTTTTAAGGAGGAATTTGAAGAACAATGACTTGATTTTGTGGATGTTTGTTCATAATACTTCTCAACAGTGAGAAGCAGCATGGAAGATAAAACAAAGCTATTTAAAAAAAATGTTGACTGGCATTGTGGGCTAGTTGGAGACAGCTTCTTAGTATTGAAGGAAAACTAATGGTCTGGGATGGGATAGACTGTGACTGAAGAGAAGTTACTTATTAGCAGGGATCTGGGGTTTCTGTTTCCTGTGGAAAAATGCCAATTTTCTCCTTTAAAAGAGAAAAACCCAGGAAACTATGGGATTCCCATTGCAGCCTGGCAGATTTCCAGCCTACAAGGGGTTGCTTGGAGCTGGGGGGAGCAGGGGGTGGGTGAACAGAGGCAGGGAGTGCCACATGCATGTGTACGCGCACATATGTAAGCGGCTGGCAATACAGCCAGGCAGTGTGGTGAAGAGCAGCTCCTGAAGCTCCATGCAAGTAAGCCTATGGGGAAGCATAGGCAATGCATGGGGAGGCTGGGGGCATAGGTAATGCATGGGTGGTGGCATAGTAAGGGCACAACTTGTGGGGAGATTGAGGCAGTGGCAGCGGTTTGCACTGAACCTGCATGGTGAAGGAGAGAGTGGGGCAGGGTTGGCTAGTATGTGATTTCATCTGAGCACCATCATAGCTGCTATGATCAGGTATTAGCACTGACCTATCATAGTAAGGTCAGATTTCAGTGTGACTTAAAAAACAAGTGCAGCATTTATAGACCTTTCCTCCAGACATGACACCGTTTGGAAAAAAGGACTTTTGCTGAAGTTGGCGTATATCATCAACTGCAGACCAACTCTTGCACTAATAAAAATGTTCCTATCAAACTGTAGATTGTGGGTGCATCTCGGTGAGGATTTCAGCCACTGGCGAGTGCTATATCATGGTCTCTCTTGGGAATCTGTTCTTCCTCTGCTTCTTTTCCATCTATACACCAGCAACATCCTGCGAACAGCATAATGTAAATTTATTTATGCTGATGATATTGCATTAGCTACACAAGGTGATTCTTTTGAGGCAACAGAGAAAGTCCTTGAAAATGATCTGTACACCCTAAAAGACTATTTCAAAAGTTGGCACTAGAAACCTAATGCAGTTAAGATAGCCATTTCCTCATTCCACCTTAACAACTCTCAGGTCAATAAAATGCTAAATGTACAGTTTTGTGGAACTGCTATGGGCAGGAAGTTATTGAGCTCAAACGAGCCCAGCAAGGTACTTATCCAGCCTCATCTTGAACACTTCCAAGGATGGTGAATGCATGACCTCTGCTGGGAAAGTGTTCCAGATTCTGGTAACCCTTATGGAAAAAAGTTTTTTCTTATGTCCAGCCTAAATTTCCCCTGTATTACCTTGTGCACATTGGTCCTCGTCCTCCCTTGAGGTGCCTTCCTGAAGAGTTGCTTCCCTAGATCTTGATGCTCACCCTTAACATACTTGTAGGTGGCTATCAAGTCACCTCCCAGTCTTCTCTTACTCAGACTGAACAGGCCCAGTTCCTGGAGTCTCTTCTCATAGGGCCTATCCTCTAGGACCCTAATAATATGGGTGGCCTTTCTTTGTACCTTCTTGAGCTTATCCACCTCTTTCTTGAAGTGCAGCGGCCAGAACTGGACACAGTACCCTAGCTGTGGCCTCACTGATGCCAAATAGAGAGGGAGAAGAACCTCCCTGGATCTATTGGCAACACATGAGCTGATGTGCCAGTTCTATTTGCCCTGCTGGCAAATTCATCACACTGTTGGGTCATGTTCATCTTCCGGTCAATTGTGACCCCCAGGTCCCATTCAGATGTTGTGCCAGCCAGTGTACCACCACCCATCATGTAGTTATGGTGTCAGTTATTCCTACCCAGGTGAAGAATGCTGCACTTTTCTCTGTGCAACCTCATCTGATTCTGTTCCACCCATAAAGTCAGTCTGTCAAGGTCATCCTGGATCTTTACTTTATCTTTTGGTGTGCCCACATTTCCCCACGGCTTAACATCATCTTCAAACTTAATCATTAAGCTTTCCACCCCCTCATCCAAATCATTCATATATATGTTAAAGAGCATGGATCCAAGCACAGATCCCTGGGGGACACCACTGGAGACAGCCCTCCAGGATTACAACTCTCTGGGATCGGCCTCTAAGCCAGTTATCCACCCACCTCACTGGAGACTGGTCCAGTCCAGTAGCTTCCAATTTAGTCAAGAGAATCTTGTGGGAAACAGAATCAAAGGCTTTACTGAAGTCAAAGTAAATTACATCAACCTCATGTCCCTCATCCAGATATTTAGTTACTTGGTCATAGAAGGGCACTAGGTTTGTCAGGCATGATCTACCCTCAACAAAGCCATGCTGGTTACTTCTTAATGCATTCCACGCCACGGACCAGATTTAAGCCCTTGCTTCAACCGGAGTACTCGAAGTGTGTGTGAGGAAGGGGAAGTTGTGGGGACCAAAATGGGTTTTTTGGTGGTTTTTGATTCTGGGGTATCTGACAGTTTTGAGTCCCGAGCAGCAAAAAGCCAGCAGCCCTGGAGCCTTCCTTGTAGCTCCTGAGCTGTGCATGATGCTGGCTGGGGAAAGGGGGATGTTTGGAGCTGCCTATGGCCGCTTCTTGCAGGGCACAGGCCCCTCCGTGAATGGGTTGAATTTTTTAATTTTTATTTTAAA
>NW_017728993.1:82757280-82771746 GCF_001723915.1 Gavialis gangeticus
TGGAGCCTTCCTTGTAGCTCCTGAGCTGTGCATGATGCTGGCTGGGGAAAGGGGGATGTTTGGAGCTGCCTATGGCCGCTTCTTGCAGGGCACAGGCCCCTCCGTGAATGGGTTGAATTTTTTAATTTTTATTTTAAATGTGGGCCTGAGGTCAGGTGGGTAATTCTATGGATGTGACTGTGGTGAAGAGAAAGGTAGTGTGGGATAAAGCATGCCATTCTCCTACTTGTGTGCCATAAGGGACAGTCCCCCAACTCTGCGGCCTCAGAGGTGCAAGTTGGTGCCTGAGTATGTTACCCGCTTGCAACTGATAGCCTCCATAACACAGTTTTCAAATTTTTTCCCAGGACTGAAGTTTGCCAAAGTCTGTAGTTTGCAGGGTCATGTCTTGGGACTGATTTCATGTAGCTTGTTATCTACCCTATATTCCCTGGGCCTCTGGACAGGTGAGCAGCCCTCATTTGATTTCAGGAATACCAATGTGAAGTATGTATTTAGGAGCTCTGCCTTTTCACAGGGATCAACTGTGGGCTGTCCCTCTGTATTCAGTAGGGGTTGCACAATGGCGCCCGACTTTTTTCTTGCTCGCTATGTATCTATAGAAGGACTTTTTGTTGTCCTTTATTCCAGTTGCCAGCTTGATCTCCATTCCTGCCTTGGCTTTCTGTGTCTCATATCTGCAGACCCTGTGTACTTGTCTGTGGTTGCTGAACCATTTTTCTATTGTTTGTAAGTTTCTTTTTTTCTTTCTCAACAGTTCCCTAATATTGCTGTTGAGCCAAGTGGGTCTCTTGGCTCCTTTCCTGATTTCTGTCTGTGTGGAATGGTCTCTTTTTGAACAGCGAGAATTGCCCCCTTAAAGAAGCACCACCATTCCTGAACTCCCAAATCATCCAGTCATTGGTCGCAGAGGGCCTTTCCAACTAACCTCTTGAGTCTGCCAAAGTCTGCCCTTCCGAAGTCTCTGACTTCTGTTCTACTAACTGATTTCCCAGCCTTTTGGTGGAAGGTGAACCTAATCAAGCTGTGATCATTGTTGCCCAAAGTGCCTCCAATTCTCAGGTTGCCTATCATGTCCTTCCCTTTCGTCAGCACTAAATCTAGAGTGACCTTACCCCTAGTAGACCCTTACACAACCTGTGCCTGTAGTAGACTCCCACCATCAGCTTTCCCTCTCCTGATCCCCCTTGTATCTTGACCCAGAGGGTCTCAAGGGACCCTTCCCTGCTATCAGATGTGACCTGCAGGGACGGGTAGTGCTTTTTCACATAAAGGGCCACACCTCCCTTCTTCCCAACCCAATCCTTCCAATAAAGCCTATAGCCCACAATATCCACTGTCCAATTATACATGCCATCCCACCAGATCTCCATCAACCTAATGAGATCAAATTCCTCGTCTACCAGAAGGAGTGCCAATTCCTCCTGTTTATTTCCCATGCTTCTGGTATTTACATAAATACACTGTATTTGGTACTTTCCAGGAAAATTTGAGATATTTTTACTGTAATAAATTTGAGTAAGGAAGGCATGGGGCATTGTTCCTTTGAAAGATGCTCATGGGAAAAAGTTGTAACTGGCTGTTATGTTGTGCAGAGGCTTATATTACACAGTGCTAGTATATAAGAAATTTGCCAGTGAATGAATCAGACCTCTGAGATCCCTGAACAAAACAGGAGAAGCCAGAGGAAGGAAGCAAAAAAAGGGGTCAATTAATGTTCAATGCAATGAAAAAAAAAAAAGGTCTGTATCATTATTCTGAATGGAATGAAGAAAGATTATATTCATCAAAGCCAGAGAAAAAGATGTTGCTTCATTTGATATATGAGATAAGCAAATCCTGACCAAGAGTTATACCTGTGTGGATGGATAAGAAAAGCTGTATCTTAGAGGTGTTATGTACAAAGAATCTGCAATATTTAGACATATTCTAGGTGTGAGGACCTAGATTTACCTGGAAAAAGAGGCAGTAGTACAGTGGTGTGCATAGTAATTGAAAAAGGAGATAGTGAGGTGGTTTCTGAGAAGAAGAGTAATAGCTATGCTGGTATTGATGTAACACCTAGATATCTTCTAGGAGGTATCAGAGAGAAAATTGGAGGGGGCTGATCCTGTTAAGTACACATAGACAGGACAAATTAAAGAGGTGAGATTAAGAACAGTCATGGAAACCAAAGCAACAAAAAGTTTCACAGAGATCATGGTTCATTGAATCATTGGCAGATGGAAGGTGGCTAAAATAATTCTTTTGGCTAAAAGAATGTCATTGAACTCTTCCTGTGAAATGGCAAGATTTCATCAAACATATGTCTGTTTGAAAATAGGGTCTTGGGATAAGAAAAAAGAAAAATACAGGTTTTAGCATGATTTTGCTTTGTGTTATTTGCAAAGCTCTAATCAGTAGCCTAATGCTGATAATGGTTATTTTTACCATAAAGAAAGCCTTTTTGCTTTTTAGAACTGAAGTCCTAGAACTGGGTATGCAGGTGCTTAGCAGCTCTGAAGTAAAACCCTAGGTGCTTTATACTGGGGAGCCAGAAGGGCTAAATACATTTGCAAATTTTGCCTTTAGTGATTTTTACATGGAGTTGAATGAAAAAAGAAAGACATGAAAAAGAAAACAGGCTGATTATCAAAGGCTGGCACTCAGTATCTGAACACATAAGAAGGAGTGCTATTTGTGGTGATTTGGTTCAAATCCAATAAAACATTTTATACAGATTTTACTATATACTTGCTAAATTAGTCACCATGAAGATCACCAGCTAGGAGCAGCACTGGAAGCAGTGCTTGGGGGAGGCACATTAGAACATATGCTCTGGCTCTGCCCTTGAATTGGACAGTTCTGAAAACAAATTATATAAGGTGTTGACAGCAAACTAAAATCCCTGAGGTAAATTTAGCTTCTGAAAATATTCTTTAAGAATCATTTGACAGTCCCTTTAAGAATAAGGATGTGAAAAAATAGTATATGATAATTTGTTAGAAGCCTCAAAGCTGTCCAGTCTCTTAAAATGAAGCTAAAGCATCTAAGGTTTATTGTAGATATGGAGAAATTTACAATGTCCTCATACTTTTAAAAACATTGGAAGAATGTTTATTTGTATATGGGATCTTGGTTTGTATATCCCTTCCTTATTCCAGGTTTTACCAAAACTGGACCAAATTATACATCAAATGTAACTGAAAACTGGGTCAATTCTGTTCTTAGTTCAGTTGATATAAATACAGAATAACTGTGTGGAAATTAACGGGGTTTATCTAGTGTTACACAACCATAACCAAGAAAAGAACTTGACTCAATAAGGTGCATGTATTTTGACATTTGTAAGTGTTAGATTTAAGAACTGGTTGATGGCATATGCTGGGAGGGATAATAGGGGTCATAACAGGTTATATGTCAGTGGGAAGTGCCTGGATCCCGTTACATTTCATTTCCAAACTTTCTAGTTTTGGGCGTTTTAAATGAGCATAGAATTTTGGCAAGTAAAATGTAATATTGTTATCTGGGCCCTAATGTAATATATTTAACCCTTTGACCTTTTAAACTGTTTTTTGTTTAGGAATAAACAAATATATTATGTATTATCATATTTACCGTGACACTGTAACTACTGGTTGTTTTTCCTGAGCATACTCTTGAATACTGGTTGGTAGTAAAGAAATCTATTATTACGGCCATCCCTAGGGGGGTGATGAATTGGGGAAACTGCCCCGGGCTCTATGCTTTAGGGGGCCCTGCGGAGCTGGGCGGAGCAACGGCAATGCCAAGCTGGGTGAAGCAGCCAGCTGCTCGCTGCCCTCCCGCCGCCACTACTGCTGCTGCTGATGGTGGAGGCAGCTTCTTGGGGTCAGAGTGGGGGCAGGGCCCCACATAGTCTGATTTGCCCCAGGCCCCACGCCCTGCTTGGGTCGGCTCTCTCTATTACACAAAACTAATGGTATGTGACTGTAGCAGGGCACTGTTTGTGCCTGACACTTTAAGGGCCTGAAGCCAGCAGATGGCAGGTGCCTGATGAGGGCAGCCATTTTGGATCCAGGGCTGCCCATATAAACAGGGCATTCTGCTGCTGGAAGGCTAGACAACAACATTGCCTGGCTGCAAGGCTGCTGGTGTCTTCTGGAGGTAAGGGAGGGGCTGTAGGGGATGGTTAGGATGCTCCCAGTCCTGGGAATAACTTAAAACTGCATCCTGATGAGAGTGGGTGGCCTGGTGGGGTTCTCAGTGGCATGGGAGCCCCCAGGAAATACCAGGTCATTTACCTCCCTGGTGAAAGGCAGGTTGGGGCACCTTAACCCCAGCCCCCACCTTTGGGTGGGTCAGATGACAATGGAGGTAGAGGGGCCAGGCATGGCCATGGCCACCTGAGCCCACCCAAGGAGGGAAGCCCTGAGACCCTGAGTAGAGGGGGCACTGTGGAGCCCCAAGAAAAGGGGGAGAAGAACTAGAGGGCTGAGGGCCCAGTACACATACCAGCACTGAGTGATACCCTGAAAGGGACCTGAGTGTGCTTAGACCTGGTTGGGTAATTGGCTGGCCAATGCCCCAGTGAGGGTCGTGGGAGAGGCCCAACAAATGGTATGTCTGCTACCCAAGGAATGGACTAGCAAAGTCTATGGCCAAAGGGTGCCCGCTCCAAGAGGGAGCAAGGCAGCATAAGTTGTCAGTGTGAGAAAGAGACCCTGTGAGAGAGGGTGGAGTGAGTGAGGCCCAAGTGAGAAGCGGGTGGTATGACTGGGTGTGTGACTGAGGCCTGACGGCATGGCCTAAGCATGCTCCAGCTGTAGGCCGGGGGCACTGTAACAGCTGGATGCCATCTGCAAGGCTTGGGCCACAATATAGGGGAGGTATGGAGCCACAGACACCCCCAAATATCAGGGTGCAATAATGGGCAGCCTCCCACCTTATTTAACAGCATATTCCAACACAGCATGGTGGGTGAGACAAGTGGGCAGCATGCCCAGAGGCAGGTGGGGGGCTAGCTGTGGCTAGTGGGGATACCCATGTTGGCACAATGACAAAAATGAAAATGAAGCAAAATGCCTTTCATTTTTATAAACTTTTTGTTACTAGTTCCTTACTAATTTATCTGTGATTTTGATAATTTGGTGGAAACAATATTTTTTTTCTTTCAAAATATAAGTGGTAGATAAACTCCTAAGACTGTTATCTCTTCCAGCTTTGTTTGAACAAGATGTTGTTTGCCATATCCCATTCTTGTGATTCTCTGGTGTTTGTCACTTTTAATATACTGTCTTCCACTGCAGATAACATTTAAAAAAAGTATTGGTACATAGAATTTCAGAGGAATGACAGAAAAAGAAGCAAACATGTTTTTCTGGGGAATGAATGTACATTGCATCCCAGTATTCAATGCATTTTTAAAATCAGGCCTCTTGACTGATGTTCCCATTTTAAGATCTCAGTTCCCTTGGACTGTAGTTGACAATATATACTGAGCAAGTCTACATGAGATGCTTAAATGCACATTAGCATAGTTTACTGTGCAGTAAGCATGCATGTGTACATGTGTGAATGTTTACTTTGTAGTAAAACACCCTAATTGTGAATAAATTTGATATCTGGAAATGTAGGTAGCAAATTTATGTGCAATTAGTCACTGTATAATAAAGCACATATATAGATGAGGCCCTGGAGCAAATTTGCTCCCCGGTCAGTGCTGCCACGAGGGTTAGCCCTAGGACTCTAGGCTGGTACCCTCTCCAGGTTAGCCCTAGGACTCAGGTTAGCCCAGGCTGGCCTCAGGTTAGCCCTAGGACTCCAGGCTGGTACCCTCTCCTGCCCCAGGACTGGGCTGCCTCTGGCCTGTAAGCCCGTGGGCATTTTGAGTCCTGGGTGACACCAGCAGGGAGCCTGAGGCTTCAGCAGCAGGTGGCAGAGACATGTAGTGCTGCAAGCTCCATCCAGGCCTGCCAGCCTTCAGGCCCAGCTACAGGCGGCTTCTGGCTACTGGGGTCAGCTCCACCTGCCTGTAGTCAACCCCTAGCACCCTGCCCAGAGCCTGAAGGTGCTGTGGAGCTGCCCTACTCACACCAGGGCCCTGTGCTGGGTGCTGCAGGCAGCTGCCCAGGTCCAGCAGCCAAGGACAGCCACATGAAGGTCCAGAGAACCAGCATGGCCATCTGCATGCCATCACTGAGCCAAGGACAGCTGCATGAAGGCCCAGAGAACCAGCACAGTGGTGGTGTTCTTTCTGATGCCCATGCCTGTGCCCACCACCTGGGGCCCCAACTGGTTGAAAGAGGAGAGTGGTGACCTTATGGCACTGTGGGGCAAGGTGTAGGTGCAGTACCAGTTCAAGTGGGGTGGGTGTTCCAATGCCCACATTTATGAGGGTCTGTCAGCTCAGATGTGGGAAAGTGGGCACAACTGGTTGATGTAGCATTGCCACATAAAGGCCAAAGCCTTGGGGGCACAATGGGTGGCCATCATCAACCACAACCACTGGCTGGGGAGTGCCCATAAGTCCATGCCCTTTATGTGGCAACTGATGGATATTTTTTGTATGCTGGGACCCAGGCCACAGCCATGTTGCATATAGCAATATGGGTGGCCTGCTCAAGCCCCTACCCTGGACTGACTCCTGCAGTGACACATCACTGGGGCAGGGCCCGTAAGGCATCCATCAGTCTGTTCTGCTGAGGTCTCTGACTGCACCCTCCACCAGCAGCTGGGGGAGCCTGGGCCAATGCCTGCCATGCCAGCTCCACAGCCCCTGCCACTAGGTACAGCTGGCCATGACACCACAGGTTGCCAGTAGTGCCAGCTTCTCCCCAAGGGGAGCCCCCAGCTGGGTGCCTACCCACCATGCCCCACCCTCTAAGGACACTGTCCAGAGCTGCATGCCATCACTGACAGCCATGACTGTGCAGAGCCACCACACCCGGCCATGTGGTAAGCCCTGTACTGGTGGGGGAGACCCTCCCCACCTAATCCCCTGGCCCCTGCCCCTGCCCCTCCTCCCTGCCTAGCCTGCCCTTGCTCCCCTGGCCCCACGGTCCCTCCTCACAGCACTTAGGGAGGCAGGAGACAGTTAAAAACTTTATTGAGCAGCCTGTGCCTCTGCAGATAGGTGGGCATGGGTCTCTCACATGCTGAGGAATGTGTTGTTGCTGGTGGGGATATTTTCCTCAGCAGTGGGGGGCAGAGACATATAGTACAGCCACAGATAGCCCTCCAGGAAGTGGCAGAGGTTGCAGCACAGCCTGGGCTTGCCCCGCACATGGTTGAAGCTCAGGGTCCCATGCCAGGTGTACAGGTGCACTTGGGGCGCCGCAGCCATCATCATCAACAGGATGTAGTGGGTATGCCTCAGTCTGTGCAAACAGTTCCTTGGACACTACCTGGGGCATGTGCAGTGGGGGCTTGCTCAGGGCACAGCAGCAACATGGAGGATTGGGGGGGCTGGCCCTGGGGTGCCTCCCTGGAGAGGTGGGAAGCTTCTTGCCCCAGTAGTCCAGGAGTCCTGTGCCCCCTGAGCCCAGGGACTGTGGACTGGGTGGCAGCACAACAGAGAGGCCTGTAAGAAGACAGAAGAACTTAGCAGGGTCTGGAGCCATGGCAGCAGCTACTGCCAGGAACCTGGCTTTACCTGTCCTGGGAATGGGGTGGGGGAGGCAGACTGGGTGTAGACAGTGCACCCAGGGGAGCTAGTAGAATTGGGGGGCTTGGTTGGTGGCTACCTTGGCTCAGGCCTGTTCACCTGACTTACTATGGTCCTGAGGCACCTGTGCATGCCTGACATCTGATCTGAGGCTAGGCAATGTATGGCAGCTGGTACAGAGCATCTTATCTCTATCTCTGAAATGTAGAAAACTCAAACAAATAACTTTCTCATGGCTCTATTGGGCCTTCAGCTGCATACAGGGGAAAGGCTGCACTTGGCAGCCAGGCCTCAGGGTCACTGCTGCCCACATCCAAGGCCCTCTAGATGCACCAGCTCTGTCAGAGGAGGACTCTGGACAGGACCCTCCTCCTGGGCCACACAGTTACAGAATCGAGTACTGGCTGGCAGAGGCATGTGCCTGGTGGGTGGAGGACATGGCCCACCAGGACAGGTGGTGGGTGGAGAAGGTCATCCACAAGGATATGTGGGACCAGCATGAGGAGGCACAAGACTGGGTGAACAGGGAGTTCCAGGTGCAGGTCCTAGCCCTGGAGCATGAGTGGGTGGAGGCGTTATGGGAGCACAACAACATCCTGTCCCAGGCAGTCCAGGCCATGGATGACGATCAGTGGGTGCTGGACACCATTCTGACTCTGGCAGTCACCTTTGTGCCTTCTTGCTGCCTGGCCCCCAACCCTAGCCCCACCTGCCACACAGCAGCTACTCACCACCTAGCAGGGTGGTGCCTGGGCCTGGGAGGAGTTCCTGTGCCACCTCTAGCAGCCAGGAGCCCCTGGCCTGGCCCCTGCCTCAGATCCAGCACCACCAAGCCCCCACACCTGGTCCCAGTCTTGCCATTCACCCTGCATCCACATGGGTGTGGAGCTGGAGCTGCCTGCAGTGGGGCCAGGACTGCACACTGGTCCTGGACACCAGAAGCTGCCCATGTTAAGGGAGTACCAGCTGCTGTTGTCCCTGGGTGAGCCCCCCACCTACTACACTCAGCATGGTGTATGCACCCATGGGGGAATGGCCAGAGGCTGGGGTGCTGGCCACCCGTCCCTAGGCTCTGTCCCCTAGGCACCCCACTCCATGGTCCCCTACCCCAGGATGGCCCACACAGGACACTGTACAGAGCAATACATATCCTCATCAAACAGCATTGGGTCAGAGGAGGGGCAGACTGAAGTGCTCTGGGTCCGTATACAAGGGGGTTGGGGGCAAAGGGACTTAATGGTAGGGGCTTATTACAGACCACCCAACCAGGGGGAAGAGCTGGAATGGGAATTCTCAGGTCAGTTTGGGGAGGCAATTAAGTCAAGGGATGTGGTCATCATGGGTGACCTAAACTACCTGGTCTGACTGCTCATGTAGGTTCCTAGCTGAGTTACAGGACCTCCATCTAACCCAGGAGGTGCACAGTCCCACCAGGTGCAATGTCTTGCTGGAACTGGTCCTGGCCACGGGAGATGACCTGGATGAGGCGGCTCGACCTCTTGGGCAATAACGATCATCACCTACTGGAATTCACTATCCAGTGCAGGATGTCAAAGGCCTGCAGCAAGGCAACAGCTCTGGACTTCAGGAGGGCGGGTTTCAATGAGGTAAGTGCCTCCCTGACTCCCAGGGAAGTGGCTGGCCAGAGAGCAGCAGGCAGGGCTGGCTTTTGAAGAGGGCTGCTGGCAGCTGGAGTTAGAGTCTGGAGCTCTCCCAGGTGTCTGCAGAGGCGCATTGTGGTGCCCCAGGAAGCGGAAGGAGATTGTCAACAAATCAGTTTCTGCTTCCTTGCACATGCAGATGCTTGCCCGGCACCCTTTACTTATGAATAATTTACTCATGAGTAAACTGGTGCCACAGCAAATGCATGTGTAGATGTGCCTACTTTGTAGTGTAGATAGAGGGAAAAATGAAGTCCGAAGAGCCTCTCATTCCTTCTGAAAGTATTAGTGATTTTTTTTTTTTTTTTAAAGAAAGCATATTTTTAGAACATACATTTTGAATTGTTATATGACCTCTACAGGGACCATCATCCTAGATATTTTGTACAGACTATAGAAATAGTGCACTCTGGTATACACAATCCTAAATTATACAAATGCAATAATTTGGTGGTTATTATTATTTTTTTTTCAATAGTAACACATAGAGGCTTAATCATGATCAGCTCCCCATTTCAGAAGGCACAATTCAAACACATACAGACAAAGATAGCCCCTGCTCTAAAGACTTGATGATATAAGAAATATAATTGTACAATCCAATTATAAATTCAAAGAGAAAAAATGTGATGCTACAGGAAAGAGGCTTTGGAGATCTAAATGGTTAATGAGGTTCTACTCTGACGAAAGATAATCTTAAAATGGAATTCTGTATTTCCACATTCGTCATCTTGCAAATGCATTTGTTGTCTCTCCTTGATTTCTATTTCAAAGCCTCTCAGTTTGTAAATAAAACATTTGTTGTTGTTGTTGTTGTTGTGTTTTTTTTTTTAATTCCAGCTCTGCAAACTCAAACGAGAACTGGTAAATCAAACATTTTTTGTCTGTTTGCTGTAAAACTCCCAGTTGCATTGACCCAGCTCAAGTATTCTATATAAGCAGTCGGGACATGAGCAAACTAAGCATGAAGTTTGTTAGCTTTATACATGGGAAGTAGTGTATACTTAAGCCCTGATTTAGCAGAACACTTCAGCACATGTAACACTTTAAGAAAGTGGAACTTAAGTATGTGCTTGAACTAAGCTTCTGTCAAAGTGTTTTGTTGAATAGTGATGAATTCAAAATTAAGAAGGTGCATAAGTGCTTTTCTGAATTTGTATGTTCAAGCATATGCTATATATACATCAACATACAGATTTTGTTTCTCTAGACTGTTTAATAATTCACAACTGGATGTGCAACACAGGAAAGAGTCAACTGAGCCAGCCAAAATTGGTATCTGCTCTTATCACTGTTTTCTGCAGTGTTAGCAGTTATAAAGAAAAAAAATATAACAACTTAATTTTGGTGCTAAAGCAGATATAATTCCAAATACATAGGAGAATTCTTGTTCAGTAAGAATGCATCATTGTTATTTAGTGCAGTAACGATCCTAACCACAACTGTACTTTACAAAAGATATGTTAGCCTTTTTGATTTATGCTGTATTTCAGTGTATGATGCTGCAGACATACATGCACCACAGTTCTGTCTTTGATCATTCAAGTGAATGAAATGGCCATTACAAATCAGCTAGGTGCCTTTTTGAGGGAGAAGGGTAGAATATCAGGATTCAATTTCTTTTGAACATCAGTGAGAATACTGCAGCATGCTGAATCAAGGTATGAAGCAGAGAAAGAACTTAACAATTTTCTTGCATCAGAATTTCATTTTATCTACACTGGTAAGCTCTACATTTGAAATAATGATACCTGGAGACTGTATTTCATTTTTTTTAAATAACTGAAACTTGTCTTGCTTTGTCAGATATCAGCCTGCCTCATAAATGCCAATTCTAACACATCAAACACAGATTGGTTTTAAAGGGATTACAAAATGACCAGAATCCTTCATACATACTACACACCTGACACTATTGATATTAACATACCAACACAAGTAACCTTGTCTTGCACTATTCAACACTAGCAAAATCAACTTGATGCAGAAATCTTTTCTTTAGTTGCTCTGGTGGCAATTTTTTTCTTTAACTAGAAGGGCAGGCAGCTACTGCTGTCAATACTGATCATGGATCAGCCAGCAGGAAATTTTTACAGCTGCAATATTGTCACTCTGTCCCCCGTGTCATCAAGTGTATCACCTTCAGAATATGACCACACTCTGTTTTCCCAGCGAGTGGAATATTGAGGCTGTGACATGACCTGGTATTAAGATAACAGGTACCATACAGCTGCTCCACTGAGCCAACTGGTTCATCTGTCAAGGCTTAAGACTTGGTATTGTTTCAGGTAATTTATTTTCTTTTTTTGAATTAAGAACTGGAACTTTTCTGGGCAGTTTTTTTTCTTACCCTTTTTTGTATTCTGATTATACCTGCCAAATATTCACACTCTGCCTTTAAGACTTTTATCACATTTTTTGTCTACGCAGGGGAATCTCCTATCTGAACAAAATTAAAGAAAGTCAAAGACCACCTTCAAGTGACCATGGTGGATCAAGTTGCTGTATGACAGTTCCATATCCGGAATAATGATTCCTCTTCCAATTTCAATAGAAATCAGATGTATTTCTGTGTGATGTAGAATTTTCATGCTGCTCACATTTTTCTTCTATTGATTTCCAGTGCTAGAATCCTGTTTTATTGAAAGTATCCTCCCCACCAATTGCAAAATGTCAAGACAGTTTACGAAATATTGCATCCTCTCTATCACTGAATACTATTCAATTAAATGCATCACACCAGCAAACATTAAAACTGCAGAGCTTTCCAGAGAAAAGTAATATAGGTTAGGACATTTCAATTTTTTTTTTTACTGTCTCTGGGTTTCATACAAATGAGGTAAATTAAGATGACTGTCACTGAAAGGCAGCTTTTTAACAGCTGAAAATAACTCTGTGACTACTGTGTATCATTCACATTTTAGATCCACTCAGTCTTACATAATTATTTAGTCAAAATGTATCATCCGAGAGTTTGTATGACTTCCCTGAAACATAGTAGCTGTAAACAGAATAGCTTTTGATCACTTTCTGTGTTGGAGTTGGTGTTATGGCATTTCTTGAAAGAATCATCAAAACTTCAATTCTAGTGTTTTACTCTAAGATATATCCTATTAATTCCAAAGAGCCCACTGGAAGTGGAAGATATTACTCAGTTTGAATAAGGATGATGGAGTCGGGCTGTAAGATGATAGAAGTTGCATTCATTTCTACAACTCCATTAAAAAGTGCATTTTGAAAGATTTCTCTGTAAGAAATATTTAACAACAAGCCAGCTAGGTTGCAGAAGCTTATTCAAAAATCCATTTTCTCTTACCTGGAGGTAAGATGAAGAGTGCTGTGGAGATGACTGGGTGGTGTAGAGCTCAAACAAATGAGCTACCCTACTCCAACATCCCACAGTGCCTGATGCAATGAAATTTGTACCCACTGAAACTTGACTTTGCAGTAGGGCTGTATGAAATTTCACTGGCTGTTTTGATTTGATACTGTTTCAACTCATTTCAAATTTGAAATAGTGAAAGGGCTTTGAAACAGCCTCAAAACAAAACGAGGCTAATTGAAATGTTTCAAAGCCAGCAGTGAGGTGGTGGGAGACAGGTAAGAACCAGGGCTGCACTCCCAGCAGCAGCCAGGATCACAGCCCTGGCTCTCCCCATCTCCTGCTGCTGGGCTGTGGGAAGCTGATTACAGCACAGGGGAAGGGAACTGAGCCCAGGCACAGTTCCCCTCCCAAGCACTGCGATCGGGCTGGGGATGGGAAGTCAGCCCAGCTGGGCTGCATTCCCAACCCCATCACAACCACTGGGGAGAAACCACGATCAGGTGAAATGTTGAAGCAGGGTCGAAACAGCCTCACTGTTTTGATGAAGAAAATGGAACAGCTGTTTCAACTCAAAGTGGATTTGAAACAAAATGCTGTTCCGTTCGAACCTCAAAACTCAAGTCGAAATGGAACAGTGCCTTTTCACACAGCCCTACTTTGCAGAACAAAGAAACAGCCTTGCTGGGGCCGGAGATGTAAGGAGCCTGTGAAGTCTTGTGATTATCATACGTATGCTTTTTTGTTGTATCCTCATGACACGTTGTCAGAATGCAGAGTGCTGCAAGTTACTACTGAAATGCAATGTCAGGAGGACGCTATGCAGTGATATTTTTGTATCTGAATTCTTGATGACCTAATGAGTCAGATTCACTGGACCACTAAAGCTGCTTTGTATCATTCTGACACGGCTTTAAAGTGCCTTAGTGAACGTTTCCCCTGTGGTCCCTATGCAACTGCTTTTCTATAGTGAGGTATACCCAAGGGAAATAGTGCATAGCTGGGGCATTTCCTAGCCAAAATGGCCCCTGGTGATTAAAGGCTTAACTTATAGCACAGTGTGTGTAAAGCTAACAATGGTCCCACCCCTGTGGTACCATGCTGAACCTCACTTACTGGGACCAATATATCCAGCACAAAATCACATTTCTATCTTTCCTCTGAGGATGGAAGATAGAGCATAGAGCACAAACCATTCCTTGCCTACCACTTCTGGCTGGTGGGAGGAATGGAGCTTTTAACACATTTCTCTCTTCCTCCATTTTTGTCTCCTTAAAATGAAAGAGAGAGAGATCTTAAAGGGTAGTCTTTATTCCATTCTTGCTCTAACTTGTATGTGCAAGGGGACTGGAGGAACTTGATAAGGGAACAAAAGGAGTTTTTCTCCAACTTGTAGTTGCATTTAATGTGTGCGTGTGACCTTAGTGCTTATGGTCTTACAGACAGAGATAAGGTACCGCTTCATTAAACATGCTCTTTCTTCTTGCCACATCTTGCAGTAGTGAAGGAAAATGTTTAAGTTGAAGATTCATTTCAAGATAGCCTACTTAAAAAAGAAAAAGAAAAAAATCTCTGGTAGAAGTCCATATCGTGAGAAGAGTGGATATTAGGACTGTGTGAAGCTTTGGGTGGTAATTCGATTCAGAAGAGATCTGGCCTTATTTGGTGGCTGAATTCCTGAATCCGAATCGAATCAGGTGACCAATTCAAAGGTCTGAATTGATTCTAAGGTCTCTGAATCTTCAGCAAAGATTCGGAGAGCTTTGATGATTTGGACAGCCCCTGGTGGCTGCAGCATGGAGCTGCAGCCATTCTGAGCTGGTAAGTACTAGGGGCAGAGAAAGGGGGGGCAGGGGGGG
>NW_017728993.1:82771878-82780498 GCF_001723915.1 Gavialis gangeticus
CCCAGCCCACCCCAACTCAGTACTTTAAAAAAAAGCCCCAGTGCTCACTGAGTGCTGTCGGGCAGGGGGCTATCGCCACTGTCCCCCATTGCCCCACACTGCATGGGGGGCTCTGCATGAGCCCCCTTGACCCCCCCTTCTCCACAGGCCCCCCCACAGCTGCCCTGCCTACCGGGACTCTGGCTCTTTAAGGAAAAAAAAAAGCCAAGAAAAGCCCCTGGACTCACCACTCCTGGTGCAGCTTTGGGGGCTTGTGCAGAGGTTCCAAAGCAAATACTTCTTTACTGAGTGCTTCAAAAATTCTGAAAATCAGGACATTTATTTGACTTGTTGCATGACTTTATTGTCTAATTTTAGGGAGCTGAGTTTATTAACTGGGGTCTGTATGTTTGGGTCCAATTTTTCCCTAATGTCTTTCTGGCACTGTGACAGTGCTTGAAATAAAAAAAAGAAATCAATGTATCCAGAAGAAAAGAAAAAAGATGGATGCTGAGGTTTTCTCAGGACCATGTTACACATTGTACTTTGAGCTGCTCAAATGTTGATCAGTGCTAGTGCTAGCTCAAGTCTGGAGCAGTCCCACCTTAAAGCTAAAAACCTTCTCTGACATTCCTGACCTGTACAGCTATGATTTGCCACTAGAGGGCTGATGAGCAGGGGTCTGAGTAGGATCTACAGCTTTGAGTTTCTACTACAGGACTGGTGAGCTGGGACAGGTTTCTATCTCTGCTTTAGGTAGGGGTGTATAAGAGGCGAGTTGTAGGGGAGTAGCAACATGAAGGTGGGAGGTGGAGTTGTTAATATCATGGGGGTTGGTAATGTAATGGGAGGAGGAAAGGAAATGGGATGGGGGTTGGGTGGTGAAATGAAGTCAGCCACTGAGGAATAAAATAAATAGAAGGTTTTAAAAAGAAGAATTTAAAAAGAAACAAAGAAGAAAGAAATTAAAGAAGGTCTTATGTTTTAATAAATTGGGAATTGGGATTGGGGTGTGGAGGGTATTGGTTATGCCCCCTGGGCTGGCTGGTAGGTGGGATGGGTGTGGGAAGGCACTCTTGGGGGAGGCTACTGCCCCTGTCTTGGGAAGGATGCCCCAGCTTATGGGGGCCTGATGTGGCCTTCTACCTTGCCCCCCCTGCCATCTCCTCAGGCCCCACTCCTGGACTCATCTGTGCACTGAGACCTGGCTTGCTGCTATGTGCTCTTCAGGGTGTTTGCATGGGCTTAGGAAGGTTGTACCACCAGGAAGGTTATATCTCCAGGTGTGGAAGGGGGAGCTGGCTTGGTGCCAGAACTGCCCCATAGGCAGTAGAGTTCAGGAGATGGAAAGCTTGTCCACACAGAATATGATCATGGGAGAAGGGAAACTGCATCCTGGGATGCTAGAGAATGCAACTTGGATGGCTCATCCGTGGAGAGTGGCCACATATTAATGCAACATGAGCTGGGTAACTCAGATAATAGCTAAACCTGCCCTAGAGTAGTGTAACTTTAAGCCACCTAAAAGTAAAGTTGCAGGTATTTAAGCCACATAAAAGTAGTTTCAGGTATTAATGTGTGGGCAATCCAGGGATTATGAGCTCCAGAAGCCACCTAAAATTAATGTGTAATGAAGTCCCCATTTACAATGAAAACAGAACACATCCCATCAGCATCCTCTGTTGGCTTTACAGCTGCCTGTTCTGACATAAAGTTTTCCTTCCTTGTGCAACATACTGAGTGCACTGGAGATTCCTATTCTTGCTCCATTGGAATCTGTCTTGGACTACATGAATGGGTGTGTGGTTAGTTGATACTGAGTTTTGTAATTTATATTTGGAGAAATCCATTTGGTGCTTCTGGTCTCAGATTTATTTTTAAAGGCACTGCCTAGCAAATTACTCAGACTCATTGATGTAGGGTCAGTGAGAGTGGATCAGCTTGCAGTATTTTCAAAGGAATAGAAATATTCTGACCTGTTCTTAAAGATCAGATTTTAAAAGATGATTGAAACATAGAGAATGAAGAGAAGAAAGAAAATGAGCAAGGATTCTGACCTCAACTACATTTTCAATGTTTTTCCTTTTAAACATTAGTTAATTTTACACAATAGGCCAGGGAAGTAACCTCATCTTTTTAGGAAATGCTTGCATTTTTACCTTTTTCCCTAACCTGACACTAACAATGATCTCTAATTCCTCTCATGTACATTTGATTCTAATGGCAAAGCAGGGCTTTGGTTGTTGCATATCAGGGACTTAATCAGACTTGGTCAGATTTTACTAGGTTTTATTAACATTATGATACATTTTTATTGCTTAGCACTTGATAGCAATGATAGAAAACTAGTGCACCTGACTAAATATTTGCAGGAATTAAGGCACTCACTCGAGATATCTTTTTAAATGCCCATAGAACTAGGTTTTATTTTCTACCTAACTCTGTATGTGAACTTTCAAGATAGAATGCCAGATTGAATCACGCACAGTTAAACAAATAGGTTGTATGTAATTTTATATGATCTCATTAGGGCCTCCAGTACGACATGAAAATATCTTACAACAAAACAGGTTTTAAGTGTAATGTAATTTAATAAAATATATCAGTGAATAAATAGTTCTCCTTCCTTTACTCTTTATGTTTTTTTTCTAAAAGGCTCTTTTTTGTTACACTCCTGCAATTTTTTATGACAATAATAATTATAGGACACTGTCAATAATGCATGATATCATCCTTTCTCTGAGTAGAACCCATCCAATGGCCCTCTGAGTTCCATGGTTATCTTTTCCTTTCCCGTTGAATAGGCCACACAGGGTCCATACATTTGTGGATATTCTGTAAATAACCAGGCTAAAATTCTTGCCTGTGAAATCCATAAAAAATTGTGCTTTCTGTAAAAACATGAAGCCCCCAGAGCTGATCGAAGTTCCACAGTGGGGAAGAAGCTAGACACAGTGTTGAAACACAGACAGAGCACAGCAGTGTTACCTGTTGTCCAAGAAGGAGTACAGCACCCTGAAGACAGGTCTTCTCAGAGCTTTGTGGCTCATGGGACTGTCCATAGCTTCTTTCCCAAACCCAAGCCACATGCTTGTGCTTCTGATGTCTTCTGTCTTCCTGTAACAGTGGGGCTGGCAGGGGTGAGGCTGAGGGATTGAATGGGGGAGAAGCATGGTGTGGGGTGCAGTTGAGGGTGCTAGAGTGTAGGGTTGAGTAGAGGATCCCTGGGGTAGGGACAGAAGGTGTAAAATCACTGCTTCAGTCAAGTAGGATTGCCAGCCCAAGAATTTTTAAAAATAATAATTTACAAACATTTTACTGACAACTAAACTTTTAAAAATATGGCTTGATCCTGATCTTTGTTCAGGGTCTGGCAGAAGGGTTACATTTAAAATTATGTAAAACATATGGCAGTAAAAAGAAGTTTGGCTGTTGGTAAAAATCTTGCAGATTGTTAGTAAAAAAAACCAAACCTGTCTTGGGTTGGTAACCCTGAAGCCATGGGATTTGTCCCATCAAATGTATAGGATTTAGGAGGACTTGGTGATGTCAGAACCTTGTACACAAGGACCCAGCTCTTCATATCAACTCTGTTTCCCATAGGTTGCTCCAGTAGCCCCTGCCCTGATTTTGACAAACCTTTGCTACCGGGTGTACTCTGGCTTCTACTGGACTGGCACTTCTCTTAAAGGGGTAATGTTCAATGGAGAGGGCACTTCAGGAAAGATAATACAGCCCTATGGTTTAAGAGCATAAGGAGGTTACCAGAAAAGGTCTGATGGACATTACCTTCATGTAGTATTATGGGCATTTAAGGCTTCTGAGGAAAATTGAACAAATCTTTTTTTTTTTCCCCATGTTGTACTACAGTGCACACATGAGGAAAATCTTTCTGAACATAGTGTCAAGTTTCCAGGAAGTGCCGCTTCGTCATAGTAAAACATCACATCTTACAAAGATGATGGGAGCTTCAATCATGACACAAATTATTGCTGGTCTTATCTGTCTCCTTCATTTTCTATAATCCCTCATGTCTTGTGATTTTGGATGAACAAGTAAAAGCCATTGGTCTACATTTTAAATCTCCATGGCACATTCACACAGCTTCTTTCTCTTTGTGTTTTAATATAATGATGGTTTAAACATCTAAACCATTGAGAGTAAATGCCAGGGAGGGTAATGAATCAGGGATGGACCACTCTAGATTAGTGGTTATCAACCTTTGGTACTTTATGTACCCCATGCCGATCAATGTGGCTAAAATGAAACTGGAATTCCCACTGTGGCACTTCCGGTTTTGCCGCCATGCGCCGAGTCCCACTTTTTCCACCACAACCCAGAACAAAGCATCCTGTACAGGGCCTCCCTCCCTATCCCCCAGCACACTGACGCTGGAGAATGAAAGCCCCGGTGCACCGGAGATGGTGGAAGGGGCGGCAGCTGGAACTTCTGGCTTGAGCAGGCAAAGACCAAAATGCAGCACCCATGTACCCCCGCTGGTGTCTCGTGTTCCCCCAGGGGTACATGCACCATGGGTTGAGAAACACTGCTCTAGATCTACCCTGTTCATATGCTTCCCCTTAAAGTATCCACTTCTTTCAGTCTTCATGAGACAGGACACAAGACTAGAGGGACCACATGTCTGACACAGTGTACTTCTTATGGTACTTCCTAGGCAGATGTACACATGTGATTAATGAGCACAAATAAATTAAAGAGCTTATTGCTCTGGAGTTTTTTGATCCTGGGTGAACCGTTTGAACATGTCCAAGCAGGACTATCCCCAAATTCATCATCCCAGCCAAGGCATTGCCTAGCTGGGTCTTAAAAACCTGCAAGGATGGAGAGTCCACAATGTCTTTGGTAATCTGTTCCTTTTTTTTACTACCGTCCTGGTGAGAAGGTTTTTCCTAATATCTAACTTAACCTTCCCTTTCTGCAGCATGAGACCATTGCTTGAGACCAAATGGAGCAGAGGAATGGAGCTGCAGAAGAAAAGCAAAGAAAAGCAGAACACAAAATAATAATGAAAAAAACCTCTCTATCATCCTGCCTGATGATTTTTGAACACTGGCTATTGGTTCCTGCTATGATATTGCCCTACCTTCTCTGGTCTGTAAACAGCAGAAAATGGAAGCCATGCTGGCAGAGAAATATTGGATGTAGGATTGGAAGGGACCTTCTACATATAGGGTTGTAATTCTATGGCCCATAGAAGAGGGCATTTGCTCTGAAAGGGAGGAGTCCTGGATTCTAGTCCCTGCTGGTAGGAGTGTTTAGGTGTTTTGAGTACTGCATATTAAGCAGGATGTAAAGAAGCTAGAGAGATCAGGGGCAAGCAACAAAGATGATAAAGTGATTGGCAAGGGAAACCACATGAGGAATTTCTCAAAATCAAAAAATAGGTATTTTTAGTATGAAGAAAAGATTAAGGCAGGGTAGAGAGGGCATGATAACAGGTTTCAAATATTTGAAAGGCAGCAAGAAAGAAGATGGAGAAAAAATATTCTTTGCTCCAGAGGGCAGGACAAGACATATGTGACATGTAAGTGCTGTCAGTGGGGGAGCACAACTCCATGCTGCTGCCACAGCCCCTGCAGCTGCCCGGCATTTGGTCTAGCCAGGCTGTAGTTCCATACCCCACCACTGGTGTAGAAATTACATTGCTGCTGCCAGCCCCACTGCTGCCAGGCTCTGGCTCTGGCCAAGCTACAGCCCCATGTCCCATGCTCTGCTGTCAGCACAGAAATCTGGGGGGGTTATATTTTCCCCTTGAAGCGGTTTGTGGAGAATTTGATAGGACTGTTACTTATGTATACTGTTTTTTTCCTTACATTGGAAACTTCTCTGAAGAGGATAAGACATGGTAGTAGCTGATGGAGAAGTTCCTTAGCTACTGGGCAGAAGTATGAAGGCATCAAATCTCCATATTAAATAGTTTCACCCCAAACTTCAGAACTTCTGTGAACTGAGAGGAATATCCTACTGAAGGAATGAAATGAAAGTTTAGAGATTTTTAGCCTTGATGCATTAGTCTTTAATTCATAGTATGGCAAGGTTCTTTGGGTAGGTGTGACATCTTTTATTAATATAGTTGGAAAAACGTTCTTTGCAAGCTGTCGGACACAACCTCCCTTCATCAGGCACAGGGGGACTCTGCTGGGGTTTTTTTCCTGGTAATTTGTAGTGTGTAATTTGGCCTGTAAGGGATTCAGAAGCTTCAAGCTTGTGTATCTCACAGAATTAGAATTGGGCCAGTTATAAAGTTTTGAGTCTGCTAAAGCAGCAAAGAAAAGTTACATGTTTTCATAGGATGCTTTATATAAACTAGTTTAAATACCTATGTTTTATACGGAAGCATGCAAAACTGAGGTGGCACCACTTTCTGCAGTCATATAATATCAACTACTATATATTTTTAAATAACCTGTCCAGCTTCTGTTAATATCATAGGCTGGAGTCTCAGCTGATGTAAATCAATGTAAATCAGCATAGCTCTGTTGAAGCTATACCATTTTCCAGTGGAAGGTATGACTCTCTATATATCTCTCTAAACTCTGAGGGAAATTAGGTTCCTTAAAAACCTAGATTTGTCCTTTCTCTTCTTACATGATCTCAGTCTACTTCATGAAATCAGATTTCTGGTACTCTTACATAGTAACACCAATGATATGAATACTAATCTCATGCTTCTTGTTTCAAGCCTATTTATCTAGGGCAGTTCTCTAAGAAGTAAGATCAGTAACCTGCTAAACCTATTTTCTTTTCATCTTGCTCTACCTAAACCATGGTATGAAACAGTGACAAATTTTAAACACCAGCACAGTTGGCATTACACTATTTTAACCACACCCCATGTGAGGGGAGGATTGCTTCCCAGCATGTCATTATAAAAGGAATACTGTACACCCAAAATAACTTTATGTAAAACACAAATTATTTTGTATTTCAGTGATCCTAAAACCACACAGTTTATTAATGTTGCAACCTGCTGTGGCTTACTCCTTACTGCTGCTGCTAGATGATAATTACTGCCTGTCAAAATAGAAATTTGCAGGAGCCTATGATCTCCGTAATCTCTTCATTTAAAGTACTTTATGCAGCACTTTGCAGTACTCGGTATTTGCTGGTCTCCAAGCCATAAGTCTGTGTCAGCAGTTTTGCCTTTTAATTACTCATTTCTCTTACACTGGCAGATCATAGCAGGGTAGTTGCCTTAACTAGACCCACTCTTAGCTAGCAGGATGGCAAAACTGAAACAAAACAACCTCCACAGGAAACTCTGCCATTGTACAACATTTACACACACACACCCACACACATTTCTTCTTAAAGACAAAAGTAACAGACTTGGGGGTATCTAAGAAGAAAACAGCCAAGCAAACACTTCTTTTATGTGAAAGCCATCTATCATCTAAATTATGGAAGAAGCTTCCCCATCTCCTTTATACTACATTTCCACCCATTCCTCAACTTAGCTTCTTTGCTTTCCTAAGACATTTCCTCTCTCTTTCCTTGGTTTCTTTTCAGTTGCATCTCTGGTGTACTCCATGTACCCCCATACTCTGTTTTCTGGAATGCTTTAGAGCCTGATGTTGGCTGTTTTGGAGAAAGCCTCAGAATAACCCGGCGATCACACGACTCAAGTACCAGAAGTTCCCGAGACAAAGCAAAGCAGCACCTGGATCAGCACCTCTTTACAGGTATGAAGAAAAAAGGGCCTGGAATATAAGGGGCATATAGGGTAGGGAACAGAGAGGCCTGAGAACTATAGAAATGGAGTTAGAAAGAAGAAAGGAAGAAGCAGGTCCTAGGACAATCAGGAAGGATCTTGGAGACTGACTTGATACAACCTGGGAATAGAAGGTTAAAGTTAAGTTCAGAAAAGTTTGAGGCTGTTTCTTAACTCTAAAAAAAATGGGATATTCAGTTTCAAGTCCTGACCTGCAGCCGGTGGTCTATCTAGTTAATTTATTTTGGATGGGGTTAACTTGCAGTGCTGCAGTCTCTGTGCCTTGTTCTTTTCTTTCTCTCTCTCTCCCAGTTTCTCTGCTGGCTCCCTCTGATGTTTTTGAAATCCACAACACAACACCAGCTCCTTCTCTCATTATGTAAGAAACCTCACTTCCATTTAAAAATAAATTGTAAGTTTCTAGTCTTCCTGATTGTGGACCTGAAAACGAGACCTCTGAAAAGCTGAGGAACTACAAAGCAAGTGAAAAGGATCTATCATTAAAAAAACAACAACAAAAACCAACCAGCCAAACAAAAAACCAACCCCCATAAGACTTTAAAGTGAATCTTGTTTCTTCATAGGCCAAACTCATGATTTCTGAATGCTTTAGGGTATGGGGCAATCAGGACTCATAGTAGAAATTATATCTTTTATTAGACCAACAAGATTTTTGCAAAAAAATGTCTTTAATTGCAAGCTTTCGGGCACAAACACCCTCCGTCAAGCATTGGAGAAAAGGTTGTAAAAGTTCTCCTGGATAGAAATGAAAGTTCATATTTCATAGGATTTCACAGAGGAGTCAATAGATGGAAAACTCCTTTGGGCAGTCAGTCCATAGCTTGTACGATGCTTCTCACCTCTTGTGAGAATCTGTGATGATGCAAATTACCTTGAAACGAAGGCAGG
>NW_017728993.1:82785498-82810173 GCF_001723915.1 Gavialis gangeticus
CTTGTGAGAATCTGTGATGATGCAAATTACCTTGAAACAAAGGCAGGAGCAGGGTCTCAGGTTTCAGGCAGTCACAGTTGCTTCCTGCTTGGGAAAATATGATTTCATTTAAAAAAATCAGCTAAAATTCAATATCTTCCATGTGTCCGGTATATGTTAGGGTACAAGGACTTTTCTGTTCCTTTACTGCCTCATTGAGCCTCCTCTACCCTTCCCTTTACATTGGATAGAAATTATGGATGACAGCAATAGCAAAAACAAAACAAAACAAAACAATACTACCATTGCCTCACCCTGTTCGGTCTTCCCCTTTCCTTTTGTCCAGCTTGTCTGTTTGACTTGTACTCGGAGCACAAAGGTTGTTTGTGGCTTCTAGTTGCTAGTGTAATGGAAGCGATAAATAATTGTTACCTCAGTCTGATTAGAAAATCCTGAGCCCAGTCTTGCTCTCAATAACTTCAAAGAGAAAAGAGAAGTAGACTTAAACAATGTGGTTTTTCTTGTGATGAGAATATTGAATAACTATTCTTATTTTAGTTGAGAATCACACCTGTAGGTTTTCTTTTATCAACTTTTGTTTGTGATTTTCACAGAATGTTGTTTTTTACATGTTCTGCTATCTCAGTTTAGCTGAAGGTAGGACAGACTGGCACCTTAGGGTATGTCCAAGCATTACTTGTAGTTCAACATAACCATGGTTAGGTTGATCTAAGTGGCCAGGTGTGCAGGTGTTCACAGGGCTTTGGTCACCTTAAAATGGTGTGCTTTATCTAAAGTTAGTTTGCCTGAGAGGTTAACCCAATCTAAAGTGGGTTTACTGGGCCTAACAATATTCCTGTACATGTTCACAGCACAGCACTGGGACTGGGAAAGCACAACCATTTATTTTATTTCTATATTGAGATGACATGGATTCAAATTCTCTTAAAGAAAAATGTCAGTGATCCTTCTCCCAATCATTCATACATTCCACCTGGATGATTTTATTTCTGGTATGTTGCATATAGTTGCTAAGTGTATTAATGAGGATTTTTTTCCCCCTCTTCAGTTTGGAACTCAAGCAGCTGCAGTTAACAATAGTGTATTTTTATTGCTAATACTTTTTATCTGTTTTGTATGTGGTTTTTTTGTTTGCATTTAGAAAAGATTTTTTTCTAGTTCCACTATTTATTTGTAATCGGCAGTCATTAAAATCATGAACATTATGTTCAAACAATAGAAAGTTAACTAATGTATTCATTTAGAGAAGGGAGCGGCTGGTTTCTCCTTTGATCTGATTGGGAGGAGAGGGGTGGGGGTGTTATTTCATCCTTTTCTGGAATGGACAGTGTTTACAGTATCAGAAACTCAAATTATGGGTGACCTCAAGAAAGGCTAAAGCCATCTCTGCAAGGCTCAACTGACTAGGTTCATGAACTAGCTGGTTCCCCCTATGATGCTCTTTCCTATTAATGTTGCCTCTATAAACCTGCAAGAGTGTCACCAGGGTTCTACAACACCAATGAATTCCATACAGTATTTAATGTAGCTGCAGGATGAGAATTAATACTTTTATTTTTACTCACTTGCAATGCATACATGTGTACTAGACCTGATGAGGCAGCTGGCTTTCCTTCTGCATGGGCACAGGGTAATTTGTACTTGGAACTTCCTCCCCATCTTATTAATAATCTCTCTATCACCTAGCTCATTGTTGGCTCCATACACACAACAGATAATAATAATGCACAATAATAATAATTTACCTCACTGGGAGCATGATTCATTCCTCACATCCCAGAGGCAGTGGTGTGTCCCTGAACTCTGAAATTCTAGTTAGCAGCTGAAATCACACAGTTTTGGCTCAGCTGAACTTCATCAAAGAAAACCAATTAGTGCTAGGTATGTTTGTAGGGAAGAATGCTCTTAATCACAGGTTTTTAGAAGCGTAAATAATAGTGTTATATAGTAGACAAGGAAGAGAAAGCAATGTTGATTGCTCAGTTAGATTTAGTAGACCCCGCTAATCTATCATTGAATTGAAAGCAATTTTAATTTGTTATATGTTATACTCCTATGTTCACATTCTTTATGTGTTAAATCAAAAGGTCCCATTACTCGTTATCTGGCAATTACTTTTTTCAGTCTGTAAGGTAATACCTCTTAAAATGCTGCTTGTATTGTGAAATTTAAGGTATAAACATACATACCTTTTGTGTAATGTATAGGTTGGCAGTGGCAGTAAAACAGAGACATAGAGAACTAAAGCCTGCCTATGATGTCTTTCTATTTGCACAAATTAAGAGGAACTCCAGTAATGTCAATGGAAGAATGCTGGTAAAGTGGGAGTAAGTGACATCAACATTGGGACATCAGAAAAGGCCCATAAGGGCTCTTGATATCCTTTGCAAATGGACAAGTGTTATTTGTCTATTATTAAAATGTTTACAAATTATATCCACAAAAATAGACATAAAACTAAAACTAAAAATTCATTCAGATAAGATGTAGAACTGATCTAGTGTAGTCAAGAGCTGATCTAGTCAAGAGGTTTCATTGCACAGGGAATTTTATTAGATTAAAAATTGTGTTTAGTTCCAAATCCAGACAAAATATTTCATTTTTAACTTCTTGAAACATTTGATTTAGGTTTTATCCTCTTATGGTAGAAATCATATTGTTATGGAAATCATAGACATGTAGGACTGTAAGAAACTTCAAAAGGTCCTCTAGTCTGTGCCCTTGCTCTAGAGTGGCTCAATATACTTAAATCATTCTTACCATATTTTTGCCTGAGCTGTTTCATAGTACTATGAATGAAGAGAAATACTCCTATTGATGCATTCCAGTGCTTAAGTATCCTTTTTCTGATAAAGTATTTCCTAATCAAAATCTATTTTGCTGTTCATTAAGATACTTTTTGTCCTGCCCCCAGTTTACCTGGAGAATACCTGTTTAACGTTCTTTTTTATAACAATTTTACGTATAGGACACTTACTATGTTGCTCTTCAGTCTGCTCTTTTCTAGACTAAATAAACATATTTCATTTACTTATAGACTTACTTTCTTCACAGGCTCTGTTTTTTAAATATCTTATTGTTCTTGCGTATATTTTACTCTTTGTTTTATTGGTGAAATATATAACTGGGGTGTGAAGGGGGAAGAGAAAGGGGATGAGAAAGCCCAGAAGAGAGCCCTTTATGGTCACTCCTGTCACTTACCTTAGTGCAGGTGGCAAGCGCGAGTGGAAAACTGGCTCTGGCACGTCAGGCTCCAGCCCATCAATTCTGGAGCAGCGTGGCCCTGTGGATTGGAGTGGCAAAGGGGTGGAGAGGCATTTGGCATGGTGGAGGGATTCCAAAAGTGGGGAGGAGTCTGGTGGAAGTGGTATGCTTCGGGGAGGCTCTGGAAATGCAGTGGAGTCTGGCTGGAGAGGCATGCCATGGGAAGACTCCAGATGAGAGACCAGCAGGGAGCTAGGACATGGCTACTGAAGTGGTGGTGCAGAGCAGCGGAGGCAGGAATGCCATGCCTGAAGAGGAGCAGGTGAAGAGGGTGGGATGAGCAGCTGGAGTTCCAGCGAGTGCAGATGGGGAGAGAATGGACACAGGTCAGAAGGGGCCAGGGAGAAAGGTGAAGTGGGGAGGGATGACAGTTCACCTGGAAGTGCCCTAATAACATTGTGGTGAAGCAGTGAAGGGCCAGAGGGCTTGCTGACCCCAACTAACTGAGGCTAAAAGGAAAAGGAACAATAAAAGTAGAAGCGGCTCCACCACGGAGCAAGTGGGCCTGGGGAAAGTACTTCGGAGCATGCAGCAGCTGATATTTTAGTTATAGTTTGCATTTTAAGCATTTGTTTAGAATTATTCTCTCAAGGAGGAGACTGTTAAGTTTACTGATTCATACGCAAATCATCAAGAGCTGTAGAATGAAACTTCCTGCTCAGAGAAGGCTTGCACGAAGATGGCCTCTCACATGGGTGGTTACCAAAGACTGTTGACTGACAGGTGAGTGTGTTATCATCTGTAGCCTTAGACATCAAGACACTGACATCAGTTCAGGTCCTGGATGTGGTAAGGGTGAGGTATAGGGGAAGTTGGAGCCCCACAAGGAAGCAAGGGCATGAGACACAGAGAGTCACCTGTGGGGAACTGTCTCCCAACAAATTTCATAGATTTCATAGACATTAGGGCTGGAAGGGACCTCGAAGATCATCAAGTCCAGCCCCGGGCCCCAGGGGCAGGAAGTCAGCTAGGGTCAAAGGACCCCAGCAAGATAAACATCCAAGCACTTCTTGAATGAGTCCAGAGTAGTGTGTGAGTTTGTGCCGAATTATATAAGGACTGAATTAAGCACAGGCTGAGACCTGGATGTTCAATTTAAAACTTTTATTGTTTCACAAAGTCATAAACTAAGGAGGTCTGTTGGTTCACGAGGTTCCCAAATCAGGCCCTTTCTTTCTAACCCAAAGGCTAGATGCGGCTGCCCGATTCAGTAGTCTCAGAATGGGTCAACAGCTCATTTAAAAGGAGTCCCTTATCTTTTTTTAGACAAAAGATACAAAACTGTCCCCACTCTGTCTGAGTGAGGCATCTAACATAACTTTTCTATTACTTATATATGATAACACATATACATATGCATTTCTAATTCTTACTTCTATTGGTTACTAGTTAACCCATCTATATTATAATATCAGGTGACATGCTCTTTATTATAATTTTTACGCTTCTTATGTTAATTCTTAATGACCTAACTACAACATTTACCAGACTTTGCTTGCATAATATGCGGTTATCTTTAGCCATGCGGTTTAGCTGTGCGGTTTCCTGTTTTAACAATATAAGCTGCTTGCTTGCAATTTTTATCATGTCAGCATTTCTATTCAAGGGTCAGATAGTGATCACCAGAATGTCAATCGCTGACTTCTCAACCTCCTTGAACCATTCTGGCAGTTTTAGTGCATTGTTAATTATGCTAGGCCTTGCTTAGCATAAGCACTATCTTACAAGTAGGTGCCTGCACCACTTCTGGATTGAGTCTATTCCAGGTCTTGGGGGCTCCGACTGTAAAGACATTTTTTCTTATGTCCAGCCTAAAGTGGTCTTGTAGGAGTTTATGACCGTTGGTCCTTGATTTTCTTTGGGGTGTTCTGGTGAACAGGCATTCTCCCAGATCCTGGTATACACCCCTTATGTACTTATAAGCAGCCACCAGGTCCCCCCCTCGCTTGCACTTTTCCAGACTGAAGAGTCCCATGGATCTCAGACTCTCTCTGTAAGGCCTATTCTCTTGCCCTCTGATCATACATATGACTCTCCTCTGGACTCTCTCAAGCTTCTTGACATCCTTCTTGAATTGCAGAGCCCAGAATTGGATGCAGCACTCCAGTGTGGCCTCACTGAGGCTGAGTACAGCCGGAGGATGACATCTTGAGATTTACTTGAGAAGTGTCTATGGATGCAAGCTAGGGTTTTGTTTGCTTTACCAGCTGCAACATTGCATTGGTGGCTCATGTTCATCTTGTGGTCAATAATGACCCCCAAGTTTTTTTCAGCAGTGGTGCTAGTAAGCGTAGCACTGCTGAGCCTATAAGTATGCTGTGAGTTTTTCCCCCCCGAGGTGGAGTACCTTACATTTATCGGTATTGAACGTCATCAGGTTTGTGTCCACCCACTTACTAAGTTTATCCAAGTCAGCCTGGATCACTAGCCTGTCCTCAGGTGTGGACGCTATGCCCCAAAGTTTAGTGTCATTGGTGAACTTAGCCAGTGAACTTCTGACACCAGTGTCCACTTCTTTAATAAAGATTTTAAAGAGAACCGGTCCAAGGACAGAGCCTTGGGGGATGCCACTGGTCACGGAGCACCATAATGATTCACTGCCATCAACCACTACTCTCTGGGTCTGACCTTGGAGCCAATTCCCTAGCCATCAGACTGTGGTGTAGCCAAGGCCACAGTTGGCCAATTTTTCCATGAGGAGGTCATGGGACACCAGATCAAAGGCTTTTTTAAAGTCCAGATATATGACGTCAATCTCTTCTCCCTTGTCCAGGTGATACATCACCTGGTCATAGAAGGAGATGAGCTTGGTCAGGGAAGACCTACCCATGACAAACCCATGCTGGTTGTCCCTCAGGACGTTGCCCTCAGCCAGTTTATGCAGATGGGTCTGCTTGATAATTTTCTCAAGAATCTTACCAGGGATTGAGGTCAAGCTGATTGGCCGGTAATTCCCAGGATCTACTTTCATCCCTTTCTTGAAGATGGGTACCACATTGGTCTTCTTTCAGTCTTCAGGTACTTCACCTGAGCGCCATGAGTTTTCAAATATTTTTGCCAATGTTTGGGCTATGACATCTGCCAGCTCCTTGAGTACGCTAGGGTGTAATCTGTCAAGACCAGCTGCCTTGAAGGTGTCCAGCCTCTCAAGGTGATCCTTTACTAGATCAACACCGATACTGAGTATAAATATGCCCTCACCCTGGCTGTCCCATGTCTTGCTAGGCAGGGCGGTCCCATTGGACTGATGAAAGACTGACGTGAAGTATCCATTAAGCAGGTTGGCCTTTTCCTGGGTGTCGGTTATTAGCTGTCCCATTTGGTTCAGCAGGGATCCAATGTTACCCTTGCTTTTTTCCGACTCCCTACATATCTGAAAAAGGACTTTTTGTTATCCTTGATATGTGAAGCCAGATGGAGCTCGGTTGCAGCCTTGGCTTTCCTGATCTGCTCCCAGCAGGTACGGATCAGTGCTGAGGACTCGTCCTTGGTGGTAATTCCAGCCTTCCATCCTTTATAAGTCTCTCTTTTGAGGTGTAGGAGGTCCCCAAGTTCCCTGCTGAGCCAAGGGAATTGCTGAGCCCTTTTGCTACCCTTTCTCTGAGATGGTATGGCCATCCCTTGTGATGTCAGAATCACTCCCTTGAGGAGCAACCACTTCTCTTGGACTCCTTTTCCTGTTGAGTCATGGTCCCTTAGGGCCTCAACAATGAGCCTCCTGAGCTTGTCGAAGTCAGCTTTCCTGAAGTTGAGGAGTTCTGTATTGCTGACTGACTTGCCAGCTTTTTGATGGATAGTAAAAGTGATCAGCTTGTGGTCACTACCGCCCAGCTTTTCATCAATTCTTAGGTCACTAACTCTGTCATCCCCTTTGGCCAGTACCAGGTCCAGCAATGCTTTACCTTTTGTCGGCCCATAGACTTCTTGAGCCAGGTGGAGCTTGTCCAAGCTGTGAGAGAAAAATTCTAGTCTATGCTGCCAACGCAGAAAGAGTTAAGTCTGGACATGCGCAAGACAGGTTCATGGAATTTTCCATTGGGCTCACCCAGCATGTGTCCCCTGGGTGACCCCAAGAGCTGTCAGTCAGGCTGACCTACTTTTCAGCCCTGCGCATGCTTGGTAACAATGGAGAGCTCAGACTCACACATGCTCAGCCAGCTAAGAGCATGATGTCATTTGGCTAGAAAGTTCTTTGAGGGATGCATTCTAATTGGCCACCAAATTGTTATCAAAGGTTAAGGAGCCCCTCCCTTGGGGGGAGATCCATTCAACTGAGGACAGAGGCTAGCTCTTAGGGACTGTCCCTCAGTTAGGTCTCCTCCAGCGTGGGCTCTCGCTGTGATTTGTACCTCATTCGCACTGTATTGATTCTCTGGTTACTGGACTGTTTTCTGATTTTGACCTTGCTTTCGGATCACCCTCAATACTTCACTATGACTTACCTGGCTTTTGACTTCGGCTATCACCTCGACTATCCGATCGTCCTTCGGGACTGGCGTCACGACTCTAATCAGTTCATCGAGTTACAGTTCGTCCCATCGTTTGTTTATCCTTTTATAAGCTGTCAACCAGCTCTGGGACTAGCCAGCAGGCAGCCACCCCTAGCTCCGGCTAGATAGCAAGGGCTTGCTGGTGAACCCCGTGAGCTGACAGACCCCTCTGTTTGTTTATTGTTACCATCCACTGTAACTGAAGATTGTTGCCTATGCCTCAAAAGCGTAAGTTGAATAAATCCCACTTGTTTAAGAAACCACATGCTTCAGTGCCGCTCAGTACTCCATTGCCAAAACTCCCACCTGTCCGCTCCAATTGCCACCACCCGGCCGGCCCACCATGACCACGACCGTGAGCTTGGCTCGCCAGCTCTGGGGCTGTGACACATGCATATGAGGAAATTTTGCAACTGATCAGATTTGGCTGAGTGCTCTTCCCATGAGATGTCTGGGTAGTTAAAGTCTCCCATGACAACCATGCATTGAGAGCATGCAGCTTTATCCAGTTCCCTGGTGAATTCCTGGTCCAGCTCTTGTTTCTGGTTAGGAGGTCTGTAGTAGACTCCTACCATGATGTCCCCTGTGCCACGTTCCCCACGTATTTTGACCCAGAGAGACTCCAGTTATCTTTCCTGGGTGCCAATGTCAAAATAAGATCAAGTTGTAGCAGGCAAGAAGGAACAGCTACCAGAGCACTCAGGTAACACTCACGAGGAACCACCCTGTCATTGCCAGTGAGCAGGGTGTCAGCCAAAGGGGACCCAAGCCCTACAATACATACCAGCGACATGGGGCATCAAACATTACTTTAAAGGCACAGTGGGATCTGATGTGGGATCCTGACAATCATGTTTCCTGCCATGCACATGTGGCATCTGCTGCAGCTCTAGGAGTTGTGGTAATTAATGCTGTCGCTAACAAATTTCTGGCCCTGTGGGCCAAATGACACAGCACTGTGCTCCAGATTCAACCTGAAGACTGACTCTAGCCAATGCTCCAGGAGTCCTGGGCTACCCACCTGACCCTTGGGGCCGAATGAGTTTGACACCCCGTAATATAAACAAGTTCAAATGAGAGAGCTGAAAGATGTTTTGCTTCTGCTGGGAAAAAAAGTACTTTGATAGTTTTCTGTGAAAAAAAATTAATGCAACCCTGCAAAAAGTTTTGCTCTTGTGTCTATGTTTTACCAAGAACAGTCCCATGAGGAAAAAAAAATGGCTTATTTTATTAGTAACATTAAAAAATGGTCAGGCACCCAGTTACTGATTATTTGCTAAACCAAAATATTGTTTGTGACAGACACAAATGAAATGAAACAAAGCTGGCTTTGCATCAGGCAATAATCTATTCAGATTCACACATTGTCAACACCACTCATAATCACAGGCTTGCTTCCGAGCTCTACCAGAACACATTAATCTTGAAACTGCATTGTTTCCATGAATGAGTCTAAGGGAAGTTACTTTTCTCCTCTTGACTAGATTCTTATAGAAGATGATACTTGATAGGGGACTTGAGACATGCACGCAAAGTAGAATTATTTATCTGCTCCATTCTCCAAACTTTAGGGATTTAGATAAAATAGAATCTGTATCTAAACCACTCATGGTTTTAGTTTTTCAAATTAAGCTGTGAGTGCTGAAATTAAACAGACAAAACTAGCATTACCCCTTGATTTTGACCTATCATATAAGGTTGTACTAAAGCTAGAAATATTTATCCAGAGCACCTACTTCTTTTTTTGGGTTCAGATAAAATAGATTATAGTTCTTAATCAAAACAAAGTGGTTTTGAATGAAATGCTGAAATCATCCTGGTTTTGTTGCTCTCAAAGGACCTTGCTAGTGAGCTGAGTCATGTGAGCAGTTGAAATCCTGTTTGGTTGACTGTGCAGTGAGTCGCACTAAGCTTCTAGGCTATAGTCCCTGGTTCTTTGTGAATGAGAGTGTTTTAGTAACTCAAATGACACCCAGCTCACACAGCTTTTTCATTCTGTATCATCAAAGTGTCAGTTTCACTATAATACCAAATTTCTTTCGCATAAAAATGAGGAGGCATCTGAATCCATGATTTCTGAAGGAAATACTATAGTTTTGTTTGAAGAAAACTTGGATACAAAGAACAGCTTTCCATATTCCAAAATGCATTAGAGACTAAAGCAACTTCATTATATGGGATTTTTTGTAATTTTTGCTTTGACTTTCTGAATACAGTACTTACTTTTCAAACACGACTTGTGCTCCCACATCTCCAGCTCTCTTTCACCTCAACAGTGTAGGTGTTTTATTGACCAGATGCTTGGAATGGGGAAGGAGGGAATAGAATGCATGAGTAGATCATGCTTGTTTAATCAAAGCCTCCCAAGATATTCTTTGCTCTTGCTAATCTTTTTCAACTTGAAGCATACATCATTGGAAACTTATAAGTCATCAACTGAATTAAAAAAAAATGCCCAAATAGGTGATGTTAGCTATATAGCAATGTCTAATGTTCAGACACTGATGAATTCTGTGACTCACAAAATAGTAAATCCACATTTTAACTTAATAAAAGCAGCAGGTTTTGATCTTTATGACATTTTGTTCCTGCATGCTTTTAAAGTTGGCATATTAATTTATTTGCTAAATGTTATGCAATTTTTTACTTCTTCATTTATTAATTCAGAACTTGCCTGCCTCTATTTTTGTGAAGGTAGAAATGGATTTAACATAAATAATACAGAGTTTTGTGCATAATTTAATGGAGGCATCCACAATATACAGTCCTTTAAAAATAAATGTGTACTATATTGTGCTTTGCAAGTAAAATGAAATGCAAATGCTGAATTTGGATGCACTGCTTAGAATATAGCAGATAAACAGTGTCTTCACTTTCAGCTGTTTACATTATTATTTTGAGGTATTGTTTTTGGTTGAACTCTTAGTAATTCCCCATATAGAAACTTTTGCACCACTTCAGTGCAGTTCATTCTTGCTATCGACACATTTCTGCTTTCTTCAAAGGAGATGAGTCAAACAAAATGGAAAGGGGATTACTCAGTTCATTTAATGTTACTTAAATATCTGAAGCAAATAACATATATGTGTATGGATCTCCATACAGCAATTCCATACAGGGCTTAGGTTAGCTGATATTAAAATGAAGGAGCATGAATTTAGATAGTTAAATATGAAATGAGACAGTAAGGGGTATAAAACATTCAGTCTGTTTAGAAAATGCTCCTGAAAAAGATTTTAAAGAAAAACAAAAATGTAAATCAGGCTGCAGAGGAAAAGGTTGACACTGAGATCCTACGAATAATTAAGCTTTTTAGAAACTAGTGGCCAAAAATTGGTATAGCTTCACTGCCACTTACTCCTAAAGTGTGCAGGTGGGGATTTATATTTCTTGAGACAGTCATAGTTTTAGCTCAAGTCCCTGGCTTGTCTCTCATTTAATGTTAGGAGGTCAGGATAGGTTATATGTGGTTATAAGTAGATCTCTTTTCACTTGGTGTAACTTTTACTTTCTTTGAAATTTAAACTAGGATAAATGGGTGGAGAATCTTTGGTTTATATATATATTTTTAATGAACATGAAAAGTTAAAGGACATTCACATTTGGAGTTAATGTAAATTATCAGTGGGAGTTGCTAGTGTCCATGCTAAATACGGATACATTTGTCTGGTGGTTAAAAATAAAGGTTAATCTTAAAACTACAAGTTCCAAATATGACAGATTTGGGGGATTGGTTTATGTCTCTATTTTGTAAGTTTGATTTTGATTTTACTATCCTTAAGAAGTCATTGATTTTTCTAACTTAATTTCCTTCCTAATGTATTTTAAATCAAGCCAGCTCTGCCATTCAACTACAAATCACTCTGATTTTACAAGCCAGCTCTGCCATGCATCTACAAATGTCTTTGACATTAGTTAGAAATTTAGAGAGAGGTTTAATTTTTTTGGAAAGTAAAAGTGATTCTTAAACCACTTACTTCAGCCAACTTTCATGACTCAGCTTGTGGTTCTATTTGCTTCAGTGCCTAGATCATGGAATCATCAAGGTAATTATGTAACATATTGAATCTGACTCAAATCCTGGCAAGCATGTCAGTTTTATTCAATTTTTCTTTTCAGAGAGCAATGTCTTGATTTTAAAAAAAACCTAGAACATACACAATTTAAAGATGAGACAAAATAAGCTAAATTTCAGCATGTGTAAAAATAGAAAACCTTCCAAAATCATCTCAAAGTTGCAGCTAGTTGGGCTGATTTCCCAATTGATTTGATCTAGTACCCTTTTAGAGCCTTTTCCCTCAAATTATATAGCGTTTTCAGGAGTTTATTCATAATCTCTGTGAGCAAGAATGTTTTTTTAAAGGGCAGATTCTGAATCACTTCTGAGCTTCTAAACTGAAAAAAATAAATGGCAGCATAGCTGTTTCCATAAAGTCCTGAAGTTAATGACTTCTCCCATGAAGCGTGTGGGTCCTTACATCTTTCAGATACCAGCCTATTGGAGGAATGATTTATTATTTTATCTTTGATGGTCCCTGAAAATGAAATTCAACTGGAATTGCATTTGGCATGATTATTTTCCATGGACTTATATGATAAAATGTAGTAATGATATTTGTGTCTTTCAGGCCCCCTCTACATATTACAGGTATTGCACAATTAATTGGTTAATTGTGCCATTACCTTGAGACCCGCTTTACGTGCAAAGTAGCTATGACATGATAAAAAGTTCCAGCCAGCTATAAAGTTAGGCCTCAATAACGTGCACTAATTTTATAGCTGGTTGCTATTGAACTTTAATTTGAATGTGTATCAGGGTCTCTCCTGCTGACAGGGCTTGCAGCCATAGGGGTGCAACCCCTGAGCCCTAGGGGTTGTGGCTGGCCTGGGGAGAGGTGGGGTGGTTGAAACTCCTGGGCCCACATGGGGCTCTTGGTCCAGGCTGTGCCTCACATGCAGCTGAGACTCAGAAACCCCATTGTAGGGGTTGCACTGCAGCTGGGATCCAGAGCCCCAGCATCTGTGGAGACTCCCGGTCCCGGCTGTGCATGGTCCCTATGGCTGGGAGTCCCCTCAGCAAAGGGGGCTTCCAGCCATGGGTTCCTGCTTCTTGCTGATGTGGGCCCCCCTTATACTCGCAATAGGGTGCAAATGGATCCAATGCGCAATCTTATAATCACACCTCCTGCAATGCATGTGTGGCGTGGCAGGATGTACGACTGTGTGGATTACACATTAGCTCCAATTGCAACTCTACTTGCACATACAGAGGGGCCTTAGATGCTTCATTCAGTGTGGCTCAGTACTTCAGGATTACACTGGATGCATTCCTTCTCATAATCACCTGTACTTAATATTTCATATTTGGACCCTTCCCACGTTTACAACATTTACAACATTCCCATATTAATAGTATAAAAATAATGAATATTTTCAGTGCTACTTAGGCAGAATATCTAAATGATGAAAAGCATGCACTGGAATTTTTAACAGCCCTCAGGCAGGTTTCTGACTGTGCCTGGAACAAACTAATTTCAATGTAAGTTAGGTACCAAGCTTGCTTTGGGGGTACAGGTTGTAGCCATGTTGGTCTAAGGACATAGGCAGACAAGGTTCTTTGGGTAAATCCAATATCTTTTATTAGACCAACTCAAATAGTTGGAAAAATTCTTCTTAGCAAGCTTTTGGGAGCAAACATCCTTCATCAGCCTGAGGAAGCATCTGCATATGGTCTGTTCTCTTCCTGGGTGGAGCAGTAAAGAAGCCTGAGGCCAGTATGTATGCAAGAAAACCAGTCAGCTAAAATGTAAATTTATTTTCCATGTTGTGTAGTTTCCATTTCAAATGGCAAAATGCAATATCTTCCAATTTTCAAGGGTATAGTTTGTAGCTGTGTTGGTCTAAGGACATAGGCAGACTGATGGGCTTTCTTGCATATGTACTGGCCTCTGGCTGCTTTACCACTCCATTCAGGAAGAGCACAGACCATCTGCAGAGGCCTCAGGCTGCAGGCATCCTCAGGCTGATGAAGGGTGCTTGTGCCTGAAAGCTTACTGAGAAGAATTTTTCCAACTATTTGAGTTGGTCTAATAAAAGATATTGGATTTACCCAAAGAACCAAGCTTGCTTCGGTGCATTTGACCATCCTGCTTGTACCTACAGTTCACCTTAAGTCACCTTGGCAAATCTGGCCTTGTATTCTTGTAGTCTAATGGACAGATTCTGTTGCCTTACTTCCATCTAGTGATGCTTTTCTCTACTAAGATAGTCTCTGAAGCCTGTGGAACCTAGGGCTTTTGAATTCGAGCATATGGATCTAGCTACAAAGAATGCAGAATCAAGTCCTAGGATGGTTTTCAAGTTTTGCAGAAAGATTCAAACACAATAGATTAGATTATTAATGACATTTTATCTGTGTTTAAAGGGACAAGATTTCAGGACAGATTTTTTTGGGTTGGTTATGACACATTAAGGGTCCAGAGAGATATCATTTGAAAGAACTGTGGTTTATTGTACCAATAGCAGGAACAGCCACATGGAATACCTGTGCATCACGCTAGGCATTAGATGGTAACCTCTCACAGTGATATAAATCAACTGTGGCAGGGCAGCTTTTTCCTTCAGGCTGTTATCCTTCTACTGTTTTTGTTGGGCCCATTTTATGAGATTATTACATAGGCAAAACTGGGTATTTTCCTGCTTATACATATATTTTAATTTTAGATTCTTTATCAATTGATCTAAAGACATATATTGACCTAAAACATAGTTATTTATAGACCTGACTCAGTTTTGTTGTATATCTGAGATTTCTTATAATGTATAATTTATAGCAGAAGGAGAACTCATCTGATGTAAGAAGAGAGCTTATGCTTTATAAAGTGTGCATAGCTGCCAAAAACCTCATGCATATGAACTGACTTGATGTTTGATGGTGTGTGATGGGAATACTAGATGTCAACTAATCGATGTATACAGAAGTTCCAAGAAAACAAATTTACAGATAAGAAGTTACCCATTTTCTTTTTGAGCTGCTGGAATGAAAATCAAGAACTATTGAACAGCTATGTTTGTATGGTTGTGACTGGTGTTGTGTTAAACCAAATGGGAAGAGATACTCTTGGAGAAGCAATTCTATGAAAAGTCTTTCCTCTATTTGATGGGAGAATAAAATATTGGGAAATATGATAAGCATATTGAAAAATGCATCAAGCACAGGTTTAAAATGTTGTTATGAAGCATTATATTAAAAATAAGTCAAAGATTTGTATACCATACCTTAGGATATATAAAGGGAAAATGTTAAAATCCTAAGTAAGCTGCAGGTGGGCTATGCAAGTGATTTTTTTCCCCAAATCATTTGGATCTACACCAAAAAGGTTAAAGATTTTAAATATTTAGCAAGATGTACCTTTTAACCTTCACTTCTCCTGGGAAGCAATCTAAACTCTACCCAAATCATTAAATTAATCCTTGGTGGCCTCTGTAAAATTTCATTTCTTTAGCATGCAAATGATACTATTAATGTTTGAAAATATACAGCACAAAAAATCATCCACCTGTCTAATTAGGTTTTGGCCTGAAATCTTTAGCATAGTTACTCTATAGAAATGCAATATAAAAGTAATTTAAAATTTAGTATTATGATTAGGTTGGAAAGACTAGCTTCATTTGAAGAATAAAAAGATTAGTCTTTTCCAGAAAGCATATGTGCCTGTATTGTAAACTGGATAACGCATAAAAAGATTGTATTACTGTTTGTGTTATTTTGCATTAATTTAGTAACAGATTATGAGCATATCCCTTTTCTGTAATTAAATGGTCCAGATTTTGAGAGATGCTAAATATCTGCAACTCTATGCTGGTCTACACCGTAGTATTCCTGGGGAAACTGAAAAATACCACAAATCCTTTCCATGCACACAATAAAAATATTTAATTTTGACTTGGAGCCAGGGTGGATTGATTTCAGTTATTGATTTAAATAAACAAGCCAAAAGCCCAAGGGAGCCATGCCCCCAAGAGTGTTATGGACAGACAGACAGACACACAGACAGACAGACTAAGCCCTTTATATATAGAGAATATATTTAAAACTATGTATGTGTGTGTGTGTTATCATATTTGGAATGACAGTGGCAATGGAGCACCTCACTGCCCTGCTCTGTGTCTGGCCCCATGCCACCCTCCCCCCCCCCACTCTTTCTCCTCCATCCCCATCATAATAGCGATGCTCCATCCCTGCTATCACTTTTGACAGGCAATTCGTGCCGCACTCAGCACTGGCTGGAGCTATGCCCCGCTACACACTCAGCACTGGCGGGAGCCATGCCCCGTAAGAGTGTTATGGACAGACAGACAGATGGACTAAGCCCTTTATATATAGAGAGAATATATTTAAAAGTCTCTGTGTGTGTCTGTGTTATCATATTTGCATTGTCACAAATCTTACATTTTAGTATGCTATAAAATGGTGAAGTATATATTTCTTATTCACTACATGATTAACTTTTTGCTCAGATTTGTAGTAAGCTGTATTAAGATGACAACTTGAATTTAATTAAATGCACAAAAGCAGCACTTCAAATTTTTTAAACAGAACTTTAATGTTTAGATTACAGAAACTTTTTATCAAAATAAGGTGCAAATTTACTACTAACCAATTTATTAAACACTAGTAGTAACTGTTATAGTATTAGAAGTTTCTTTCAAGTTTTTAGAACTGATGAATCTCATCATCCTCTACCTTTTTATTCTAGATTGAAAGAAAAAAAATAAGCTTTCCTGCTTTTTCAACTCCCAGTCTATTTCTCAGCTTTGAAGGAACCAGTCCAAATGAAGAGGAGCTCCTTACTCTGCTCCATCTCCCTCCTCCAAACAAGACTTTAACAATAAACCAAGACTCCTCCTTGTAACATAACCTATCACACCTTTCCTACCTCTTCCCCACCTTCCCCCCAAAATGACTCTCCCCACTTATAATCCATGATTTCTGAAATTGTAACCCCCTCCCCTTGTGTACTGTAGTATTTTAGTTTAAAAGCACTGATAGAGCATTTGAGACATTAATATTTACATCTCTGTACTTATGCAAATAGGCCAAGAAAGGCCATTTAACTGAAGTACCCAGAACCATTCAGAAGCAGGGAGTTAATAATTACTGAGCACATTTACATGAGATGTTTAATACACAGTAGCCTAATAACACTGTGCAGTAGCGTGTCATAGCACGGACCGTGCTAATATGCTACTGCGCAGTATTATTAGTCTACTGTATGGTAGTGTTAAAAAGGCATTTGCTGGCACTACTGTGTAGTAACTCTAGTGACTGCACATTTAATTAGTACTCCTATGGAAGTACACCCATGGAAAATCTATTTTATCATCAGAATAGGAAGTGACATAGCATTATGGCTGTAGGGGCAGAGTAGGCTCATACTAGAAAATGTTAAAATCTGGCCAGTTCTGGGCAACATAACTATCAGGTCAAGGTTCATAAACATCAGCTGGAAATTGTGACTAGCTCACCCTTATTTTCTAGCATGTCTCATTGCAGCAGTATGTAACCCATCAGATTTCATTCAAGGAATCTGTAACCCATATCCACAGGGGTATTTTCATGGGAATTTACATGCCTAAGTACTGCAGTTAGTGGGTTAGTGGGCTGCTGATAACATTTGGACATAAGTCAAATTCTCTGACCTCATCTGTGCATGCACAATTGATTTCTTGTGGAGTGGATGCACCTATTTGAAAATGGAAACTGACTCTCACACAAACCTCTAAAAATTACATGTATATCACAGACTGGCAAACTGAAATAAGCATCAAGAAAGTTAGGGAAAATATTTCTGCTGGAAGGTAGGCTTTTCTTATTAATGAAAATGATTGAAATTGCTTGACTGGGCTATTGAAGAATTACAAAGCACATATTCAGTTACTTTGCCTTTTTAGACAGCTTGCCATTACTAGTAGACATGGATCAATGAAAGCTACAGAAAAATTGAAGCTACTGTACTTATTGAATATAGTGAGGGTTTTTTATCTAATCTGCTCTGTTGCATATAGAAGTACACTTTAATGACCTTTCATATGATTATGGAGGAAAAAGAAAAAAAACCCTAGAAAATATGAAATATATATGACATGCTGGAGTGATATGGCTATATGGCAATAAAGCAGTCACCTGAAAAATGTTAACTGAAATGTTAAATATTGAAAACTGGTAAAGGAATTATGATGAAGTAAAGCTTCATATTTAAACTTGGGTCCAGTCCTAATCTTTCAGCTAGATCATGTCTAATGAATAGCATCAGTGGGGCTGTAGTCTAAGGCTGCGTGTAGATGAAATGAGGGGCATGTGTGCAGAGCACTTTAAAGTGGGTTAAATGCTTTTGCGCAGCTTTAACAGTGTTGGTATTTGCCCGTGTCGGCAGCGTATTGCATAGTAATTCCAGCTGCTGTAGCAAAGTTGGCGGTGTAATGCGCCTTAAATGACTTGGGGCGCAGCAAACTAAAACTCTGAGAAGGAGTTTTAGTTTTCTGCCCTACAGCTGCAGAGTGAAGCACTAGGCTCCGTGCAGCTCAGGGGCTCTACAGGAAGCCCATGCAGGCAGCCTGGAAGCAGCCCGGGAAGGCAGGCCCACCTAAGAAAAGGAGCGAGTTTTATCTTTTGGGTTTTTTGGAGACTACCTGCCTGAACTGCATGGGGACCTGGTGCTTCCCTCTGTGGCTGCAGTGCCCCCCAGGACTGCCCTAGCTGGGTGCCTGCAGGTGGGTGCCACCTAGGGATGGGTTGCCACTGCTGTGGAGGGAAGCACCAGGCCCTCCTGCAGCCCAGGGACCACTGCGCCTGCCGGCAGCTTGCCTTCTCCTCCCCGCCACTGAAGAGGCAGGTAAGTTTGGATGTGCGCATGACATGGGGTTTAAAGGGCCCTAAATTGTAGTGGTGTTTTTAAAAACCCACCGTTTCAATTTAGGGCCCCCATTTAATCTACACATGCCCTAATGTGCCATTTTTTTAGTACCTGTAGATATAGGTACTAAAATTCAGCCCTTTAAACTACTGCACTGAAGTGCACATATAGAGGCTGACCAGGAACAAATTGCTCCCAGCCAGCTTAGACAGCAGGGGGCCACAGGGGGTGGACACAGCTGTCCCAGCTTAGTGGGACAGTGCCTGCCAGCCCCTTCGAGTTCAAGACCCATTACAATCTCCACATGGCTGGGAAAGCTGCCCTGGCTGCCAGGCAACTGCCTCTAAGCCATGTGGAGACTGGGACCCATCCAGATCTCCACGTGGCTGGGAGAGCAGTCCTGAGTGCTGAGAAGCTGCTTTCCAGCCACATGGAGATCAGAACCCATGTGATTAATTTCTACACCCCAAATATGGAAAGTGAGGGAACAGAAAGGCACTGTTTCTGAATTCTTTCTGTATGTATAGTTATCCATTATGGGGGCTACATTTGAATACTATGATTTTTGAAGATCAAGATTGCTGAATTTACTTGAATATAAGACAAGGTTTTTCTCCCCAATCAGTAGGGGGGAAAAGCTGCTCATCTTACATTTGTATACAAAGAAACCTCATTAAATACATGGCCTATCATCAAACTGTTGTGAAAAGCAGCACATGCTCAGTAACAGAAACCAACTATGAAGCTGATTAAAGCACATGGCCCATATTGGACAAATATACTGATGGGATTTTTTTTTCAAAACAAATTTCTATTAAAAACACACTTATCACCCTACACTTACAAAGTTATATATATTGAGCATCCTTGTTTTACGAAGACTTCATATCACAGAAACAACTATATATCAAAAACATACAATTACCAAGTTAAACCCTTAAACAATATAACTCAACTACCCACAAAAAACATATTTTTTGCACTTACTTATTTTGCACAGACAAACAATCCCAAGTCCAGCAGTGTCCATCCTCCTATCTCTCTTGCTTTGTACAGTTCAGCTCTAGCCAACCTTTCTCTTCTGGCATTCCAGAAGAACACACATATTTCCCCCTGTATTTTTGCTGTATGCCACCACATTGGTGAGAACACATTTCCCGTATATAGAATAATCTTCAGTAGCACATCTTTAAATGCCACCACTTTTCCAGCAAAGAACAGTATCTTTCCAGACAATAACCAAAGTATTTGCTGTAGCCTTGTAGTCACCTTTTCATACGCTATATTACTTTCCCCTTTGGTGTTCACTGGCATCCTTAGCACTCTGATTTCTCTCTCTCTTATTTGAAAGGCCATTTATTGCAATCTTCCACTGATGACTACTTCCACTTGCTTTGCTCTCAGCTCAGAGTTCTTGAATAATATTGCCACATTTGTCCCTCATTACCAAGATGGTTCCCCATCTCTATCTTTTCTCGAAGTGTTTATAATTCCTTTCCCCTGGCATACCACATTCTTGCAGGCAGATATAACACTGGTTCAATCTATTCCCATCTTTTTCTTGCTAAGATATTCCTGATGTTAAGCAAAACTATTACCAATGACGTTTATGCTGGTTTTAAAATGAGAGTTCCTTTCCCTTTAAGGTTTCTACAGGTTTGCTTTGAGTTGAGAGCACCTGCCCCTTTAAGGTTCATCTGTGCTCCTGCTCATGGTGTTCAAATCTCCTCCTCTGCTCCTGTCTTCCTTCTGTCATCATCACTTATTGCTGCCTCCACCATTGCTCCTGCTGTCACCTTTTTTCTTTCTTCTACACCTTTATCTGCTCTCCATCTATTCCCAGATCTTCATTTTTGCTCTTCAACTCTTTTTCAACCTCATGCTTACTTGCCACCAGTGTCATTATTTTGAGCTTTGGGTCTCCCTCCTTTACACCTTACACTCCAATACTCTGTCAATCCCTTTCTTTGCCTATAAGGCATTGATCAGTCTTAATATGGTAATGGAAACCTGTTATAAAAAAATCAAAACAACTAAAAGAAACAACATTAACACAGAACTTGACAACCTCCCTTCAACTATACCTTATTCTTCGTACACTCTTTTTCACCATTAGCACAATAACCTGTCATGAACTACCCACAACCTGGGTGGAAGCAACAACTTTCACTCCATCCCTATGTCCACTTTTACCATATTCATTACTGGCATAATCTTATCCCACCTCTGTCTCAATAAACACAATTCTGACATTTATAGATGCAATACACAAAGTTAAGCTTCTCTGTTTAAATTTCACATCTCTAACATTTTACAAGTCTTCTATGCTGGTACTTGATGCTGTCAGCTCTAATCTTCCCCCTCTTTGCATCCCTGTAGTCTTTGCCAGTTGTGTATTACTTTAACATTTAAGAAAGGGTCTTCTTTCCCCTTTCCCACATCTTTCTGCTTCTCCCCCCCACTTCCCCTCTCCATTAAACCCAGACCACATTGGCGCAGATGTGCTTTTTGTCAACCTTTTCCCTGCCCCCACTTTTTTCCCCCTAAGCTTCATAGGAGGTGATTTCTTTCTTTTTGCAATTTGGATTTCTTCTTTCTCCTGTGCTATCCTCATTCTTCCTTCTTCTTCTTGTATCATTCTATCCTCTTTCCCTTCTCTTTGCTCTGTTTCAAAGTCATATGTTCCACTTATCTTCCCTTTCCTTCCCTCCTCTTTTGACAGCTGCTCCAGTTTGCCTACTTAAATTTCACTGTCTTCCTCCCTGACTTCCTTTTTGTGGTGTTTCCTCCACTGTCATGCATTCTGACTCAACACCATCTTCCTCCTCGCTTTCCTTTTGCTGTTTCTGCTACTTCTCTGTGGATGTAACTTCATTTGAGAAGGACCATAAGCATCAGTGCTATACTTGTCCCTTTTCCCTGCAAATAACACACTTCAGTATTTTTTAACACTCCATCACCATGTGTCCTTTCCCTTCACATCTGTAGCATATTGTATACCAGCAGTGTCTAGCCTTGTGTCCTTCTTGCCCACACATGCTACAAAATTTAGACTGTCTGAAATACATTGTAAACTCTTGACATCACCCTACTTGGATTACTGATGGTAAGTGATCCCAACAATTCTGCCAGAATGAGTGATTCTACTCATCCAATGCCAGTCCCAAGCCTAGATAAAGGAGGAGGGTTAGCATCATGAACAGAATCTGACTGTAAAAACCTTTGCCAAATCATCATGATGTGGATCCAAGGGGCCCGTTCCAGTTTGCGGTCATGATGGATGTGTCTACTGAACAAATAAGGAGGCTATGCTGGAATATGATGTTTGTGGATGATGTGGTCGTTTGCAATGATTGTCTAGAGGAAGTGCAAGCTGGATTGGACCAATGGAGAGAAGTGTTGGAGGAAAGAGGAATGAAGATTAGTCAATCCAAAATGGAATATATGCACTGTGATTTCTCTGAGGTACCTGATACTGGAAATGGAAATGTGATAATCAAGGAGAAATGTGTTCAAAAAGTTGACATGTTCAAGTATTTGGGTTCAACCATTTCATCTAACTCTGCATTTAGTGGAATGCAGAGTTAGATGAAATGCTGAACCACTGAATAACGGCAGGGTAGGCAAACTGGAAATTGGTAACAGGAATATTATGGAACAGGAGAGTATCAGTGAAGCTGAAGGGGAAAGTCTACAAGACATGTGTGTGTCCAGAGCTATTGTTCAGAGCAGAGACATGACCTCTGAAGAAAACTCAAGAAACGAGGCTGAACATGATACAGATGAGAATGCTTCAATGGATGTGTAGAGTGAGTGTGTCAGTGACAAAGATGGATAAAGTGAGGAATACTTACATTAGGGAATTGGTGAAGGTAGTGGCATCTAAGGAAGTAGAAAAGAAAAGACGGGCATGGGCATATTCACAGAAGTCTGGAAGAATATATGGGAAAAGAAGTAACCAGAATGGCACTACCAGGGAGAAAGGGAAGAGGAAGACTGAGGATGAGATGAGAAATATATTGACAAAGATGATACGTATGACTGAAGCTGGTGGAGAGCCAGGATCCACAATAGCAACCCCACTCAGACAGGATGAGTGAGGGAAGAAGAAAACGTGCATTATCCCACCAGGACTGCTCTAATCTGCCCTTATTACCACCCAAGCTCTCTATGATCCCATACATATACTATATTTATCATGTATCTTCTCAATGTACATAACTTTTCGTCCTTAATTCTCCAACCATTTCTCTGTCTCCTTCATCTCAAGCACATCCGTGTGAATTAGAATAATTATTGTCCTTTCTCTTGTCTTTTCATAGATTTCATAGACATTAGGGTTTGGAAGAGATCTCATGAGATCTTCAGGTCCAGCCCCCCCCCACCATAGGAAGGAAGTCAGCTGGGATCAAGTGATCCCAGCAAGAAATAAATCCAGCAGTTTCTTGAAGAAGTCCAGAGTAGGTGCTTGCACCATCTCTGGGTGGAGAGGGGTAGTGCTGGTGGTGGTGGTGGTGGTGGTGGTGGGGTTGTTCCAGACCCTGGACACACACCATAAAGAACTTTTTTCTTATATTCAATCTAAATCAGCTGTCCTGGAGTTTATGGCCATTAGACCTTGTTATCCCTTGGGGACCTCTGGTGAACAGGTGTTCTCCCAGGTCCTGACGTACCCCTCTTATGAAGTTGTAGGCTGCCACCAAGTCCTCCCGAGCCCTCTCTTCTCCAGACTGAAGAGTCCTGAGCCGCTCTCCTTGTATGGCCTTCCCTCCAGGCCTTGGATCATATGAGTGGCTCTCCTCTGGACTCTTTCAAGCTTCTCCACACCCTTCCTGAATTGGGGGACCCAATACTGGACACAGTACTCCAGCTGTGGTTTCAAACAGTACTCCAGTTGTGGCTGAATAAAGTGGGAGGATGACTTCCCTGGTTTTGCATGAGATACATTGGTGGATGCACGCCAGAGTTTGGTTAGCTTTGCCTGCCACCGCATCACATTGATGGCTCGTATTTATCTTGTGGTCAGTCAAGACCTCCAAGTCCCTTTCAGCCATGGTGCTAGCAAGTATAACACTGCCAAGCCTGTAAGTATCCTGAGGGTTCTTCCTACCAAGGTTCTCTGCATTGAAGGCCATCTGGTTTTGGCTGGCCCCCCTTGAGACTGTGTCCAAGTCAGCCTGTATCCCCAGTCTGTCCTGCGGTGTGACAGCTCTCCCCCATAATTTGGTATTGTCCATGAACTTGACCAGTTCACATCTGACTCCTGAATCTAGATCACTGATGAAAATGTTAAAGAGTACTGGCCTGAGTACTGAGCCCTGAGGGACTCCACTGGTAACCCTGCACCACATTGATTTGCTCCTTTCAATTAGTACTCTTTGGGTCCAACCCCATAGCCATTTGCCTAGCTATTGATCAAGGCTACAGTTCCCCAGCTTAACCATGAGGACATCATGGGGAATTAGGTCAAAGGCCTTTTTGAAGTCCAGATATATGATGTCCACATCATCTCCCTTGTCCAGGGCATATGTTACCTGGTCATAGAAGGAGATGAGTTTGATCAGGCATAACCTGCCAGTCACAACACCCTGTGGGCTGGCATTTCATAGATTTCATAGATTTCATAGACATTAGGGCTGGAAGGGACCTCAGAAAATCATCGAGTCCAGCCCCTTGAGGGCTTGGACAGTAAAGAAATTCTTCCTTATGTCCAGCCTGAAACGGTCTTGCAGTAGTTTATGACCGTTTGACCTTGTCATCCCTTGGGTGCTCTGGTGAACAAACATTCCCCCAGATACTGGTGGTCACCCCTGATAAACTTATAGGTGGCCATCAGATCACCCCTGAGCCTGTGCTTTTCCAAACTAAAGAGCCCCATGGCTCTCAGCCTGTCGTCATAAGGTCTGTTTTCCTGAACCTCTGATCATGTGCGTGGCTCTTCTCTGGACTCTCTCAACCTTCTCCACATCCTTTTTGAATTGTGGAGCCCAAAACTGGACGCAGTA
>NW_017728993.1:82810765-82849718 GCF_001723915.1 Gavialis gangeticus
CAGTTGCAGCCTTGGCTTTCCTGGTTTGCTCCCTGCAGGACCGGACCAGTGCAGAATAATCCTCCTTGGAGGTGAATCCCATCCTCCATCCTTTGTAGGCCTTTCTTTTTAGCCGCAGGAGGTCTGCTAGATCCCTGGAGAGCTAGGGGGGCTGCTGTGCCCTCTTGCTGCCATTCCTCCGAGATGGAATAGAATTAGCCTGTGCATCGAGGATTGCTCCCTTAAGGAGCAGCCACTCTTCTTGAACTCCCCTCTCCCTGGGGTCGTGGTCCCTAAGGGCCTCACTGACAAGCCTCCTGAGCTTGTCAAATTGGCTTTCCTGAAGTCAAGGAAAACTTGCCTTCCATTAGTCTGGTGTTGATGGATCCCTTAACAATTTTCTCCAGGATTTTTCCAGGGATGGATGTCAGACTGATTGGTCTATAGTTCCCCGGGTCATCCCTCCTCCCTTTCTTGTAGATAGGGACCATGTTGGAGCTTTTCCAGTCATCCGGAACCATGCCCAAATGCCATGATTTTTCAAATATCCCTGCCAAGGGGGGTGCAATGATGTCTGCCAGCTCTTTCAAGACCCTTGATTGCATTCCATCTGGGCCTGCAGACTTTTGAATGCCCATTTTCTCAAAGTGTTCCCTCACTTGGTCCACATAAATTTTGGGCCTGTCACCCACTCCCAAATTGGCTTGTGCCATTCCTGGCAGTGTGATCCTCATGGGAGGGTGAAAAACTAATGCAAAAAAGTCATTTAGCAGATTGGCCTTTTCTTGGGCATCTGATGTCAGGTTCCCATTGGATCTTTCAGGGTCCCAATACTATCTTTGTTCTTTTTTCCACTTGCCCCATATCTGAAGAAGGACTTTTTGTTGTCCTTGATCCCCATAGCGAGCCTAAGTTTTATTTTCTCCTGCAGTAAAACTTATCCCCTTCCGTTCACCTCTCTCACCTACTACTGCATACATCTTCCAAATATCCTCATAAATTTCTCAGCTCCAATACAAAATTTCCCAAGATTTCTAGTTAGGAAAGGTGACCAAGCTGTTCAAACGTTCTGCTTCAATATCCAAAATTTCAAACAATATTTTCTCCATAAATTCATATCTATTTATTGTCTGACTTCTCTGTTTTCCTTCCTCTGTTACTAATGCTCTTATTCTCATGCATAGATTACCTTCTGCTCCATCTCTTGCTTTCTCCCATTACATATTCTCTCTCTTTGCAGATATGGTTTATTCCTCCCACTAGTCATCTTCTTCTTTTCAATCACCATTTCATTCCTCATTTCTCACTCATGACCTCCTCTCCTCCTGTTCTTCCTGCTGACAGAACTCTTCCCTTGTGGCTGTCTTCAATAAAGACTCCTCCAACACCACCAATTCCACCACACCTTTCTTTCCCATCTTCTTTCTTTCATCCCTTCTTCCCCACCTTTATCCATCCTCCATCAAACTGGATCTTTGCTTCTGCTCTCCAAATCACTTCTCATCTCCTGGTTTACTTTCCCTTCCTTAACTGTCACTCTCCTCTGCAAAACCACCTCCAGTGCTGTTCCAGGCTTTGAGAACTCCTCCTCCTCCTACATTCTAGTGCTCCATCACTATTCCCCAAATGCTTCTGGCATCAATCCAGGTACTGTGCTGGGCCTCTGCTCAGCCACTACACTTGGTCTTAGCCAAAGGAAGCCAAGAAGTTGTGCTGCTATTTGGAACCTACCACAAGGATACGTTAGTCCAGCCCATCAAAATAAGATATAGTGCAGATTATGCTCAGTGTCCCTCGGCACCAACTCTTTTTCAAGACTTGGTGAGCCTCTATATTGAATACATTTTAACTTACTCTTCTCTTTCACAGCTGAGCTGTGCCCTTTTTCCCATTTCCAGTGTTCCTATTTAAGGCTGTTTCTTCATCAGCCTTAAATATCTGGCAAACATCATCAAATGGGGCCACAAACAGTTCACTCAGAATCCCTTTGTTGCTTCCTCTCTCAGCCTGTTGCATATGAAGCCCTGCCCTCCATGAAGTAGAGCCAGATGAGGTTTCACTATGCCTCATTTGAATGACTGTGCAGTAACTGGAGTTACTGTGCAGTAGCATTGTTGAATGGCTTTTAGTTGACACTGACTGTGCAGTAGCTCATTACTACTGCATAGTAGCATTGTGTCATGCTTCATGACATGTGATGTTGCTGTGCAGCATGTCAGCACGTCATGTAGATGTGCCACTAGGTACAAAAGTCCTGCTTAATAGTATGCTTATGGGGTACCTGTGCTAAAACTGGCAGCAGGTTCAAAAAAGGTAAAATGCATCAATTCTGGATGAACTAAGTCTATTGGGGGGGGGAAGAATTTGAAGGGTAAAAGGGAAAGGGGTCACCTGACCCCCCCAGCTTTATTTTCCCTGTTGTAATTATCTCCAATAATTAGATTCTATACCTGGAAAATTATAACAAAGGTATAGATTTTCCATATAGAATTGAATTATTGGGCAGTCATCTTATATTCCAGTAAGTACAGGTGTTTTGTGAGTATCATTTGATCATTCATCTACTTTTGCCTGTAAGTATGAATTTTGCCTGTTAGGAATTTAATGTCCTAAGACAAGTTTCACAACTTGTCAACCCACCAAACCAAATCTTTTCAAGCTCTATTTAGTCCATATTGGCTGCAGATGTCAACTGTCAAGAGGACAGGAAAAAATTGAGTTTTCAGTTCTCTTAAGTAAATTTACACCTCCCCGTTGTTCACATTAAGTCTTTGTGTTTTACACTAAGCCCTTCCCATTCTCATTTTCCCAACAAATTCTCCCCTTTGCAATTCTGTATTCTAGCTACTTCATTACATGTTCTAGATCAGGGTGGGCAAAATATGGTCCACGGGCTTGATCTGGCCCATCAGTTGTCTGGATCTGGCCTGTAGCTGCTCCCACAGTGCTCTGCATAGGGCCAAGCCCCACCTGCACCACCCTGGCCAGCGCATGCAGCTTGCAGTGGGGCTGTTCCCAGTGTAGCTGCAGCTGTGTCTTCTCTGCTCCTCCTGCCTCCAGCAGCAGCTTCCGATATTACCTCTGCCATGCTGCACTGCACCGCTCCAGGCCACCTTCCTGGGAGCTGGAGCCAGAGCCCTGGATGCTGGGGCAGGATCCACCTGGCTGAAGCTGCCCGCACATTTACCCGCATACTCTTCTGGTGCAGTGCAGAGTAGCAGGGGCAAGATCAGGAGCTGGAGCCACCGCTGGAGGCAGGAGTATGGCATGTGTTGTCTCAGTGCAAATGGGCAGGGTTCAGTCCTATGCAGAGTGCCATGGGGACAGCATGGACTGCACCACCCAGGCAAGCTCTGCTGCATGCACCCCTCTACCTTTGCTCCCTTCACTCACAGCAGGTCCCTGGAACCTAGTGCTCAGGCAGCCCCCCTGCCCCCCTCCTCCCCCCACACACATATGAACATGCCCTCCCAGCCCCCAACCCCTGTACCCCCTGCAGCTGTCACTTCCCCACAACCTGGCCTTATGATCCCAGCCTCACCTACCTTTCCCTGCTGCTGTATGGGAACTATAGTATGAGGGAGACAGAGACACATGCAACCTAAGTGTGTGTTTTAATACAGTTCTCCCAGGGACTAACTTTTTTTTACAGTCTTCCTTGTACAGCCTGAACTCTGTGACCACTCCACATTTCCCTTTGTGGTTGCATTTGTCTCTTTCTTACCACAGGGGCTGTTGCTGCTTAGCAAGCCTGAGCTGTTACAGAAGAAAGGATGGTCCTTCACTTTCTGAAAGATGAAGAGATGTGACAAGATATGAATGCCACTGCCACTTCAATATTTAATTAAATAAGTTGCATAAAGGATATTTTATGTTCATCTGGTGACGCTATAAAAGGATAAGCCACATATACTTAAAATTAATTAAACCAGCTATTCAGTTGTCAGTGGTGGTTTGTGTATTTTTGTATGCCATTGTAGGAAATGTAACATGACCTTTAGGCCTATATCCCCAATTTTTCATGGATACATAGATTCATAGATATTAGGGTTAGAAGGGACCTCAGTAGGTCATTGAGTCTGATCCCTTGCCCTGGGCAGGAAAGAGCGCTGTGGTCAGACGACTCCAGCTAGGTGCTTGTCCAGTCTCCTCTTGAAGTCCCCCAAGGTAGTGGAGAGAACAACCTCCCTTGGAAGCCCCTTCCAGATGTGACCTTACTGTGAAGAAGTTGTTTCTAATGTCTAACCTAAATCTGCTCTCCATCAATTTGTGGACATTGTTCCTAGTTACTGCAGGGGGTGCCCTAGTAAATAGAGCATCTCATCTTCTCTGCTGCCCTCCCCCGATGAATTTATAGGCAACCACAAGATCACCTCTCAGCCTTCTGTTGCAAAAGCTGAAGAGATCTAGGTCCCTCTGTCTCTCTTCCTAGGGTCTTGCCTGCAGGCCTCTGACCATACGAGTGGCCTTCCTCTGAGCCCTCTCAAGATTCTTTGCATTCCTCTTGAAGTGCAATATCAGCACTGTTAGGTATGCAAGAGCCTACATATGATTCATAAGATAAACCCAAAGATTTCAAATACAAAACCATAGTGTCCAAAACATTCTGATCTGTTATGGTTTTTCATAGTTTTTGGAAACAGAATAATTGGTCTATTATATTTTTATATTAAAAAAAAAATAAAAGTGAAAGCTGCAAGCGGGCAGCTTTCCAAGGGGTATATTGAATCTAGCAAGGGGTACCTGGAGTCTAAAAAGGTTGAGAATTACTGCTCCAAGCCAACAGTGAGATGGTCACTCCAGATCAAGATTTAGGCACAGTGAAAATGTGTCTGTGTTGTCACTCTCTTCACTGGTTTGTTCTATTAGATGTTTCAGTAGATAAAATCAATCTTCAGAACTCCGACACCAGCACAATTAGCAGTTAGACCACTAGAAACAAACAAACAAAATCTCTGGCTGAGTAGAGCAAAAACACTTAAAAGGTTCTTTGCTCACGACAGTAAGATATGGTTTCTGCCATATAATGCCTCTTGAAATTAATTGGGAAATAACCATTCTAAAGAATCCTAGATCTGCAGTTACTTGACTAGGTAAGAAGGAAAATTTCTGCTAATTTCCATACGAGTAATGCATAAACAGAACATTCAAGTCTACATTTAAACTACAATTAGAAAATGTATTTTAAAAAGATAATGGTTTTACAAATTTCAACAAGATTTTCATGGCTGAAAAATAAACAGAAGGGAAATTGAAATGATTTGAAAAGAATGTTCACATTCTATCATGGAAATCATTTGAACTCAACCTCTCACTTTATGATATTCTGAGTTTTCTTAATCTGCAAAAGCCCATATAAAATCATAAGGGAAACAAAAAGGTAGTTTATAATAAAAGATGATTTTTGTGATTCATTTTGACCTGGTGATGGACATTATGACCTACTAGCTAATTGTCCATCAAGAACAACAGATTTCAGGGAGTGTTTACATGGCGCCCCGTTTCCCCCTCGTTACCCTTCAGGGCTGGCAATGTAAAGACTTTCTCCACCACTGTCACCTCCTTCTCCAGCTCCAGCAGGAGGCTTCCTCCCCCCTGCCCACCTCTGCCTTGCAGCAGGGCCTCCCTGCACCTCCCCTCCCCTTCCCTCCCTGCTCCCTTCCCTCCCTCCCCACTGCTTCCCTCACGCTGCCAGCTGTTGTTGGGGCTGGGCTGCAGGGAGGGTGCCACCATCATGACCCCGCATCCCCTTCTTTCCCCTCTTCCCTCCCTTCCTTCCCTGTAGCCTGGCCCTGACAACAGCTGCCAACACAACCCTCCTCTTTGCCTTCCCCCACCCCGCACCTGCCCGTGCCCATGCAGCCTTCCTCCCTTCCCACTGCCTCCCCCTGCTGGCTATTGTCGGGGCCCCGTTCCTGCTCCCCTTCCTGCCACCTGGCCCTGACAACAGCCACCACTGTGACCCATGCCTTCACCCTCAGGCAGGGAGGCATGGGGAAGCCCCACTGCTTGGATGGCTGGGGCACGTTTGCTGCATGCACAAACTTCCCCAGCTGTAGCTCAAACTTGGTCCCACACAGCCAATCACCACCCACCCTTTCCATGGTGCATGTGCAGTTGGCCAAAAGTGTTATGGACAGACAGACAGACTAAGCCCTTTATTATATTAGAATTTTAAGATGAGAGCTGCACCATTAAAAGCTCATTCATTAAAACACTGATACAACCAGGTTTTAGTAAAGTGCATGGCACATGCCACTATGCAAGCCTATACAGTTTCATACCCCTCCCATGTGTGTTTGGAATAATCATCCTTCCACCTGTGACTAACAATTTATCAGTGATATTACATGCTTATATGGCAAGAAACCTTCCCAAACTTTCCTGTATATAATTTGGTCATTCATTTTATGCTTTTAATAGTTATTGTAGATTATATCAACATAGATCCAAATCATGAATGTAATTCTTTCTATCATTAATTATTGCATGTATTAATGTTCTGTAATGACTTCTATTCAATCAACTGATCAGGCTTTACAAACATTAAATCAATGAGGTCTTACAACATCCCTGTGGGATATGTAAGTGTTTTCAGCATTTTACAGATAGAGAAACAGATGTGGAAGTACAGAAAGGTTAAGTTCTTCTACCAAGCAGGAATGGGTCCTAAGTGACTCATCCACAGTCACACAGGAAATCTCCAGAAGGGCTGGGAACAGAACCCCAAATCTCTTGCTGCCCTTTAGTGAACTTTCCTGACATTTTGTGACTTTTCCATGACATTAACTAGCCATACTTTTCAAGAAGAAAAAGAGTTTTGCCATTTTTTGAAGTAACTGGGAAGAGGAGGGTAGTGCGTGTCTAAGTGTTTTCCTCTTGGTTATCCCCTATTCAGGATGGAGGCAATTGCACACAGTATTTGAGAAAGCTGAAACTACTTCTACGAAAGCGTATTGCTGAGGGATGGGAAACTGAGCTTGACATTCTGTATTTACACCTACTTTATCTTATTATCAGGAGGAGATAAAAAAGTTACAGTCTGTAGCCTTCCACAGATTAACTCTTATCTAAAAGACAAGCATCCATGAATGACTAAGTAGCACTACAAATCAGATGTCATAATGAATTTGGCTAGAGGCAGTTTAGATGTGTGGGGGGGGAAGGGAGCAGTTGGTATGCATTGGTCTACATGTTGAAGCATGTATATACAACTGTGGGCTCCAAGAATGCTTGGTTCAATTTTTGGCTCAGCAGCTGATTTGTTAGGTTAGTTTTTAAGAATCAGTTCCTTTGTAGACCAGTTTACAAGCCAGTAAAATGGATATAATACTTACCTGTACCCCAGGGGCATTACTATAGTATTTTAATTCATATTTGTAAACATCATAGAAATTGCCTAACTGGATAATCCTAAAGTGTATCTACCCTGTACCTTGTTCCTGACAGTGATCAGCTTCTGATGTTTCAGAGGAAGGTACAAGAATCTTTGCAGTAGGCAGGTGGACTATAGATCTAAACAAGAGGAACATAAAAAGGTTACATTTTTGTGCTCATTAATTTTCAAAGATATTTATTTTTATTGTAGTTTTCATGGTGCAAATAGTAGCACTTATCACCTCCTTGGAGGTTTTTAAGACTCAGGTAGACAAAGGATTGGGTGGGATGATATAGCTGGGGATGGTCCTGCTTTGAGCACGGGGCTGGACTCATTAAATAACCTCCTGAGGTCCTTTCCAACCCTAATATTTTATGATTCTATATTTCTCTTCCAATATTGCACCATTTAAAAATGCACCTTTCTGACAAAATCATCCAAATTTGCAGTGTTATAGTTTGTTTTCATTTGAAATGGTGGGGAAATAGAGCAGGTATAAAAATATCGATTAAATCTGTACCTCTGCAGAGACAATCTGTCTCCTCATTTAAAAATATTTAGGTTGTAAAATTCTCTTTTGTTTTTCTTGACACAATAGAAAATCCCATTACAATTGCTTTTCACAAGTATTTATTTAACCATTAAGTGTGTGTGTGCTGGTGGGAGAGGAAGGGGGATCTTAGCAACTAGACACTCCATATATTCATGCTACTCTGCATGGTCTATTAATTTAGAGAGCCAAATTCAAATGTTCTTACATAATATTATTACTCTCCCAAGGCAGACAAAAATCCCTGTAGCCTCAATGGACCTTTGCTTAAGCCATGACTGAATAACCACTTCAGAATCTGGGTCCTAGTGGAAATACACAATCTGAATTTAAAAGGAATAGCTCTGAGTATACAGACGGTTATAGCATTCAAGGGTTGAAAAGGTGAATTCACTGCATCCTAGGTTTTAAATTATTAACTCCTATCTGAATTTGTTATGCTTTGCTTTCCCTCAAAACTTCCTATTTCTTAGATATTTTGAAAGAAATTTCCCTTGGCTCTACTGGTTTGGTGTCAATCAGTCTTGTACTACCCCACTACCAAGGAAAGAAGTCAGTGGATTGTCTAACCATGCTCCATGGAATCCATTACTTGACAATGGGCAACCTACCTTAGACTATATAGCCACAGGTCGGTTCCTAGCTTTATTAGTGATGGAGGGTGTAGAAGTCTAGGGAAAGTGTTTTTAGTTTGCGAATCAGAATTGAACTCAGCAAGCTTTCTTAATGATAAATTTACAGGGCCAAAAATATCACCAGGTCATGAGGAACCAAATATTTTGATCACATGAATCTTTCAATAAAATATACAAAGAGAGCTTAGGATGTTGATAAAAAACATTGACCCCTTTCTCTGATCTTTTATCACTTCATATAATATTTTGCTTTCTTTGTCTTTTATTTTAAGGGTGTTATTGCATGTTTGACCTAAGATGGACATTTATATTTTAACCACACATGTACAGAAAAATATACTTCCAGTTCAGAGGATTTCATATACATGCCTAGTTGTTATTACCTTGTTGCCTACAAATTCTCTTGAACCCACTCTAATTAAAGTGCCTGGAACATCACATGTATCAGCATTCCTGCACTGAAAAATGGTGGCAGAGGTGCTTTAGCTAAAGCTCATTGAATAGCTGCTGCCAATTTTCAGCACGGGGATGCTGATCCACATGACCCTGGAGTCTGCTGGAGCACAGTAATTACCATGCTCCAGCAGACTTGATTAATAGAGTCTGCTCCAACAAGCTGTAATTACAGTGTGTCAGAACAGCCTCCACTTCATACCAATATGAAATGAGGCTGTGTTGGCTGCTTTATTGATAAATTTCCTAGCTTTGTTGGGTTCTGTGGTTGCTCCTGCATTTACTCTGAAGCACTATGGGCCCAGTAGAACTTAAATGAGACTGCATGATGGAGCCCTGCCCCCTGTCTGTGGGGGTGGCCTGGCGGGGACCATGGGGCTGGAAGGGGGAGGGGAGAGTGGGAGCCCCCTCACCTGTCCCTCTTGTGTCCACCTTCAGGCCTTGGAGGAGCAGGTGAAGGAACTCCAGGAGGCAGTGAGCAGGCTGAGGAGGATCAGGGAGAATGAGGCTGTGATTGACAGGTATTTCCATTCCTTACAGCTCCAGATGCCTATGGGAGAAACCCCATGAGAGGGATCCACAGCAAAGGAGTGGCAGACTGTCACCTCCAGACCCAGGCAGCAGGAGCTGGCATTAGCTTCCCCATTGCATCTGGGGAACAGGTATGAGGCCCTGGCAGATTTGGTGGAGGATGCAGCAGAGGAGGTCGCAGAGGAAGTAGTCCCTGTGACCCCCACTGGACAGACTGGGGGACCATTGCCCAATCAGAAGAGGAAATGCCGGGTTATTGTAGTGGGTGACTCACTGCTGAGAGGAACAGAGGGGCCAGTCTGCCGACTGGAACCTATGGCAAGAGAAGTCTCCTGCATGCCCAGAGCTAAAATGATCAACGTCACTGAAAGGATTACTGATCTCATCTGGCCCTCCGACTACTACTCCATGGTTCTTGTCCATGTGGGCATGAATGATGCAGTTGGGAGTAGTTCTGACCGTATCGTGAAGGACTTCCATGAGCTGGGGGCTGAGCTGAAGAAGTTGGGGGCACAGGTGGTATTCTCCTCCATCCTTCTAGTTGAAGCAAGTGGTGGCATCAGGGTAGTCAACCAGTGGCTACAGAGATGGTGTCTTCAGGAGGGCTTTGGATTCTACAGCCACGATCAGCACTTCCAGAGAGGAGGCTTTCTGGGATGGGATGACCCTCATCTCTCTCCTAGAGGTAAGCATCTGTTCTCCCACAGGTTGGCTGATCTCCTCTGTAGAGCTTTAAACTAGGTTTGACAGGAGATGGGGAACCAATGGTGGAGGAGAACCCAAGGTTGGTGAGCCACAAACAAGGCACCAGACCAAACCAGGTAAGCACTGCAGGGCACACTAGACATCAAAGCAAACGGGCACCAAGAGCACCCATCGGGGAGCTAACATGTCTTTACACAAACACCAGGAGTATGGGGAATAAGAAGGAGGCACTCATAGTTTCATAGTTTCTAGGGTTGGAAGGGACCTGAGTGGATCTTCTAGTCTGACCCCCTGCCATAGCAGGAAAGAGTACTGGGGTCAAACGACCCTAGCAAGGTGTACATCTAGCTTCCTCTTAAAGACCCCCAGGGTAGGAGCCAGCACCACTTCGCTTGGAAGTTGGTTCCAGATCCTAGCCACCCTGACCGTGAAGTAGTACCTCCTGATATCTAGCCTAAATCTACCCTCTGCCAGCTTGTGACCATTATTCCTAGTCACTCCTGGTAGTGCTCTGGAGAACAGGGACTTCCCCAAGTCCCTGTTTTACACTCCTACTTGCTAGCACCCAGCATGACCTGTTTGGCTTAATGGAAACACTGTGGGATTCTACTCATGACTGGGCAGTAGGCATTGAGGGGTATAGGCAAGACAGAGTGGGGAAAAAAGGTGGGGGTGTAGGTCTCTATGTTAGGGACCAGTACACATCTACCATCACCAAGGCAGGGGAAGAGGAGGGGAATACCGAGGCATTATGGGTCAGAATACAGGGGGGTTCAGGGGAAGAGGATTTGGTAGTGGGAGTCCACTACAGACCTCCTCATCAGGATGATGAGCTAGACCTGGTATTTGCCAGGCAGCTCTCAGGGGCCATTCAGGTGAGAGTGGCGGTGGTCATGGGGGACCTAAATTACCTGGACATCTGCTGAGAGGAGCAGATGGTTAAAACCGCTCATGTAGGTTCTTAAACTGCATGCAGAACCTCTACCTAACCCAGGAGATGTCCAGTCCCGCCAGGAGTAATGCCTTGCTAGACCTGGTCTTAGCAACAGGGGATGATCTCATGGGTAACCTGTGAGTGCACAGTAGCCTGGGAGATAGTGACCATCATTTGGTCAAATTTACAATCCAACGAAGGGTGGGAAAAATAACCAGCAAGGCTAAAGTGTTAGATTTCAGAAGGGCTAATTTTAGTAAACTTAGAAGTCTAGTTAGTGAGGTGGCTGAACTCAAGAGCATCGAGCATATGGTGTTCCAGGCGGGTAGGTGGTTTCTCAAGGGAGAGATCCTTGGGGCACAAAAGGAGACTATTCCATTACACTGGAAAGGGGGCAAGGGGACTAAAAAGCCCCCTTGGTTGAACAGGGAACTCCAGAAAATACTGAGGGCAAAGAAAGAGATTTATATGCAGTGGAAGTGGGGGGCAGCCACCAAGGAGGAATATACCTCCCTGGTGCACTACTGCAGGGATTCAGTTAGGCAGGCCAAGCTAGGGCTGGAGCTTAGGCTGGCTACAACAATCAAGGGTAATAAAAAGTCTGTCTACAGATACATAGCGAGCAAAAGGAAGACGCAGAGTAACATAGGGCCCCTGCAGGACAAATCAGGCCAGTTGGTGGCTGACACAGGGAAAAAGGTGGAGCTCTTTAATGAGTTCTTTGCTTCAAAATTTCTAAGTACTGGCCAAGACAATTCCCCCAGTTTGAACATAGATGTCCAGGAGGCACTAGACCACCAATGGTTAGTGCTGACTTAGTTCAGGAACACTTGGAGGGGCTGGATGGGTACAGGTCAGCAGGCCCAGATGACCTCCATCCATGGGTGGTGAAGGAATTGGCCAGTGTCATAGCTGAGCCACTGGCATGGCTGTTTGAGTACTCATGGTGCTCTGACCATGTCCCTGAGGACTGGAAAAGGGCCAACGTGGTGCCCATTTTTAAGAAGGGGAGAAGGGATGAGCTGGGTAACTTTAGACAAGTCAGTCTTACCTCTATTCTTGGGAAAACACTGGAAAAAAATCATTAAAGAGTGCATTTGTGAAGACCAAGCAGGGGAAATGATTCTGAAAGGTAACCAGCATGGGTTCATCACAGGTAGATCCTGCCTGACAAACTTTATAGCCTTTTACAACCAGGTAACACACTGCCTTGACACTGGAGCTGAGGCAGATATCATCTATTCGGACTTTAAGAAGGCCTTTGATATGGTTTCATATCTTATGCTCAAAAGGAAGCTAGCAGGCTGTGGAGTGGATGCTTACACAGTCAGGTGGGTGGCAAACTGGCTTAGGGACTGCACCCAGAGAGTAGGGGTGGATGGGTCATTTTCACCTGGAAAGAGGTGGGCAGTGGTGTCGCACAGGGGTCGGTCCTTGGATCAGTGTTATTTAATATCTTCATCAGCGATTTGGACAAGGGTGTAGACAGCACCCTGTCCAAGTTCACAGATGACACCAAGTTACGGGGCAAAGATAACTCACTGGACAGCAGGGAGCAAATTCAGGCTGATATGGACAGGTTGGGTCAGTGGGCTGACTGAAACAGGATGCAATTCAACAAAGACTAATGCAAGGTACTTCATGTAGGGAGGAGGAATCACTGGCACACCTATAGGTTGAGGGATGACCTCCTCAGCAGCTCAGTGGCTGAGAGGGATCTTGGAGTCATAGTTGACTCCAAGATGAGCATGAGACAACAGTGTAATGAAACCATCACCAAAGCCAATCGCACCTTATTGTGCGTTAGCAGATGTATGACCAACAGATCGAGGGAGGTCATGCTCCCCCTCTATGTGGCACTAGTCAGGCCACAGATGAACTACTGTGTCCAGTTCTGGGCGCTGCACCTCAAGAGGGATGTGGAGAATCTGGAGAGGGTCCAGAGAAGGGCCACTCGTATGATTAGTGGCCTCTGTACAAAACTCTATTAGAGGAGGTTGAGAGATCTGGATCTCTTCACAAGACACATCTGAGGGGAGACCTTGTAGCAGCCTATAAGTTTATCAAGGGAGGACAACAGAGAGTTGGAGATGTGCTATTTATCAGAGCACCCCTAGGAGTAACTAGGAATAATGCGTGCAAACTAGTGGAGAGTAGATTCAGGTTAGATATTAGGAAGAAATTTTTCACAGTAAGGGTGGCCAGAATCTGGAATGGGCTGCCAAAAGAGGTGGTACTATCACCTAACTTGGAGGTTTTCAAGAGGAGGCTAGATAGGCACCTGACTGGGGTCATCTGACCTCAGTCCTTTTCCTGCCTGGGGCAGAGGGTTGGACACAATGATCCTTCGGGGTCCCTTTCAACTCTATAATCTATGAATCTATGAATCCATAAACTGTTTACAACTCCCTGCAACTCCTCGTGAACTCAGCAAGGTAAAGGACCTCCGCTCTTATGTTATCAGCATCCATGCTGCTCAGGCCCCCTGCAAACTTAGGGAAGAAAGCAACTTCTATGAAGTTAGTAACATACAGGCTAAAAGGACCACAGGGAAAATTTTGTGATTCAACCAGCTTTATGTAGAGTTGAGAGGCGTGGGTACAAATCAGTGACTGGCTTGAAGCTGGCTATAAATTGTCCCAAATATACACGCATACATCATCAGAGTAGATGCCCCACATAGATTCAAAATCTAGTATACAGATTATTCAGGCAAAACATATTTTCATATTATTATAGCAGAAGGAGTTTGCTAGTGAGTCCAAATGAATGAGCAAAAAATATAGTGAAGGAATCCAAGTTTTAGCCTGGAATGATGTGGGTTTGTTTTTTTAAAATGTACATCACTTCCAATTTTATCTTCCGAAGAGCATAATTCAAAGTTAAGAAAATACCATTTTACCTCTTTTTTGATTAAATATTACCACTTTACATTTCATTTCTACATGACTTCATATCACAGGTGAAATTTTTCTCTTTACTTCAATATTAACTTCAGCAACCCTTTATTCTATACATTCAGATAAATGGGGTTACATAATATTAATGTCAATCAACTTAAGCCTTCTTTAACTCTAATCCGAAAATATACAGTATATTATGCATTTTATTTCAACGTTCCTTCCACCTCAAACTATAACTTACTGGGTAACTATCTCTCAGTATAATATACACAGGTATTCTTCATCAATGTCATATTCTGAATATAAAAATATCATAAAAATATTATTCTACCTATAGGATTTGTCTTTTGTACTGGGTACAGAAATGACCTCTTTTTGTTAAAACTGCATTCTTCATTTCTCTACATTACTGATCTACTTATCTAGCTCCTTATCACCATGGTACCTGAGCCCCTCATAATCCTTAATAGATTTTATTATTGGGATGCCACTGTAAGGTAGTGAAGTATTACCCCATTTTAGAGATGGGGAAATGAAGCACAGGGTAGTTAAATAAATTGCTCAAGGGCATTCAAAAAACCTGCATGTAAGTTGGGCATTGAATGAAAATCTCTTATCTACTAGGCCATCCTTCCACTTGATAGAACTCTTCAGATAGTCCTATACAGAGCTGAGAACATAAGGAATAGTAAATAATTCATTAAATAAATTTTACCTTTCTTTCTTTCCATGAATTTCTTGATTTTTTCAAAATACTGTCTGTGAATAAATCTTGGTGCATAGAGTATTGTGAGCAGTCTGCTTTGAGCACATGGTACTAGAAATGTGAATGAGTTTCCTAATGTAGGCCACCGGGTATATTTCTACTTTCTGCTTGGATAAGCAAATTCTTAGAGCAGGTTTCTGGTGTCATCTCTTACGATTACAAATTAAAAACTCAAGTCCCATGAATATTGTCTGTTTAGGCAATTAGTCCTGCCAATAAACTCATTTGCTGGAATAAACCACAGGAAAAATAACCTAGCAAGTGTACAAGGGGAACATACGTATGTTTATATAAAATAATTCAGGACACAATATTTGGTGGATTCACCCCACGTCTGAAGTGGCAGTGCTATGCAATGCAGGATTCCTTATGGTAGTCACATCTTTAGCATCTGCAAAATGAGTAGGTATCGTTACAATTGGGCATATTGCTCTCGTGCAGCTACCTGAATCTGATGCTGTTCACACGTTAATAAGATTTGCTGAGATAATCAGAGACTACTGGAGCATGAACAGTGCCACATTAAGATGGTTACACTGCCTCCTGTTTGGGAGGTAGGATGTGTGAGAAGGGAAGAGGCCACCTCAGTACAGCACTCTGACTTGTGCTGTATAGACAGATCAATGAGGGTTAACCTTTCTGGCAGACATGGACAAAACCAAGCTTTGTGCCCTCCATGAGTACCACTCTGATTCCCTTCCCTTGCTTGATCTGCTGCTCTGCTTTCTGTTCCCAATCTGCTACTCTGCTGTTTACTCCCTGCCCTATCTGCTGCTGTGCTGCCTGCTCCCCTCCCAATCTTCTCTGTGCCAAACACAGGCGGGGTGTGTCATTTGAGAAATGCATGCTTCATTTTGGCCACCCCTGGTATAGACATATCGCATGAACAGTTTGTCATTGACTTTGACTAGAATAGGATAGGAGCTCTTGCCTCTTGAATGACACATGAAACAAAACTGCTGTGCCCTGGAGGCTGGTTTGTTGAGACATAATATCTTTGAAGGTGATATATATATATAGGGAAGATGGAATGAAAGAAGGAAAATTAGAGAGCAACTAAGAGACAGTCTGTGGGAGTCAAGGAAAAAAATGCCTTCATTCAAGCTCAGGAATGATGCTCTGTCTTTCAGTGCTTTTACTATTTCTCTCAATCAGTTTGATTTAAATGCTATCACTATTCCAATATATAATCATATCATACATGTTAGGCTGCTGTAAAAATAGCTGCTCTTTGCACACTTTTCCAAATCAAATACTAACCAGTAACTTTCTCTTTTCATAAATAAGAAAAAATAAGAAAAGAGATGAAAAGGGATATCTATTGAGGCAAAAATAATTAAAAAAATAAATAACTAAATGAAATTTCTTTCACTGAACAAATAAACAATTAAATGCTAATGACTCTTTATTCCATATAATTCTGACAATCACAAGACAGAATCTACCCTGAATGATCCATGAAGTGACTAGATGGCAGTGCCCTTGTGAAAATGTAAATTGCTCTTATAGCATGTATTCATCCATTGCTAAGAGTCTTTCCTGTCCTGAATTGAAACCTCTATAATGATTCAATTTAATAAGAAAAAAACTGTAGGACACCCTATATAAAAAAGCTGCATGGAAGCTTTGATCCTATCTGCCAATATATGTCCTTTTTCATGTTTTACACTACAGCCAGAGAACTGAAACTTTAATTTAAATATTATCTATTATGTGTGGGTAATTCTTCAAATAATATGATGGATTAAAAACAATTAAAAAGATGATTCTGAAACAGAAACACTAGAATGTGATTTATCACATTTTTCCATATGGTTGCTACTAGACACTATGCAACAATTTCATATGATAAGCAAAGATTATGTCAAGTTTCTTTAGCAAGACGTGGACATCACAGAAAAATTAATCCCTAGTGTAACACCAGTAAAATCTATGGATTTACACTGAGGATGAAGTTGGCCTAATATATTTAAATTAGAAATCTAAAAAGGCATCTTATTTTAATAACCATGCTTTTCTGTCATCTCCCATAGAAGGCCTGGGGATATTTTTGAATCCCATAAATCTCAGTGCAGGGTTACCTGATATCTCTTTTCCATAAAATGTTTTGCCACAGGCAAACTTTCATCTTCTCCCTTCTTCATATGCTTTTGTGTTCTGATATTCTGACCTTCAGAGATGTAGGCATCTCACCAACAACATCCATTAGACCACAAGGGCACTTAATCATGTAAACGACAAATTTAGTGTCACAGGTAATCCTTTGTCTAATGGCAAATTCCTTACTAGTGTATACTTTGATGATGATGATGAAAGGAATTGCCTTTTATCATATTATAATACCCTGCACATCTACAGCAGTGAAAGCTAACCTGTATGGGTTGTAATTATAATAGATTTTTTCCTTCTTGATTGTGTATGCATTAGAGTCAGATTAGATTATAATGTCTCTCTGATTTGGCTTTTTTTGTACATTATGAAAGGAGGAAGGTCAAATGTACCCAATAACATTTTTTCTGTGAAAAAAATATACCACTATTTGTTAATTACTTCAATGAAATAATGGTGTGGGTGTAAAGTCATAACAAAAACTTTTCAAGCCTAACATAACTTACATGGTAATGGCTCTTATCAATGGTGGCTTACAGTAAGTATCAAAATGACCTGACTTGTGGTTTGTGGTGTGGAATAAGGTCAGCTGATAATGAAGATTATAGCCTGCCTGAAAGGGTTCCTTCTTTTAACCGAATTAATAATTCCTTTGAATGAAAATAATCTTGTTAAGAGGATGGGTAGTTTATTGCATATAGATGCATAAAGGAATTTGAAAGAAGATGTGGCAGTTAGCCCCACAATTCAAATTCTTTGAATTGTAAATTTGGCTAGAATAATTAAGGTTCTTTGTACAGTGGACTGTGAAATCCAGTAAGATAGTGTGACAGACCATAGTTTTTGCTGTGATAGCTCTGTGTTAATTGTGTTCTGTGTTAACAGTGTTCATGTATCTATAGTATTGTGTGACTCAGTTAATCTCATTAGATTGTGCACAGAGAATTATGGGTTGAATGCAACATCTGGCTATCTACAGGACAAGACAAGATGGCCTTTTATTGTCAAGGTGCCAACCACTTCATGAATCACCTGGAGGAAAAATTTCTAGACACCTGCACCACCAAACCTATACTACTCCTGGACTGAACACCTGGACTCATTGATCAACTTCCACCACAGGTTTAACATCCATCACCCATTGATTAAACTTTCTCTGGAACACTCCCACACTAATATCACCTTTCTAGATGCCATAGTTCACAACCAGGATGACACCCTACAAATAACTATATACAGAACCCCAAAGACCACCATACCTACGTCCACAAGAACAGCAGCCACCCCAAGCACACTAAAAGAGTTATTATCTACAGCCAGAATCTCCAGTACCACTGCATCTGTCCAGAGGAGAACACTCACAATGCCCTGCCTGACCAGCCTAAAATCTGTCTTTATACAGCATGGACACTCATGTAGAGAAATGGACACTGCAGCCCTGCCCCATGCCCATACCAGTGCCAGGACATGTGGCCCCAGCCTTGTGTGTGGGGTGATCCTGATTCCAGGAACCACTTGGGTGGTGTGATGGGCGAGGGGGATGGGGTGGAGGTGGGATCAAGGGTGGATGATGGGCAGGGGGGAATTGTTGCATCAGGGTCTATGTCTGTATGTGATGGGCTGGGGGTGGCAACAGGGGTGTGTGAGAGAGAGAGGAATGCATTGGTGGGGGGGGGGCAATAGGAGAGGCCAGCCTCAAAAGGAAGGCTGTGCCCAGCCCGTTCTCTGAGCCCCAGTAAAGGAGGAAGGGCATGGGGATCACTGGGCTTGGGCACAGGTGCAGGGAGCAGAACAGCAAGAGCTTGCACTACTCAGAGTCACAAAACTGTGGGTGGGACACCTGCCACTGAGCCTCTGTCTTAGTGCAGGGAAGCAGCTGCTGCTGGGAAGGAGCAAATGGGAGGGCAGGCAGGGGCTGAAGGTCAGGAGTGAGGAGCACTGGCAGGGCTGTGGGGGCTGTAGGTTGGGAGTAAGGGGCAAGGGCATGGGTAGGGGAGGGCACCAGCATATCAGTGCATAGCTGCACCACAAAGAAGCTTTGGGGACAGCTGCAGCTGGACCTGGATCCTGCTGAGTGAAGAGGGTAGGGGAAGGTCTGATTTCCTATGAGAATAAACCCCAAAGCAAACACCAAAATATATAGATATTCAGAATGTATTTTATTATAATGACTGAGGCACTGGTAGGCTCCCAAATTGTATTAAAATTGTAAATATATCAATAAAACATTGTGCTCAACTGATAATATATAGTGATGTTTCATTCTAATTGTGGAAAAATACAGATTTGGGGGGTTTTAATCAGATAATTGGTTGGGTTTTTTTTTAAATCAGAGAATTTGTGATTTTTAAACAGAGAAAACCACGTCAGCAAGTGGGAGGACCTGGGCACAGGAGCCTGCCCAGGGCCAGCACCAGGGACACACCTAGAGGGCAGATGAGGTGGCTGACTTCCTGGCCATTCAGGGCCAGGAGGATGTGCTCAAAGAGTTCAGAGCAACCCACTGAAATGAGCACATCATCCAGGTGATAGCTGCCCAGATGGCAGAGCAGGGGCACTGGAAGACATGGCAGCAGTGCCACACAAGGGCCAACTGTATACAGCCACAACCCACTGGCAGCTACCCAGAGGTGCAGGCAACTCTGCTGCAATTCCTGTGCCACAGTCCAGGCAGCTGTGCAGTCCCCATCCAGGTCTGGCAGTCACACAACCATGGGGCCATAAGTCCAAGGGGGCAGATGCTGTTGCAGGTGTGCAGCAGGTCACAGCCAGGCAGAAGCCCCCAATACCAGACTGCTGCAGCAGGTAGAGGGTGCAGGGGTTGCCCTAGGTCTGGGCTGCTGCGGCTGCAGTCCAGTTGGCACAGGGGGCTAGTGTCCCCAGATACCAACTGGCTGGGCCTCAGAAAGTTCTGAGTGCAAGTAGTCCTAAGTTGCGTGCTAGGGCAGTTTTTTATACTGTTGGGGCTAGTGCTGGTGCTGGTCTCAGCCTCCATCTCTCCCTGGCTGAAGATCTGGGAGGAGCTGGGCAGGGTCAATTTGCCCCAAGCAGCACAATTTGTCCTACACTAAAGTGCACATTTAGGCTGCATCCAGATGTGTGTGGATGCTTGGTTAGCCGGGGACAACTAGCAGCGGTACATCTTGTGCCACCCCTAGTTGTCCCCATGGAATACCTATGCCGTGTGTGCTCTGGTGTGCAGCGAGTCACCCAGGGGTCAAAACCCACCTCTGCACTGCTCCCTTGCAGCGTGGAGAACAATGGAATGTGCAATATGTGGCACCGCAGTTGTGTCTGTGGCACTCCATACTGCACAGCAGTGCTCATTTGGACGCAGCCTTAGGCATGTGTGCTGAGACACAAATCTGTGGCACAAATTTGTGCCGCCGCTCTTTGAGTCACTGCCAGCACGTATGCCTGCATGTCTGGATGTGCCCTGTGGGGCAAATGGCTGTATGCACCCCTGTTGTCTCTTGTATTTCCAGTTTTAGCTCCAAAGGACTTGCCAGGTGCTGAAAATCCTCAACACTTATTGACTTCAGGGACTGGGAAAAGTCATCAAAAATGGAGCCTCAATTTAGAAAGCACTTAAGTTTATACTTAAATTCCATTTAGCGAGTAGAGCTGGAAGGGACCTCAAGGAGTCATCTAGTCTAATCGCTGCTCAAGGCAGGATTACTGTCATCTAAACTATCCTGGTCAACTTGTTTGTCTAACTTTTGTGTAGCGACCTCAAAGGATGGAGATCCCACAACCCATCTAGGTAATTTATTCCAATGCTTAATTAGACAGTTCTTCCTAACAGCCAATCTCAATTTTCCTTATTAGAATGTAAGACTATTGGTTCTTGCCCTGTTCTCTGTAGCCGGAGAAAATAGTTTATCACCATCTTTTTGATACTTTTAGGTACTTGAATATTGTTATCAAACGCCAAACAGGGTCTACAAGTCTGATCCAAATGCAATTATAGTTAATGTCCTCCCACTGATTTTAATGCATGTTCAATAAGGACGTAGACATAGAGGGCAAAAAATAGAAGAATATAGTCTGTAAAGACATAAATGGCACTAACTATTCAATTATATTAAATAATAATAGTGAAAAGGATACCAGAGCATTTCATCTTCATTTGATTTTTATCTTCTTTGTTCTACTTTTATTTGGCAACTTTTATACTGAAAGGTCCTAGCTTAGAATTTTCTAACTATTTAATGCCTGGTTAAGCACCATTTAATCACTTGGCACTGGCAAAATGTGTTCCCATTAGTCAGATATTATTCTTTTAACTCTACCAAATGAATAGCAGATATTACCACTCACTATCATTAAGTTAAAAGACACCCTGGGAGATGTCCCAATAAATGTTTGAATGGTCGTGCTGTAAGTACGTGCCATTTACTGTATATTACTAATGATACAGAAAAAACCTGTATCTATCCATTGACACAAGTACAGAAGTTTTAAATGTATTTTTTAGGCATTTGAGAGTCTACTGATACTGAACTACAGAACAGTATGTTAAATATGACCTGACACATTTTTCAGTAATTTGAGTAAGATCAAATAAGATAGGTCCCGTATCTTATTCTATCAAGGCAAACATGATTTATGATTTCTATACCTTTACCTGAGCCCACAGCAAAAGAAAATGGCATATGCTGGGCAATTTTTTAAAAACTTGTGGTAATCTTACTGTGACAGATTGACTTTAATCTGTTAATAATTCATGTTTCAGAGAGACTTGAATTAATGTTAAGAGAATTATCAGAATAGCTGAACTATGTCTCTTTAAACTCCAGATGCTGGGACAAAGCAGGAAGAGAGTTGGTTACCTCCAACTAGGGCAATTTATTTACAAAAGTATGGTCCTTAGGTTAGAACAAAAGATCAGATGCTCTTGGGGTAAAGAACTGATATTTATTTGAAAATATGTGTAAAAGTGTAAAGAAAAATAAAACCAAGATCCAAATATGGTTGTTTAGAAGAAAAAATATTGCAATAAAGAGTGGCCAGGAAAATATGCAATTGGCATGAACAGAGTTAGAGTTTATAGACATATGTATGTTGCTATTTTTGGACTGATAGTTAACTATGCATATCAAAGAAGCCAAAAATGTGTAATTCTTTAATGGAAAATACCTTTTTAGGAGTGTCTCTGACATACTACCTGACCAAGGTAAAAGAAAAACATGTGAGCCGAGGAGGAAATATTCTCTTTTAACAGATTAAGTCATGAGCCTGTACCCTTTGAAGTCCATGAAAATGTTCCTTTTAACCTTAATGTTGTAAAATCAGACTTTAAAGCAGCTGTGAAGAGTTTAACATGCGCTATGAAATGCATATATTTTGGGTTTTTTTTACATAAAATGATCTCTCTAAATTATCTTAATTTGATTACAACTTGGTTGATTTACACTGTTGGAGTATTTCATACAGACCATTTACAAACTCGTAGCCTGTAAGAAACATAGTTATAGAAGGGGGTCTGAACCCTTCCAGCCAAAGTAAGTTTCTCCCAGTAAAATCTGTTGCAGACTTAGCTGGAACACTATTGATTCCAGGTGCCATGACTATACCAAGAGAACCGTGTACAGTTCAAAGATCCGAAATTCAACACCTTCCCCAACCCAGAATTCAGCCTTAAATTAGAAACACTTGGATTTCTTGCCTAAAACAAGTAGCTAAGCTTATCATATGATTGCATCTGTGACTACTGTGATTTTATAGGGCCCAATCTGCAAATCTTATCTGTGACTGGTGAAAAGCCTTTGCTCAGTTAAACTCTCACTTGGCTAAATTCTGAAGAGCCTCAGTAAAGTTAGATTCATTTTTTGTGATCTTTCCCTGAATAGGAATTTCAGGATTTGGATTGTTTTGTCTTAGAATTAGTTCACTGGTTATACTGATTTTAGTACTATTTGGATGTTTAATTGAATACTAGGAAACAAGTGAGTTCTTTTCTCATGTGTTTTTTAAGAAAATGCTTTAATTTCCAAAAATAAATTTATTATTTAAAAAAAAATCTGGAAATAATTCTTTTTTCTCATCTGTTCTGATGTCCTGGTTGAAAAAAACTTGAGAACATCAGAATAAAAGTCAGTTTCAGCACCAGGTAATGTAGTCCAGCACCACTTTTCTTTGTACCAGTCATGACTAATAAGTTCAAAAAAACATCTGTGAAGGTTTTTGTATCCTTGACTTAAATGTAAAGGTTAATGTAGAAGCAATCACATAGCACTGGTTAAGCTGTTCCTTGTCAAATCACATATCACTAATGAGTTTTTGACTACAAGTCAGGTTATTTAAATCACCAGATTCTTACTGTATTTATTCAATATGATTAAGTACCTAGATAAAAATACCTGCACTATGGTATTTGCATGCTTGAGGCAAAATAAATGAGGCTTTTTTTCTTTTTGGCTGGAAAAAGAACCACCAAAATATGCAATGCTAATAAAATTAGATAAAAACAAACCAGATAACTAACTAAAGAACAAACCAAAAAAACCCCCAAAAAACGCAAGAAAAACCCAAACTCCAGAAGAAGGTATATTTTAACTTCTATATGCTAAATATTTGGCATTACTGGCTTTTTTCAAAGTTTTAAATATAATCAGAGAGTGTCCAAAAATTGCTTCCCAGAGATTTTTTTATTTTGCAACTTTTTCTCTGAAAAAAAGAGCCAGGCTAGATTTATAACACAGCATATAATACATTTTAGACTAAAAATGGATTTTTTTTTAATTTAAAAAATGCAAACACACACTATTTTTCAAATATTGGGGGAATGGAAATATTTCTGCATTTTTACAAGTATAAATTTTCCAAGAATGTACAATGAAGAGCTTAAGAAAAAGAAATTATGTGCTGAGCAATTTCAGGATGTTATGAAGCAACTTTGGAAATGAGGGGTCATTCCTCATAATTTTGTTTTAGAAATCTAGTATAGCCATTCTGTTTCCCCCCAGATATACTTAAAAGAACCATTATGAGAAAAATATTCCTTTTAAGAAAAGGAAGTGATTTTTTAACGAGTTTCACAAGTGCCAAATGCTTATACTTAATTTTTTACAAATATCTCTACATTAATACAGATATAACATATTTTTTTTCATCTTAGCTCAATCTCTAAGCACTGTAAAGAACTACTGAATAAGAACTTTGTAAAAAAATTAGACTGTTGAAACATTTCAAATCAGGTAAATTACAAAGACTAAGATGGAAAGTGGAAAATGATCAGTGGTTAGGAAGAAAACTAGAAAATAGCAGTATAAAGACATAGTATATTAAACCCTTAGGCTACTCACCTTATTTATGCAACAAAGAATGTCTATGGAATAAGAAACCAGTTCAACAAACAGAGGTATGACTAAGAGATAGGTATGAATTACTAGTTTTGTATTCCGCTCACATCTTCTCTTTCCCCAGAGCAGACAAAATGAAAGAAAAAACCCTCCTGAGCTTTCTTGCCCACTCATCCCTCTCAAATCTGGTGCTCAATGTTATAATAGTTATATTTTAGCCTCAAGCAGCATAAGGTACTGATCTTAGGTGACCCCTTCCAAATTAAATCACCTACTCATAATACATTTACTTTTCTTGTTTTTTTCAGGAAGGGACTGGAGTGAAGGTCCTTCATAACTAATAAAAGTCTAGAACTTCCTTTTTGGTCCGATCAAATGCCTGGAGACAGAATGATCTTGCAGGCCAGTTCTGCAGGGCTGGGGATTTGGATTCTAATTTTAGGGTCATAGACTTCCTGTTTGAGTTTATACATATGGGACCCATTTTTCAAAAATGAGTTGTAATTTCAGCATCTCCAATTTTTGGGATAATGAACTTGAAGCCCTCTTTTGACAATTTGGCCTTTAACTTCTCTATACCTCAGGTTCCATCTATAAAGTGATCAGAAAGGCATGACGTACATCACTCCCTTGAAAGAGAGTCTCCAACTGGGATGCTGTGAAACTCAGTGTTTATCAAGTGATTTGAAATCCTTAGATGGAAGATACTATGACAATGCAAAGTATTACCATTAGAGTCAGTGATTAAAAAGTCCCTGTAAGATAGGTCACCAGCAAAGGTGGATCCAGAGGAGGTGCACTGGTGTGGTTGCCCCCACCATCCAGACCACATTCCAGGAGCAACAGCTGGGGGCTTTTTTAAAATCTCTGAATCAGGTAAGAATCTTCCCCTTCCTTTTCTTCTGTGCTCAGTGACATATTCCCTCTCTTCCTTCTATTTCCCACCACCCCTGCCACTGCTGCCACTGTCCCCATTATCTCTGGCTGCCCTGAGCTCCAGAGCTCCTTTTCCCCCACTCCAGATGGACAATATGGGGACCCAGGCTCAGCCTGGGACAACAGCAACAGTAGCAATGGGCAGGTTTCTCTGCCCTGTGTGATTCCTCTGGGTTTTCTCCACAAGCCTGGGAGCAGGCTTAGGGAGGGGGAATTTGCCTATTGCCCTACTGCCATTGCTGCTGCTTTCTCCAGCTGAGACCAGCTCTGCATACTATCCATCTGGAGTGGGGCAGGAGTGACTCTGAAGCTCCCTCTGCCCCTCAGGATGCTGGCGGCTGTGGCCAGGAATGGGAAGATGAGGAGAAAAGATGTGTCACTGAGCACCAAAGGGAGGGAGGTGGGGACCTGATTTAGGAACTTAAATATAATTCCTGGCTGCTGCACCTGCAGCATGGTCTGCCCTTCTTAGTGTTGCGGTGGGGGGATGGGATGGAGAGGGGAGCAGAGCTGAGAGCAGGAGTGCAGCCAACCTTGCAGCACTGGTTGCTGCTTCCATGATCCAGCCCCCCATTACAAAATCCTGGATTTGCCCACAGTCAACGCAAGCCAAGAGTAGCAGAAGAACAAACAGTCTAGCAAGTGTAGTACTTTTTCACTGAAATCCTTTTGTGTGCTTTATTATGTATTATTAACATTGGGTCTGATCTTAATAAACACACATAGCACCTATTCAGTTTCTTGGGGATACGTTCTTGCCCAATGTCTGTAGAACTGAAACTTTCACAAATGTTATATTGAAGTTAATGGAAAGAAGGTATTCTATATTCTTCCTTTTAAGTTATATTATTTTATTCAATTTGGGTAGTTATACCTTTAAATGTTATTTTTTGGCCAGCTGTATTGCAGTCTTAAAAAGGAGGAGTTAAAATTTAAGTAAACCAGTCAATGATGGGGAATGTCAGCTCTGTGCAGAGAGCCCATGTCTCATATTGGACTAAGGTAGTTGAAGCCTTGAGCAGGACATAAATGGCATGCAGGCTTTGTTCACAAGGGCAAACAGAATACATGTACAAGCTAGGCCTTAGGATCATAGAGTCATAGAAAATTAGGATTGAAAGGCACCTCAGAAGGTCTTCTAGTCCAAACCCCTGCTCAAAGCAGGACCATCCTCAACCATATAATTCCAGCCTTGATCTTGTAAACACTTATGCAGCTGCTTGTGAGAGTGAGAGTAGTTGCACTGATTATTATATAGAGACATATTTGGTAGTCTTTATTTTGCACATGCAATAATGCCAGATATTGTGTATTCTGCTAACAATTTCTGCTTCTCTCCATGATACACAAACACTGGAATAGTTGTGAGCACCACTGAGGGTGGAAGGAAGAGATCTTGTACATAACATTTGCATTTAACAACCTTCCTTTTGTCAAATTATTTCTTTCCTGCCTTGTAATTAATAGTAGTGTAGTTTGCTCATGGTGCATATCTGTAATTTGGTAATGACAGAAACATATGCCATGCCCGATGAACCTGAGAGTGAGAGGAGGTGGGAGCAAATTTGCTAAAAGGCTTATTCCAGTTGACAATCTGCCCCTTGTGATGATAATAATGCTTCAAGTATTTTGATATAAATCAAAATATAGCCAGAAGCAAGTCATAGACATTGCAGGGGAAACTGTAGACTCTGCTGTTTTAATATCCCTGGAGCTGATGAAGCAACGCTGCAGCTTTTAGTAGAGAAGATAGCACCATCCCCGTAAGGCAGGAACTCTTAAAATAACAACATTCAGCATCTGGGAATGTATAGTGATTCAAGCCAAGAGTTTCCAGGGCAAAATGAACCTAATTTAAAGCCTGATCCAAAGACTAGTGATGCCTACTGGTGACTGTTGACCTTAGTAGGCTTGAGATCAAGATTGTACAGTGACTTACTTCTCAGTTTAGTTTTGTGTCTTGTGAAAAATTCTTAAATTTCTTTGACCCAATGTAGCAGCTTGATCCTGCAGTCAACACACAGGCAAAACATTTAGTAAAATGCAGTGAATGGGAGTTTTAACTGGGATTAAGAGATTTAAATGGCGTGGATTTAAAGCCTTATACTTTTCCTATCAGGACAAGTGAATTTCAGGCTTTTTGGGTGTGTCTACACATTAAAGTGCTCCAGGTTGCACATCTGCACGTATGCCCCTGTCAGGAGAAAATTGAGGATGCTCCTGCTCTGCTCTGTCACACTGCAGCAGCCAGGGAAAACTCCAGGCTACCCTTGGTGTCAGGCCCAGGGCTGGCAGGGGGCACAGAGGTGGTCCCAATTCCCACATGGGTGGCAGGCAGCATCCCCACTGAGGAGGAACAGCTCTCCTGGCTAATATGCATTAAGCATCATTTAAAAACCATGGGTACTTTTACACGTGCTCTGTGGGGGCGGGGAGGGGGTATGCTTTAATTAGAACAGCTCTGAGAGTTCTAATTAAAGAACTGCCACATCTCATGTATCAATGTCCCTATGCTTAAAAATGGCAGTGTGTGCACTTGAACTAAAGCCTGTTCAAACCCCCCCCCCGCATCATTTTTAAGCATGGAGACACTGATATATAAGACATAGGAGGTTGCTGGAGCATGGCAATTACCAAGCTCCAGAAGACTCAATTAATTGAGTCTGCTCTGACATGCTGGAATTCCAGTGCATCAGAGGAGTCTCTGCACTCATGTATAGGTACCTTGCACTCTTTGGTTAATGTGCATTAAGGCAGTTAATGTGCATTTTTCTAGTACCTCACACGGGAGGTACTAGATTTAATGTGCGTGAACTAAGGCCTGTTAATACACATGTAGATGCACCCACAGGGCATTTTTATACATGCGTGTGCTGCAGTACCAGGTGCTCTAAAAAGCGCCTGGCACTACAACACATGCAGTTGTATAAGTGTCAAAATATGCTTCAGCATACAGAAAATGGTGGCAGTCCACTTCTGAACTAAAGCACATTGAGGGCGTTTTAGTTCAAAAGTGGACTGGTGCTATTTTCTCTGTGCTGCTGTGCATTTCACCACTTCTACACCTTTAAGCGATGCAGCACGGTGTGTGTCAGCTTGTGTGTGGAGCGGACTTGATTAATTGAGTCTCCTCCAATGCGCTGGATCTCCAGTGTGTCACAGCATTAAAACATATTTGTATAAATGTCCAAAGGTACTACATTTAATACATGTTACCTAAAGCACATTAATGAATGTGTGCCTTGTATTTCCTTGTATTAGCAAGTGGTGCATTAGCTTAATTTACTGCACAGTAAGTCCCACACACATGTAGATGGTGACACTTTACTGTGCATTAGATTAGTTTAATACTCAGTAAAGCATCTCATGTAGACATGCCCTTTGATTATTGCAGTCCCCCTCATCTTACTGATAAAGAAGGGTATAGACAATTCCCTTGAGCTAAAGGACTTGGATAGGGATGCTTAACATGGCCCCAAAGTGGGCTTTTTCATTTTGTGCCTAAGTCTCTTCCTAAGAGTTAAAGGGGCTATTATTATAAGGGAAATATTCTTGTCCTAAATATGGCAATGGCTTGTATTTACTTAGATATCAGTGCCAACAGAGTCACCTGCTTTTCTAGCATCTCACCTGTGGGACTTTGAGTACTTTTGGCTAGTACTCTGGAAGGATAAACTCCATTTCCTTTCTAACCCAAAAGCAAATCCTGCTCCCAAACTTATTTCCCTGAAATACGCTACGTGCAGCAACATTTGAAAAAAAAAGAATGAAGGAAAAGGTCATGAGACAAGATATCAGTTACATTTTTTTAGTGATATGCTGAGTGTGACAGAAGGACTCAGCAAATCTATATTGTTTAGGTTCTTTGCACCTATAAACATATAGTTTAACTAAGTATTTTTCTCTTCCAGCCAGAAATCTGGAAAGTCCTAGGGTCACCTAAACTAAAAATACTCAGTCTTATGTATAATGGATGAAACTCTTCAAGTTGTTGCTTCTGGCAATATTTATAATCCATCTTTAGTTTTTCCATTTAAACCCACATTTTGTTAACACCTTTATCACTAACTACTACAGTTCTTTTAAATTCAGATTCAAACAAAAATTGCAAGACAAGCACTTGTGTCGCAGTCTTGAATACAGGCAAAAGTAGACTATACGCTGACAGCCCATTTAAACTTTTAAAGCAGCCTTATTCAACCCAGTGAACCTTGCTATTCATTCTAAGGGACTGAATTCTCCCTCTGATGCAATGTCCCTGAAAGACAGCATCAGAAACCAACGAAGGATGAGACCCTAAATATCAATAAACACCGTTTTGATTGAGGACACAACGTGATCAGGAAGAATGTCCATGTTGGAGTTTGAATTTCATAGAATCTTGTCATATCTATCTATTAAGCTGTAGTTTGAGGAAAGAAAACCAACTAGCTAAGGTAATTAAGAGGCTCCTTACAATCTACTCTGTCTTAATTGACAAATGTATTACAGTTCTTGAGTACAACTAAGGATAGCTAATGCAGCAGGTCCAGTTAGTTGATTTAAGGATCTGGCACAACGACTGATCAGACAGAAGACTATAAGCTTGACATATAACATGATGGAACTAGAAAAGCAAAGCTCTTTGTGGAAAAATATGGGAGTCTTCAGGTAATTGAGAAGATACATTTTGGCATCTCTGCATAAGGCAAATGAAAATAGAATTTCTAATTATCCTTCCCTGGTTCTCTTGATAGGGCAGCTAATTGACAAATATTAGATGTGAAACATCCTTCCTCAGATTGATTCTCCACAAGTAAGCCTTTTTTGAAGGCCCAAGTCTTAAACACTGTATTTGGACTAATGTAAGCAGCATGTGTACCACCCAGGGATCATGCACTTAGTCCTCTGTTTTTGGTTCCCAGAACCATTCTGAAGTGGCTTAATTACACCCAGCAGGTTATGACATGCATGGTGCAGGTGTGCCCTGCTTCCCAGAAGTGCTTCCTCAGTGGTGAATCATCCTTTGACCCATTATTTTTGCTGCTTTGTACTGAGATTAATATTTTAAAACATATTGACTTACATACCTTTTGCTGATTTGGTCAAGAATCTCCTTCAATAATTTCATTCTATGTTGTACCCTCTTCCTTTATCTTTCTTTGTATGCCCATCCTTCAGTATCTGGGGAAGGAACCACATTTATGTGTCTGTCTGTCTAAAGAGCTCTTAGCACATTGGGTACTGGAACAAAGCATGCTTGCCCTTAAAGACAGGCTACAGGCCCAGCAGGAGAATCTTGAGACTTGCAGCCAGTTCTACATAACACCATTAATAAACAACAAAAGATAATGGCAAGACAAACCCAAGTCACAATTCAATCATTTTGAATCGCTGCTTTTTTAATCATCGTTAAAATAATCTCAAGCCATTACATACTCTTCCCCCTCAAACAGCAGCATGTTATTTTTCTTAATAAGTTTCTTCCCTTATAATTGGATGGTGTTCAACCGTGCCTCTGTCTTGTACTATTAATTCCTCTTTTTTTCCTTTACAGGTAAGTTATCCCTGTAACACTTTTGGATGGACTTTCTATCTTGCCTTCCCTTTCCTGAGGTGCCTGTCCTACAAGGAGCTGTCCAAGAGTTCTTGTATTTCTTGTAATAAAGAGCTGCGGACATCAGGCACATTGATATCTTGACCTGCTGGTCTTGTTCATAGAACATGAACAAAATCCCTTAGGTAAAAACATGGTGGTTTACAGTTTTATGACTATAAAATAGGATCCCATTTTGTTTTAAAAGTTGCAGCAATTTTTTAGTGTATTCTCACTTTATTGTTTGTGAGTTATGAGTTTGTTTCTTTCATCCCTTGAGTGTGAGCCCACAGTTTTGAGAAGCATCTTTTCTTTTTCCAAAAATGATCTTAATTTCTGAAGGACTTTCTTGTAAGAGGCAGTCTAAATGTATTCACCTTTCCCTTTCCCATCATTTCCCTTCTACTTAAGGAATTACATTATTTTCTTTCTTTGAAAAGGGCTTTGTGTGTTTTATACTATTATGTTCTCTCTTGGTTTGGGGAGCCTATAGTGTTTTGGATGCTTAGTATTAGGTCTTCACTGCTCAGCCCACAGACATAATAAATATGATATTAAGTCTTTCTCTAACAAAGTGAGCCAAATGTGCTGCTCTTATTAAGAATATAGTGATGACAACTCATGTAATTTACCTCTTCTACTGCAGCTTGTTAAGAGAAATGGAAAGCTGATTTTATAGTCTGAAGAGGTACCTTGACAATATAATATCATGTGTCTCATTGATAAAACACAATAAGATATATTTCATTGATACAACATCCCAGTCTCATTTTTAATAAGCAAACAGCTCATGGTATTATTCCACACAATTCTTTCTGAGATCAAAGTATTGGCAAACTCTTTTTAAAAACCCTGACTATTGGATACATTCTCCTTCATTTCTCCACAACACATATAGCATTTAGGACTAATTATCACAGTTTCTTTTAGAAACTATTGCTTCGAAACTGGAAACAGAATAATTTAAATTCCACCATAGCTACTACATGACAATGATTTCTTTAAGCCAGCAGGCAACAGCATGTCTTCAGCAGTTCAGAATCATTCTGTATCTCCAGGGAGAATGACCCCAACTCAGCATGACAGAAATCTCACTGCAGGTTTGTGAGAGTCAATGCACTAAGCAGGGAGCTTGGCATGTCAAGCTAATATTCTGGTGAAATCTACTTGTTAAAAGTATTGTTTTCTTTGTAAAGGGATAGAAATCTTCAGGATGTGTATACAGTCATGATGCTCATGTATCTCTATATTTAACACAAATACACAGGAAAGAGCCTGAGGACCTGAAAAGCTTGGAAACTATAATTTGGGAAATTAGTCCAAGTTAATGAATTACAATTTCAAAAACTCAAGGCATTTTAAAGAAAATTTTTTAGCTGAAATGAAACCTATTTGGGCTGCTGCAGCAGGCAAAACATCAAAAAGTGAACTTGGCATAACCTGATAGTTGTGTAAGTAATTTCTAGGTAAAATATATTAGATTTTTTTATTCCCCTCTTCCTCTCAGAGAATACTCTCTCCACTCCTTTTTCCCCTTATTTTTGGTGGATTTTCTATCTATCCCCTTAATGATCCTTCATTCATAGTCTCTTCTCAGCAGAAAAGCAATCAAATGGTGTTCAATTTTTCACCAACCTTTCCAACCCATGATGTTCAAGTTTTGAAATTAATCACTCTGAATATACCATTCTGAAATACATACACATATGTGTACAAAGATGGACCACAACTAAAAACACTTACGGCATGATAAAAAGTAACCCCACAAAATATATATGGCCTTGCAAATATTAGATCTTGATCCTCAGTACAATAATGTATAGACTAGTGCATACAACTACCATATTTACTTAAAAAGAAGACAACCCTGATTATAAGATGAATCCCCAATACTTAGATTTTATATATGGAAAATGTATAAATTAGTTATAATTTTTCAGGTATAGATTATTGGAGCTTACCTTGAATGTATCCCCCCCTCATGGCACAGAAAATAAAAATGGGTGGTGGGTGGGGGGAGGGGGTCAGGTAACTCTTTGGTTTCTGTTTCCCCTCAACTTTTTGCTCTGGTAGTTTCTTTCACCTTTCCTTGCTGTCAGAACCTGCTCTCCCTGACCACATGGAAGTAAGGAGCAATTAAAAAACAATAATCTTAAAATTAAACGTGGCTGTAGCAATTAGCATATACAACCCATGCACTTAGTTTATCCAGAATTGATGCATGTTACCTTTTTTGCAACTGCAACAAGTTTTAGCACAGGTACTCCATAAATACAATTTTAAGCAGCACTTTGACTTTTACTTATTATATGTAGTAAAGACTTTTTGCCCTATCTATATGTGTGTGTGTGTGTATGTATGTGTGTATGTGTGTATATATATATATATATATATATATAGATATATATATGTCTTTTTCCTTGTATGCATATATTTGTATATACCTATCACTCTACCAACCTGTCTTGTGACTGATATGGTTCACTTGATGGTCTAACACCCACCTTTACAGTTATACCATACTCATTCCCATTATAATAACTTCCCCACATATCCATGCTTCTGCATGCCTATCACCATCACCTAAATGAAGTGGAGCAGCTAGCAACAGAGGAGAGAAAAGAAGGAAAGGTAAGGGGAACAAGTAACTTTGAGACTGTGGAGAGTGAAGGGAAAGAGGAGAGAATGATACAGGAAGAAGAAGGAGAAGTGAGGCTAGAGCAAGAGAAAGGTGAAAGAGCCAAACTGGGAAAAGAAAGAAATCCCATGCTGTGAGTCTTAGAAAGGAGGCAGACAAAGAGAGAGACGGGGAGGGAGATGGGTTGATGAAAATCTCATCCGAGCTAATATGGTCTGGGTCCAATGAAGAGAGGCTAGGGAGTGGTGGTGAAAGGTGTGGGGGAGAGGAAATGAAAACCTTTTTTTAATGCTAAAGCAATAAAGCAACAGGGACATGAGAAGGGGGCAGGTTAGAGCAGCAACATAGAAGACTTGTAAAGTGGTAGAGATGTGAAATTTAAGTGGAGAAGCATGACTTCATGTATTGCATCTATAAATGTCATAAGTGTGTTATCGAGGAAGAGGTGGGATAAGATTATGCCACTGTTGAGTGGGGTCAAAGTGGATATATATTAACAGGAGTGTAGAATCCCATGGGAGAGGGACTACCAGCATTTTGTAAAGAGTTGGGGATGGGGACCATTGTGGTGGGTGGGATCAAACAAAGTGGCTTGAATCACAATTCTGCTCAAGAATGAGGAAGTGTGGCAAGAGCAAGTGATTGTGGAAGGGAGACTGCAATGGATGGCAGTGAAGTTTGAAAAGGAAGGGTTAGATATTTTTAATATATATGCACTGGCTGAAACAGAAGGAAGGATCATCCTGTTTAAGACATTAGAGGGGTATGTAGGCAGAGGTAGGCAGCAAATTCTGCTGGGGGGTTTCAATTGCATTATTGAGGAAGAGGATAAGAGAGGGGATGGGGGAGAGCTAGTCAGCTCATCAAAAATACTGATTAATGTAATAAAAGAAGGAAGTTTAAAGGATGTATGGGCTGTTTAGAAGGTGATTATAAGGATGGAAACAAATGGGAGACAGGTGCTGAGGAATAGTTTTGTATTAATGCCAAATGGCCTAGGGATTGGAAAAAAGGAGATCTTAGATGTGGCTTTCAGTGATCCCTGGAGGTTGAGAATGGGAATGAGTGTAGATAAAAGTGAAGGTAGGGGAAAAGACATATGGAAGTTAAAGGTTCCATTTTTACAAGATGAGAAGACCTGTCAAGAATATGTGGATCTGTATAAAGAATAGAGGATGTTGAAGAGATACTACAAAAATGTCTGGGAGTGGTGGACATTGATCAGGAGAAGAACAAGGTAATTTTTCAGAAATTGGTTGAAGAGAAGTGAGGAAGAGGTAGGAAGAGTTAGAACAACTACAGCCAAGGAAGCAGGAATTGTTAAAGGAGGCAGGAAGAGGAGTACAAGTGAAAGAACTGGAAGACATAAAAATGGAACTGGAAGAAGCATGGTTCAAAAAGAAAATGGATGATAAAATCTTTCTGACCAGAGCACCTTGGGTGGAGAAGGGGGAAGGATGGTGCAAGTATTTTTCAATGGAACTAAGGAAAAGAAGGAAGGAATTGAAAGCAGTGAGAACTGAAGAAGGAATTTGAATAGAAGAGAGTGCAAAGGTGTAAGATGCAGTGGCAGCATTTTATAAAGCGTTGTACAAAAGAAGAGGGGTAGATGGTGGAAAAATGAAGGTATTCCTTGGGGGGTTAAAGAAGGAGTAGAAGATGGAAATAAACAAAAATTGGAGGAGAAGTTAAGTATAAGAGAGGTAGAAGACTACTTAAAAACTTGCAAGAGAGGGGAGGCGCTGGTAAGAGATGAACTTCTGGTGGAATTCTAAGAAAACATTTGCAATGTCTAGGGACAAAGATAACGGAGACATACTGGGAAATAATGGAGGATGGGGAGATAGGGGAAGATTTTGCAAAAGATGAAGTAATATTGATACTCAAGAAGGGAAAGGAAGACATGTTAGGCAACTGGAGGCCAATAACCCTTTTATTTTAGTTGTATGCAAATTGATGGCAAAAGTATTGGCCAAAAGAATGAATGACTGTGTAGCAGGGCACTAAGGTACTTGCTACTTGTGGAGCAGAGATGAACAAACAGGTGCAGGTTACTAGGACAACCAGTTAATGAGGGAATTGGCTGCACCTGCACCTGGTCAGCTGACCAGAAAGGGCAGGGCCTGGCTCACACATAAGTCCCAGGCCTGAGGCCAGGAGGGCAGTTCCCTGCCAGTAGCCAAGGGGGAAGGAGCTTTCCTGGAGCAAGTAGAAGGTAAGAGGCCTGACTGCAGGTACAGCCCCAAGACAGGTAAAGGATGGAGCGCCCCTGGAGTGGCTGGAGTAATGTTATAGCCAGGTGGCTAAAGTTTATGTTACAGCCCAGGGGCTTGTGTTTTGGTTTACTGTTTGAGGATCGGTGGCTTGGGAGAGGCTATTAGGGAATGGAGGAGGCCTCATAGTGGTCCATGGCAGCGTGGGTACCTGAGCGTCAGAGAGGGTGTAGCGTTGGGGGTGAGCCAACCCTGAATGCCCAAGAAGGGACAGCATTGGGGGTGGTCTGATCCCGAGCACCAGAGGGAGGGCTGCATTGGGGGTGCACTGACCCCGAGGCCAGAGAGGGCACAGTGTGAGACAGGGCTGGGGAGAACCCAAGCACTGGGAAGGCTCAGTGGGAGACAGGGCTGTGGAGTGCCAGAGAGGGCACAGAGCGAGACAGGGCTGTGGAGAGCCTGAGTGCCAGTGAGATACAGTGCGAGACCGAAGAACATCAGTTCCATCAGCGAGGCTTGGGGTATGGTAAAGGGGTGGTTGAAGCCACACATAGCCCATAAGGCTAGGGTGCACTGAAACACCCATTACAGCACGGGGCCAGTGTAGAGCAGGAAACCCTGTCCAAGAGGACGGAAAGGCAGCCACCCTATTATTCCTTTTCCATCAAAGACGTGGTTGGCGAGAATTGAGGGTGCCCTTTAGGCTAACTTGGCACAGTAAGTGGGCATTAGGGGAGATCACGGCGACCCCAAGGATGCCATCCTGGGGTCTATTTAATATATGGTACAATTTAATATATGATACTATTTAATATATGTGATACCAAAAGAACAAATGTGTCATTCTAGAGAGGAGACCCTATGGTTAATGGAAGATGCAATATGTGATGTAGAAGAGAGGAAAAGAATCATGGTAATAATTAATTTAGACTTGGAAAAAACTTATGATAGGATTGAACATGATTTCATGTTTGAAGTATTGCAGAGGATGGGGTTTCCAGTGAAGATGATCAGGTGGGTCAAAGTTCTATACAGTAAAGCAGAAAGCTGAGTACTGGTAAATAATTACTTTAGCAAAGACTTCCCCTTACAAACAGGGGTAAAACAGGGATGCTTGCTGTTCTCCTATCGTTTTGTGTGCATGATGGAGACATTGGCTCAGAGATTATAATGATAAACTGATAAGTGCTGTGAAGATACCAGGAGGAAGAGAAGTTAAACAGACATTATACATGAATAATGTGAACATAGTGGCTCAGGACAATGTATCAGTCGAGAGTGTATTGATGCATACTTAGGATTATGGTGAAGTGTCAGAAGTGACATTAAATAAGATGAAAAGTACATTGATGGGTATGAGGAATTGGGAGATTTTACAGAAGTTTGGGCTGCAGGTAGCATAGAGTGTAATCAAGATCTTGGGAATCTTAATAGATGCAGAAAGGAAAGGAACAAAGGCATGGGAAAAATTTAAAGTTAAGAGTGAAACACATATTGGGATCATGGAGTGGTAGAAGGTTATTTTTCAACTGCAAAGTGGCTGGGGTAAAAACAGTGCTCTGGCTGATCATCCTTTTTACAGGAGTGGTGTATTCATCAACATGGCGACAGATTAGCAGGGTACAGAGGGAGATGTATATTTTTTGGTGGAGAAGTAAAAAAAGAAAGGGTAGCTAGAACACAGCTAAAACTAGGGAATTAGGAGCTTGGGGAATTGGAAAGCTTTGTGTATACTTACGTTATACTTATGTTCCATAAAGAGATAACAGAGGGGGCAAAAAAATGGCACATTTCTGACATTACTTGGCAGAAAGAATGTTAGAAGATGGGGCATGTACAGAAGAGAATTGTAAAAACAATAGGTGTGGCAGCCACCAGCCCACTATGTGAAGATGGAGAGCTTTGTAAGGGTAAATAAACTTGAGAGAGTGGGATTAGAGTGTTTGAAAGACCATAAGAAGGTGATTAATTTGATATGAAAGAAAGATAATATAACAGTAGTTGGGGATCTCACAGAAAGACAGATGGGAAATGTGTGGAAAGAAATGACAGATAGTAGAGTGAAAGGAAAACATACAGGTTTCATAAGGATGATGATATGGAATAGTCTTCCTGTGAGGGGCATTTAGCATAAATGGGGCTTGGTAAGATTGGTGGTGTGCCCGGGAGGTGGACATGAAGATGAAGAACCAGTACTGCATGTATTTTGGGACTGCCCTTTTGTGCAAGCGGTATGGTATGGAGTGCATCATTTTTTGAGGGCAATCTATATGAACTATGACTTAACATGCAAACTGGTGTTGTATAGGTTAACTTCCAAAGGACTGGAGACATGGAGACTGAGAACCATACTACTTTGTGCAACAGTAGCGATATGGAAGGTGAGAAAATGACCGTTGGTCAAGGGACTGGCTTTCACCAGAAGAAAATGTTTGGAGTTGGCAATTTATGAATTGAAATATTCTGTAGATTAAGATGCAGGTAAGATGGAGAAAGAGAAGGCAGAGAAGAGATGGAAGAAGGAAGAAAGGTGGTGTTTATTACAAAGGGACTGAGTGAAAGTTGTTTCTTCCTCAGCTGGGGGTGATTTGTGAGAGGTTAGCATGTTAATGGTGAAAAGGGGTGTAAGAAGAATATGATTTTGTTGTAGGGGATGTTATTAAGTTTTTTTTTGTGTTAATGTAGTTTCTTTTAGTAGTTTTGTATTAAAAAAAAATTCCCGTCAGTATATCAAATGTAGCAATTTTGGCACAAAAGGGAGGGTGTCGGGGTTAGCTCTGGGCCTCTCAGTGATGTCCTGGTATTGCAGTAGCTCTATGTCTGGTGCCAGTTCCCTGAAGAGGGAATATCTGCTCATTTATTTTTTAAGGGTCACAAAAAGATTCCCATCTGCATGTTTGCTCAATATAGTGCTGGCTGCATTTAATCAACTTCATGGTTTGTTTCCATTGCTGAGCACATGCTGCTTTTGGCAGCAGTTTGATAGACAATGTATTTAGTGAGATTACATTGTATGGGTTTATAAAACCAGGGGGCTTGTTTCCCTGTGCCAACTGGGGGAAAAAAACCTCATCTTGCATTCAGATAAAGATGCTAGTTCCCCAAGCAGTATTGTCCAACCAGAGGCCTGTGGTCACCTGCAGCTACTTCTTCCATGGATGGGTTGCTAGTGAGAGTCCAGAAGGATGTGTTGTTTGCCCACCACTGCAGGGGAAAAGGCCATACACCCCCATGGCAGGTGTGGTGGGACATGAAGAGTGCCTGCCCACAGGCAGCCCGCACAGTGGGGAGGCACATGCTGCCAGTGGTGCCCATGCTACTTGAAGGAGGGTATCCTTGGGAGG
>NW_017728993.1:82854718-82862193 GCF_001723915.1 Gavialis gangeticus
AGTGGTGCCCATGCTACTTGAAGGAGGGTATCCTTGGGAGGGGGTGGTGCCCCCAGAGTATATGGCCCATGTGGTTTATAGCCCAGGGGCCACATGGTGGCACTGTGTTGTAGGCCTCTAGGTGGTATATCCCTTAACTTTTATGTACATCTACAAAGCAAGCCAAGTAATCTGAGTAGTGGTTCAGTAAATAACATATTGCTGCACATGCCCAATGAGTTAAAAGAGCCAGAAGATTCCAGAAAGGATGAACTTTGTACCTTAATGAGGAAGTGACCCACTTTAGAGGTCCGGGCATGCACAGTTAGTCATTAGATGTTCGTGCCAAAACTAGTATAGACCTACTGTGTATTTAGTACCTTTTTCCTGAGGTGATCAAAATTATGATTGGAGCGGCTGATGATTAACAGGAGAGTGACAGCACCTCTGGTGGAGTGATTGGTTAGGTGATTGACAGAGGTGGTGTGATTGGAACCTATAAAAAGAGCTTGCACCTGTCATAGTGAGTCTGGGTATATGCGCACTTTGGTTCATTGTGTGTGTGAGGGGTGTGGGTGTGAGGCAAGTGCATATGATTGTGTTAGTATTGTGGTTTTGTTTGTAAGGAGCTTGGATCTGCATGAGTTTTGCATGGAACTCTGAGGACAGAGTTGATTGTGGAGTGTGTGTGTCCATCTGGGTGGAGCAAGACTTCCCAGTAACACAAGCATAGGAGTCAATGCAGCAGACTAGTGCCAGTACCAAGTGCCCAAGACCCACCTTGGATGTGTGATGGAGCAGCTTTAGTGTTCCATCACTTTAAGGGTTGGAGCAGGCAGCTGGCAGGTGCCTGATTAGGGCATTTTAATGCCTAGCTCTCAAGGCTGGGACAGCAGTTTATTGCTAGCCAGCATGGGAGGAACATCATCCTGCTGAGCTACTACTCCAGGAACATCTTGGAGGTAAGGGAAGGGGCTATGGGGAAGGAGGAGGCCTCTGGCTCTGGGCATGACTGAAAACCGCACCATGTGGGCGTGGGAGGCCTGGTGGGATAGCCTGTGGTGAGGCAGTGCCACTTAAATGCTGGGACCACAAACATCCCCAGTGAAAGGTGGGTAGAGGTGCCTAAACTCCAGCCCCCACCTTCAAGTGTGTTGCCAGTGGGATTAGGGGGCCCAGGCATGCATGCCAAGATGCACCTGAGCCCATGAGGGTGTGAGACCCAGGAGTTGGGTCCAGGCATGCTCAGAGAGGAGCATCTAAGCCTGCAGGGGTGGAAGACCCCAGCCCCTGGTGTAGGGGTGAAGAGTTGGCCTGAGAAAGGGGCAAATTGGCCCTGGTTGGGGGTGAGGGGAATAGTTGGCCCAGAGCTGAATAATTGCCCAGTTCTGTGGAAATGAAGGCCATGGGAGAGGCCCAAATGGATGCACCAGAACTGGCCAAGGCATGCAGAGCAAAGTCTGATGGCCCTAAGGCGTCACTCAAGGGATCAGGTTGGTACGAATGTGACTCTGGAGTGGGTGGAATGATAGAGACCCTGTAAGAGAGGGTGGAGAGCAAGAGGCCCAAGTGAGAGGGGGGTGGGGTGTGTGGCCCACGAGCTCAGTGAGTGAGACATCCAACTGTGTGCCCAGTTTGGCCTGGCCTTGAGCCGGAGATTTAACATACAGTGAGACATCTGTGAGGCATGGGACACGTGTAAGGGGAGGTCGGAGTATGTACCACCCATGTTACAGCTGCGCACTCAAAGGACAGACTCTCTCCTAATTAACATCTTAATTAAATTACAACAAGGCGTGGCAGGAGAGTGAGATGGGTGGTTTGCCCAAAGACAGGAGGTGGGCCGATATTGAGATCGGGCCTGGGAGTTTACTCCTGTCACAGGATGGTAAAATATTACCCTCCCTTTTCAAAAAGGAGATGGAGTACCCAAGGAGGGGGAAAAGCTCCTGGGAAGGTGTGACATTTTGACAGAGTTCACTGTGAGTACAGTGCTTGAGGGATTGCTCCAGTTAAGCTGTTTGTATTAGCAACACTACCATCTTTGCAAGTCGGCAGAGGGTCTGCTCTCTATAGATCCTTTTCTGTTTCTGTATTTTCTCCCACCACTGTAACTTAGCTCTTGTTGTTCTTGTCTGTTGTTATCATAATACAGTCCTGTATTTTTCATTAATAAATGAGCCTGCTTGTTTTGTACTAATTCATTTAGCATTGAGGCAGAGCCAGGCTGTAGGTTTTGGCCTTAATGAAAGTAAGCCACTGCCATTAAATATCCTTTTCTGTGCTGAGCTTTGGAGGAGTAATGCCCTCAACTTTGCATAATTAACAAAATAGGAGTTTAGCCTAAAGGCTTTACTGAACTGGGGTGTGTTGGCTGGATCTTGTGCTGCCAAAGTCATTGGAATCTTTCCTATTGACTTTAATGATCTCAGAATTAGGCAGTAGGACAGTATTAAGGGCTGGAAAAATGGGCCTTGATTTGTACAGGTAAATCCAGTTTTCATCCAAATTGCACATGCAATTTGAGAGAGTACTTCAAAAAATGTGTCCCTTAAACTATCATTTGCTTAACAGCATGCAATACGATGACAATCAGCTACTTTACTTCATGTGCATGATAATCCAAAATATGCATATTCTTGAATTACTGTTATGTAAATGAAAAGGACTGGAATTATTATAACAGCAATGTCTGAGGATCTCAAAACACTTTACAACTGCTAATTAAATCCTCAGCATTTCTATGAAGTAGATAACTAGCAGTAAAGACAGAGAAACTCCTCATACATGTTCTTTCTTCCGCAGCTGATTTGCTCTGATTAAAACTACCTCCACAGGAAAAAAAAGAAAGAAAAACCTTTCTAGATAATCATTTAGACTGTCATACAAAATAAGTAATAAAATTCTACCTACTTGCACAAAATTCAAATCTCTACTGAAGACATGGTTAATTTTTAATGATTTTTCTCAAGAACTAGCTTAACTTTTTAAAACTAAAGCTGATATTAGTTCATGACTGAATGACATCAATTGAAATGTACTTTTTTCTTCAAGGTGATTGATGTAATTTTCTATTAAAGTGACCTTTGCTAGAAATGTTTTGACTGTAATGATTTCCTGTCCTTTTTGCTCAGCAATCAGAACAGCAGAACTGGCATAAGCCTGTTTCAGCTACTTGATGTTAATGTGTAAAGGGAAGCGAGCTGTAAAGTATGCATGTCTGTATGACAATGGGGGCTGTGACTACAGGTGAGTTCCAATGTTAGATTGCTGTAATAACTTGAAGTCACATCTTATGGAGTGCTTCCACTGAGCTGAATGTGATAAAGATGACTCAGGACCTTGCAGGATTGAGACATCAGGTTGAACATACAGTGGGGTTGCTATTTAAGCTGATCACATTGAATTTCTGAGCAGGAGCTTGTGATGAATTGTAGTTATAATATGGAAACAGCACAACTCAGAAACACTCATGTGTTGAATGTTCATACTAGCTGGACACTAGTAGAAATAATTATACCAGCTGGACACTTTCTAGAAATAAATTTTACCCTTTACGAACTTTACTGGGTCTTCCTGTCATAAAGTAATTCCATAATGAGTCAGCTGAGCCATCACAGATGCAAGAAATGTCAAAGGAATCAAAACTCATGGCAGAGGTGATATCTTTTATAAGATCAACTAGATATTAGCAAAAAATATATATTTATTTGCAAGCTTTTGGGCACAGGCACCCCTCAGTCAGGCACAGGAGATTGCAAAGATTGTAAAAGTTCTCCTAGGTAGAAATGTAAATTCATATTTCACAAGAGCTGAAGGTGTGGTAAAGTCTCCTGTTTGGAACAGTTCATTTTGTGCAGATTAAGCTCAAAGAAAAGGGGGAAAAGTCTTTTAACCTCAAAGTTGTTTGCTGGTAAGCAGGATGTAGAATCATTTTCTTCTGGATACCTGGCACATGGAAGATATCAAATTCTGCTGCTTTTAAAAATGAAAACGCCATATTTTTAAAAGACTGAAGCAAAATTTACCACCAGAAACCTGACACCTTTGTTTCAGCTAATTTGCATTCGAACAGAGCACAGAGCTTCCTCTCCACAAATGAGATTCCTGCCCACAAGAGCATTCCACCTTTCCACTCTTCTGTGAAATATGAAACATAATAACTAGAAGGAAATATAATTCTACATCCTGCTTACCACTAGGAAACTTTGAGGTAAAGAAAACTTTTCCGACTTTTCTCTGAGCCTAATCTGCACAAAATGAACTGTTCCAAACAGGAAACTTTATCACACCTTTAGCTCTCTTATGAAACAGGAATTTTCATTTCTTCCTAGGAGAACTTTTACCATCTTTGCAATCACCTGTGCCCGATGAAGGGTGCCTGTGCCTGAAAGCTTGCAAATAAAGAAAAGTGTTTTTGCAAATATCTAGCTAGTCCAATAAAAGATATCACCTCTGCCATGAGTTTTTATTTCTTTTGCCTCTAGACCAATATGGCTACAACCTGGATACCTGAGAAATGTCAAAGGTTGCATTAAAGTTCTAAAATCTATGATATCAGAGTGTGTTGCATTTTGGGCAAGAAAGGGAAGGGAAATTAATTATTAAAAAGATAAGGTCAAAACTCTGTTCTATGTAGGATGATAGCATCACCTACTGTGTTAAATTGTATAATAAATTTATGATTACCCTAGTTTTCACTATAAAGAAGAAGCCCACCTTTAAAATGTAAGACCATGTTTATCATCATCTTGTTTCAAGATGGTGGTGAGGGTAGAAAAAATAGTGCCTGATACACTCTTTTAACAATGAAGTATAATCCTTATTAACAACGACTCGCCAGATATTATTTTTCTTATTATTCTTAGTAAATAAATCTGAAATACAGAATGGAAGAGACATGATAAGATCTGGTCAGAAAATAAGATTGTATTTACAAGCCATCCTACTACCAGGATTTATTCCATATACCATATGGCTTATCTAATTAGGAAGAACACTTCTATTCTTCTATCTCTTAATCTTTTAAGCCAGATATAATACTTTAAGTTCTATTGCACATATTATCATATTTGTCAATTGTGCCTGATTTCATATCAGAATTCTTCCTGTCTTCTTTAGCATGTTTAAACCCTCCTGTAAAAGGCTAGGATTAGAAAAAAAGATTTCTAAAAAAATTTTTGGCTTTTTGAATTACAGTGGAACTCTCCTTAAAAATTCCTCCTTGATTCTAACTCTCTTAAGTTTATTATTTTGAGGCTACAGTTCTCTGTTTTAGAAACTGCTCCAACTTTGGCTTCTGCTCTTTATTTACAGTTGCTGTCTCTGACCTCTTACAGTTTCAAGAAGATGCATCTCTGACATAATTATTGCTGTGCTTGGGTATTTTGACTTAAACTGGAATTACCTTAAGAATAGGTATGTTATCATATTACTACTTACTCTGTTTTCTAATATATTTGCTAGAGTAGGGATAATTTTAAAGTCTTTTAGGTACATACTTTATATAGTAGTCCAGATTCATTTAATTGTTTTATATGCCAATCGTCCTGTTGATTTCAACTGGACTATTTAACGTAAATAATTAGCACAGGATTTGACCCAGAATTTCAGTCTTTACCTCTCTATGCTTACGTGCTAGTAGACCCCAATAGTGCAAAATATTAATTATGTGAAAATATTGTAACTTGGTTATAGCTTGGCTTTGTAGGGGTTTTAGAGAGAAAAGCATTGAAGGGATACTTCTGCTCAAAGCCACACACAGTTGGAAAAGTGAGAGGCTAGGCCAACCCTGATCTCTTGTTTCATTTGTTACTGAGCAGACTGGGTGTAAACAAGAGGCAGCTCTACCATGGTAGAAAATCATTTAGTCCTTCCTCACCCACTAGGCTCATTCAGGAAGGAGTCATAAATCTTGTCACTTTTCTCAGTGGTGGTAATGGTTTTCCACCACAGTGGGCGCATCTACACATGAAATTAATTTGACACAATAAACTCTAGCTCAGTTTGTGCTTGGGTTTATTGCTCCCAGGTGCGCCATTTGTATGTGCACCCAGGACCACAGCACATTGAGCTGTGGCAGTGCAGCCCCAGCTGGCAGGGAGCCCAGGAGGTCAGCTGCCAGCCCAGAGCTGCTTCCTGAAGCTCAACATGCTGCAGAGGGGCTGGCTAGGGGATGAAGGTGCTATAGTGCAGGGCTAACTGAACTGAAGCACCCTTATGCCCCAGCCACCCACATCAATGTCTACATGTGAGGTGTTGCAGAGTAAAAAAACTCTGCAGCAGTATAGTACTTGAATTTAGTTTACTTCACCCTTATAGCACTGCATGTAATGTTTGTGCTGGAGTTTATTGCTTCTGGGCATGGTGTTTACATGTGTGCCCAGGGCTGCAGCATGTTGAGCCCAGGGCTGCTGCTGCTCAATGTGCTGCAGAGAGGCTGGCTGGGGTCTTATTATCTTGAGGCTGCAGTTCTCTATTTTAGAAACAGTTCCTAAGTTTGGTGTCTGCCCCTAATTTAGAAGTGCTGTTGCCAACCTCTTATGGTTTCAAAATGATGCATCTATTTCATAATTATTGCTGCACCAGTGTCAAGTAGAATGAAGGTGCTTCGGTGTGGGGTTAGCCAGGTGACAGCCCCAAACTGAAGCACCCTCCTGCCCCAGCCAGCCACTGTCTACACATGTGTTGCAGCAGAGTAAATAACTATTGTAGAACTGTATTTGTGTTGGGCAGTACTATCCTATGGTGGAGTTAATTAGTTTAATCTGGCCAAATAGCACTGCTTGTGTAGATGGTGATGCTTTACTGGCAAGCTATGTAGGCAACTCAGCAGTAAGTGTCTTGTGTAGATGCACACACTCAGTTGTAGACCAGCATATCAATGGTAAACTTCAGCATCAAAGGACTGAGGATGACTTACATCTGTAAATTTTTATATGCTTTCTTTGCCCTGATTCTGAGAGATCCTGAGTGACTTTAATCCCTATTTATCTATGTAGACTAAAGAGTTCAGATCATTTTCCAGGAGATGTTTACAACCATATATATGCTAACCACTGAGAATTGATGGCACCTTCCAGAAATAAGTTTAGCTTTTTTGTAGAGCTAGTAATGCATTTCTGTTTGCTTTTTCCCCCCTTTTTTGAGGATACTGTTATTATGTAACAAATGGATACATCAAGTAATAACTGTTTACTATGTGACTGGTCTGCCACCCTTCCATTAAGGAGCACTTTCTACACAAGTCACCCCATCGATTTCGGTGGGATTATTTGTGTAAGTACAATTGAACATTGAAAAAGGTGGCAGAGCAGCCTTCTAATTTGGCCACAATTCTGAGTTGGAAATAATTGTGGTGTCTCAAATTATGGTTTAATGCAGGATCAAGTGAAAGGATAAGAAAGAGACATTACACAAAACTTCTGTTTGTACTCAAACATTTTTCCAGTTAGCAAAACTGAACAAACAGAACAAAGACACAAAAAACCAGCCCC
>NW_017728993.1:82867193-82872478 GCF_001723915.1 Gavialis gangeticus
TCCTTCCTCCCCAGCAACAGAGACTGTCCCTTGTCACTTCCAATAATACATCTCCCCTTCCCCCCTCCATCAACAACAGAGACTGCACCCTCGTTCCCCCAAAATAATCTGGCCAAACAAACACAAAAACAACCTAGAGTTGGGCAGGGGGGAAAGAGATTGCAGAAAAAACTCATGGAACTTTCAGCCCCATGACTGAATATGATCAATAGCTGAAAGTTTTTTCCATCTTGAGATCTCCTCTGTAAGGTGAAGCAACCCCACCCGTACTGTTTTTTTATTTATGAATTCATAACAATGTCAGACATCCTTGGAATCAACTTATTTTTTAATAACAAAGTCCAGCCTGTCCTCTTTGAACTACCTCTGTACATTGGCTTATCAATAAATCATTCAAATGATCTTAGTCATCCACTGCAAAGCCGAGAAGCTTTGCTTTGTCTTCACTGACAAATCTGCTTCGAAAGTTACCTATTCATAGATATATGAATATTTATACTGGTGACATTTTCAGAGTTCCTTTGGCCCTAACTCTTTAAAGTAGAATTGTATTTCTATTGAAGTAAAGGTAAAATTGGTCTCTTCCAGTTTAGCATTCACAATGATTGCCACTTATAATTTGATTATTTAGAAAGGCAGAATCAAGGAATTTTTTATTTATTTGTACACCTGTGCCTGAATTCAAAATTTAGAGAGGTTTTCCAAAAATGACAAAAAAACAACCAAACAACACCCCCCCCTGACATTCCACGTAGCTCCATCCCCACTCTATCAATCCTGGCTAAATTCAAAAGATTTATTACACAGACGTATACTCCTTTATGTCTTAAAGGTGATCAAACTCTGTTCTGGTGAACTCCAAGTGGGAACAAGTTTAACAAGGAGCCCTCAAGTGCCAAACACCCCCTGGCGTTTAACTTTAGATTAAATAACATTTCATCTAAAGTTACACCAAAGCCAAATATTATCTTCATGGAAGATCTAGCATATTTGTCAGTGCTACCATGCAGAGAGTAGAATAGGTAATGGGTCAGATTCTCAGCTGGTAAAAAGTTACACCACTGGGCCTATATCAGTTGGAACAACAGGAATGCACTTATTAAGGAGCTCCCTTGTTATCTACTGGTTTAAAGCAGGGCTGAGAATGAGACATTTTTATTCAAGCAGTGTCTCTACCATGGCTCACTTGGACTTCTCAAGTTCTCCATCAGGGAAAAAGTTTGTAATAAGACCTGCCTCCCCCAGAGTTGTTGCAGCAAGGCTTAATTGATTGAATGTTTGTAAAGCACATGGAAATCCAGAGATGAATGGCACTAAGGCAGTGTGCAACATCTTCTGAATGAAATCATCTTCAAAAGAACTATGTAGCAAGCAGTGTTCCCAATGTGTTATCCATTCTCTGCAGCATCTTGAAAGTCTATGCTCAGGGTCATCTTCAAAAGCTGCATTTGTGAGTAAGCATGAAACAGATTTTCCATGCTATTGTCCAAAGTACTTAACTCTCTACATGGTGAAGGGGGAGGGGGAGGCAAGTGGTTTTGATTTGTACATATATTACATTTGCCTTAGCAATTTGTTTAAAAGGGGATTATGCTGTTTAAATAAGGCAACATGTAATCTATATTAGACTTTGTAATCTTTTTATTATATCATTTAAAAAATATTACAGATATACTATTTTATTGTGTGTGTCATATATGTATATATATTTCAGCAAAATACCTGCAAATAATGCAGTGGCTGAAATTGATGGGATTATCTAGCATCACAGCCCCTGCTGTGTGAACTCCCTCAAAAGAAGCCTTTGTTTCCATAGGCAACAGAGCTACTGTGGCACTATGGATCAAACACATCCGGATTTACTTTCATGCCCCCGAGGTAAACAGTTGCCTGCTGCACTACATAAATACTGAAAGAAAAACTCTCTTGGTAAAAGACCTGACCAGCATGAACTGAGGGTAACTACAGGCTGCTCTGAAAAGCTGAGCTCAAGCAGCTCAGTGATAAAGGTTCCCTAGGAGAGTGCTACATCCACTGCCATTTTTGCCATTTCTGTCATTTAGTGCTGTAACTTTTCGTCTGCTGTTCACAGTTTTTATATCAGCTTGGAGACATGATAGAAAATCATTAATATGATCACTTCTTCCCATGACTATTTCCAATGAGAACATCTTTTTTTTCAGGAAAAAAAAGGATGTCCTGTTATATCAGTGTTTGAATGGAGGATTTTGAAACATTTCAGCATCTAGCTATCTGATTAAACACCCCATAAAACCATTATGGCTAAATCTAGAGCAGGACTTAGATGCCTTGCCTCCAGAATGAAATCTAAAGTCCTGAGCTAGGCTCCCTGTACAATATGTGGGAGAGCCTGCATCTCATGGGTGCATCCCAACAAGCACACACATGTAGTTTGGGGAGTCCCAGTCCCATTTGAGTTGCTGCAAACTGCATGTGGTGTATGTACATCCATTTGCTGCACAGCTAATTTGCAGCACTGGCTTTTTTGCCACTGGGAGATCTTGGTGGCAAAAAAGTCCACCACCAAGAGAAGCAGTGTGGTGCATGTGGCAGCAGTATGTGCCCCCCAAAAGGGAGCCTAGCTGGTGAAAGCCATGCTATGGCTGCTAGTCCAGCTCTGAGCAGCTGGCTTGGTGCCGCTGTTCCCCTGGGAAGACCTCAGCACCTTAGGTAAGGCTGCTGGGGCTAGCACAGGTGCTGGCCCCAGCCTCCCCTACCCCACCTGGCTCAATCTGCCATGCATCAGAGTGTGTGTGTAGGGGTGTGCCCCAGGACAAATCACAGGGGCAAAAATATGTGCCACTGCTATTTGTCCCATGGGAAACATATGCCCCTATACATGTATACTCATTAGGATGTGCCCCACAAAGGCAATCAAAAAAACCCATATGCCTTTTAGAGTTAGTGAATAGGAGACAATAAAAGCAGGGTTGTCTCTGAACTCCTGCATCTCCCTAGAGCTAAATTCCCGGTTTAGGGCTCCAAGAGAGATGCCTCCACCCATTTGGGATTCAGAGGCTGGATTTAATTTATGAGGGCACCTGCAAATATTTTTCTTTTAAAAGAAGAGGGCTCACTTTTTAAAACAGAGCTGGAAAGAGGAGTTGCTGATGTTTCCTGCATTGTAGTACATAGTGTTTAGAGATCTAACCCAGGAAATGAGAGGCCCATGGTCAGGTCCCTCTTCAGTGTAATGAGATTCAAACCTAGATGTTCTTCAAAAGAGTGCTATATCAGCCAGGATATAGTCTACTCTGATGTGCTAGTGTATGAGGAATGAGGCACATTCCACCCTTCCTTTTGACATTGGGACTCCATGCATCCAAGAATGAAAGATTCATGAGGCCAGGAGGAAAGGAAGCAAAGAGGAACCTTGATCCATAGTTTAGTGGTAAGGACACTCAGCTAGAAAGAGGTAGTCTTGGGTCTTGGTCTGTGTTCCCAGGACTGTTTACCTGAAAATAGTCTGTGAATAAAAAAAAAGAAGAAATAATCCTGAGAGCAGGAACCAGTATCCAGGGTTCTCCCCTACCATTAGGCTATAAAGCTGTGCTCTTTCCTGTTGTCTCTTTCTGGCCCCACGAATCTTGTACAGTTTGGGTGCCTATAGACGTGCAGGGAGGCTGCTCTAATGCACTGTAATTACAGTGTGTCTGAGCAGACTTGATTAATTAAGTCTGCTGGAGCATGTTAATTACAGCACTCCAGCAGACTCCAGAGTCACTTGTATCAGTGTCCCTGTACTGAAAAATGGTGGTGGGAGTGCTTTAACTAAAGCTTGTTGTATGTAGAATAAGTTTTAGTTAAGGCACCCCTGCTGCCATTATTCAGCAGGAGAATGCTGGTATACACAATACTCTTGGTGCTTTAATTAGGGCAGCTCTTGGAGCCACTCTAAAGTCCCTTCCCCCCTGCCCCCCACACTCCTGGAGCATGTCTATAAATGTCCAATATTACTTGGTAGCTAGGGCAGCTTTCTAGATGGGAAGGCAGAGGCTGAGAAAGGTATTGGACCAAGAAATTCCAGGTGCTTAGACCATGTTGCAGAGCACTTAGGCACCCTGCCCCTTTCAGAGAGGGGAAACTGCTAGGAAAGTGAGTGAGAAGCCCCAGCTGCCGGTTGCCAAGGCAACCAAAGTTAGCTAGTGACCCACACCTGCCAGCAGTCAGCTGACCAGAAGGGGCAGGGCCTGGTTCACATTTAAATCCCCAGGGCAGGGGCCAGGCTGGCAGTTCTCTGCTAGCAGCCAAGGGAGAAGGAGCTCTGCCAGAGCAAACAGAGGGAAGAAGCCTGACTGCATGAGCAGCTCCTGATTGCTGTTATGGGGTGAAGAATTCCCTGGTAGGGACTGAATGATGTTTAGCTGGATGGCTTAGATTTTATGTTGTAACCCAGGGGCTTGTGTTTTGTGTTTGCTGTTTAGACCCGGAAGTTTGGGTGAAGCTATCAGGGGTTGGAGGAGGCCTCATAGGGGAGCCACGGCCATGTGGAGACCCCAGCCCCAGAGAGGGGGGGCAGTGAGATGTCCCAGAGAGGGGGGCAGCATTGACAAATGCCCAGTGAGGCGCCCAGCAAAGCAGGGCTACGGAGAGCCCAGGGAGGATGAGGGAGCCAGAGTAAAGTAAGGCCCAGACTAAATGATGTGAGTACCATCTGTGAGGTTTGGGCTGCAGTGTAGGGGAGGAAAGGAGCCACAAATAGTGCCCCCTTGCATTGGGGCAGCAAAATTGGCAGCCTCCTGCTTAAATAACATCTAATTAAGCAATTAACAACAAGGTGTGGCAGGAGAGAAGGCAGGCAGTTGGCCCATAACAGGTCTGTGGGGTCACCAGTGGACAGACCCTGAAGGGACACACCTGTCACAGACCACTAGGCTAGAAGCCACTCTAATTAAAGTGCTTGGAGCATCTCCTGTATCAGTGCCCCCATGCTTAAAAATGGTGGCTGAAGTTCCTTAAGGAAAGCTTGTTCGACTAGCTCTGGTTTAAGCACTCCCACTGCCATTTTTCAGTGTGGGGACATTGATACACGAGATGCTGGAGTCTGCTGAAGCACAGTAATTACAGTTAATCAAGTTAATCAAGCCTGGTAATTATGACTAATTGGGTCTGCTCTGACATGCTGCAATTACAGTGTGTTGGAGCAGCCTTGTTGCTTGTCTATAGGCACCCTCGAGTTCTATTTTTTCTTGTCATGAAACTAGCTGTCAGTGCTATGCCTTGTGCTGAATTCATAGTTTCATAGTTTCTAGGGTCGGAAGGGA
>NW_017728993.1:82872489-82876279 GCF_001723915.1 Gavialis gangeticus
GCATTAGTGTAGAGGCATTTCAGGCCTCCTGGAGATGTCTGGTTGGTTTGTGTTAGGCAAATTCAGTCTGGCTGGTTTGTGTTAGGCATATTGTTTCAGTTGTGTGGACACAGGGTTCCAAACAAGTTTGGGGCCAGATTTGTAAAAGTACAGTCTGTCTGAAAAATTGGATCTGCTGTTTAGGCTATCAAACTGTTGAGCTCTTTTAAATTTCAACACTTATTATGGTGCCTCTGTGGGAAATGCACTCCTCTGAAAATCTGGATCCAATCCTAGCTGTTCTCCCTCCTAAAATTCCTATTACATCTATGTTTGCAGCAGCAAGAGAATTCACTATAGGCTCAGATTTTAATTACTCTGATTTGAGACTACAAATAAACTATATATTAAGAGAAGGGTATGAATTGTGACTCTTATTTGAAAACATCCCCTTCAGGTTCAACCAAAAAGAAAATAAATTCAAAGAATGCATTATAAATGTATGCACAGGAACAATGACCTTTGAATAAAAAATACAGTTGTCTTATGATTGTTATTATACAAGAAATATGAACTCTGCAGATTGTAGGGAAATGTTGGCTTCTGACAAGTTAAATTTGAATTTGCTGAGTTTGCTTATTCATCCGATTAAAAATATGTCATTCTGCGCACTCTGTGTTTATAGTATTTTGCATTTTCTATTTATCTTGCTTATGGTTATGTTCACTTTATGTTAGGTTTTCACAGGTGCAAGCCACAGAGGTACCACATGCTCCGGTGATTCAGTACAGCAAAGCCTAATCCTGAGTTAAGCACACAAAATTATGCAGCTGTTGCCATAAGAATCTTATTGATTGATTGATTTTTTAATGGCCCCATTGCCAGAGCACCTGAACATTTCACCCCTGCTAAAAATAATCAAAAACATCAGACAACATCTGTCTCCTAAATATTAAAGTGTGGTAAAATAAATATATAGCCAACTGGTGAAAATACTCTGTGCTTACTTGGATACTTAGAAAATTAAGAGCTTACAGTTTGTCCTGAACCTTGTGAAAGAACCTCTTGAATTAGTGTGAAGTTACAGATTATACTTAGGCCATACTACATCTGTGGAATCCTAAGAAGTATTAAAGTTAGAATGCACTGTGGTCAGTTGTATTTAATACTATTTCTTGCCTGTACCGTTTTGACTTACCACTAGAGGGCTGGTGAGCAGGGGCATGGCTAGGAGCTAGGGTATGTGGGGTATATTCCTGCTTGGGGTGGGTGAGGGGCAATGCATCCTGGGGTGCTGGAGCAAAGATCAAGATGATTCAAAGTTGTCTTTCTGAACAGTCTTCCAGGTAACTGAGTTTATACTACACTGGTCCTGGATGTGAAGTTCTAGACTAAGCAACATGCTACAACCGCCATGAAAACAGCATCAATGCCATTCTAAAGACATTTGAGTTGCAATTTCTATAAGACTAACTTCTTTTCAAAATACCTTCTGGCGATGTCTACACATGCTAGTAAGGCAAAATGATAAACTCCAGCGCAGTTTGTGCTGGAGTTTATTGCTCCCCTGGCACCATGTTTACACAACAGGTCAGCCTGCCAATCTGGGGCTGTCCAATGTGCTGCAGAGCAGCTGGCTGGGGCAAGAAGGAGCTACAGTGCAGAGCTAGCTGGTAGGCAGCCTCATGCCCCAGCCTTGTGCCTGAAGCACCCTCATGCCCCAGCCAGCTGGATCAGCATTTACATGCATGGTGCTGTGGAGTAAAACACTCTGTAACAGAATAGTACTTGTATTTACAAGTACCACCCTGCTGTGGAGTTAAGTAGTTTCCTGCAGCAATAGGACTGCACATGTAGAAGTGAGATGTTTACTGTAGAGCTAATTAGTCTACTCTGCAGTAAAGGCCTCATGTAGATGCACCCTCTGAGCACATCTACACGAGACTCTTACTATGCAGTAGCCTAATAACACTGTGCAGTAGTGTGCGGGCAAAAAGCCATAATAATACACTACTGCGCAGTAGTATTAAGCTACTGAACAGTAACCATCACTAAAAACCTGTGCGCCAGCACTACTGTTCGGTAGTCTGAGTTACTGTGCATCCATTTAATACTTGGTTAACCAAGCACTAAATTGAATGCACCATAACTACTGTACATTAATGAACATGTAGATGCTTCCTCTGAAGCACTCCTCTCTGCTTTTCTGGCACAGTGATGGAAAGCAAGGTGGAAGGAGTTATCCTTTTTTCAGGAGGACTCATTAAATGAAATGGTATAATGAAAATAATCCTATGTCTGGAAAAAGGAGAAGGAAGAAATCAGCTAGGTGAAAAAGAGAAACTACATATTAAAGTAGAAACCCACAGATAATTTCTGATTAATAGAATTCATTGCAATGTAAGTCTGGTATCCTAGTTTATTCTACCTCTGTTAAATAGTATTAAAGTGCTTCAAGGTCAGGAATGACATACTGGTAATAATGAGCCAGAGGCAGGCTTATGTTAAACTTGTCCTCAATGGTCAGGTTAATCTTTTCATTTATGTTTTCTCCATAAATAAATACATAAAAAGACATTACCTGTGTTACAGAAGTAATCTTTGCTTCTTTTAAATACCCTGCATAGTCTATTTTTCTTAGAAGAACTTGACCTCTACATTAAAACTATAAAATGTATTGGATGTGCTGCAACTACCTTATGTCAAATACTCTGTTTAACAAAAGTTAAAACTCTGGTTACATAGGTTTCAGATTCTCTGGGTATAAAAGTTGTAGAAGGAATAGTAAATTGAATCCATTTCTCTGCCCTTTACAATTAATCCAAAGTTAAACAGTATTTTTTCTTCACCTTGATGGATGCAAAGACAAAAGTTAATGAATCAACCTAATTATAAGTATGTAATACAACAAGGAAATGGAAGCCCTATATAAATGCACAATTTTACTGGGCAGTCCTTATTCAGTCCTGTGGAATACAGAAAGATGCTGGACACCTTTAATTCTTTATAAAGTTTGGAATGGTTTAGGCAATCATAAAAAAAACTGCAGAAATGTCTTTGTGTTATTTTTGCGTATATTACCACATTTACTCAAAAAAAGATGAAGCTTTTTCCCCCTCAATCAGCTTGTGAGAAAAAAACCCTCATCTTATATTTGTATACAAGAAAACCTCATTAAACACATTGTCTGTCATTAAACTATAATTCAAAACTATTGAAATCATATTTGTGGGAGTCCAGTAGGAAAAATAATGCTGAAGGCAACCAGCATGGCTTCACAGCAGCTAGATCCTGCCTAACTAACCTTGTTTCTTTTTATGACCAGGTCACAAAATGCTTAGATGCAAGAGTTTTTAGGTAGATGTCATCTACCTGGATTTTAAAGCCCTTGATATAGTGTTGCATCCCATTCTTATAAATAAATTAGGCAGTTTTGGTGTAGATTACTACACAGTCAGGTGGGCAGAGAATTGGCTTATAGGGCACGCACAGAGTGTGTTGGTAGATGGGTCATCTTGGATCTGGAAAAACATGGGCAGTGGAGTTCCCCAAGGTTCAGTCCTTGGACCAGTACTGTGTAATATCTTCATCAGTGACTTAGATGAGGGTGTGGAAAGTACTCTGTCCAAACTTGTGGATGACACCAAATTATGGGGCAGAGTAAACTCAGAAGGGCAGGGAGCATTCAGGTGGATTTGGACAGGTTGTGAATGTGGGCAGAACAGAATAGGATGCCGTTTTACAAGGATAAATGCAAAGTAGTATATCTAGGGAGAAAGAATCACCAACAGGCTGGGAAGTGACTTTCTGA
>NW_017728993.1:82881279-82887839 GCF_001723915.1 Gavialis gangeticus
ACAGAATAGGATGCCGTTTTACAAGGATAAATGCAAAGTAGTATATCTAGGGAGAAAGAATCACCAACAGGCTGGGAAGTGACTTTCTGAGCAGCACAGCAGCAGAAAGGGATCTTGGAGTCATAGTTGACTCCAAAACGAACATGAGTCATCAACGTGTTGAAGTGATAAAGCCAACTGCACTCTTTCATGCATTAGAAGGTGTATCGTAAGTAGGTCTAAGGAGGTGATACTTCCCCTCTATGTGGCATTGGTAAGACTGCAGCTGGAGTACTGCATCCAGTTCTGGGCACTGCACTTCAAGAGGGATGTGAATAACCTTGAGAGGGTTTAGAGGAGGGCTACTCATATGTTTATGGGCCTACAGGTAAGATCCTATGAGGAGAGATTGAAGGACCTGAATTTCTTCAGCTTCTGCAAAAGAAGGCTGAGAAGGGATCTTGTAGCCATCTACAGATTCATCAGGGTGGGCAACAAGAAATAGGGGATACTCTGTTTACCAGGGCACCCTTTGTGGTTACTAGGAACAATGGCTGTAAACTGATGGAGAGCAGATTTAGATTCGACTTTAGGAAAAATGTCTTTACAGTGAGGGTTGCCAAAATCTGGAATGGGCTTCCAAGAGAGGTGGTGCTCTACCCTATCTTGGAGGTCTTTCAGAGGAGACTAGACAAACACCTAGCTGGGGTTACCTGATCCCAGTGCTCTTTCCTGCCCTGGGCAGGGGGTTGGATTCGATGATCTGCTGAGGTCCCTTCCAACCCTAATCTATTAAGTCTAAAAACTGTTGCCAAAACCAGCATGTGTTCAGTAATGGAAACCAGCTATGAATTGATTAAATGTAACCACCACTAAGCATGACTATATATCACATAGCCCACATTGAGCAAACATACTGATGGGAACCTACATTATTTTAGGAAAAAAAAAATACTTTATATATATGTCACTGTACCTCTAACAACCTGTCAAGTGACCACTGTGGTTCACTTGGCAGATCAAAACATACTTTGACAGTTAAATTGTTTTAGTCCCATTACACAGTTTGCCCAACGCACCCTCACACCTATCACCATTCTAGTACTATTACTCATTGTTCTTTCAGAGAGTTTGCCTCTAAAAAAGTCTATGCCAGTCTCCTCTCCACTGTATGAGGTCTGCCATTTCTTTCCATCATCCTGTTCTGTCTTCCTGTAGTACCAGTACATTTTACTCAGCCTCATTTTAATACAGCCCAAGTGTCTGTTTATGAGCAGGTTCCTGGTTTTCCACAGCACATACCTGATGCAGGAGATGAACTGCTTAAAGCATGCTGTTGGGCCTCCTTGCTCTTTGGTCAAGTGCCCATAGAGGGCTGGTTCTCTGGTCAGGGTTCTGAATCCTGTCACCACCAGGAGGAGTGCACGGACTTCTTTCCACAACTTTCTGGCATATAGGCAGTTCCAGAAGACGTGGTTGATTGTTTCTACCTGCCCCATCACGAGCAATTAGATGGACCTCTCTTCCCTGCGCTGTTTTTCCATGCCCATATGGGAAGTGATGAGTAGGCTGCCTGTTAATTAAGGTCTCTGTGCTCCTTCTGCAGGCCCTTGTGGAAGATTTGCTCTCACACAGACTGGCAGCTGTCGCCAGGTAGAAAGTCCATGGGTGATATGATGTTTCTTGCCTTTACCACCTCCCATATCTTGCAGTGGTTCACCAGGGTCACTAGGGTAGTGTTGTGAAGCTTGTATTTCTCCCAGAAGTTTTCCAGGATCTTGTAGAACCATAGGACACCATGGTCCACAGCCTCCCATAGGTTGTTGTATATACCTGCAACTGTCTCAGCAGCTGCCCTGCAAAATACTTGACAAAGCTGGCTGTTTTGGCTCTTCAGATTCCATGAACAACTTGTTCTGAGGGCAGTGGGGGGTGGGCAAGGAGGGGACTTGGGGGGTTTGAAGAAGTACTGGCAGTAGCACCACCTTCATCAGTGCCACACCGCCTCCTTACCATTGACAGGCAGCATGATTGCCATAGCCCCAGTTTCTGTCTGACCTTAGCCTCCATCTTTTCCCATGGCCTCTGCCCTGTCAGCTCTGATGGGAACCTACCATGAAGTTAGGTTAAACCAGGCTATCTGAATAAGGTACATGGTAGTGCAGTTCTCCTGAGCAGTGACTCTTTTTCAAGTCATGGTGAGCTTCTACATTGCATATATTTTTACTACTTCAGTCCCACAGCTGAGCTGCACCTTTCTTTCCCATTTTCAATGATTCCTGTTTCTTCATAAGCCTTACATGTCTGGCAAACCTCACCAAAAAGGCCCCAGATAGTTCACCCAGAATCCCTCTGTCACCCCATCTATTACCCTGTTCCATATGATCAATATGGCCTTAACTTCCATGAGGCAGACCTGGACCACATTGCCCTGAACCTCATTGGTATATACATTTTTGGAGTATCCCAGGATTCATAACAAGAGCACCTACCTCTAGTCATGAATCAGAAACTAATTAGCACATGGATCCTATATGGCAGGGTTTTCTGGAGTACACACACACACTGAACAGTGCTGAGCTGTGGGGTCACCATGGCTTGAAATGCTGTTGACTCTGCTAGGGTCCAGTCCAATGAACTATACAGTAAATCATGAGTCTTTTGGCTTTGAACTAATATAATTCATAGTGGCCATGTCTATGTGAGATATTGACTGTGCAATAGCTTGTTACTACTATGCATCGCATAGCCTGAAATGTAGCATAATGCTAGTGTGCAGTAATAATGAGCTACTGTGCAGTCAGTGTCACCTAAGAGCCATTCAGCTATACTACTACTCAGTAGCTCCAGTTACTGCACAGTTATTTATGACTTGTGCATTCAAGTACTAAATGACTGTGCAATAACAACTGTGCAGCCAGCATCTCATGTACATGCAGTCAGTTTGTACTTTATATAAGTAGATGCAAAAGTGCTCCTTAAAAGTGTGTTTAGGGAGTACCTGTGCTAGAACTTGCAGCAGTTTAAAAAATGGCAAATTCATCAATTTTAGATGTAATAAATCTATAGATACTATATGCAAATTACTACAGGTATTTTTTTAAGGTCAGCATTTCCAAATTTGCTCTTATATCTGTGTGTCCATGGAGAGTAGATTCTGACAGTAAGGATGGGAGAAATGGGGCCACAGGGGGGAAGAAGTTGGGAGTTAGAGGGCAAAAGGTTCCCTGACCCCATAGTTTTATTTTCCCTGCTGTAGCAGTGGGAAGGGGTCAAATTCAATGAGAACCTCCCATAATTAGATTGCTCTACCTGGAAAATTATAATAAATTAATATATTTTCCATATGTAGAATCTAATTATTAGGGGAATCATCTTCTATTCAGGGTTGTGTTATATTTGAATAAAAAAGGTATTTCATAATGATCTATGTGATTTAGACTATTACAGTATTAAATTTCAGCAAACTACTTTATGCTTATTCTGTCCAAAGAGATTTTCTAAAAGGTTATGGTACAGTCTGACCAGTTGCATGGCATTGTTCACCATATCACTATTCACTGAAAATGCACTCATTATAGACAACCTAAAAATCACATATTTCTTTTGGTTTGACATTGACAATATAAACAAATGCATTTTTATAACTACATAGCATTGTTCTATTGTCTTATGGTATCTAAGCTCTAATTTTAAAAGAAAATTGTGTATTTTTATAAGTTTTATTGTTTACATAATTTTTACACTTAAAGCCTGTTTTCATTTTTTAATGAGTTCTGAAAAGTTATTGCATGATGGAGCGTTCCAAGCAATGATTTCCAAAAGTGTTACTCAGTGCAAAAAAAATATTAGGGAAAGGAAAGGAGAGAGAGCAGGGACTGCAGATTATTAGGGCAACTTACATGCATATTAGTGAAGTGACAGTCACGTCACACATCTGCACTCTGATATGCTACTGCCAGTTTATGGTATGCTACACCCTAAGTGGCATCGTGAGTGACATGTTGTCACTCACTTCAGTGACATGCAGTGCAGTATGCCCTGAAGTATTAAAGCCTTCTCAGTAACTAGATGAACAATTTAATTTTGCTGCGTTTATGCTGCATGTTCAAAAAAAAGGTAAGACAAGAACTGCACTTACAGCATAGAAGATAAGACTCTCACTATTTCTATAACCAGTGGCCTTTATTCTAGCCCGGTAAACATACCATGAATATCTTTTCAGTACAGTATGTTCCCCTTTCTTATTTGGAAAGCCATATCCGAGATACTGAAACTAAATAAGGGAGATAATGAAATTCTGTCAGTTGGAATTGTATATACATAACTTAGCACTTCATCTGCAGGCAGTTCTGTGGAGGTAACTTCAGGTTTCTCAGCTTGCTCACCAAGTTGTTTGCTTTGGTCCAGCTGTCAAAAAGGTAAACTATACAATGTATACTGGTGGCTTATGTTTGCTGGTTATTCCTACTGTCGGAAAGAAGTCAGGGTGACTAAAATAGTCTTTGGCACAAGCCACAAGCTGGGAGATAAATTCTGAAATGGTCAATCCAATGAGTTTGCTGGAAAGAAATTCCTTGTAGCTATGCTTTCAGTTTTTACAGGTCTTTTTCCAAGATAAGCATGCATGCGATTTTATGTCATTAAACAGCAAAGCAAAGTATTTCTAACCCACACAAGTAAACTACTTCTAACCCAAGAAATCAAGAGTGTCTCCATGCCATTGCAAAGATCTTATCTCCCCTCTTTTTAGAATCCTTAGTATTAGAGACCTTCTTCCTCAATTCTTTGTTCCCTAGGCCTGCTTCTCTTTCAGCAGCACTCCATACCTCAGCAGTCATTATTAGCTGTTATTGTATTAACATAGATTCCTCCATTCATTCATTACCTAGAATAGGTAGTGGATATGACTACATGTTCATTAGTGTGCTTTTTCTACTGCACATTAAATTTAGTACCTCTAATGTGAGGTACTAACTAAACATGCATTAGCCTGCCCTAATGCGCAGTAGCCAAAGTGCATGCTTTTTGTAGTGACGCTTAATGTGCAGTAGCCTAATTTTACTCTGCCTTAGCATATTAGCACAGTTTTTGCCATGACTCTCTAATGTGCAGTAAAATACGCTACTGGGAGCATCTACACAAGACATGTTAATGCGTATTAGCCTTAGTTAGTGCGCATTATGGGTGTGTGTCTACATGTGTTTGCCCTCAATACACATTAATTTAAGCTAATCACACCTAAATTTGATACCTGCAAATGCAGCTATCAAATTTTAGGTGTGATTAATTAATAGATGTTAAGGGAACATCCAAGGCCTTAGGTGCTGGGCACTTGCCCCGGGGCACTGCCCACTAGCCGCTCCCCCCCAGCCCTGGGCTTGAAGACCCAAAAAATTGTAAATAGCTTTCCCTTTGTATATAGTTTCCAACTTGTAAGTGGAAAAGGAAAAGGAAAATAAGGTCAGTCCTGTCTTCAATGAAACAGTTAGCTCAAGTTACTTCACTTGAGTTACTTCACTTATGTTAACTCATGCTCGAACAATGACCCTGTGCAACACTCATGCTAATGAGTGACTGCATTAGTAATTGCTACTAAAAGATAAATAGCTGTAATTTTAGCTATAGTAATTTGATGCTTCAACATTAAGAGCATTTCAGCCAGAATTCTATTCCTAGCAGGCAAGCTAGCTTAATCTTAAAATGCTGCTTAACTTAAGTTGGAGCCATTTGCAAATGCATGGGAGTTGGGTTAAAATGAATTATTGATTCAGCTAACAATGAAAGCCTTTCAATGGTGGTTATGTTTGTTCAAAACATACTGCTTTGGGCTGCTGGTGTCCAGCCCTACAGTGGGACAGGCTTACCAGAGGTGAAGGCCCTTTTAAAATCCATGTTTTGAACATACCAGTAGTCCCAGCTTAATTAAACTTGTGACATGCTTCAAGTTAGACATATTCTTCAAGTTAGATACGTTCATTATGCACATTCAGATGCGCATATAGATACACCCCATGAGATTTACCATTCAGTGTGGAACTTCAGAATATGTCTAACTTGAAGCATGTCACAAGTTTAATTAAGCTGGGACTACTGGTATGTTTAAAGCATGGATTCCCAATGGGGGTGCTGCATTGTTGCCCACTGTTCCTCCTCCTTTCCTACCCAGTGGCCCCTGTGTGAAGTAGTATGTACAAGCTCATCCCTGCCCAGCTGTATCTCTGACCCAGTTTGTTTTAGACATGGGGTACCACTCAATTCACAAGTGCCTGGAGTCTAAAACAGATTGATAGCCACTGGCTTAAAGTCTATTGCATAAGTACCTAGCTAACATCCATCAACATGACTATGACCGCCACATCACAATGAGAGACATGCTAGGATGGGACGGGCTCCACCTTTCCCCTAAAGGTAAGCGTGTGTTCTCTTATAGGCTGGCGGACCTCCTCCGGCGGGCTTTAAACTGGGCTCGTCAGGGGAAGGGGAAAATGAGGGCGGAGGATACACCAGACCGGCACTCGCAACTACAGCCCAGCCCAGATCGACAAGCTCAGTGGACAAACAGGTAAGAGATGGGGACA
>NW_017728993.1:82887850-82888208 GCF_001723915.1 Gavialis gangeticus
GGCAGCTGTCCCCACATCCTAGTTAGTGAAGGGGTCAGGGACTGCTAACTGTTCTATGATACGAAAACCAAAAGCAAACATCAAAACATATAAATATTTACAATTTATTTTATTGTGATGATAGAGATACTGGTAGGCTTCCAAATTAGTTTAACATTGTAAATATATCTATAAAACATTGCCTAACTGATCTCTCTCTCTCTCTCCCTAGTGGTCTTTTGTATTAATTGTGGAAGAACATGGATTTTGGGGTATTTAAAGAGTGAATTTGGGATTTTTTAATCAGAGATTTTGCAGTTTTTAAATAGGGAACACCAGGATTCCTGCTAGTGAGGCAAGTGGCAGGACCCAGGCAGAG
>NW_017728993.1:82893208-82893629 GCF_001723915.1 Gavialis gangeticus
TTGCAGTTTTTAAATAGGGAACACCAGGATTCCTGCTAGTGAGGCAAGTGGCAGGACCCAGGCAGAGAAGCCTGCTCAGAGCTGACACCTGGGACTCAGCTGGAGGTGGCTGACCTCCTGGGCACTTGGGGCCATAATGACATGCTTTGACAGTTCAAAGCAGGCCACCACACTGAGAACATTTTCGAGGCAATAGCTGCCTAGATGGCAGGGCGGCGGCACACATGACAGGACAGTAGTGCCACACACAAACCAACTATACAGCCATAGCCTGCTGGCAGTCAGCCCAGAAGTGCAGATGCCTTGTCTGCAGCCGTGTAGTCCCTATCTACACGGGGGAAGGGGAAGATGAGGGCGGAGGATACATCGGACCGGCACCCGCAACTATAGCCCAGCCCGGACCGGCAAGCTCAGTGGACAA
>NW_017728993.1:82898629-82903312 GCF_001723915.1 Gavialis gangeticus
ATTTCACCACTTAGCCAGATGCACAAAGACTCATACTCAATGAGTCATTTACTTACAAATATTTTTTCTTGCATGCACCTACTGTCTTTTCCTCAGCTGTGTTAAATGCATTGTACTTCACTGTAATGGTGCTGTGAAATGTTGATGGCTTCTTTTCTACTGGTTCTGTGGTACAGAAGGTATGGGTTTGTTACATCAGTGGATGACTATAGCTCTTCAGTCCTGGACTAGATGTGTTTGTATGCTGCAATGCATGAATGACAGGGAATAACCCACATTTGTAGATTGAAAATATTTTATTTGATGCTTAGTATAAGGAATAGCTGAAAGGGGCTTAAACAGAAGTACTTATTTTGTCATCTTCCCTAAACATCACACTGAAAGTATTTATAGTAACAGTTCCTGACTGTGACCCCTCAATTTGGGAACCATCAAGGAGGACAATCTCCCTTGAAGCCAAGAGCTTCCAGAAATAGGGTGGTTGATGCTAATACTATTGACTGTTTGCAGTTGTTAAAAAAACCCAACCCCTACCCTCCCTCCCTGCCAAAAAACCCCAAACCCCAGTATTTTACTTTAAACTCAGCATGCTCCAGCACAGAGCCCAGCACATGCCTAGAGAGGCAGTGCCTTAGCTGAACCCAGCTAGCCCAATGTTTGTATAATTCAGTCACTTTAGTAGGGCTTTTTTGACACTTCTATCTAATACTTGATTGAATCAGCGTTAGCTAAAAGTGCCAAAAAGCCCCACTGAAGTGCCTGATATATATAGACTCTGTGGAGTTGGGTTGAAGTAATGGGTTGCTTCTTTCAGTAAAATGTGTTACATGCCTGAAACATCCTACCTTTCTATTATGATAGATCCTCATTTTTCATTCAGAAATATCCCAAATCCTTCTCATCTTGTGAGAGTCAAATGGAAATGGAATGAATAAAATAAAATGTCTATTCCAGCTCTTGCCTCAGGGTCTTTCTTTGTACCTTCCTTTATGTCTGTTCAGCATCCCCTCCTGCAATCTGATCCATGCAAATGAGGCCCTCATGGGGCACTAATAAATTTAGAGGGACATTGAGTGGGAGTACAGGTACATCACATTGATCAGGTTGCAGCACTGGTGTTTATGTCCTTCTCATGCAGTCATTCATCCAGGAAACAATTCTTCATGTGTATTGAGTAGACCCCCAAAAGTGGTTTTGAGTTTTGTAAATAATCATCTCTAAAATACCACCTTTTATGAATGTCCAAAACTTCTGATATTGTATATGCTTATTTCTGAAATATATTGACTTGATTTGTTTATTTCTGGTACAGTTAATGGTGAAGATAAATAGGTCTTATAATGGACAACAATCTTCCCTCTTAACATTGAAAAAAATAGATTTTATCCATAATAGAAACACATCAATAAGTACAGATTAGTCTGTTCCCAGCCCCATACATGTGACTTTCATATTGGGATATAAACAAGTGCAATATGGGGAAACAGCTTTTTATATTGACAGCTAAGTATATAAAATTCACTTTCTAACAGCATATTTCTTTGCTTGGGAGAGAATAATATTATTGCCTTAATTTTTTTTCCCCCAAACCTTATTATACTTCACGTCCCTTTTCTCTGCATTCAGTTTATTTATCCTTGACAGAAATTCTCCCTATCCTGGGGGATTATGGTAGCCTAACTTGACTCTCTTTTCATTTCTTTTAATGTCAACATGTTTCATCTCTCTGTGAGGAGAAGGGGAAAAAAAACACCTGAAGAGTTGGGATAGATTAGTAGCATTTTAAATACAAAAAGTTTAACTTCTTTAAAACAAGTCACTAACTGTTTTGTTGTTGTTGTTAAAGGTATTTGAAATAAAATGAACACTTTCTTTTTCTGTCTTATTTTTTAAGGAAAAAACATCAAGAAACTGATCCTTCTTCTGCCTTGAATAATATTTCATGCATTGAATATTATCATTACAGCTTAGTAAGGTAAAAAAAAAAACAGGATTGTGTAGGCGATGTGAGCATCAGTCTCTGGCAGAAACAATGCGAAAGCATAAGGGTAGGTATGTGGAACCAGTAGTATTAGGATGTGAAATGGTTCCTGTATATAATGAATAATTTATTCAGTAGGGTATACATGTCAACTGACTTGGTTCATTAGTTATGCTTTCTTTTGGCTGACCAAACATTTTCTGATCACAAAGGAAATCAAACCATTCCTTAATTTGTTAAAATATATTTAAACTATTGGTCTTTCAAATTTGAAATAAAAACTTCACGTTTTAAATACATTTTATTTCTTTTCAGCTGCTGACTTTTTGATCTGGAGGTATCCAACCTATGTATTACAGGTAAGAGATTCAACTTGGTCTATCTATTTTACAATTGTACAAACTACCTGTTGCAGAGCACTTAGGTGCCCTGCTCCTTTAAAGAAGGGAAACTGCTAGGGAAAGAGCCCTAGCAATGAGTGAGGAGCCCAGGCTGCTAGTTACCAGGGCAACCAGAGTGAGCCAGTGGCCCACACCTGCAGCGGTCAGCTGACTTGAAGGGGCAGGGCCTGGCTCACATATAAACCCCAGAGCTGAGGCCAGGGTAGCAGTTCCCTGCCAGCAGCCCAGGGGGCAGCTTTCCCAGAGCAAGCAAAGGGGAGAGGCCTGACTGCAGGTACAGCCCTGAGACTGGTGAGGGACGGAAAACCGCTGGTGTGGCTTGAATAATGTTATAGACAGGCGGCTAGAATTTATTATAGCCCAGGGGCTTGTGTTTGTTTTCTGTTTAAGACTAGTGGCTTGGGTGATGCTATTAGGGGATGAAGGAAGCCTCATAGAGGATCCACGGCAGCATGGGGGCACCAGCGCCAGATAGGGCACAGCATTTGGGGTGCACCGACCCCAGCGCCAGAGAGGGCGCTGCACTTTGCAGGGCTGCAGAGAGCCTGGGCACCAGTGAGGGCACAGAGTGAGACAGGGCCATGGAGAGCCCAGGGAGGACACCAAGGGGCCAAATTATAATAAGGCCCAGACTGAACAATGTGAGTTCCAGCTGTGAGGCTTGGGGCGTGGTAAAGGGGTGGTTGGAGCCACGCATAGCCCATAAGACTAGGGTGCCCCAAAACACCCATTGCAGAATGGGACCCACAAGGGGTCCAGGAGCCCACAGGTTGAGAGAGTACAACAAGACCATGTTTGCGATGACGTAAAGGCAGCCTCCGTATAATATATTTTACCATCAAAAACGTGGCAGGTGAGAATTGAAGGTGCCCTTTGGGCCAACTTGGCATGGGAAGGGTGCCTTGGGGAGATTGTGGCCCTCCTGTAGGACCCTGTGCCTTGACACTACCATATCACTTTTTCAATGACACTGTTGTTTAACTTGAAGCAGCTGTATCATTGGAAGCCTATTGTCAGTCCTATTTTTCTGTGACAGAAGATAACATCCTTTTTAATAAAACACTCCCATAATTGTCCTTTTACATAGCCAGAACTATAACATTAGAATACAAATTCTCTAGCGCTCTATTTTTTTACATGGCCCACATCCATATTGTTCAAGAAATAAATATTATCCTCACTAGAAAGGGAAGATATAGGGATTGATTCATAGAACTGTTGAGTGCTTACAACTGCAGCAAAAGACAATGCAAGTGCTTGTCAGTTTTGTAAATAAAGGCTTAAAACAGTGTGACCAGGGTCACATAGACATCTTTATCAGAGGTGGGATTAGATCACAGGTCCATTAAGAGACAGCATTTGTACCCATTCCAGCACAACCTTTTTCACAAGATTGTTTCTGCTAGTGCTAAAGGAAACAAGATTTACGTTAGGTGCGTCCTCTCAAAGTCCATCTATGGTTTGTTGAGACTGAGCCGTCCCAAATAGCCAAAAACTGCCATTCACCATCTGCCAATTTCCCTTGAATATGAAGTGAGGCTTTGGTGGGATCAATTTCCCCTGAAATTTCTTGTGTAATTCTGCCAAGGACCCTGGGCCCCACTAAAAAATCCCCAGTTGGAAGCATATTCACAGCAATAGTGGATAAACAGTGTTTAGACATTGTGATGATGTGTACTTTGGAGATCTTCAATATGAAACACAGTTGAATATGGACCTAGATGGATTCTTAGCAACCCTTATTAGAGTTGAATTTGAAAGTAGAATGCATTACTGATGAACATGCTCTCCAGCAAACCATCCACTGAGATGAAAAGCCTGCTAGCCTGACCTGTTGGGATGTCCACATATTAGGGGATGGGCCTCTGAATAAAAGAACTACTGTGAACTTTTGACCCAAACTTAAAATGAACAAAACACTTTAAAAAAAAAAACAATTACTTTTTGGAGAGGAAATACTAGTACTAACTTTTTGGGAGAAAACATTCTTTGTCCCAGTTTTGCATGAAACAATTCACAGACAAGTCCATAAATTGGATTTGACACTGTTTCCACTCTGCTCTGGCAAGTCCTACACACAGGGTGCATCAACATATGCAATTAATGCACCTGAATTTTCAGCAAAGAAAATTCAGGCTCATTAAAGTGTTCCTGGGTGCATGTCTACATGTGCTCCCATCAGGAGCAAATTTGTTCCCTACAGAAGTTCAGTTCAGGGCTGCTTCTGTCCCCCTGCCCCAAAACCCCCGCACACTCCTTCCCCCTCCCGCCCCCTCCAGTATACCCCAAAACACACCCACA
>NW_017728993.1:82908312-82911559 GCF_001723915.1 Gavialis gangeticus
ACAAGGGTAAGATTGTTTTTTGAGCTATTATGCAATCATCTCTAGATACACTATGCAAACACATATATATCACAACAAAATATTTTAAAAAATAAATTATAGTAGATGTTTGATTTTTTTTAGTATATGATTTGGTTTTTCTTCTGGTTTCAAGATGGCAGCCTTCCCCCACCAAAAGGTATACTTCTGGGACAAGGGGAAGGACTTCCAGTGGCAAAGGCCAGGGGTTAGGGGCGGGATTTCTGGTCCCAAGATGGTGACCAGGAGGTGGGGCACTTGTCAAGGGTTGGGGCTACCTTTGAGGCCCTCGACGGCACACCAAAACTCATTAAGTAGCCCTCCAATGAGAATAATTGCCACCCCTGTCACAGATGGACCTTTTATGGCTGGCAGAGTCAGACTGTGCCCTTAGATTTTGTGAAATCCCACGGAAAGCCATTGGTTTATATGGGTACAAATATACACCAATTTCTTCTCTGAGCAGGGATTCTGGTTTTCTCTGATAAAAAAATCACCAATTTTCAGATTTAAAAAAGTAACCCAAAATCCACATTTTTCTGTGATTAAAATGAAACACCACTAATATATAGCTTATTAATGAACGATTCTTACAATGTCAATCTTAATGCCTTTTTTTCCAGCTTTGAACTATATTTTTGTGCTATTTAAAAATTTGCAATTGTTCAAAAATTATACAAAACAACTGCAAACTGCTGGAATCGCACACTTAATTTTCCAATCAAATTCTAGTCCACCACCACAGCCCTTTGTTGATGTTTCTTGTCAGGTAATATTTGTGATGGCTTTGTTTTATGTGCTATACTGCAGCTAAGAAAAGTGCATATCAAAAGATACGCTTTTCTCTTTCTGAACATGGAGCAAGGAGTACACATAGGAAAAACTGCTCATTGCTATCTTTTTATAAGATTTCTACTGGTAGCATAAATATAGCAAACATGAATAATATGGTTGGGGAGGCAAGAAGCAGAAAGTAAAGGGACCTGAGGAAGGGTATGGTGGTATCCAAAAGCTAGTCTGTGCTTTTTCACCTGTACAGTTGGTCCAATGGAATGTATCACCCACAAAGGTCCTTGCCTCTTGCATTTTTTCTCTACCATTAGGGCTACAACATTATTCCAACACTACCATAATCATTACGGGACACGTTTTCCTGGTAAAATTATCTCTGTGAAATCAACGAGAGTTTTTCTCTCGAGAAAAGGCTATGGAATCAAGTCTTAAACCTGTGAAAGAACTGTACATATTCAGCTATTCACATATCACAGCTATAAAGTTAAGCAGATGCAGAAGTGCACAGATTCTTCAAGTAAATTTAGAATCTTGTGGTTTATTTCTTATACTTCAGTTATCAGAATATGATCCCAAAATGAAAAAGTGTAGCAGGAAATATTTCCCCATCTATTAACTTCTGTTTTTCTTGGTAAAACATTGTTATTTGTGGTGTTTATATAATTATGTTCTGGTGTAACTCAAGTATGTAATGACATTTCTCCAATGAAAGCATTTAAATAACTCAGGAAATTGCTTTACTGTTCTGTTTCCTGACTTAAAAACCATTTTGTCATGTTCATTTTATTATTCAATCTGTCTGAACTCATCTAGACAGATTCCACACTATATAGAGCAAAATAAAATATTTACCAGATAATTGCCTCATATGTTTAATTGTACATAAATGTATGCTATATAGAATGCAGCCTCATATGTAGAAAAAATGCATTTTATATAATACGGATTCCCAGGCTTTAAGCAGTTTTTAAATAGTATTAAAAACAGAAAGCTTGCTAACTGAGATAACACCACAGTGTGGGTAGAAAAAGAAATAAAGGAATCTCATTAAAATAAGAGATCATTATAGAATATTAATTAAAGGCACACAAAAATGAAAACAGTTTTATTTTTGTTATAAAACTAACAAAGCAAAATAAACCTAGTGTTTCTGCCCTTCCTCATGAATGAGTTTTTGAGGGTTTTTTTTTTTAAGACAACACAAATATCTTATTTTGTTTTTTTAAATAGATTAATGAAATAAAATAATCTGGTACAGGAACACAATTTTCCAGAAATAAAAGGGGCAGTTCACTAAACCTGCTGCAAGATGGGTACTTTCTTTAACAAAGACAGAGCTTTTTGAAAAAAGTGATGAGTAAATATGTTTCATTTTGATTCAAGCCTGTTCCAGTTTAGTAAGATTAAAAGAACAAGTGCAAGATGAACATCACAGGTAGACTTTGGGTTTTTAATCTGCTTGATTCTGAAGCTATTTTTGTCAGTGAAGAGAGTTCCTCATAAAATATTTCTAAAAATAAAATAGGAAACTTTGTTATTTTCAGTAATTTTATTTTTCTCCAAATAAGTCAGTGGAAAACACGTAGTATATTTAAGCCAGTCTAGTTTAAGCCTCATATTTACTGCAACAATAATTTAGTTTTTAGTTTATGGCTTCAACTATAGTTGAAATTGAGGGAAGCAGACTGTACAGGAGGATGTTAAACACAGTAAATGACAAAACTGTATGCTGGATTACTGCCATTTGCACTGATGTTGATGGTGTAGGCACCAGGGCAGAATTTAGCCTTAAATCTATATTTTATCAAGTAAGTAATGGATTTCATCCAACAGGGGTTTCCCATGTTACATACTGTAACACAGACCCATTAGGTTGTGATTCCTATCTCTGTAGATAACTTCCATTGGAAAAGATATTTTTACCTTTAAAAAAAAATAAAAGAAAAGCAGTAAAAGGAAAATGTAAAATGAATACTGATCCATGACAACTGTTTGATTGGCAATACGACATATTTGTAAAGACTTTTTCCTAAAGCACTTGTTATGTAATTAATGCGATTTTTTTGCCTACAAAAGAACAAAACACCAATTGTTTACAGTTAGAAATCTGGTAAAAAACCTATAGAATTTTTGCCTTTAGTTAAGTAGAGGTTTTGGGGCAAACACTTTACTGTTTTTAAGATGTTTTACAGAAGGGAGACTATGTACTTTTCTACAGTTTCATTAAAACCTCCCCTCAATTCCAATCAAAATAAAGGCACAATCAAGCTCTGTCAGAGCAGTCCAAGAAGGAGTAATTCTTCTAACATCCCTGACCAGAGATGGAGCTGGCAATCAAAAAACAACTTCTACAAAAGACAGCTGGGGTGAAGGTGATTTTATAGGTGTGAGTTGAGGAAAAGTGTGGGAAGAGCAATATGAAGAATAAGAGTAGTAA
>NW_017728993.1:82911570-82913441 GCF_001723915.1 Gavialis gangeticus
AAAGAAAGGGGAAACAAGAAGATTTCATTTTCTCCCTCAGCAAACACACAAAGCCTCAGGAGACCTTGTTTGCTTAGAGCTCTGGTTCAGAAACTCCTCTGCACTAAACTTGAAGTGTTGAGGCTGATAGGATCCGAAATGAGAAGTCTGATCTAGAGAGCATTAGTCATATTTTACTTTTGCCTGGATCCAACTATTATCAGTTTAGAACAAGTCATAGAGATGGAGTGACAACGTTTTAGGATGGTTACTTCATATGCAAACTCTCAGCCACTCCCCTCCTGGAGGAGCATAAGGGAGAAAGGTCATACTTAGGACCAAGACATTGTGCTAATGTTCTTCTAACACAACCCCAGCTCAGCCTAAGTTAAATGGCTTTACAGACAATCTGTAAGTGAACAAGGCTGTTTCCAGTTTGGGAATTCACTGTCACCAGAAGTGGTGATGGCAGAACATCATTTTTCCATTGGAATTTAGGGATGAGGTTACAATATTACAATTAGACCACATTAAAGGCACTTGAAATAGAAACATCTGCTTATTAAAGCTCATTAACAAGTGCTAAGTGCCCTCTCAGTATCTTAAATTTATGCAACTTTGGGTCAAGATTATCTTTGAACCTTGCTACCTAGCTTGAGTTACTTTAATTTCTGGCTCCTCCACTAAGATGAAACAACCAATTTGCAGCCCTCAAGCATCCCAGGAGGCACCACTCCTATGGACTAGCTATCATGCAGAACTATGCAGCCTGGACTGACATATGGGGACAGCATGGCAGTAGATGAGGAAAAGTGTGGGAAGAGCAATATGAAGAATAAGAGTAGTAAGTGGCAACCATCGGTCCTTCTACATCATGGTATATGTGTGAGAGGTTACTAGGACCTTGGACACATATGTCTAGGCAGGAGTACGGAGTAGTGGAGGCTGCCCAGATCTTCCATCTGCCCTTCAGACCATTGAGACAGATTTCAAAGGCCAGACCAAGTCTAGATGTTCAGTGCCTTAATGGATGTAGTTATATGCATGTCCAAGAACTGGACCCAACTGTCTCACATGCTGGACAACAATTCTACCACTGAACCACAACAGCAGATTATAATATGGAGAGCAAGATCGCTAAATAGAGAACATAAATACTAGTGACAGAGAGAAAGGAAATAATGGTCCTTTGGACTTTAACAGAGAGTCTCTGTACTAGCAGGGAATTCAGAGGACTGGGTGAGTCTGGGTTCATCGCCTTTCTGCCTTTCTTCTCAACCTTTGCAGGAGAAATGATGTTTCTGAAGGCAAAGGGGTCAATCTGGGAAAACACTAGATTAAGGAAAGCCAAAAGGCTGTGTATATAAGCTCCTGGTTTTATGATTCTGAGCTTTATGTTACCTTATCCCAGAAAGGTGGGGGAGCGGGCATCTAGAAGGTAACTTTAGTCCCAAGTCAGTCTGCGTTAATGCGCATAAGCATGTGCATGTGTAGACATGTGCCTAAATTGCCTTAATGTGCATTAGACTAATGTGCATTAAGTTTAGGCACCCATAAAAGCACATGTAGACATGCCAATTTTGTCCTTATTATATATGCTAGTACAATGTGCCTCATAGTACTTTTCTGAATACAGAAGGGGTTTTCAGATTTTTTTAAACTAGTAATAGTTCAAGATTATCCTAATAAATGGAAATATCATCATTTAATAATGCTTTCCTGAAATGCCATAGTTCCAAAAATTAATCCTGAAGACTAATTCAGAACTCAGAATTTTAGAAAGTATTTAGTATAGAGCATCTCTTTTGGGATTCTTTCATTGCAAATTGATCATTTTGTAGATAATGGTAATTGTTTCCTGTTAGAGAAATAGTAAATGCCATTGAAAGTAA
>NW_017728993.1:82918441-82926380 GCF_001723915.1 Gavialis gangeticus
TTAATCCTGAAGACTAATTCAGAACTCAGAATTTTAGAAAGTATTTAGTATAGAGCATCTCTTTTGGGATTCTTTCATTGCAAATTGATCATTTTGTAGATAATGGTAATTGTTTCCTGTTAGAGAAATAGTAAATGCCATTGAAAGTAAAGACAAGGTTCTTTGGTTAGATGTGATATCTTTTATTAGACCAATTGAAAGTAAATGCAATTCTTTTGACTCCCAAATAATGTGCCATGGCTAAAATATTGTGTTTCGTTTAAATATTGTGTTTGTGGGTGCATCTACATGTGCCCTTTACTGGGAGTTGAATAATTAGCTCTGCAGTGAAGTGTTACCATATTAGAGCTTAGTAAATTAATTAACTCAGCTGTAGGATAATACTATCCAGGGCAAGTACTGTCCTACAGTGGAGTAATTTATGCTGCCACAATGCATGTGTAGGTGGTGATTGGGGCTGGCTGGGGATTCCCCAGTGGGGGGGGCTGCCTGCCAGCTAGCCCTGGACTGTAGTATCGTCATGCCCCAGCCAGCTCCTCTGCTGCCTGACACTGCCACCTGGAGCCCAGGGCTGAAGCCCTGGCCCCCCTGCCAGCCCAGGGCTGCTCCACTCCAGCTATAGCAGTTGTGGTCCTGTGTGCACATGTAAATGCCATGCCTAGGGAAAATAAAATGTGGCACGAACTGAACCAGAGTTTATTTCTTGATCCTAATTGCATGTATAGATGCATCCAATAGCATATAATTAACTATTGATTAAATAAACAAAGTGTAGATTGTTACTTTACTTAATTTAAAAAAATGTAGGAAATGAATCAGCGCTAATTTTCCATGTCCTAGTCCTATCTGAGTGAAAAATGAATAAATCCTACCCATACAATACACCTGGCATATATTTATTACAACCGTCTCTAGATGCAATTTCCATTTAGATGTGTTCTTTCACAGACTGTATTAAAAAAAGTTAAGGTGAAGAGAGGATCAAGATTAGATATTTCACAGATGAAACTGAAAAAAATATAATGGCACCCTGTTACATACTCAAAGCCTTAAGGAAATAGCCCCAACTTTTATAGGTATTGTACAAAAGATGCCAGTGGCCATTGATGAATTTCCCTGGGGGGCATAACATTAAGAGCCATTTTTAAGGACATAGAGCACATAGTCACCTTGTGGGTTATGAGTGAGGGATTTTGAAGTCCTTAATGTTAGTAACTAAATCTATGAAACTGAATCTATATCCATCCAAGAAAAAGAGTTGGAAAAACTATAACCTCTTTTAATTCTACCCATCTGGGGGTCAAAATGCAAAATTAGAGATATGTATATAAGCTTGTCAGTGATTCTGACATTGAAGTTCAGTACAGACACTGCATTTTCCCCTTTAAAATGTAATTTGATCCTTTCCCTCAAAATATTAACACTAGTTTGCAAGTTTTGATAGATCTTGTGTGCACAATCAGTGACAGCTAAATCTACCAAATTCAAAGACAAGTATTGACTACCATGGACTACCGGGGATTATACAGCAGTTCATTTTAGATGAAGCATCTTCTATCACAATAAGGAACTGTGTCATCTTCAGGGATCCTGGTTTTCTCTGATAAAAAAAATCCTCAATTTTTGGATTAAAAAAAAGTAGTGCAAAATCCACATTTTTCCATGATTAAAATGAAACACTACTAATATATAGATCTATCTATGTATCTATCTATCTATTGGGGATTTTTTTAATCAGAGAAAACCAGGATCCCTGGTCATCTTGCATCCAGCAAATAACTGAAAGGTTTTAGAAATGCTATTCAAATCCTTAAGTTCTCGGTGGGTCTACTTTGGAGACATAGAGCCATTAAAATGATCCCATTGTACCTTGTCAAGTCTGGGAAAATGTCAACCTATTCATTAGGTATCCAGGTTGTATCTGTATTGGTTTAGAGGCAAAAGGAATCAGAACGTGTGGTTGAAGTGACATCTTTTATTAGACCAACTAGATTATTGCAAAAAAAATTCTTTAACTGTAGGCTTTTGGGCACAAGCACCCTTCTTCAGGCATAGGAGAAAAGATTGTAAAAGTTCTCCTGGGTAGAAATGAAAGTTTGTATTTTATAGGAGACTTGAAGATGTAAAATCTCCTGCTTGGAGCTCTTCATTTTATATGCAGATTTGTCTCAGAGAAAAGTTGGAATAGGCTGTTTACCTTGAAGTTGTTTGGTGGTAAGCAGGGTGTAGTAATATTTCCTTCTGGTTATGGTGTTTCATCTTGCAAAGAGGAGTAAGAAGATGTAATGCTCTTCTGGGCAGGCATTTCTTATGTGATAAGATGCCCCTGAGCTCTGTGATAAGGCTCTGTGATGATGCAAATTACCTTGAACAAAGGCAGTAGCATGGCCTCAGGCTTCAGGTGGTCAAATTTGCTTCCTCGTAAAATGATGAAGATTTCATTTTAAAAATTGGCTAAAATTCAATATCTTCCATGTGCCAAGTATCCATACTGTAGCCATATTGATCTAGAGGCAAAAAGAATCAGAATGCGTGGTAGAGGTGATATCTTTTATTACATCCTGCTTACCACCAAACAACTTTGAGGTAAATAGATTATTCCATTTTTTTCCTGAGCTAAATCTGCATACAAAATGAACTGCTCCAAATAGGAGATTTTACCACAACTTCAACTCTCCTATGAAATATGAACTTTCATTTCTATCCAGGAGAACTCTTACAGTCTTTTCTCCTATGCCTGAAAAAGGGTGTTTGTACCCAAAAGATTTCAATTAAAGATTTTCCCCCCCCACAAACTGATTCATTAAGAAGAAATAGCATTGGAATAATGTCTTAGTTTCTCTTCCTGTTGACTGCTGACCAGGATGGCAACTATGCCTCCTGTTCTCTGTGTCACTTGATTTGACTTATAAAACTTGTGTGTGCTCAAGATCAAGCCTCTCAGTAGAAGGAAGATTTAAAGACAAAGATGTAACATAAACCAGCAGGAATGCTGCACTGCGAATCTGCATAGTTTTAATGGATGGTTAATGTGCGCTTCAATGTGGATCAGAACAGATGTGCAAAGGCCAATTTTATTTTTTCTTTGTGTAAGCTGCTGCACAAATAGAAGGCTTGTGTTATAGAGCTGAAAGGAGAACTTAGCCCTCTGTAGACCCTCTAGGGACAAACATAGTAACAGACAGATGCCTTAAAGATAGACATTAGGGTCCCACTCCCTACACCTTAAGTCATCCACTTTGGAATATCCTTATGAGAATTGCTTTGATAATAGTAACCCATATTTCATTTGTGGAAGGCACTGAGTGTTTGAGATACAATGAAACTGCTGAGGCATGAAGTTGTCAATGGATTATGATAATGTTGCTCCAATAACAGCAAGTCCAACCTGAATGCAATGGCTTAACTACTTTAAAAGATTTATGTTGATTTACCCAACCTACCTGTCAACTCACCCAGCTGTGAAGCAATTATAATTACATATTTGAAATCTCTGGCTTCAAAATTTATCAATATTTTTGCGTACTATCCTATTCAGGGTACATTTTATAGAAGTTTCTAATCATCCTCCTGAGCACATGCCTCTATCAACAGATAGAACTCCAAAAAATGTACTTCATGATGGAGAAAAGAAGGGTTTCCCCTGTGTGGAAACTGCTTTGTTGTCCAATACAGGCTTATGCAACACTTGATACAAAATGATACATATAGCCAGAAAACCTAGTGTAACCAGAAGGTAGATATACTATATTGCTTGGAGTATGAGGGTCTCTTATCTGTACTCTACACAGGAATTAGATATGGCTGCTTCCACGGTATGAAGTAGGCTGCTGCATTTTATGTAGGCTTCCAGCATACCCTAGGGCTATTTCAGGCAGCCAAGTATGAACTTGGAGCAGAGAACATGTGTTGTGTTTCATCTCCCAGGCCTAACATCATTTGTCCAATTGGAGGGAGGTGCCATTACTGTAGTTCTACCGCACCATCTCCCTCCAAACCCCAAAGATTCCCTTGTATTGTATCTATGCTCAACAAGAATGGTCTGACAGGTATGTTTTATTGATGCCTAAAACATCCATTTTTGTAAATTTAAATGTTGAAAAATACATAAATAATATAAATGTAAGCTTTGACATATTCACTTTGGATCTGAGGGCAATTGTATGCCAAATTTCACCTCTGAGTGAGTGCCAACAGCTGAATCTGTCCTCAATGATGTCCAAAGTATACAGATGGGCCGTACTCACCATATCTTAAAGTAGAGAGCCTGACTCCAGAAACTGAAGAGAGACTCAGGTAGTTTTGCATTGGTTTTATTAAACAACAAGATGACTGAGATTCCATCACACAGACATAGGCTACCATTTAGGATGAGTGATTAATAAAAGCTTTTCATAAATCCATAAAGAGAAACTGGAGTCAAAGCCAAATCAAAACACAAGCTCTGTTGCAAGTTAGAAGCCAGATCCTAATCTATTTGAGAATTATGTTTTTTTGTTATTTTCCAAATATGTTCCTTGTGAGTTTTGACAGCATTGGGAATTAGTATTTCTCCGCCAGCCTCTGCCAACATATTTCCTTTTCCTAAATGTATTTACAAACTTTCTATGAACCTGTACTGACAATGTTAACATCTATACCTTCCCTATAATTGAATGTAGTATGTACATGTGATATCCTTTTTATTTCTAAAGTAAAAGTTATACTTATTTACTAGGAAATAGTCTTTTCCTGTCTTTTCTCCATTAGGAACCTCAAGCTCGTTAATCTGATGCAAACTAAATTGGAATGCTTTTAACTTTATATTCATTATCCTTTATATTTAGAAGTTAATATTGAACTTGTATTTTGCATTAATTCAATATATGCTATAAAATATACAATGCCTATTGCTGGCAAAAGTGATAGCTGCACTAGTATGCATCTTCTCCATATAATGTTGTATCAGTTATTTGCAGGTCATCCAGTCCTTCAGATTAGGGTCGGTCTGGGGGGAAAGGAAGGGAGTGGAGGACCCACTTTAAGTTCTGAGTAAAACACTGATACCTGAGGCTGTTTAGGAAATATGCTAAATTCAGATTATGAGAAGCTGATTTAGCTTAGACTATATTCTGGAGGAAATACTGAGAAATTCCAATATATGCTGCTCATCAGGGGAGGGGAAGGGCTGGCTCCCTGCTGCCGCACACACTTCTAAGGAGAAGGGGCGGATGCACGGGTGCAATGGGCCTTGGTCCTGATCCTGGGCTTGGCTCAGCTCCTCTCCCTGCTTGGTCCCAGTGCCCTGCACCCCACTGCCCTGGCCATCCACCTCCTGTGACATGGGGCTGTGCCTCTCAAAGAGCAGCAGGCACAGGAAGCACATCCCTGGGGCAGTGCAGGATGAGCAGCTGCCGTTCCCTGCTGCCTTGCTTCCCTGTCCCTGGTGCCTCTCTGGCCTGGCAGGTGCAGCCCAGCATTGCTGGGAACAGCGGGGCTCCATGGAGAGGCTACACGCTCCCTCCTGCACCGGGTCATGTCTGCCAGGCTGGAGAGGCACCTGGGGAAGGAAAGCAGAGCAGAGCCAGGAGCGCCGAGCAGCCAGTGTTCCCTACTGCCCTGCTTCCTTCCCCTGGGTGCCTCTCCAGCCCACCCCATGCTGCCCTGGTGACACACCCCCTGCATGTACTGCTGCTTGCAGGGCAGAGCTCACAGTCTCTCCATGCAGCAGTTATTGTATTGTGAAATTACTGTTTGAATTTGTCATGGTTTGTGGGGGCAGTAGAGTGAGGCTGGTACATATCCCTATTAATGACATGTAATAAGGTATTTGCTTTTTGTGAATTCACTTTATACAAGGTTTTTGGAACATAACCCTCACATAAAGAGAGACCTGAGTGTAATCAGGACATTAAGTGACTCCATTGCTCCCTCTACTTACACAGTTTAACCTATTCCCCCTCCTTCTGCAGGCTATTCTTTCCCTGTAGTCTGAAGTATGTTCTCAATGGGAGGAGGGCAGTATTTCTTTTACTTTGTGAGAATTTAATGCTCACAAAGCTGAGGGACTAATAACATTGGGCTTAAGGGGAGCAAGCAGGAAGGTTAAGGAACCTGGAGCACAAGTAGTGCTCTCATTGATCCTGCCCATGGAAGGCAAGGGCCCAGGCAGGCACTGTGATATCCTTGAAGTAAATGCATGGTTGAGATAGTGTTGTCAACACGAAGTCTTCACATTCTTCAACAATGGGCAGATGTTCTGTGGAGAAGAACTGCTATCAAGAGATGGCATCTGTCCGACTATAACAGGAAAGAGCATCTTTGGCCTCTGTCTGGCTGACTAAGGACAACTTTAAACTAGGTTCCCTGAGGGATGGTGAACAGAACCCTTCAGCAGCAGAGCAAACAGTTCAGAGGGGGAAGGACTGAGAGGAGCAACTCAAGTCTTGGAAATGGCTAGAGAACCATAAGACAGCAACAAGCAATGCAAAAGGGAAGTGAGTAGGTCAAAATGCAAAATACATCCAAAGTATGTATACAAATGTGAGAAGTATGGGGAATAAACAAAATGAGCTGGAAGCTGTGGCCTGTGAAAAGAGCTATGACCTGACTGATATTATAGACACCTGGTGGGATAGTTCTTATGACTAAAATGTAAGAATTGAGGGTTACACTTTGTTTGGGAAGGACAGGGTTGGCAGAAAAATTGATGTCGCCTTGCATGCCAAAAACATGTAATTTTTTCCCTGTTTCAGGAGAAAGGAGATAGGAGAGTAGATTGCATTTGGATGAAGATGAAAGGTTGAAGATGCAGCACTGACATAATCATGAGGATTTATTATAGGCCACCAAATCAGGAAGAGGAGGTGGATGAGGCATTCTTCAAAGAGGTGACAAATCTATCCAAAAAGCTATGGGATGCTGCTGATGGGAGACTTCAATTTTCTAGACATCTGTTATAAAATGTCTGTTACACAGGTTACAGGTTCCTATGAACCCAAGGAGAAGAATACAGGGAATTATACCAGTCATCCTCAGCTTAGTCCCCAGAAAAATCATTGAGCAGGTCCTCAAATAATCTATTTGTAAGTACTTGGGGGAGAAGGTGGTGGTTAGGAACAGTTTGCATGGATTATTCACCAAGGGCAAGTCATGCCTGACCAACCTGACTGCCTTTTATGGTGAGATAACTGGCTCTGTGCATGTGGAAAAAGCAGTGAATATGATATACCTTGACTTGTGCAAGGCTTTTGATACTATCTCCCATAGCATTCTTGCAAGCAAGCTGAGGAAGTATGGGTTGAATGAATGGACTCTAAGGTGTTTAGAAAGCTGTTTGGATCATCAGGCTCAACAGGTAGTAATCAATGTCTAGCTGGCACCAGTATCAAGTAGAGTGCCCCAGGGGTCAGTCCTGGGACCAGTTTTGTTCAATATCTTCATTAATGATCTGGAAGATGGAATGGGTTGCACACTCAGCAAGTTTGCGAGGGATGTAGTAGATACACTGGAGAGTAGGGCTAGAATTCAGAGTGACCTAGACAAATCAGAGGATTGGGCCAAAAGAAATCTCATGAGGTTCAACAAGGACAAGTGCAAAGTCCTTGTATTTAGGATGGAACAATCCCATGCACTGATACAGGCCAGGGACTGAGTGTCTGGGAAGCAGCTCTGCAGAAAAGGACCTGGAGGTTACAGTGGACAATAAGATGAATGAGCAGTATGCCCTTGTTGCCAAGAAGACTAACATCATACTGGGCTGCATTAGTAGGACCTTTACCAGCTGATTGAGGTAAATACTTATTCCACTCTATTCTGCACTGGTGAGGCCATATCTGAAGTACTGTGTTCAGTTTTAGGTCCCCCACTATAGAAAGGATGTGGACAAGTTGGAAAGAGTCCAGTGGAGGGCAACAAAAATGGTGAGGTGGCTGGGGCACATGAGTTATGAGGGGAGGCT
>NW_017728993.1:82931380-82936370 GCF_001723915.1 Gavialis gangeticus
ATGTAGCTATCTATTGCTTTAAAGCATCACTTCATCAGGATATTTTAAGCTCACAGTCCAGAGCATATGGTATTTCAAGAACAGAAGCTGAATGTACAGTACATATGTATTCCTTCACACAAAACGCATTAAAGGAGTTTAAGTATTTTGTTAAGCCTCTATATGTGTGCATATGTATGTATGTGTGGGAGAAGTAAGTGGAAATAAACTTCACACATAGGAAAATAAGTGACACAGATTTATTTTCATCTCTCCACCAACCTGCCCCATAGCAACAGTGAAAGCTTGGGATATGTAAACTTGAGAAAACAAGAAATATTTTATCAAATCATCTGAATTTATGGTAAGTGCCAAAGTTTACTCTTGTGTTTAATACAGAAAAGCTGCCTCAGAGAGAGTGATTCTTATATTAAGGAGCAACTTTGAAGTTGTAACATGCTGGTTAAATGTGGCTTAACAGGCAGCCCACTGTTAACTGGCCCAGAGAAGAGACTACTATATCAACAGCTAAATGAGGGTATCCCTTTGAGCCAACAGTGACAGTCTGTTGTTTTGAGCTGAAGGCTCTTTGGTATCTTCCTGCTGATGACCGTGATGTCTGCAGCACAGATTTTTGGCCAAGTACTGTGTTCAGTTTTAGGTCCCCCACTATAGAAAGGATGTGGACAAGTTGGAAAGAGTCCAGTGGAGGGCAACAAAAATGGTGAGGTGGCTGGGGCACATGAGTTATGAGGGGAGGCTGAGGGAACTGGTTTTATTTAGTCTGCAGAAGAGAAGACTGAGGGAGAATTCGATAGCAGCCTTTAACTACCGGAAGGGTGTTCCAAAGAGGATGGAACTAGACTGTTCCCAGTGATGACAGATGACAGAACAAGGAACAATGATCTCAAGTTGCAGCAAGGGAGGTTTAAATTGGATATTAGGAAAAACTCTCATTAGGAGGGTGGTGAAGCACTGGAACAAGCTACCTAAGAGATGGTGGAATCTCTATCCTTGAAGGTTTTCAAGGCTTGGCTTGACAAAGCCCTGGCTGGAATGATCTAGTTTGGGATGGTCCTGCTTTGAGCAGGTGGTCGGAATAGATGACCTCCTGAGGTCCTTTCCAACCAGGCACAGCTATTGAACTCAGACTGGTGGGGTGGGTGGGGCCTCATGGGAATGTGGGCTGCGGGGGGAGGGTTTGCAGCTGGCCAAGAGCAGGGGTGGTTGGCAGCCTCCCTGCTCCCAGCTGGGGTGCCTGGCTGGTTGCAATCCCCACCCCTGCTACCAGCCAGCTGCAAACCTATCCCGCTCCCAGCTGGCTGCAACCACCCCCCCGCTCCCGTGGGGTGCTCCACCTGCCCTGTTAGTCTAAATTCACCAGCCACACCTGCTTCCAACCCCAATTTTCTATGATTTTAGAAGTGACACAAGCAAACATAAAAAGTTAAGTTGGTTCTTAACTTGGGCAAAGGATAGCTTTCTGTTCCAGAAGCTTGAGGTTACAACTAGGGGTTCATCTATCTTGGATCTTGACTTGACCAATAAGGAAGAACTGGTAAAGGATGTGTGAAGGGGATGAGCAATTTGGAATCACAATATGAGAGAATTCCAGATTCTGAGACAGGAAAAGCTTGAGGTCAGCAAAACTAGGATACAAGATTTGAAAAAAGTCAGATTTTACCTGACTCAAGGAGTTAATAGGCATGGTGCTATGGGAAGAGAGACTGAAGGATAAAAACACCCAGGGGAGCTGGGAGCTTGGAAAGGGCGCACTATTGGAAGCCTAACAAGAATCCATTCTGACATAGTGGAAGCACAAGGAGAGACCAATGTGACTGCATAAGGAACTTCTAGGATGCATCAGATACAAAAGAATAGCATACAGGCAATGGAAAAAATGAGCAGGTCACTAAGGAAGCTTACCAGGGAGTAACATGAGCCTGCAGGGACAAAATCAGGAAGACAAAGATCAAGAGTGAGCTGCATCTGATGAGTGAGGTCAAAGACACTAAGCAGAGGTTCTATAAGTATGTAGATCAGAAAAGAAAGACCAAGGAATCTGGGGGTTTATTGTTAACTAGACAGGGGGAACTCTTAATAGAAAATACAAAAAAGACAATGCTACTCAATAAGGCTACTACTTTGCCTCCATCTTCACAAAAAAATTTAAGCTGAAAGGGTCAGTGAGAATCTAGTCAGGGAACTTCTGGAGGGACTGGACATATTTAAATCAGCTGGTCCTGATGATCTCCACCCCAGAGTGCTGAGGGAATTAGCTGAGGTCATTGCGGGACCCCTGGCATGGCTTTACGAGCACTCGTGGTGCTCTGGTGTGGTGCCAGAGGACTGGAAAAGGGCCAATGTGGTTCCCATCTTCAAGAAAGGGAGGAAGGAGGACCTAGGAAACTATAGGCTAGCTAGTCTTACCTCGATCCTGGGGAAGCTTTTTGAGAGAATTATCCTGGTACATGTCCACGAGGGGCCAGCGAGGAAGGTTATGCTTAGGGGCAACCAACACGGGTTCATTACAGGCAGGTCCTGTCAGACCAACCTGATGGCCTTCTATGACCAGGTCACAAAATCCTTAGATGCAGGGGTAGCAGTGGACGTAGTCTTTCTGGACTTTAGGAAGGCCTTTGACACCGTCTCTCACCCTATTCTCATTAAAAATCTGGGGTACTTTGGTGTCGACACCTACACAGTCAAATGGGTCACTAACTGGCTGGAGGGCCGCACCCAGAGAGTGGTGGTGGATGGTTCATTTTGGACCTGGAGGGATGTAGGCAGTGGGGTTCTGCAGGGCTTGGTCCTTAGGCCCGCACTGTTTAACATCTTTATCAGTGACTTGGATGAGGGGGTAAAAAGCACCCTGTTCAAATTTGCTGATGACACTAAGATGTGGGGGGATGTGGGCATGCTAGACGGGAGGAGTAGGCTGACTGTAGTTTTCCTAAGAGGATAGGAAATGAATTTGTATGGGATGGTTTGGATAGGGATGATTTTGCCTCAGGCAGGTTGGAGTAGATGACCTATGGAGGCCTCTTCCAGCACTACGTCTGTATAATTCTGTGACTTTTCTTCATGTAAGTCTGCAAATAAATAACAACCCTGACTTCATTACTTTTTGCTATAATACTCCTGGTTACCACTTGAATAGATATTATAGCTTGTGGTAAGCCATAGGTTTTTGTGTGTTTACTTTGTTTTCTTCTTGTTTTGTAAATACTGAATAGTGTTCAGTGATTGCAATTTTATTCTAGTCTTTATAATTATTTCAATTTTCATACCATGTCTACTGCTCTACTGTAAAATCCAAGGGCCTAACAGTAACAGCTACTTCATTCCTAGAAATAGAATGTGTCCCATGGTAAGACATCTCTAGTCCAATGAAAAAAATATTAGAAATGGCTTTGTGCACAAAGTGGAAAGTGTTCTTCTAGCACTTTTTGAGCCATAGGGGTGGCCCTATGTACCTTGCCTGGCTCAGGATCTAGTATGGCCCTCCCTTGTTCACTTGCCTTACATTCTGTCTGATAAAAACAAGGCTTGGAAGGGAGGCTGCCTGTGGGCTGAGTCTGCAAAAGTCTCCATGAGACCTGTCATGGACCCCCTTCATCTTGGCACAGCCCTTAAACCGAGAAGGGCCTACTAGGCTTGCCTGTGCCGCTGCAGGTTACCTGCAGCCTTAAAGGCAAACTGTGTGACTCCATTTCTCCCCTACACCACACCTTTCACCACACTTCTTTACAGTAAGGGTTGCCAAAATATGGAATGGGCTTATAAGTGGGGTGGTGCTCTCCCTTACTTTAAGAGAAGACTGGACAAGCACCTAGCTGGGGTCATCTGACCCCAGAGCTCTTTCCTGCCCAGGTTGGGACTTGGCTGGGGTTGGACTTGATGACCTACTGAGGTCCCTCTGGCCCTAACATCTATGAACTCCAAGCCTTGTGGGTGTTTATCTCATTGATGTCACTCATTTACACTCTCAGCCCCTTGGGCCCTTGAATCTCCTGGTCCCTTTCCTCAGCCTGTTCCTGAGCTCTCAGACACCTGGTCCCACACACAGCCTTTTCTCCAATTTCTTGGACCCTTGGTGCCACACACAGCCCCTCTCTGGGCCCACGGACCTTTAAGTCTGGCTTTCAGCCCCACTCTGGGCTTAGGGACCCTCTGGTCTGGCTCAGCCTGTTTCCCCCCAGGCTCAGGGATGCTTTGGTTTGGCTTGGCCTCCCCTGGGCTCATGGACCCTCTGGTCTGGTTCCCTAAATGGATCTTAAGCTTGACCCAGCAGAACTCAAAGCTAAACCCTGGTGCATTAAATCAAAGGACTTGCATCCTCAATCAGTTCAGGATTCCTGCTGCTCTACTGTCAGGAGTCCCTCCTTTTATAGCTGCCTTGGCAAGACTGCCTGAACCATGCAGACTCTGCGCTTATAGCTAAAGCCTGAGCCCTCTTCCAGTCAGGTGAGTGTCTCATTATCCCCCTTCACCAGCTGCAACCTACAAGCAGCCTCATTGGCTGCTTGCTCTCTTAAAGGAGCACGCACACTCCAATGCCCTGCTACAGTTCTAAGGAGCATCAGCTTTAGTCTCCCTATTTGTACCTGCAATTTTGTTGCACATGGAACTTTGTACATAGCTGATGTAGTTAGCTAACTGTCCCATAAGTACATGCCAGTATTGCTTGCCAGTGCAAATTAAGGACTTTTTGTGAATAAAGTATTGTATGCAGGTGCATGTAGAGGGTTTTTAAAATGTAGCCCCAGGTATTAATTTAAATGTTACGAGACATGGGTAAAGGATGATGTCAGGGTAAGGCAATTATCTTTAATCTCAATTGTGACCTACAGCATGTAGAACCTTAACCCAGTTATGCAGGGGAATAAAGCTGTTTCACTGACCCAATAGACTGTCTCATCCCAATTCACTTATATTCTACCATTCTTAATTAACAAGAAAGAACTTCCCTAATGCTGCTTTTTTCCTGTTAGATTTTGATATTGCTTAT
>NW_017728993.1:82936381-82938690 GCF_001723915.1 Gavialis gangeticus
GCTGCTTTTTTCCTGTTAGATTTTGATATTGCTTATATTCAACAGTTTGCAACCAGAAATTTAGATTAGTGACTTAGGGAATGTTTGTGTTAACATTTGTTTTTAATGTGGACGTCCCAAATGACTTTGCTACTTACACTCTAAAACAGGAAAACTCATTTTTCAGAGAAAATTCATATTACCGGATGTGCATTCTGATTTTAAGATGTTTCACGCATCTTTGAATTAAAGGCTAATCAAAAAAATCTAATTTTAACTCAGGAAATGACTTTTTATTTTAAAGAATACTATTTATATAGTGATACAACAGCATTGTATCAAGGAGAGGCATATTTTGCTAGGAGCCCTTTTAAAAAAACGTTTCCAAAGCAATCCTGTTGACTTTAATGATTGTTAAATATTTAGAATTTTAATGTATAAGACCAAATAGAATAATGCATGAAAGCAATAAATAAATAATTAGACAAATAGAAATGGTAGATGGCTAAATAGTGGAGCTTTTACTTAAAGAGGAACTGATTGGCTTGGACAAAATTTTTGGTTCCTTTGAAAATAAAGATGAGTTAAGGCATTTGCTTGGCTTGCATTGTATAATTGTCAATGATGGCTTAAAGAAGAAGAGTTTACTGAATCTAAAAATATCTCCAGTTTATATAGTGTTTTTCATTAGTAGATCTCCATGTACTATACAGAGATGGTAACTAACATAAATTCACCCTCCCCTTACAAATAAGTTATCAGAGACAGGATGATGCGAAGTAACTTGTATAGACTCGCAGGTAAAACAGTCTGCATGAACCAGTATACAGAGCTGTCCCTAGGGTTGTGTGGGCCCTGGAGTATATCAGCCTGTGTGGGGCTGGGGTAGGGGGGAGGGTGGCGAAAAGCTGGACGGTGGAGTAGGGGGGAGGGTGGTACTGTCCGCGGGGCCCCCCAAAGCACAGGGCCCAGGGTAGCTGCCCCACTTGCCCACCCCTAGGGACAGCCTTGCCAGTATGTCTGAGGGCCCTGCTACAAATTAAAGCTGAATAGAAACTAGCTATAGAGTTATTACACAATTTCAAGCACTAACTTTGTAGCTGCTTGGTTCCTTTTTTGTCTGGGTAGTGCTTTTTATGGTGTGATAATTACTTTGCGTATATGGCTGGTCTAAATTTATTGTACAGTTAATTGCATCACATATGTAAGGTATAACAGGGACTTTATTGGCAGACTGGGGCCTTAATGAGACAGCATAAAGTGAAGAGGGGATTTCCCTCTTTGAGTATAGGCTAGGCACACACCTGGGGAATAAAGATCTGGACTCTAGATACTTCTCACCCTGATGATATTTTGAATCCAGACCTCCCATTTCTTAGGATAGGGACCTAAATGCTACATAAGGCACTTAAGGCTGAGGTCATTGTCCACCCCCTCATGTTGAAAGTGGCCCACTTAGGAGGCAAAAGTGAAACATTTATGATGGCTGGTTCTGCAGAATAGGTATGGGCTGTGGAGGAAGGGGCCACTGTATTCCAGTCCCTGTTCGCAGTGCTGTTTTACGTAATTTTACCCCATGACTATTAAATGTAATCTGAGAGAACTTTGAACCCAGGTCTCCCATGTCCTAGAAAAGTACTTTAAAACAGTCAGGTACAGGATAAAGTGTGTGTTGTGGCAGCACCTTCCCCACTCCCATTTATGTTTCTTCTTTAACTTAGGGTTTAGGAACATATGCAAAGGTTGAGAGTTCTGTCATCAAACTAGATTGTGACAGTGTAAAAGGATTATGGCTCTGCTGCAAGGGTGTCAAACTTGCTTGGCCTGCTGAGAGACTGCAGGGCTCTTCATGGGCTGGTTCCAGATCCATCTCCAATAGTGGGCCAACAGGTGGTGGCATTGTCTGAGTAGGGACATGGTGAGCAGTGCTGTGTCATGTCAGGGGGCCACAGGGATTAACACAGTTGAAACTTGCTATGACATTATCCAGATGCATTTCCAACAGGGCTCTATATCCTGGAATTTGTTAACCTCCCCGCTTCTGCTTGTCCCACTCCAAATTCTCTCAAGGAGTCTCACAGGACATATAAGGAATCTGGGCATATTAGCAAGATTTTGTGCAGGGAGGAAGAAGACTGTGTTAAATGACTCAGATGCTTAAATACTAGGCAAGTACCATGTTATAGTTGCATTCATTCAGGGAATTATGCAAGGGCCATAATTGGCCTCTTGTATAACTTCTGGTCCACCATGATTAAAACATCATTTCAACACTACCAAAATATGGAAGATAAGATCTGCTACTTACAATGAAGCACGCAGTCATTCCA
>NW_017728993.1:82938701-82951376 GCF_001723915.1 Gavialis gangeticus
TAAGATCTGCTACTTACAATGAAGCACGCAGTCATTCCAATAGAACACATCACCCAGAAAAATCCTTGCCTCTCACATTAAGTTGCAACAATCAGTTACATAATAAAATAAATGTAATTTTAATAGCAATTTTAGAGAATTTTAAACACAGAAATACTACAGTTTTTTGAAAGAGCATATAGGAGAAATGTGAGAAGCTGATGAAATAAGGCTATCACTTGCAATATGATTATACTGGGGGGAAAGCATTAGGGACTGAAATTATAAATGGAAAGGCAATTAAATGCTTGACTCTGGCTTACTAATGACTGGGTCTCAAGTTACCTATGGGAGTGCTGGACTTCAGAGGTTACAGTGTTCTCTCTTTACTTAGGGAAGTGCTGTCTCAATATTATCTTGGACATACTACTCTGAAACATGTTTCCTAGTTAAGGGGATGGTCTGCAGCAAGCCTAAACCAAATATGCTGGAGGCAGGTGAGGAACTCAAATAACTGGCTAATTCAGAGACTTCAGTTTTACCGTATTTATAAGGAGTTATTTAGATTTCTAGAGAGCTGATGCTTATCAAAACTAATTGTCATTTTTAAAGGGCTTTTTCTTTTCGGTTAACTTGTTCTCATTTTGGATGATTCTCCCTGTTATGACAAACAGCTGATCTTCATTTTCTGAGTACTGATTTGCCTAAAAGCAAACAGAATATAGGGAAGACAGGAAGATGGATTGGATGATAAGTCTTTCTTCAGTAATGTGTATAATTCTAGGTTATCATGGCCTGTGGATAGCAAATCTGACCCACATCTTCCATTTTTTTACTTAACCTCCATCAACTTTGTAATATAGCTTCTCATGTTTGTCATATGAATTAATAATTAATTCTATCCTATTCCTCATGTTAATATGTTCATTGAAAATGACATAGAAGGAAGGGCATTTTGATCTACAGAGAATTAATTAGCATGTAATTTTCAGTATATCATCTAGTGTTAATTAGCAGTTAAACCATCTTCTTGTGCATGACCTGCTGATTTAAATACAGTGTTCTGTTACAGTGACCCTGGGGGAAAATAACTTGAAAGGGTATTCTCTTCTTGAAAATGGAACTTGTACATCAGCTTTCTTAATGCTCCATGGTTTTTTAGTATCAGATTTTTTTCTCTGCCTTTTCACAGTAGCAGCTTCTATATATCAAATCAAGCAAACAGTAACAGTAATACTAATCAGATAACATAATGTTATAAATGTGAATTTCAGAGCGAGCTACACATAAGAATGGCATATCACCAACAAGTCTGCCTAAGAACATAACAGGTCATGTTCTTACCTGAAATGAACTGATGCTAGGTATACCTAGGGTTACCATGTGTCTGGGGTTAACTGGGATGGTCCCAGATGGCTACTGAGTATTATATTGGGCATCCTGGAAACACAGGGGTATGAGGTTCAGTCTGACCGGGAGTCAGAATGAGGTGGAGGGCCTTGCAGGTGAGTGGGCAGGAAGGCACTGCTGCCTACCTGGCATGCAGTGCCACCCCTGCTGACTTGAGAGCATGTCCCGGATTTTGGCGATTTCCATATGGTCAGCCTAGCTATGCCTCAAACACTTCTAGATCTGTCAGAAGGCAGGGGTACTATAATCTCTTTAAAGATTTAAAGTGGCAATTTCAGGGATTCCTTTGGTTACTGATTGTCTAGAATCCAGGGCCTGGGCTCAGTGGCTCAGGAGGTCCATTCCAGTCCTATGTTCTCTTGGAGCTCTGGAAGCACACTTTATCTTTTGCCTTCAGTTGTCCTAGGTGACCGTTTATTCTACTTCCCATCTATTTAATAAAGAAAGTAATTCTGCCTATTTCTCTAATATCTCTGAAATTGTTATTTGCCCATGTAGAAATAATGCTAACTTTGCTAATAATGCTAATGTTAACTTTTCCCTTGATGTTTACCTTTAAGATTATTCAAAACTGGTATCTTCTTTGTTGCATCATGTTGAGTACATTCTTCCTCTGGCCTTATGAAAATATTATTTCAGTGACGTAGTGATTTAACAGTATGGAACCAGGTTGCTATGTATTAGTCTGGGCTGGTTTACATTTGCCTAGATGCCAGGAGATTATGGCTACTTACAGATGTAAAAAAAACCAAACAAAAAACAAAAAACCCCCAAAGGTGCTTTACTTTAAACTCAGCATGCCCCCATGCTGGGCCCAGCACATGCCCACAAGAAGCATCGCATTAGTTGGACCTGACTTGCCCAGTGTCTGTATAGATCAGGTGCTTCAGCAATATTTTTTTTGGTATTTTTATCTAATAGCTGATTCAATCGGCTATTAAAGTGCCAAAAAGCCCTGCTGAAACACCTGATCTATACAGACGCTGTGGAGCCGGGTTGAGGTAATGTGCTGCCTCTTCCAGTAAAGTGTGGTGGTGGTTGTTGTCTGGGGTTTTGTTTTGTTTTGTTTTTTTTCATGGCTGTCAGCAGCCAAGAGACAAAACATACTGAACAGTATTTCTAAATGTTTTCATTAACTTCCTTGGGGTGAGGAAATATAACAAAATATCAAGGATGCTGTATAACTAAAACAGGAAATACAATAACCTATACACAGATTTTGCTTGGGACACTTTAATTGCCCTCTCACCTACCAGGTTTGTGAGTCAAGGACCTTCTTAGCCAGGATTTTTTGCCGAACCTGGACGGTTCTGAAGAAAACATCTTAGCAGAAAATTAAGATGCAAGACTGTCTCAGCTATATCTAACAGTATGCTGTGACTGTTCCTGTTTTTCCTGGTGTATGCTGTGTTTGAATATGCAAATTTACTGAATGCCCAGCAAATGATCCTGATAATATGGCATTTTGATCATTCTGGATGTCTAGGACTAGTTATGCAGAAACAGGGTAGATTTGCATTGTTTATACACTAACTAAATCAGAGATTTGTCAGTGGCTTAGTTCATCAGGTGCTAAGCCATTGCCTACAAACTACGTGTAGACAAAACAGAGGCCGTAAATTGAAGCGGTGGGTTTTAAAAAACACCGCTTCAATTTAGGGTTATTAAACCTCTGTGCTGTGCACGCGCCCTGCTGACTTATCTGCCTCTCCGGCAGGGAGGGGAAGGCGAGCTGCCGTTGGGTGAGGCAGTCCTTGGGCTGCAGGGGCTGGTGCTTCCATCTGTGGTAGCGGCGCCCCGCCCCAGGCAGCAACTGCTTTGGGTAGTCCTGGAGGGCATCGCAGCTGTGAAGGGAAGCACTGGACCCCTGGCCAGCTCAGGCAGGCAGGCAGGCTCTGGAGGAGGGTGGGGGGAATCAGGCTCACTGATTTTTGGGTGGAGCCTGCTTTCCGAGGCTGCTGCCAGGCTGCCTGCAGGGCTTCTTTCAGAGCCGTGGAGGTGCACAGAGCCTGGTGCTTCACTCTGTGGCTGTAGGGGCAGCAAACTAAAACTCCTTGGAGGAGTTTAATTTGCTATGCCCCAAGTCATTTAAGGCGCATTATGCCACTGAATTTCCTACAGTGGCTGGAATTAGTGCACAATATGCCTCCGAGGCATGCAAACACTGACACCATTAAAGCAGTGCAAAAGCATTTAGCCCACTTTAAAGTGTTGTACGCACCCGCTGTCATTTCATCTACACACAGCCTTATTAAAGCCAGAGGAATAAGATACAAACCTATCCAGCCTTCTGCTGACTTCAGACTAGCATGGTTAACTACTTCTCTTAGAACTAGTTAATACACTGATCTCACCAATCCTTTTCTTCTGAAAGTTTCAAATAAAACTAGATAGCCTTGTTGAGACAAACAGCCTTTTTCTATTACTAAAATTCCTTGTTTTTCCTTTAAACTGAGTGAACAATTTGCAGTGAACATTGACTGAACGAATTTAGCTTCTTTCTGCTTGTGTATTGTATGAGCAGATTGCAATTTCTTCTAACATATTTTAATTTAGTCAACAATCTGTTTTTAACTCCATGGTTGCATTGCAAATGTGAATTCAGTACCTAGATTCTTGGTTATTTATTACTGGTCTTTTCTCTAATGTTTAAACTCTGGATATCTGTATTAGAATTTAGAATTTTAATATAAACTATCCTCTGGAGTATTTCTAAGCTGGGGACCATTCTAAATCTTCTCAGGCAACTCAAAAATCAGGACTTGGGTCTACCTACAGTACATATAGTTTTCAGTGGAGAGCAGGTAAAGCTTTGGAACTGGGTTTGTATTTAGCTGTAAACAAATTTTTGGATATCGATATTTAAAGGCAAAAGATAGCAACATTCTTTGAGCTAGTAACATGAAAATTTTGCTCCTAATTCTGATAGTTTCATAAATTTGAGCTAGATTCAAACTAGATCTGAAAATAGGTCTCTGTCTGTTTAGGATGAAGTGCCAATTTAAATTCAAATTATAGGTCTTAAGTTCAAAGTCCTGCAATATTCACTGGGTTTGGATTTGAAATTTTCATTATCCAAATAGATTTATTAGAAGTCAGCATTCTAAGCAGGGGAGAATCCTTTTAAATACTGCGTACCAATGCTAGATGTACTTACATTTATGAGGGCAGATTCCTTTGGAGCAAAGGCAGCTAAAAGCATGCACTTGTATAATCCTCAGCATGGTAAGGTGTCTCAGAGAGTACTGCAGAGAAAGCCATCTTAAGGCAGGGTTTGAAACGGTAGGCTCATCTGGAGGGAATCTGTTATCATAAAATGCTATTTAAACATGAAAATGAAATGGGTAGCTGTATCTTTATTTGTAGTTTAGAATTTTAATATGAATGAGCCTCTGGAGTATTTCTGATGTTGGGGCCTGCATTCTCAGGTAAATGAAAAATCAGGCTGCAGTCCTATCTACAGTACATATTTAAATGTATGCATTGTAGGAGTGTGTAAAGTGGGCCCTATTCGATTTGGATTTGGCCTGAATCGGGGACAGTGATTCAATTTTGACAGGGACAGGGACACTTGATTCGGATCACTGTCCCTGATGCGATTTGCCCAAATCCAAATCTGAAGATTTGATGCTGATTCAGAGAATCAGCAATTTGGACATAGACGCAGCTTTAAAAGATTTTTCTATGTAACTTGAGGTAGCAGGCACAACTCGTGATTGCTGTGATGCTGGGGTGCATGGAGCGGCCCACAGGAGTGCAGGGGGCCCCTCCATGTGCTCAGCAGCAAACCTGGAAGTACTTCTGGTCCACTTCCAGGTCTGCCAGGGAGCATGCTGTAGGGGCCCCCTGTGACTCCCAGCTTGGTGATCAGCTGTGGTGTGACCCTGGGTGCCCCTTCCAGGCCCAGGAGGCACCAGAGTGTGGGGGAGTCCCCCAGTGCACTCCCTGGCAGATCCGTAAGTGGACTGGAAGTGCTTCTGGTCCACTTCTGGGTCTGCTGCCGAGCATGCTGGGGAGACCCCTGTGCTTTTGTGGGATACTCCGTGCACCCTAGCATCTCAGCCTTCATGAGCGCCTGCTGCTTAGAGGTATGTAGAAAAAACATTTAAAGCTGTCTATATCCAAATCGGTTTGGAGGGTTCCAATTTGATTCAGAAAGATTAAAGCGTCCTCTGATTCCATTTGGTTTCAGAGATTTGGCCACCGAATCAGGTTGAATCTCCGCCGAATCAAATTGGGGACAGAAGCTTCGCACAGCTCTAATGCAATGGTATGATGAAGGAAATAGAATAAAATATAAGACAGACATGGAAAACAGATAATATTTGAAATGCTCTTTACATCAATTCTTGTGGCACTTTTCGAAGATTGGGTCAGATTAGGTTTAAATTGTATTTTGTATATCTGATTCTGTCCTACCCTATAATTTGTGAGGAAGCATAAAGAGGTTGAGGCATGCTGTTCCAACTCTAGAAGCATCTTTCAAAAGCTAAGCAGTGGGGAGCCTTCCATACACCTTATGAGTTCTTCTTCATTAGCATATCAAGTGACATTGGATCCAGTGACATGTCATTCAAAAAAATGTTTGTACATAGTAAGAATGTTAAAAAGCATGTTCATGTACTTTGTGCTCATTTCTCTTTCTTGTTTGTACATCAGCATGGGGAAGGAGATTATTTGTAAGGTTGTAATCTATACTTTTAAAAATATTCTGGTTATGAAACCTATAATCTCCAAAAGGCTTAGCCTTAGGTTTATCAAGATGGTCCTTACGTTGTTCTTTGATACTCCTTCCCCTTGAAGAAACCACAGTAAAAATGCATTGCAATTATTTTCTCCCCCAAAGCCCTAGTCACTCTTTGTCTGGTGCTTGGAGACCATATTACAGAACATATGATTGCAGAATCTTGACACAGTCATTGGCAGTGGGAATTAAACTCAGTTTCTAGGTCAAGCAATACGATAATGTGTAAAGATACAGCAGTAGCAGCTTTTATTCATGTCTAGCTACCCTTCTTTGTGTCTTGTGTTTCAACGGTTCTCTTTCCATAGGTTCCTGGTACAACTGCCCACAGTAAAATTTATTACTGTTTTTGTGCAAAAATGACATAAATACAGACTGCCTTGAAGAATCCTTCAGGCTCCTAAACATATGCTGAACAGGTAAAATAGAACAACTGGTCCCATATCCTTTATTCGTTACCATGGGATGGAGTGTGAACAGAAGAAAGAGAAATACTTTTTAAAAAAATACAACAGCAAAAAATAAAAATAAAATCCTTCCTTTGCTAGATGCCTAATGCTCCAACCCCTTTTCCAATGGCCCTGCTATCAAACTGTTAAGAATTCAGCTGTGGTTTCTATGGGATAAAGATTGAACTATCTCTGTACCTTTGTGGCTTGTCTCTTCAGACCAAGTTTGAATATATTTGCAGGCCAACCCATGGCATGTGTGCTAGGGTTGTGTGAAGCTTTGGTCTGTGTTTGATTCGATAGAGATTTGGCACGATTTGGTGGCTGACACTCTGAATCGAATCGGGAGATCCTTTAATCTCTCCGAATCAAATCAGAACCCTCAGAATTGATATGGAGATATTCAGAAAGATTCGGCGATTCGGACATAGACACAGCTTTAAATGTTTTTTCTACATACCTCGAGGTAGCAGGCAGCTCATGAATGCTGTGCTGCTAGGGTGCATGGAGTGTCCCACAGGAGCGCAGGGGGCCCCTCAGCATGTTCCCCGGCAGACCCAGAAATACTTCTGGTCCACTTCTGGGTTGAGTGCTGAGCATGTGGAGAGCTCCTCCGCACTCCTGTGGGATGCTCCATCTGCCCCACCATCACAGCACTCACAAGCGGTGCTAGTACCTCGAGGTATGTAGAAAAAATATTTAAAGCTGTGTCTATGTCCAAATCACTGATTCTCCAAATCAGCATCAAATCTTTAGATTCGGATTTGGCCAAATCAAATTGGGGACAGTGATCTGAATCAATGAATCGAATCACTGTCCCTGATTTGGGCCAAGTCTGAATTGAATAAGGCCTGCTTTGCACACCCCTAATGCGTGCCACAAATAGCATGACAACAGCTTTGTGTGGCATGCAGGAGATCTAGTAGAAAGCAGGGAGAATGGCAGCAAATAGGGCAGGAAGGAGAGAGCAGAGGAAGTGGACTGGGATATCACTTGGAGCGGGCAGGGCTTACTTTGTGTTACACCTATGAAAAAGGTTGGCCCCCAGAGCTCTAGGGAAGCTTTACATTGCCTTTGCTACATGCAAAGTGCAGATACAGAGGAATGTAATATAATGAAAACACAATATATTATCAGAAGAGGAAGGGGAAAAAGGCAACATGCAGATTTTATAAACTATGGTCAGGATGGTTCTGAAACATTTGCTAGGTTAGAAACTAATATGAGTCTTGGAACCCCAAATAACAGTAAATTATAAATATAATACATTTTCAAGCAGGGGATCAGAGATGATGAGGAGTTTTCACCAACAGTGGTGGCTTCTTGGATTTCATAGAAAAGATGCTGAAAGGATAATTATTGAATGATAAGGCAGAAACTGTTCTTTTATATGAAGGTTTTAAACCTAAGCATTTTGGTAGGATGCTGACTGGATCTAATTGTAATGCATTGACTCTGCAGTTGAATGTGGCAGCTGTTATTCACTTATAAATGCAGTCTTGGAGATGACATGTTTTCTCAGAAATTAAGGTCAGTATTCACATGAAGGTTAAGCTATACTCCTTAATAAGGAAGCTCTATCCGTTTATAAGGAAGTGCAGTGATTTCTAACTTGAACCTGAACAGTCACTAGTGTCAGAGAGGAGGTACCTCAACATAATGTCTTCAGTGATGGTCAAAGTGCTATTTATTAATAAGGTACAAGCTGAGAATGAACTGCTTTGTTGTGGGTAAGGACTTAACTATTTGGGCAACTGAATTTTTTGCATTAGTTAGTTGAAGTTTATAAGGGCACATGTTAATAGAGATGATGATGGGGACTAAACAGGGGTTAGAATGGGCCCTGATGTGGTCCCTGCTGTCCCTAATCAACTACCTGGGGCTTGAACCTGTCTGGTAGGTCTCTGGGGCCAGCTGGTTGTCAGGAACATTTCCTGGTTCAGAGGAAGCCTGGGTTCATGATCTTGGGCTGGCAGGTAGGCCATGACTGGGGTCTGATCAGAAAAATCACAGATCCTGCCATACACATGTAGCATGGCAAGAGGCACAATTGTTGGGGATCAGTTTATTGTGCCTTTAACTGTACATCTCTAAGAGGCATTAGTTTCTTTCCAGTCCCTAAAGACTGTCCAGAAGGCTCTAACCAGAAGGCTCTAACCAACCTAAAAACAAAAAAACCCTTTTTTTTAAAGTGATTTGAAATAGCAGTTATGAACTTCTTATGGAGGAGTTTATGTGTCTTGCTGAAAGGGTATCACAAGCCAGTGTTATAAAACTAGTGTTTTAAAACTTAACCAGTGTTATAAAAATTGCAAGTGTGAGTTTAAACCCCCTCACCCCCTTGTACTGTCTGAGGGAACTTTTCAAAATGCAATCTGACCATGCCAAAGTAGAATGTGATGGGTAGGTGCTGCATTCATCTTGGGAATGCTAGTGAGACCGTCTTAAACATGCTTAGTGGTGGGAAATGGTGATCACTGATAACTAGCAGCCATGTTGGATGTGCCATACATCCAGTGGAGAAAATACAACCCTAGCCATTTAGTTTCTGTAAGTATAGAGAGTCTGCAATATGTTCAGCTCTGTCAAAGCCCCACGTGAAGAGGGGAAAAGCTTTTTGCCAGGGAGAGACTACAGTAGGAAGCTTATCTGTTCACTCTTTGCTGTTTATAAGCTGGTAACAGAAGCCACTGTGGAACTGAGTATTATTTTGGTAGTGTTAGAGAGTGATGCTGTAGCTGTGATGATCCAGAACTTATGTGATCTTTTATTGGACCAATTGCATAGTTGGGATAGAGGCAGACAAGCTTTCCAATGAAAGATATTCTTCATTAGGTCAACTTAAATAATTTTATGGTAGGAGCAAAATTTTGCTCATTTTTTAACTAAACTAATTCTTCATACATTTTAGCCCCCAATCTCAGCTGGAGCCTAAAGAGTCACTTTAGAACAAACAGTACATACAATAATGACAAAAGAGAAGAACATGAACGAGGGAAGGAAGAGGAATAGGAATGGTAAATGCCACTCTAGGGACATTATAGTTTTAAATCAAAATCTCCTGAAACTTTCTGTAACTTGAGGCCTGGTTCTTGAGCTGATCTAGATCAAGGTACAAATGTGGCTTTTGCATTCTCTCTTAGAAATGTCTCACTGCTAGTCATATTCCTAGATTTGTAATCATGGGCAACTGGTGCCACAGGAGCGCGTGCCCTACTCAGTGACTGGGGGAGGGGTCTCCCTGTGACCAATCTCACGGATGGGGAGAGGGAGCGGGAGTCCCCTGCAGCCAATCGTGCCAACCTGGCAGTAGCCATGGTGCTTCATCCAGCACTGCCACTCTCCGGCCGGCGCTTGCCGGGAGGGCACCAGTGCTCCCACCTGCCCCCCCCCTCCCCCACCCATCACCTAAGTAGAGAGTGCAGCCTGTCAGGGGGAGCACTGGAGCTCTCAGGGGGTGCACATGCACCCCTGTGCATCCCCTACATGTTGCAACTGTTTCTAATCTACAGATCCAGAGACCAAGTCCAGCACCTGGAGTTCAGTGGGACAAACTGGGCAATATCCCTCTTACACTGAGAGCAAAGTCAGGTGACAGGGCACTCAGGGAAAGGGGAATATTGCCCTCATTATACAGGGTCAGTGTCAGTTCTGGGATGTGGGCAGCTATGCCTGGGGACCATTCAGGGATCAATGTTACTGGATTGGGGCAAAGGTCACAATTAGAAACCCAAGTGCAATCTAATATGAGAGAGCGCCCAGACAGATGCTTCTTGTTTTTCTCTCTGGTTTATATAGTGGAGGGACAAGTGACAGGAGCCAGCTAGCAATGTTTCAGGGAGTGGACAGAGACTGGGGCAGTGATAGAGGCTTTAGTCAGGCCTCATCCCGCTTCTGAAAACAGTAATAATGTGGTGGGTTAGGGTTGGTGGCTGTGCTGCTTAAGTTAAGGCCCCAGGTTCAAAGCTGCAAGGTTGACAGCAATGGTAATTGCCCTAAACTGATTAAATCCTTTGTTCCGATGAGCTGTTATTAATGCAAAGCTGACCCATTTCAGCAAAGGATCTGTGTCAATATTTCCTGGATCTCTCAGCCCTAGTATACTTTAACACTATTCACTACTTTTAAGATCTAAGTAATGCCCTGCTCAGCATTCGACAAACTGTTGAATGTAGCAATTACTCTGCACCAAACCTAATGTCATGGCCTATTGCACAGTATGTAATCATGGTTTACATGCTAATAGCAAAATGTACATTGTTTAAATTTATATGGAGAGGGGTTCATGCTGTTGGATGATACACATACACTTTAAAGCCATTAAGGCATCATAACAAATTTTAGGAAAATAAGTGGTTGTGTATGCCATACATTTTTAATTAGCCTTTTGGCAGCAAAAGCTGATTTCATATTGTATAATTATTTCATTCAAAACATGAGCTTTCAAATGGAGGCAGCTTCCATTGATAACCATTGGGTGAGCCTGGGAGCAGGGTGCCTGTGCCTGCTTTCCTTCTCCCCTGGCAAATAGTTGCTGAACTAGAGGATCTGTCCTGAGTATAACTGATGCAGATGTATAAATCAGCAGCGGGTACAAAGTGGTGCTGTATCATGTGCTCATACCACTTTAGACTTTGTCCTTGTTAGGTCATGAAGCAGGACTAGTCCTGATTAGTTCTTAATCTTCCCTTTAAGGAGTATTTAGTGCTGTATAGAAAATAATTTGTGTTAATGGTATTTTATCAATAATATTAAACTGAAGATCATCCAGTTGTATTCCAGGGTATCTGTTAACAAATCTACAGTGTGTTTACAGGGTCAGGGTCTAACAAACGATATACAACATGGTTATACATAATTTCATTGACTTCAGTGGTCCTACTTGCTTTGCAATTATTTAAGTGGCAATAGAAGAAATCCAATTTAAATGTTAGATTCCTGCTAAACATTATTTGCAATGACACTAATAGTGGACATAGCCCATTAGTGTGAGTTCAAATTTAGATGCAGTTAATAATCAAGACAGATCCTTTTTTTTTTTTTAAAGTTATGGGAATATCACTGTAGCATATAATTAAATGTGTATATTATCTATTAATGGTTATAATTAAGATGCATGATCTTTGTTGTTTGCTATAACATTAGCAAGTACAATAATCACACTGGAAAACACATCTTGTCACATCCTATTGCTTAATTATGGAAAAGTATTATATGACTTCAGGTTATGCTTATTAAAGCAATTACTACAAAATTATAACCAGATGCTATTAAAAAGTGTCTAACATTATTTACAAATCTCTATATGAGTGTGAGAATCAGACCTTAGACCCTTTTAAAAAGAGATTACACTGATTATTTTAGCTTGGTTTTTAATTAAAAAAAGATGGCAGGTATCCATTCACCATTTACTAGGTTATGATGTTGCAAAGAAAGCACTTTTATGCAAGTCTATTTAAAATGGGAACATTCTTAAGTGGGCACTATCAAGCCTTTTACAAATCATAAAGATTAATCTTCTCATTCACAAAAGATTTACCTATGCACTTTTCACTGACTTGGGTAGAGCGAATCCTGATTTTCACCATTGTCAAATCTAAACAAACCTGTTTATACTCTGAACCTGAAATCCTATTTCTTTGTGCCCTTTGCCTTTTTCCATTTAGAAAACATTGACTGAAAGCCTTTTGAAGACAACAGTGAAAAGTATTATTTAATAGTGTAAATGGCTGAGTGCCAGTATTTTTCTTCAGTTATCACATAGGCAAAACTCCCAGGGGGGAGACTTTGAGGCCTGCACAGGCAGTTAGTGCTGATGGAGGGAGTTCTATATTGACCTAAGAGAATGCTGCAGTGTGGGACAGCAATATAGTGGGGCTATGCAAAGTTTTGCGTGCGGATTTGATTCGGTGTCGGAATCTTTGAATCCAAATCAAATCAGGAGAATAAAAAGGTCCAAATCAATTAGTAGCTCTCTGAATCTATTTGGAGATTTGGGCAGTACCTGCTCACCACCGCAGGGAGCTGGACCTGGACTCTGTTCTGGTAAGTGGAGGGTGCGGGGGGGGGGCTGGAGGAGGTGGGGGAGAGGAC
>NW_017728993.1:82951744-82985245 GCF_001723915.1 Gavialis gangeticus
CAGCCCCAGTTCCCAGTTCTTAAAAAAAAAAGCCCTGCACTCACTGGATGCTACAGTGGACATTGGGGCTTCTGGCAGCTTGTGGCAGAGCCACCAATACAGCATGGGGATATAAAGAGGGGCAGCAGGGATTGCACCCCCCACTGCCTGACAGTAGCTCTGGTGAGTTCTGGGCTTTTTTTTTTTTTTTAAAAAGCTGGAGGAATGGGGCGGATGGGGGATGTGGCCTGTTGGATTCGGAGATTTGGCTGATTCAGTGGTGGCCGAATCTCCAAATCAGATTCAGCTGAATTGATTTGGGACAGTGAATCACCAAATTGAATCACTGTCCCCCAAATCTGCCAAATTTGAAACAAATACTAGCTGCTTTGCACAGGCCTACAATATACCCACCCCAATTATTCAGAAATTGCAAGAAATGCCTCTTTCAATTAAAAGAGATTAAAAAAACTTTAGAGATTCCTTTTTGGCTTCTTCTGCCTTCTGGGTTTTGAGCCTTTACATACTTAAAATTTTTCTGTAACTATAAGGCTAAGAGCTTTTTATTTTAAATTCAAATGGAAATTCTTATGACTCTAAGGAAAAAGAGCATTAAATACTCCAAGATACTAGTGAAATCATGAACTTCAACAATACCAGGGGTCCTTTCTTTTTCTTGCATCCAATTTTCACTTCTCAGAAAAGTCCTAAGCTATTACAGTGATAAGTAAGTTCCAAGCTACTATAACAGGAGGTTAACTGTGGTAGGTTTGAGCTCATGCTGACATGTTCAGCAGAGTCATATGGTTTGGACTTCTGATAGGGGATAATCTTGACAGAGTAGATCACTGGCTGTGATGACATCCTTAAAGTCAATCCCAACTATTGATCAACAGGTCAATTAATAAAAGAAAGGTGGCTCCATATTTCTTTTGCAAAAAATCATTATAGTGTAGTGGTGCCCAACTTTTGGCCCCATGGGCCGGATGAGCAAGACCAAATTGGTCCTCAATCTGGATCTGGTCTGTGTGCTTGAATTGGCATGTGAAGCTAGTCTAGCCAGGGCTCTGTCTAGCTGGAATGGCCTGGAAAAAGCCTGATCCAGATGTGCAGGGCTGATACAGCTGGGACCCAATCCCTCCATGCAGGGCTGACCCAGCCATGCAGGGCTTGGAAATTTAACAGGCAGGGAAGTGGTGGCAGTGTTAATTGCAACTGCTCTCCCCCCCTCCAAATTTATGGACCATTGATCAGATAACATGGCTCCATGGGCCAGATATGGCCCAAGGGTGGGGTGGGGGGGTGATGTTAAGCACCCCTGTAATAGTGAGTGGGACAGCTTACAAGTGGTAGATCAAGAATGTATACATCTTCCTCCCGAATTTTAATATTAAGTTTAGCTTGCGTAAGGTAATCTATAGGAATCCAAGATGCAGTCTTCTTCCTGCTAGCCATTATGCCTTAAGCTTGTACTAAATTCCACTCCTATTTTTTTAACTCCGCTCATGTTGGTAGCCAGGCTACTTGCAGACTTTAAAAAACCAAAACAAAAATGGCACTTTATTTTAAATTCTGCACGCTCCTGCACTGAGCCCAGTGCATACTTAGAGGCAGTGTGCTAGTTGGACCTGGCTCACCCAAAATCTGTATAAATCAGGCACTTTAGTGGGTCTTTTTTGGTGCCTTTATCTAATAGCTGATTCAATCACCTTTAGCTAAAAGCACCAAAAAGCCCCACTGAAGTGCCTGATCTATATAGATGCTACGGAGCTAGGTTGAAGTAACACACTACTTCTTCCAGTAAAGCCCTTTTTTTTAACATCTGCAAGCAGCCAAAATATCTACAGTAGCAAACTGTTTGCCCTATCTTATCTCACATGCCCCTCCCCCCCAGTATTGCACAGCATAAACCCGATAAACAAAGTCAAGCTACTTTCATATGCCCCACAAATATTTTCCTTTGCATTGTGCTGGGTCAGAGAGCTTTCTACGGAGATGGAAGATAAGCTCAGGTTTTGACCCTAACATAATATTATTAATCTGCATGCATATGCATGTATAGTCTGGAAGTGTAAAAGGTGTGCGAACACTATCAATAAATTTACCAATGTGTAGTTCATGATTTATCTGTAACAATGGGTGCATCCACATGTTCATTAATACGATTTTGCTACTGTGCATTAAATTTAGTACATCTAATGTGAGGTATTAAGTAAATATGCATTAGGTTACCCTAATGCACAGTAGTAAATGTGCATGCTTTTTTAGTGATGCTTAATACGTAGTAGCCTAATTTTAGTGCGCATTAGCATATTAGCATGGTTTTTGCTGTGACACTCTAAGACACAGTAAAATAGGTTACTGCATATTAAAGCACGCATGTAGATGAGCTTACTGAGTCTAAATTTTGATTTAAAGTAGTCTCATTAGCCAGTCAGTAATTTGATTTTTCTCCTCACTTCATGGTTTTGTTTTTTTAAAGAAAAGATTACTGCCATTCCATAATGTAATTATATTTTTAAGAGATTTGGTTCTTACTACTTTATGGGCAAAGCTGCACTTTATGCCTGTGACCTTTTATCCAAATTGGGGTCAGAGCTGCCGTCTTTTTAGTTCACATATGACTTCTGAAATTTAAATAGCCCTACTATAGCTCCCATCTGCTTCCACATCTAAACCTGTCATGAATCTCTCTTGTAATCCTGCTGCCATGACTCCTTTTATCTGTCTGTAAATATATAGTCTAGCAATAATATATAAGGTTGTAAATACTAAATAGCTATTGGTTTGATCTTGCATGGAGTTATGTCTTCAAATCTTATGGAACGGAAGTATTTGCTGCCACTACAATGATATTCTAAATTAATTTCTTTCACTTTTCTCCAAACCACATCTTCTTCCCTATGTACAAAACCACAGTTGAGATAACCACAGAGTCTTATACGAATGAATGAATTTGAGGTTATCAGTCATTTTGTGGTAAAACATAAGCTTCAGACTAGGGGAATATAAATTCAATTACCAGATATGCCCTACTTTCATTTGTGTTCAAGGTATGCTATGTACCTCAGTTCCCCATCTCTAAAACCAGAATAGCACATTTAATTTTTGCTGCTTTTTTGCACCTCCTGGCTGTGGTTTGTGAACCCTTTCTAGGGACTGTCTCTTACAAACGTGTGTGTGGTCCCCAGTGTGTTTGAATTTTGGTCAGTGCTGTCTGGTGATACTTGTTGAAATCCGGTTGTTGTGGGAGAAGAAACATTTTGGTTCCCAATGGAAATGCAGTTTCTGAAACATTTAATTTTTCTAATTTTTTGTTCATCCACTGGTTTTGCCAAAATACTTTGATCTTCCAATAGAAAAAAAAAAGAAACAAGATTTTTTTAAGGCTAAACTAAACGCAAATGATTAATTTTGAGTCAATATTAATCTATGCTGAGATTTGTGGCAGCATGGGGGTCTCATGCCCACATTTTTCTCTATTAGCTGAAGTCCCTGGCTAGCCTATGTTTCCCAAGATATCTCCCCTCCAACCAAACAGCTGCACTATCTCTGGGAAGGCCTATGACCATAGTTTTATTACAAGAGGTTCAGACTGGTTCATCTGGGGGGATCAGAAGGCACTGGGGGAGTCACTGTTCCCCCGAGCACAGCCAGGAGCGACCAGGAACAATGGTCACAAGCTGGCAGAGGGTAGATTTAGGTTAGACATCAGAAGGCGCTATTTCACGGTCAGGGCGGCTAGGGTCTGGAACCAACTTCCAAGGGAGGTGGTGCAGGCTCCTACCCTGGGGGTTTTTAAGAAGAGGTTAGATGAACACCTTGCTGGGGTCGTTTTACCCCAGTACTCTTTCCTGCCATGGCAGGGGGTCAGACCAGATGATCTTCTCAGGTCCCTTCTGACCCTAGAAACTATGAAACTATCTAGAACAAGAGTGCCACATGTGGCAAGGGCAGCCTCTGTGTGACACATGACAGATCAGGGAGGGGAAAGAAGCACAGCAACAGTTAGGGCAGGAATCAGAAGGCAGATCAGGAGATCAGAGAGGGAGCACAGAGTAGGATGGAGAAAGCCGAGCGGTATATTAGGCAGGGGAAGACACTTGGGGAGGGTGGAGGGCTAATTTGTGACACCTGCCAAAAAGGTTGGCCCCCAACAGTAGGTCAGCAGGATGCAGCTTGATGTCAAGCTGAGCTGGAATTAAACACTTTGATTCAGAAATATTGAAAGGATTCATGGTAATGGAAAAAGGTCGTATTTACCAGTACAAATTCACCTGGAATTTCAAACACACACCCCCATGCGCGCGTGCTATTACAAGTTTTTGTTACACACACACACACACATACACACACACACACACGTGCGCGCACGCTATTACTAGTTTTTGTTCCTATTTTGAATGGAAACAAACGCTGATGCATCAGAATTTTCCTCGGGAAAGACATTCTTATTGTCAACCAGCTCTAGCTAATATCAGCTCTATCCAATATCCATAACAATAACAACCAAGAAAAATGGACACTGAATCATTTTGCATTTATATGACAGGTGATTGGCTTTAAGCTTGCAATGATCATTATGATCAAGAAAGTTTAGGCATTATTCATTTATGTAAGTTTATGTATTTTCCTTATTCCTTGTGATTTTGTTGGTGAATTGGAAGAGTTTGTAGAAAGGCTGTGCTGTATGACCTAACAATGATAGATTATTGCTTCATGGTCTCTGCATGTAAAGGATTTTAGTCATTGTATGTGTATGACTAACCCAGGTTTAACCATCAGGGAGATGCAAGAAACTGAGCTCTTTAAAGTATGTGGGGTTTTCTTTTGTTTTTGTTTTTGGTTGGTCGTTTGTTTTTCTTAAGCAGCAGAATGAAGATAAAGAGGGACTGGTTCAGAGAGACCCAAAAAGAACATTTTAAGTGATATTTTTTCCTCGAGTGTCAGAGAGACTGAGAAATGAAGTGAAGGCATGTGTCCCTAATGACTTTAATCAAGCGCTTTTCCAAGCTAGAAAGCATTCTGGGCTTTTTGTAAAGCAAACAACAACAACAAAAAAACCCAAACAAGTTTGTGTCCCCAGTGGGATTTTCCAGTTCATTCAACTCTAATTTTTAAGCATCTGGAAAATGTTGCTGGAATCTAAGAAAATTTATATTTCAAAACATAGGGCAATGGGTATTTCTTTTAGGGATGGATGGCTGAGCTACTTCAGAAAAACTAGAAATGCCCTGGAGCCATCAATCATTTGTAGAATCAAACAAGAAATGTGCACATAAGTTCTGAAATGCTAAAATAAATTCCTTTTGCTCTGTAGCATAACTAAGGTGGGGTAATTGGGGCAGCCACCCTGGCACTGACCTGCGGGGATGGGGAAAGGGACGGGAAAATATTAGCTGCTGTGTCAGGTGCACAATCACGCTGGTGGCACAGCAGCAGCCAGAAGTTGTTGTCACCTCCACGTGTCCCACTGCTCCAGGCGCCTGGCTGCTTTGTTACATATCGACTTTACTTTTCAGAGATAATATGATCCCAGACCACTAAAATATTGAGAGGGTGTTGTCAAAGTATTTTCAGTGAGAACTGTGAAGCTGAAGTACCAAAACTCTCATAAGTCTTTTCTTGCCTAAGAGATTTTTAGTGGATGTGTTAAGTTGAAGAGGCGGCCATAGTTTTAGAGGCTTGGTCAAGTTGAATGTGCACTCTGAATATTTAGAGGTTCACACATTGCTCACCACTTTGAGGAGAGTCTTAGTGAATTAAAAATTACCCCTGGCCTTTGCAGCTTTATGCTACCAGTAGGCAGTTTAATGGTGAGAGATATGATTGCTTAATGCAAGCATGAGATAAGAAATGAGACAGAAGCCATTGTAAGGTATTTTGCTGAACAGTTCTCCTGTGACCCTGGACATAGCAGCAACTACAAGGTAGTAACATGCCCTTCCAGCTTGGTGACAGCTTATTGAGCCACTGGGAGCAGGACACACTTGCTATATAACTGACTATATTATTGCAAAGTTCCCTTTTTTCTTATGCTTTATTTTATTTTCCCCCTCTTCTTTTGGTTGTGGAGTCTATTGGCCTCACTCACTGCTGATAAATTGATGCACCTTATTTGATGTCAGTAGAGTTGAACCCCTTTATTTCAATAGTAGTTATACTTAGAAATGCAAAAAGGTCAGAAAATAATTTTAAAAAATCAAAATTTGACCAGAAATAGAGAGCTTTTAAAAATGTTTAATGTTTTTAGCTGTTTTTAAAAAAACTTTCAGACTTTTATGGCTGTGACACATGGTGTACAAGACAACTACTGTGACCATTTTTTGTGAAAAATGCATCAGCTATTTCACCATACCACATATGAAATTTTTGTTCCAGGCCTCATATTAACTGTGTATCTTCAAAGCAATTACTGTTATGCTGCATGATCCTCATTACCACATCAGCTCTGCACCCCTAGCCACACAGCGGTCCTGCACCTCCCTGGATCTCGTATCTGCCCTTTGTTCGCGAAGTTCACTTTTGGTCTTCATGAAGCTGTTGAGGCTTTTCCTCACCTCCAGGGCCTGGGCCTGGAAGGGATCAGCTGCAGACAATCTTCACATTCAAGAAGAAGTGAGGAGCAGAGAGCAACCAATCTATTTTTATGCAAGATTTGAGTCCAGGTGCCATGAGCTGGCTTGTTTTCTATGTTTTCTCTGTAGAGGAGTTACTACCAACTTCCCACATTTCTAGTCTTGGGCAATCTGAGATCTCCGCTCACTAATCAAGGAGCAAAAAAGGGAACATTGATTTCCAAATCTATTAGAGTAATACAATCAATTTTTGTCAGTTTGGCTCTAGATTGGGTTTGATTGATGGTCACTTGTAATGCTTGTTGTTTTGATGATCAGGCATAGGAGGATTACTCCTGAGATAGTCAAGGCCTTTTAATGGGAGGACTAAAAGGAAATAGTCTATAATGTGTTTTAGTGAGAGGGGTTATTATTTCTACTCTTATAATGGATGATTTAAGTTGCAATGGTGGCCAGCAGCCAGCAGAACAAAGCAAGAACATTGTCTGCTGCAAACGCGCACTTTTTGTTTAAATGGCAAAACACTGAATACGAAGGAAAAAAATTCTGATAGGCAGTTGAGACTAGTTTCTACTACAGGCAAGTGTTGCCTCAAGTAAAATCTCTGTTGTATCCACACAGTGTACAGATGGAATGTGTAGACTAAATTATCTTGTTATCCAATATAGCCTCTGCATCCTGGTGTCATGTAGGCAAGGCACCACATCCCCATCTGCTGTTCAGATCTCTATTCCATGCTGTGATGTGTACTTGCATAAGAACATGGAGGAACCAATTTCTATGCTTGAAGTGCAGGGGTTGTGGCTGATCCTTGTTGGGGGCACACTTTATGGAAGCAGTCCCTGTTGGTTTGAGTATAGAGCTCTGTAGCCCACTAATATCACTGGCTCAAAACCAAGAAGATTATAATCTGTGTAGATAGGAACAGGCTATTTCAGATGTAAAAAAATAGTGTTAATATTCAAATTTTAGTATAAATTGTTAATTGTAAGTTTCAGTGCATATATTGTATTTATTGTATGGAGTGGGCTTATAGTTCTAAAGTGTCATTGCAGATATTGATAAAGAAAATTTGTTTTAATTCACAAAAATGTTCATTTTGATTTTTAGATTGTTTACCTGGTCTTTCTTTGTTTTCCCCCTTTGCTTCCTGCTTTTTATTTCACTGAAAAATGAGGGGATAATGACAAAGGGAAAACCCTCATAACTAAAAACCAAGTTTAAGTAGTTTTTCCCTTTTAATTAAATGAAGAATAAATACATTTTGTTTTCAGGGGGGTTTTTTTGCAAAAAAAATGTTTTTCTTTTATAAATTATGATGAAAATCATTACTAGCTTTTTGCAGAGGCAAATGGGAAATGAGAAAATATTCTTTCTGATCCTTGGCAGTATTTCAAGATTGAAACTTATGAACCTAACCTGCTGGGTTAGTCAAACTGAAGATTGAAGGCCTGATTTTCCAGTATGCAGGATAATTATTATGCTGGTAGAAACCCATGAAACTCAACAGATTCCCTTACTTGAGTTTTACACTAAAGTAACCACTTGAAAGTCAATGTAGTTGTAAAGCTAAGAGAAAGCATGCAAGTTCTTCTGTGCCCTGCTATTGTAATGTAAAAATTATTAAATTATTTGAATACAAATGAATAAAAGTAATGATATGTATTATTGATAAATAAGTAAGTGTTTGGAACTGCTAATAAAATCACTCGCTTATTAATATATTATATTATTGGAATATTGTAGGTAATAGTTGCATAATATTAAAGTCAGTAAGCCTGTACCTTGCTCTTTGGGATTCAAATGCAAATCTGAAGTGAAACAATTTAAAGGAGAAGTGGGGATTCAGGTTTAGTGGTTTGATTAGACCTGTTTAAGAGCTGCAAAGTAGAATTATGAATAAATCTTTTTGTTTCCTTAAAAGTGGGGATGGCAGGGTTTGTATCTGCTATTCAGGTTCAGCCATTTGTCTCTGTACCAACAAAAGTTCAAGACTGTTCAGATTTACAGCTACAGATGAGCTCGAAACCTTTGTCCACACCTTTTGAAAAGTTTATGCATGAACTTTTATTGCTATAAACACGTTCCACATTGGTTTAACATACACAAAGCCCTATGGTTCAGGATTTTTCAGCCTTGCTTGAACTTTTTTATATAACCCATAACACTTGCTCATATATGATTCTTCATTTTTTTCCCATCTCCCTGTTGTGAGAGGAATATTAAAGTATTCTCTTTCCAGTGTTCTGATACTTTTGCTAAGTTAACTGGCAATCAATAATTAAATACATGCTGGTTTCCTCAAGATACTTTTCAACACCAACATTCTGTTTGTGTTTCAGTTCCTGATTTAAGGCAACAGCCTCTTCAATTGATTTTTGATTAATTGTTTATGTAAAATAGAGCATCTTTACTCAAAACAGAATGGTCTTGCTTAGAGATTTGTGGAATATTGCTCCTGAATGAGAGAACTGCAAACAAATTGGGATGTTCCAAATAGCTTCTATGCCATTTGTTGGTCCTGTGAACATTTTTTTGCGAGCACTAAATGTTTGCCAAAGTTGAACAGGTGACTTTTGCATGCATATGAATGCCAAAGATTAAGAGACAATTTTCCCTTCAAGTTTAAGGTAAGTTTTTTATTTTATTTTATTTCTTTTTTTACAATTGTGATAGTATGGAGGATGTCCAAAGATTGACGTCTCATTGTAGTTCTCTTGGTTCCTCAGCTCATGTGTGATCTGAAGCAGGGACGGCCAACATGTGGCACATATGTTGCAAGTGGCATGGGCAGCCTCTGGTGTGTAGCACAAGGCAGACCAGGTAGGGAACAGTCTAACAGGCAGCAGATGGGGAAGGAAGCAGAAGGCAGAGTAATAGATCAGGCAGGGCGTACAGGGCAGGAAGCAGACTGGGGAGGGGAAGGTGATAGGAGTGGCACTTGGGGGAGTACAGGGTTAACTTATGGAACATATACCAAAAAGGTTGTCCCTCACTGGTCTGGAGGGGCAGAAGCAACTTTGGTCTCAAAGGGGAAGTGCTTTCAGTGGTATGTATGAATCTTACTGAGAGCCACATTTTAAAAAAATACATTTTTTTCATATATACACACATACGTTTCCCCCACAACATCAGTCCCCCAAAATTGATTTATTAAGAAGGGCAGCTGGTTTTTTAATTGGAAAAGCAGCAAGCCTAGAGACACTGGGTATATGCCATGCAGCTGTAAAGATGGTGGCATCCTTAATTAACCCTCTCACAGCCATAGCTATTGCCAGAGCACCATATCTTGTGTCTGAAGCAGCAAGTGAGCTGCTGGTAATTTCTTGAGGAGGCTTGTGGTGTGGAAACAAAACATTATTTACATGAACTTATGTGAAAAACTGTTTACTGTAAGGAAATGGTAGTTTTGCTATGTGCTTGCAAGGGTCCACAGTCTAACATTGTATGACATACAGTAAGGCCTCCTAGAAATAGATAGTGTCCAGGAAGTGTGGCATCCCAGGATACTGTGTGAAGCAGCTGGTACCAGGAACTTCCTGTTACCATGCTTCTTGGACATTCCCATGAGTGCATGTACAGGGGCATGTGGTTTCTTCCGGACAAATAGCAGCAGTACATAATTGTGCCACTGCTATGTGTCCCCAGGCATGTTCCCGCATGCACACTCTGGTGTGCAGCAAAGTGATGGGGTGGGGGGTGCACCTGTGCTGGCTCCAGCAGCTTTACCTGCAGTCCTGAAGGCCTCCCAGGGTTGCTGCAGTACCAAGCTGACTGCTTGGAGTCTGGCTTACAGCCTGAGTGTGGTTCTGGCTGGCCAGGCTCCCTTTCTAGAAATGCATACTGTTGCCATGTGCACCATGCCACTTTTTCAGTGCCTTTTTTTGACACCAGGATCTCTGTGTGTTTAAAACAAACAAACAACCACCAAAACATAACAAAAAGACCTCACTGCGCTGCAAATTGCAGCATGGCAAATGGGTGCATGTGCACTGTGTGCAGTTGGCACTGCCTCCAACTTTTGAGGTGCCACAAACTCCACATGCACACTCATTGGGACATGTCCTTTATGTTCCCAAGAGGGCTTACTCTGTGTCTCACAGTTGGTCATGATTCTGAATTGTTTGTTTTCTTCACATTTTACCTTACAAAAATCAGGTGTGCATTTTATTTGGTGGCATGTTGTATATGAGAAAATATGGACAGTAATAGCTTCTACTCCACCTCGTTTAAAATTATGCATTTGTTGGAAGTTACAGCCTTAGTACATTTTTACCAAAGTTTTAAAATAGGGTCATACAATACCATGTTATGGCCTATGCAAACCTAGGGTTCCTGTGCTTTGACACCTATAATGTACATGTATAATCCTGGCTTGAGTATGAGACTCAGCAAATTTGCAGGTGGTCCCACTTCTGTTTTTCCAATTGCCCTAGACATGGGACTGTACATACCTGAGAGCTATGTGTGTATATATAAAAAAAGTAGATATAAAATAAGTGGTTAGGATTTGGTGCTCTCACCACTGCAGCCTGGGTTCAATTCCCAGTCAGGGAAGTACATTTTTTTGTGGATGGACCCAGAGGAGGCACTGCCATGCCTAGGTTCAAAGATGACGTAGTTAGGTAACTTTTGGAGGGGCTGGACATGTTTAAATCAGTAGGTCCAGATGCTCTTCACCCGAGGGTGCTGAGGGAATTGATGGGGGTCATAGCAGGGCCCCTGACACGGCTCTATGAGCACTTGTGGGGCACCGGCCAGGTACCAGAGGATTGGAAAAGGGCCAATGTGGACCCCATTTACAAGAAGGGGAGAAAGGAGAACACCAGCAATTATAGGCCAGTCAGTCTTACCTTGGTCCTTGAGAAAATTCTCAAGGAGCACATCTGCAAGGGCCCAGCAGGGGAATTAGTACTTAGGGGCAACCAACATGGGTTCATTGAAGGCAGGTCCTGCCTGACTAACCTGGTTTCTTTTTATGATCAGGTCACAAAGTCCCTGGACAAGGGTGTCGGGGTGGATGTCATCTTCCTGGACTTCAAGAAGGCCTTTAACATGGTTTCCCACCACATTCTCTAAAAAAAAAGACTTGGTGACTGAAGCATTGATGCCTACACACAGTCAGATGGGTAGAAATTGGCTAGCAGATGGTCGCACCCAGAGAGTGGTGGTGGACGGGTCATTTTTGACCTGGAGGGATGTAGGCAGTGGAGTCCCCCAGGGCTCAGTCCTGGGGCCTGTACTGTTCAACACCTTTATCAGCGATCTGGATGTGGGTGTGGAATGCATGCTGTCCAAATTCACTGATGACACCACGTTGTGGGGCGAGGTGAGCACACTGGAGGGGAGGGACAGAATCCAGCTAGATCTAGACAAATTACAGAGATGGGCAAATGAGAATAGGATGGAATTCAATGCAGACAAGTGCAAGGTACTGCATCTAGGGAGAAGGAACCAGCAACACACCTATAGGCTGAGGAACACACTTCTTGTCAACACAGTGGCAGAAAAAGATCTTGGAGTCATTGTTGATTCCAGGATGAACATGAGCTGCCAATGTAAGGAAGAGGTCAGTAAGGCTAACTGCACCTTGTCGTGTATCTACAGCTGCATCACAAGCAGGTCCAGGGAGGTGATCCTTCCCCTCTATGCGGCATTGGTAAGGCCACAGTTGGAGTACTGTGTCCAGTTCTGGGTGCCGCACTTCAAGAAGGATGTGGCTAGCATTGAGAGGGTCCAGAGGAGGGCCACTCGCATGGTCAAGGGGCAGCAGGGCAGGCCCTACAAAGAGAGGCTAAAGGGCCTGAACCTATTCAGCCTCCACAAGAGAAGACTGAGAGGGGATCTGGTGGCCATTTACAAACTCACCAGGGGAGACCACTGGCAATTGAGGGAGGCTCTGTTCCCATGGGTACCACCTGGGGTTACTAGGAATAACTGCCACAAATTGTTAGAGAGAAGGTTCAGGCTGGATATCAGGAGACATTACTTTACAGTTAGGGCTGCCAGGCTCTGGAGTGGGCTCCCAAGTGAGGTGGTACTCTCTCCTACCTTGGAGGTTGTCAAGAGGAGGCTGAACAGATATTTGGCTGGGGTGATATGACCCTGGGACCCCTTCCTGCCTGGGACAGGGGGTCAGACCTGATGATCTGTTTAGGTCCCTTCTGACTCTAAGTACTATGATACTATCCCTTTGAAAGTTCAGGCTTCTCTGGACCTTACTTTGCTTACTTCACTGGCGCTTCCTATTTCTTTTCACATTACATTTGACTAAGTTTTAAGAGGAAATTTCAGGCCTGTATTTTTGGCAGAGGATTCTCCCAGGCTTGTAGTCTTACATTCTGGAATTTTTTGAGTTACTGCAGCAAGGAATCTGATTCAATTTTAATTTTTTTAGCTTTGAGACTCTTAAGAACAGATTTTTAGTGTTGCAAGAAAACTCACTGAAATTGGACCAGAGGAGACAGTCCCACTTCTGAGAGAGATCAGAGTTTGGTTCAGCTAGTATGAGAGCCTACTGTCTGTTGCTCACGCATTTCTGGCCTGGGAGATGGAGGTTTGTGTTGCTACAAAATGATTCTGTGCTAGTAGTGATACCTTCCAGGATTTTTAAAGCTACTCTTAAGACCTACTTTAATTTTATATAGTGTAACCTTATATTTTATATTTTCATTTTAACAACTGGAGCTATCTCCATTCCCATCAAAAATGGGACAAAATAAAATGTACCAAGATTCAGAAAAAAAATGCCCATGGTAAAAAGAGCCTATGTGTATTGCTGTTTCTTAAAACTGAATCACCACAATTTAGATAAAGACTAGTTTATTTTGTATCTTAGATCAAATGTGAATATACTTCCCCAAAATTAATTAGCCAGTCTGCTGATCATTCAAGGTCACAGGAACATTACGAAGTCATAGTATGGACTCTTTGTAGCTATTGTGGTAGTACTGAAATTTCTAAATCATTAGTCTAGTCATTCAAAGTGTCATTACCAAAAGACAGCTGATAAATTCTGAACATTTGTTATAATAGTACAGAAGCGCAAAATTATTAATTTTAGCTTGATAAGTATTTTAGAGAGAAAATGCTGAGATTTTTCAAAAGAATTTGTCTGATTTTTGAGGCACAATAAAATTTCAACTCTTGAACATGATGTGACATCTAGCCTAAAGCAATATAGCAATTTGTAACAAATTTGTCCCAGGGAGAACTTTGTGCTATTTTCACTAAGAAATGTCACCATTTTCAGTGTGTAATATCTTTTGCTAGTTCACAGGTTAAACAAAAAATCCCATCTTCCTAAACTGCCTTTATATTTAAGCAAATCAGCAAAAATTGAAAGTGAAACTGCTCTGGTTTTTATATAAAAGTTCCCTTGACTTTCTAGATAGTTAGCTTCTCATTTCCGCAGCTGTATGCATTATGGAGCACTGTATGATTGCGCCATATACGCAAAACATATCATACAGTTTTTTACTAGTATGTGACACACACATACACATTTTTATAGGGAGAAAGCTGATGCTCAAATCAGATGAGGTCATAATTCAGGACCAACTGAATTCTGAATATAAATCAGGAGAGTCCACTGAAGTAAATACAGCCTAGTTAATTTACAGCAACTGAGGATTTGCCCCTGTCTCTTTGGGAAAAATTATTAGATTTAGCTTTGAAAGGGCCTGGAACTAAGAGGTGCTTTGTTGTCATCTTAATAGTTATTCAGAGTGGTCACCAGCTAATTACTTTAAATCATGCTGAAGATAGAAAACCCTTGCACTGGAAACATAAATCAGAACCATATAACTCTGTACTGAAGTATCTATACTTGGAATCAGTTTTAAATGTTTTGTGATTTGTGCTTGCCAGGAGGCTCAAAACGCACATGAGCACTATATACTTTCAACCAAAAAAAAAGTCTCCCCTTTAATTATATTATACCTGAATAAAATAATGCATACTGTCAAAACAAAATGGGAAAAATTGCATTTTTAGCTTTTAGTTTCTTTTATTCTTGTTTGTATTTAGCACCTGCTTCTGGGTAATAAGAATCCTTACAAACACACTAAGATATATTATAACCCATCTCCTTTTCAAACTTTTGATCCTAAATTGTTCAAGAGTCCTACTTTGAGTACATACATGATTTTCCCCCTAATCCTATAGTGTATTTATCTCTCATTCTTTTTTGTTCCCAGGGTCTTAGTCTATTCCTGAATTTGAATCTCAGATATATTTTTTTCCATATCAAATATCACCATAGGCATTTATAGATATGCTCCGGGAGGCTGGGGGGAAGGGGTGCTTTAATTAGCACAGTTCTTTGAATTAAGCTCATTGAATTAAGCTCATTAAGCTTTAGGTAAAAGCATTCCGCTGCCACTTTTCAGCATGGAAATGCTGATACACGTGATGCTGGAGTCTGCTGAAGCGTGGTAATTATCACACTCCAGCAGACTCAATTAATCGAGTCTGATCCAGTGTGCTGTAATCACAGTGTGTTCGAGCAGCTTCCCTGCACATGTATAGGAGTCCCATGGTATCACTTATTTCTGTAAAGAAAAATCTTTTCCCATATGACAAAATCTGAAATTGTTCAAATATTCTGGTAAATTGTGATAGAGAACAAAGAGGGGCTTTAATGATTATCATTTCTGTGGAAATTGATCAAAAATACGTTTTGTATCTGGTCATGAATAGAACTACTGGATCTCTAGGACCAATGTCAAAGTCCACCAGCATTTACACCTACATTGTGTAATCATTTCTGACAAAAATGTGTGTAGTGTTCACATCTTCAAGGAAGGAAGAATAAAAAAAAAATCTGATGTCTGAACCTGTTTGCACCAGGTATTGGTCTCTGGTTGCTCATTGTAAATTCAAAGTAACTCAGTTGAAGTCAGTGCTATTGCTCTAGTCCTACAGTGGTTTAGCTAACTTAGGTGTATCACCATTATTTGGTAATTAACTCATTTACCTGAAGAGTTCATCCAGTATGTCTACAGGTGCTTGACCTCGGTATGTCTACAGGTGCTTGACCCTGTTGCTTGACCTCAAAATATCTATAATTGGAGCCATGGGTGCTGTGGACTGAAGCAGATATAAATCTAACAGGCTTCTGCTATTTTGTGACATTTTCTGTGAGATTTAGCGATTAAAATTCTTCAAACCCATATAAAATTTTACTTGAGACAACACCTCACAGGTGCAAGCAGAAGAAGGGCTGGCAGTGGCAGTGGCTCTGGCATTGTGTCATCTTTCAACCATTTATCTGAGACTCTTAATCCACTGCCTCTGTCTACCTGCCCCTCTTTCAAATCAGAGCTTCCCAAGGAAACAGCACTGTAAGCTGCTCCTTGGTCCCAAAAGGTTCCCTTTTCCTTGCTTCCACTTACCAAGTTTACAGTGAAGAAGGTGAGATAACATTTCCAGGTAACTCACTGGTGAACTCCCCTTTCATTGGGATTATACTTCAAGCAAGGAGCTTAAGTATTGGTTTAACTGGGCACGTCTACATGAGATGTTTAATGTGTGATGGCCTAATAACACTGCAATAGTGTACCAGGCAAAAACTGTGCAAGTATGCCACTGCACAGTAGTATTAGTCTACTGTGGAGTAAGCATCACTAAAAATCCATGTGCCAATGCTACTGCACAGTAACTGTAGTTCCTGTTCATTTAGTTAATACTTCATTAATAAAGCAGTAAGCTAAATGTGCAGTAACTACTGCACATTAATGAATGTGTAAACACTCCCATTGCTGAGTTTTGGTTACTTACACTAAATATATGTAGGTTAACCACTCTTAATTAAGAAAAAAGTTTACCTAAAAAGGCTCCCCTGCAACAGTGGGGGTTGGAAACTGACTTGTGAACTACCCTGTTTGCTCCCCCTGTTCCCTCACTCCCTAGTTGCTCAGGGAGTGTTCTTTTATACCAGAAATGGGCAAAGTCCAGCCCACGGGCTGGATCCGGTTGGTAGTGGACTCCATTTCCCAGCCACCCTGTGCATGGCTTTGGCCTGTCTCCATGGAGATCCCAGCTGCAGCTGCACATGAAAGCTCAAGGCTGGGGTTGCCATGGAGACCAGTCCCAGCTGTACTGGCAGGGTGTGGCAGAGCAGGGCAGGTGGCTGCTTTGGAGCTGCTGGGATCTTGCTTTGGGGGCAACTTGCTCTGGAGCCAGGGCAGAGCTGTGATCTGTAGCCTGCATGCTCTGGACAGAGGCACACAAACAGGGAATCATGGCTCTGCCGTGGCTCCTTGTAGCAGTAATAGCCTGGTCTGGAGCAGGGAGAAGGCCACAATCCCCTGCCTGTGCTTCCCTGCCTGGACTGTGCAGGGTAGATGCCCTGGTTCCGGAGCAAGCTGCCCCCACTGAAAGATCCTAGTGGCTCCGGAGCAGCCCACTGCCCTGCTCTGCCGCATGCCCTGCCAGTGCAGCTGGGGCTGGTCTCCATAGCAATTCTAGCCTTGAGCTTTCACAGCAGAGCTGTGGCTGGGGTTTCCATGGAGATTGCCCCAGCCGTGAGGGCCAGGGCTGCTGGGAAATGGAGTCTGGATGCTGGTCTGATTGGTCATTTTGCCCACCCCTGTTTTATACTCTATTGGGCCTGGCTCTGCCCCCTTGTAAGGGCTTTTGTCAGACAAAAGCAATCACTCAGCTAGCATCACTTCCAGCTGCTCAGATCACCCACCCAAAACACATACAGACCACCAAACAAATATTCAGCCAGCTGAACACACAGGCAGCCCTGGCTCACTTACCTTCTAAGAGCAGGTTCTGGTTTCTGTTACTTCTCTCCTTCCTCCTCTTTCTCCCTGTGAATTGCTTGCAAACTCCCATTTGCTCCCTGTGTTTGTGTGTGTGCGTGTGTACATGTGTGTATGAGTGTCAAGGATACCTGGTTTTGTGTATATGGAGGAAGGAGCACACACATACATACCCACACAGAACCCAGGCATCCAACATATACACACACAACCTTGGTGGGCACAGGGTGCACTGAGTCGGCATGCAGGTGGCTCATGGCCATGAAGACATATGACATGATGAGCTGCTTCCACATCAGGTCCAAGTGGGTGGCTGTGATGTCCCTGCCAGCCAATCAGGTGCAGCTCATCTGTTCAGCTCCTCCCTGGAGTCTTTAGCAGGGCATGTTGGGGAGGTGTGTGGGAGCTCCCTCTACCTGTTGTACTCAGCCCATGCAGGCAGGCTCTGAGCCCTCTGCCCCATCCCCACATAAAGGCTAATGTGTTTTCTGCTTCCTTCTGACTCAAATAGGGGCACTTAGATTACAGATCAAAATTTAGAGCACTTTTGTTACAGGCTTCTTGAATGCTTGTATTTAGTCAGAGTTTTTGCCTGAGGATTGGACTGTGGAAATGGCCAGGCAGATGGGCTGTCACAGCTAGGAGCTGCAGATTCTGGGGACAAATTGCTGGTCTTGGAAGGCAATTCCAAGAGATACAACATCCACATTGTAAGAGTGCCTGAGGGGTCCAAACAAGGTAATCCTACTGAGTTTGTGAAAAACTCTCCTTAATGATTTGAAGCTAGAGGGAAAAACCAAGGGCCTTCCTGATCCTTCTGTTGTTTAGCACCAAAGAGAGAGTGCTGAAAGCTGCCATAGAACTAGGAAAGATGACATGGGATGAATTTGGCATTCGTATAATGCCATTTCCTGATTTTCCCCATGAGGTGACTGAAAAGCAGGCTCTGTTTAAAACAGCAAAAGTATGGGCCAGATACAAGCAGTTGAGATACTTTGTGAAGTATCCTGCCATCTGAACCTGATTCACCAAGGGAAAGCCTTCAGTTTTTCTGACCCTAAAATGTAGAAACCTTTATTACATCAATATGATCTGGAGAGGACAATTTTATGGAATAATCTGGGTTGTACAAAAAAGGAGAAAAAAAAGTGAGGGTCTTTACATTGTTAAACAGTGCTTATCAATGCGTGGCATTCATATGATTTTTGTTAATGTCATTTGTCTTTATTTTTGCAGGGTGGGAGAGAGCTTTGGGCTATATCTGCCCAAACCTTTCTGGTGGACATGGTACATCATATAATAAGTTTGGTTTTAGTATTTTTTGTATGTAATTTTGTTTTTCTTTTCCTTTCCCCCCTCATGATTTTTTCAAGTGTGCTCTTGGAGCATATGCTATAAGCTCTAAATATATGAAAGAATGTTGATATTGCAAACAATGGAAGTATAATGATAAAGGTTGCACATTTAAATGAAGGAAACTGGCAAATTGCCAGCTACGTACAAAGTTGAATATAGAAAATGAAATAATTGAGAATGGCCAGTCTTATTAAGTGTATATCTTGGAATGTTAAGGGCTTTAACAGCCTATTAAAAAGAACATATTTTCTTTTCTTAAAAAACAGAGGGCTGATGTTTGTATGCTCTAAGAAACTTATCTGTCTATAGAGGAATCTCAAAAATTGTAGCATGGCTGGGTGGGGTTAGCAATCTCTAGTGGCCAATGCCTCTATTGGTTCTATGGCTGTTTCAGACCATGCTGAGGTGTAGCTTCAGCTCTTCATTGCAGGTAGACCAGTTGTAAATAATTACTGGTGAGTTAGCACCTTCTTGTTGAATGATTATACATTTGAAGCATTCATTTTAGAGGAATTTAAAAAATTATGTAACTTAATCCAATTTACTGCTTCTTCAACTTCAATTTTATGGGAAACTACTAGTCTTTTCATGAGGGTGTATAATCTCATATGTTTCTTCAGAAAGGGGAGAGGGTACAGAAATAGATACTTTAATAAGAAAAAAAATAAATTCTTAGATGAGGATTATGTCACAAATCCTTTGGTAAACTATGCATTCTTACCAATATTAGATATGAATTGAATAAAGTGCTGTCCCAAAAGGTGATGCATGCTTTATACAGGGATCAGGGAAATGTTCAGGAAAGTTACTAGTATATAGATTAAAGAGTAAATCCAGGCATAATAAAATAGCAACTATAAGAGAGTCTCCATGGAATATGCATATGATGCAGAGACAAATCAGTCAGCTTGTATTCTGACTTGTAAACCAAGAATCTGAATGTTATTAGTGAGGAACTAGGTACAGTTGTGAGGTTTATACATATTCAACAAGTTTTAGCAATGAAAGAGGAAGTTTTGGAGGCTTCTTTATCATTAGATGGAATTATTTTAGTCTTAAAGCACATAAACAGAAATAAATCTCTGGGCAGGTGGTTTCCTGTGGAGTTTTATATAAAAAAGATATATTGTTATGTCAATTATTGAATGAGTATAATGATACAAAAAGCCAAGGTTCAGTACCAACCACTTTATGAAAAACTATTATTTCTGTAATTCCTAAAACAGGCAAGGATTTGATAAATTGTTATAACTGTAGAGCATTTTTAAAAAATGAATGCGGTTAAAATCTTAGCCAAAATGTTATTGCATCGATTACAATATAGAATCATAGAAAGTTAGGGTTGGAAGGGACCTCAGGAGTTCATCTAGTCCAACCCCTTGCTCAAAGCAGGACCAGCCCCAACTAGATCATCCCACCCAGGGCTTTGTCTAGTTGGGTTTTGAAAATCCCCAGTGATGCAGCTTCCACCACCTCTATGGGTAACCTGTTCCAGTGTTTTACTATCCTCCTAGTGAGAAAGTTCTTCCTGATATCTAACCCAAACTTCCCTTGTTGCAACTTGAGACCATTGCTCCTTGTTCTGTCTTCTGTCACCACTGAGAATACCCTCGCTCCATCCTCTTTGGAACCACCCTTCAGGTAGTTAAAGGCTGATATTTAATCCCCCCTCAGTCTTCTCTTCTGCAGACTAAATAAACCTAGTTCCCTTAGCCTCTCCTCATAACTCATGTGCCCCAGCCACCTCACCATTTTTGGTGCCCTCCACTGGACTTTCTCCAACTTGTCCATGTCCTTTCTATAGTGGCGGGCCCAAAACTGAACACAGTACTTCAGATTTGGCCTTACCAGTGCAGAATAGAGTGGAATAATTATTTCCTTTAATCTGCTGGCAAAGGTCCTACTAGTGTAGAGCCCAGTATGCTGTTAGACTTCTTGGCAACAAGGGAATACTGCTGACTTATATTCAGTTTATTGTCCACTGTAACCCCCAGGTCCTTTTCTGCAGAGCTGCTGCCCAACCAGTCAGTCCCTGGCCTGTATCAATGCATGGGATTGTTCCATCCTAGTGCACAGGACTTTACACTCATCCTTGTTGAACCTCATGAGATTCCTTTTGGCCCAATCCTCCAATTTGTCTAGGAACAGATCCACCAGAAGTTAATTCATAACAGTCGAGTAGGATTTATCAAAAAAGGCATGGTTCAGACAACGTATGTCAGCTTACTGATCCAGTAGCAGTGATACAAAATTCTGAAGTTCCTATGGTTCTTTTACCACTTGAGGCAGAGAAGACCTTTGATTGTGTTTCTTTTTCTGTATTACAAAAGTTGAGCTTTGATAAAAAATGTATAAGGAAGATACAGCTGCTGTATAGAAATCCCACATTGAGAGTTGGGACCAATAATATGTTATCTGATCCATTTCCTTTATAAAGGGGGGCTCAACAAGGTCACCCATTATCCCCCTTTGTTTGATTTAGCATATGGAACCATTGGCTACAGCTGTAAGGAATAAGGCATTGAGGTAGGAGATAGTGAATGCAGTATCTTGCTGTATGCAGATGACACAATAATACTTTTGTCACAGCCTGAGAGATCAGGTTCTGCCCTCTTATCATTAATCAATAATTTTAGCTATCTATCTGATTATAAAATTAATTGGGACAAAATTTGAGTTACTTGGACTACCTCAGTATATCACAAAGGTATGTTTAGCAAGTGGAAATTTCAATAGCTAATATCAAAACTTATTTGGGTATTAAAATATCCAATAATATTAATATTATTGTCTGCCAAAACTTTCAGAAGCCTCTTGATGTTATAGTAAAGGATCTGAACTAATGGAATAGTTTAGCAACACGTTTATGGGGGTGCGTTATTTTAAAATTTAATTTTAATATTTTAAAAATGGCAGTCTTATTGCATCTAAGTTACCTATTATGTAACCTACCCATTGTAATCTCCCAATCCTATTTTTTTTAAATCAAAAAAATATTCAACAGATTTCTGGGCTTTCATCAAAAAAGTTTTCAGGACTTGACTTTCATCAAAAAAGTTGCAACTATTAATTGAAATGGATGGTTTTCATCTTCCAAACCTTAAACAATATCACAGTTCTTTCTTAGAAGTCAAGCTATATAGTGGGTTACTGAAATAACTGTTAACTCTTTTGTATGTACGGGAATGGAACAGATGCTTTTGTTCCTGTTCTATTATCTACCATCACAAGTTCTACTTTCCATCATCTTTCAAACTTCCAAATTCCTACAATTTTGGCAAGCTTGGAAAAATTTGGCAAACTTGCCGAAGTTCCATCCTTTGCTACATCAGAAAACTTCAATTTGGGGCAATCCCTTTTTGAAGTATGTGGCCTACAAACTGAAAGTGGATAGATAAAGGTATTGTGTATGTAGGGCATTTTCTAGTAGGAAATCATATTAAATCCTTTTCTGAGTTATGTGATGAATTTGACATTCCAAAAATAATTGAATAGCAATATATGTGGTTGTAGTATTCAAACTGAATCCTTTGCAGTTTTTGCTCTTACAGAGGGTCTTATTAGTGATATGGAGAATTATATTACTGACTTGGAAGAGTAGGTCATTTCCAAAGGTTGAAATCTGGTATGATGAGACAGCACAGCTACATCTGTGGTGTGAGTCATGTTTATCAGGCTTAACTGTTTTGAAAAATTTAGTACAATTTGGAAGGGGACAAAGGCAGACAAGGTTCTTTGGGTAAATCTGATATCTTTTAGTAGACCAACTAAAATAGCTGGAAAATTCTTCTTTGCAAGCTTTCAGGTACAAACACCCTTCTTCAGGCAGAGGGAGCATCTGCAGTTGTTTTGTGCTCTCCTGGATGGGATTGAAGCCTGTACGTATGAGTGCAGGCCAGTGAAAATGAGAATGTGTGGCAGTGATGGTCAGAGGTATTGAGAGACAATGGGTGAAAGACAGGTGGGTGGTGGGGAATGAAATGGTGACCTGGTGACAGAATGGAGCTAGTAAATTGTAGAGAGGTTATTTGGGGTATCAAATGGTAGGCAGGTCATAATGTGCCATAAATTCAATGTCTATATTTAGTTCATGATTTTTGTATCCAATATATTGATGAAGGTGAAGTTCATAGGCTTGTCTGTGAAAAGTATTTTGTAAATTCCCTTTAAGGATTAGAACTGAGAGACTGGAGACAGAGTGGTTATCTTGTGAGAAATGTGTACCCACAGGTAATTGGATATTTTTGTCTTTGATAGATTTTCAGTGTGCGTTGATTCTGGTATGCAGTTGTTATTTGGTTTCTACTACATATTTTCCACTAGGCATTTAGTGCCCTAGATAAGGTATATTACATTTCTGGAAGTGCAGGTGTAGAGACCCAGGAATGGTGATGGTTCTGTTGTGGGGTTGCAGTTACTGTACAAGTGGTGGAGATATGTTAGCAGGTTTTACATTTATTGTCATGGCATTGTTTGGATCCATTCAGTGTGTTTTGGGCCATAAGAAATTTGCTTTTGGTGCTTCTCACCAACCTCATTACCAGAAGCAAACTTCCTATGGCTCAAAACCCACCACGTGGATCCAGACTCCTTCCTAGTTGTTTGTCCAAGTTTCTACTTGTAAGCTTCTTTTCTTCTGTTTTAGCTCACTGAAGAGCTCCCTGATAGGCCAAGGTGGTCTTCTGTGCATGGTGATGGTTCATTCTTGTGCCTTCAATAAACTTTCTTTAAAATACAACCAGCTCTCCTGCACTCCTTTCCCTTCATACAGGCCTCTCAGGGGATCCTGCCCATCAGTTCCTGAAGTGAGTCAAAGTCTGCTTTTCTGAAGTCTAGGGTCCTTACTCTGCTGCTCTCCTTCCTTTCTTTCCTCAGGATCCTGAACTTAATCATCCCATGGTTGCTGCTGCCCATGCATTACAACATTCCCCACCAATTCTTCCTTGTTTGTAAGCAGCAGGTCAAGAAGACCATGGCTTCTAGTTGGCCTCTCCACCACTTGCAGGAGGAAGTTGTCTCTTGCACTTTCCAAATCTTCCTGGATCACCTGCACTCTGCTGTGTTGTCCTCCCAGCAGATGTCAGGGTAATTTAAATCCCCCATGAGAACCAGAGCCTGTGATTAGGAAACTTCTGCTAGCTGAAGAAAGCCACGTCCACCTCATCCTCCTGGTCTTCTGGTCTATAGCAGACCGTTACCACAACATCACCCTTGTTGCTCTCCCCTCTGGCCCTAACCCGGATACTTTGACCAGGCCTATCTCTAGTTTCATACTGGAGCTCTAAGCAATCGTACAGATCTTTTACATAAAGCACAACTCCTCCTCCTCCTCTCTCTTGCCTGTCCTTCCTGAACAGTTTTTATCTAACCATGACAGTGCTCCACTCATGTAAGCTATCCCAGCTAAGTCTCTGTTATTCCAATCACATCATAGTTCCTTGACTGGGTGAGGACTTCCAATTCATTCTGCTTGTTTCCCAGACTCCCTGTATCCATGTACAGACACCTGAGATAATTATCTGATTGCCCTACTTTCTCTGTTGGCTCCTCCTGCTTGTGCTTCCTCCATGTCACCCACTTCCCCACTTACCTTAGGGCTTTGATTTCGGTCCCTGGCAAACCTAGTTTAAAGCCCTCCTTACTATGTTAGTGAGCCTGTCTGTGAAGGTACTCTTCCCTCTCTTTGTAAAGTGGACCCTATCTCTTCCTAGCAATCCTTCTTCTTTTTAAAACAACACTCCATGGTTGAAGAAGCCAAAGCCCTGCTGGTGACAGCATCTGCACAGCCATGCATTGATCTGCAGGATGCTCCTACCTGGGCCCTTCCCCTTGACTGGCAGTATTGAGAAGGACGCCAAGTGAAACCCTGTGTCCTTCACCCTTGCACCCAGAGACCTGTAGTTACTTTTTTCTGCTCAGCAACACCCCTACAAGTAATATTGCTGCCCACATGGATGAGCAGAATGGGGTAGTAGTCAGAGGGCTGGATGAATCTGTGTAATCCTTCCATGATGTCTCAAATCTGTGCTTTTGGTGAGCAGCAGACCTCCCAAGACAATAGGTTAGGCCAGTAGATGGATGCCTCTGTCCCCTGCAGAAGGGAGTCCCCAACCACCACCACCTGTCACTTCCTCTTAGTGGCAGTGGAACATGCTCCTTTTCCTTCGTTGCTAGGGTTCCATATCTTCCATATCTGTTCTTCAGGCAAACCACTGCAGGTGGGGATGAAGACTTCTGCTTGCTGCTAGAGTTCTTCCAATTGCCACCTTCCTGGGAGTCCATGATCTCTTCCTTCTCTAGTGCATCCTCTGGCAGTCCTTCCTCTGCAATCCTAGAGGTCTTCTTTAGGACTGAATTGATGAAGTCCTTATGGCAGAGCATGCTTTCCAGCTTTGCCACCTCCTCCTGTAGCTCTCTTGCCCACTTCCTGAGGCACAACCCCAGGAGGCACTTTTCACATTGTAGGCGTATTGAAAGCACATTGTTTTCTACCTAAACTGTTGCCTAATGCCCCCAAAAGCTCTTAATCAAGAAATTAAAATACATGTGTTAAGAAAATATGAAAACATTAAGACTGAAAATGGAAGAGTTACCTTGATTCAATCATTTTCCACTTGCCATGTTAACCCTCCATCACTGCTATTACACAAGCTGACTTATGCCATGCATTTAACCTCAGCGTTGCCCCCTTATGTCATCCTTTAATGGAAATATGCTACTGGTTCTGTCCTATTGATTTGATTATTACGATATAATATTTAGTAAAGATGTTAAATGGGCTAGAAAGGAGGAGTACATGAAGTTTGTTTGCCCTATGCATTTCCTATTCATGTGGTGTGCTGATGAATACTTCTATTAAGCTAAAATGATTAATTTTTAGATGTTATGAACTGTGAGTATTATATTACAATATATGCTTATATAGAATGTTAAACTTTTAAGTTTAATTATAACACTATGAACTAACTAACATGTGAAGTAAATGTTGCTGCAGCTTGTTAGTTATTCTATATTGAGAATAGATTTCTTAATTACAAAGAGATTATAAAAATCTTATTTCCCAGGACTTTGCTTTTTAATCTTTGTGCATACCTATACAAATTGTGGGAGGTTGAAAAGCAGGATGAATTGACCTGCTGTCATGTTCTGTGACTAAATTGTCTTTTTTACTTCATCTAGCTTATTTTAAAGCTAATTCAGGTACTTCTACACTATAATGCAGTTTGCAGTGAGGGATGTAAAATCAATTAAGTACCAGTTTAAACACCCCTAATGTTACTGGTTAACCGAAAACATGTATCTACTGGAGACTGGTCCCCACTCCTTCTCTGGGTTGCAGCTGTGAGCTGTGACAGCCCCTTGCTTACTGCTGCTGACTGCAACTTTATGGGGCTGTGACAGGGCTCACTGCTGCTGGTTGTAGCCAGCCTTGGTCCCTGGGAAGCTGCATGCCAGTGGCAGCAGCAAACTGGGAAAGCTCCTTGCTCACTGCTGCTGCTGCTGCATGACTGCCTTGGGCCTAGGGCTGCAATGGGCTGCCCCAGGGTCTGTGGAGCCCCGGCTTTGCTTGTTGCTGGCGGCGGTTGCACACTTGCCTCAGGGTGGATGGCTGGGAAGGGTCTGGGGTTGTACTGCCACAAGAAGGATTGAGTCTCTCCTGGCTCCCCCTCTGCTTCCCTGCTGTACTAGGTACTGGTCCCCTCTACTCCTCCCTTCCCCTCCCCCAACTCCTCCTCCCTACTCTGTTGACTTCAGGGGAATTTCACTGCTTCCTTTCCCCACTTCCCTGCCAGACTGCTCCCCACTCCATGCTAAACAGTGACTGGTAACATATTACCAGTTATCAATATGTGAATGGTGAAACTTTTCAAAGTTTAACTGTATACATCCCTATTTGCAGTGCAGATATAGCCTGTAAGACAGACAAATCTAATAGGACTTGGGCAGCCAAGTGGTTGGATAGGAGGGCTGGGATTAGAGTTTGGGAGCTATGGTTTATACTCCATTTCTAGAGCAGACATTTTCTACTTAAGGATGTATATGATAAACTTCAAAATTAGGGTAAAACTGAAATGCACAAGGGATTTCTCAGTTTTAAAGAGCAACATCCCTCCTTGTGTATGTGCCTCTGTGCTAAGAACACATGAATTGCTCAGGCATAAATCTTTGGAATCACATAGCCCTTTATCAAAATGTATACTTGGTAGTTTTGTTTTATTTTTCTCTAGTACATTGGTTGAAGGTAAATCTCTCTCCTTTTACAAATGGAATACTTCCCCTAAGGAGTTAACTAATATCTTTCTGAAACATTCTGAGGGTAAAATTGAAAAGTCCTCAATATGTGTCCCTGATTTTCTGACTTTATTGCTTATTTGTTTAGTCTGATGGGAATAAGCTTTGTCTATTGTGCTTGAAGAATAAAAGAAGATTTTGTGCTCCCATGGGGCAAAAGCAGTTTTCACTGGCATTTTAGTGAAATATTAAAGGTAAAGTAGATTTAGAGGGACATACTGTAAAGGCTGTCACAGTGATCAGAGAAGCGCTGGAGTGAGGAAAAGGGACAGCTAAGTGTGTAGGTGGAAAGACGGCACATTTGTGCAAAGGTATGAGTAACCAAAGTTATGAATTGGTTGCAGATGGAAGCTGGCAAGCAAGAAAAGTGGAACAAAATTATATTGACATCTCTGTGTTGTCTAAAGACCACTACAAGGCCATTAGTATTGTTGCATACCCAGCAGGGAGGTGCTGTCAGGGTGAGATTTTACTTAGGCAACTGCTATTGATTTTTGGTCTGCCAACAGGACGTAAGAAGGAAAAGATTATTTTTGCCATGGTCATATTTATGGGCTACAAAGTGGGGTGCCTGACGCTGAAATGCAGATTGTGTGGTGTGTTTTCCTTTATTTTACTTGGGGGAACAAAATAATTTCTTTGAATTGCCTTTCATATTTAAGGTGCCTGCAGAAGCTCAGTGATGCTACTCTGATGTGCTGTAATTAAAGCACATTGGAGCAGACTCAATTAATCAGTCTACTGGAGTGTGCTAATTAGCATGCTTCAGCAGCCTCTCCATGTTGTGTATTCAGCATCCCCACGCTTCATAATGGCGGTGGGGTCGCTTTAACTAAAGCTTGTTGAATGAGCTGAATGAGTGGTGTTTTAACTAAAGCTCATTCAACAAGCTTTAGTTAAAACACCACCATTGCCATTTTGAAGCATGGGACACTCAATACACAAGACACATACTCGGAGCCACTCTAATTAAAGCGACCCTCTCCCACTCCTAGAGCACATGTAGTGACTCTTGCTAGCTTTTCTTTCAGCACCACCCTTTTAAATCCTCTTATTAGGGCACTCTGATGTGCATATTTAAGAATCCAACATGTTTGGCAATAGATTGAAGCGTCACATTCAGAGCACCATTTTCTTTTTTTCATGTTTCAGGATTAATTTTGAGTGACTTGTTTGTGCTCTTGATATCTCCAGATTGATAACCCTTGAAACTGATTGCCCTCTGTGTATCCATAAAACATATACAGCATGCAATCAGGCTTCTCTTTGCTGATCTGAAGCTAAGACCAAAGGTTTGATCCAGAGCTCATGGAAGTTCAAAGGAAGAACCCAAAGTGATTTTCTCTATGACCTTCTGTCTTGTTTTGATTTTGACCTTGGGTCTTGATTTTGATATAGCCAACAAGTCTGGCAGCAGATGTTGTCTGATGAGGACACTTGACTAGAAAGGATTATAGGCTACAATGTCATTTCAAATGGGCCATGAAACTCCAATCAAATTGTTAGCAACTTTCATTTACAGGTTTGGATTTGAATTTGACAGTCTAGTGATTGAGTACTATGGTGTCCTGTTTATTAATCCTTTTCACCTTACAATGAATTCTCCAAGTTGTGTCTGTAATTCACTTTTCTGTTTATTTATTATTGCCCATTTAAAGGATTTATGACTTGGATTTTTTTTCTGGGGAGAAAACCTGCATTTGACAAAGGGAAGCTTTAGTTTGAAAAAAAATAGGTATTTGGTAAATATATTTTATCGTAATTTTTAATATAAAGAAGCATGGTGATTGAACTAGCTGTGAATTATCTAGGGCCTTTATAGATGGGTATGAAATATCTAGACAAAAATATGGAAGAAAAAGGCTTTTTATTTATTTTTTACTGTTTGACTAATACCTATCCTATTTTGAGTACATCTCATTGTAGATGTTTGATTTAAAAAAAAACCCTAGCTGAGAGTCCCTTTCAATTAAAAAAATGCTACAGTCTTAGAAATATATATGTGATAATTAAAACAATAATTCACCAATAATAAATATCCTTAGCTAGCCATCCATTTTCTTCCACATGTTTATTCTTTTTTGTTGGTGAAGCCTGCTTAAATGTCATCCTGCTGTTCATTCGATCAGAGATTATTACTATGGAGGAGAGATTGGAAAAGCCTGCTGTTTCCAAGGGGACAAAATGAAAACATTCCTTTGGGAATTTGTCCCTTTAATTATGGGTAATTTTATTACAAATTGGTTTCGATCGCTAAAACACCAGATTAAACCTCAGCATTTACTGTGGTCAGTTTTATTAGCACAGCAGATTACATGTGGCTTTCTTTGTCCTGTTCTGAGTATGTGCTTCATTACTTATTCTCACTCTTAATATGTTTTCAAAATATCTGAGGGGAACAGTACCATTTGAACTATTGTAAAAATGATCTGTTTTGTACAATTTTAAATTTGGTATATTTCTCTATTAGGTGGCAGTTGTGAGCAGGTTGAGTCCATTGCAGCTCTCAAATCAGCCCACAGGCACATGGACTAGGTACGGACATTCAAAAAGCCTGATGCAGAATTGATCTAAGTTACATGGTTTTCTATAAGTGGTGTAGTTTAGACTGTAACAAACAGAGCACACATTCGACCTGTGGTGGGGGTGGAGGTGGGAGGGGGGCAAATTTTAGACTGGGTTCTGCCATTTTTAAACCCGTCTATGTGAGCCGAATTTCTGTTCTTTTATGGATATAGACCCATTTTGCATGCCAAACTTCTGTTCTATAGACCAGTTTCTGATCACTTATACCAATAAAACTGTAATGTCTGTACCTGGTCTTGAGATTTGTGTATGAGGTTCCAAGTGGTTTAAATGTTTTCCAACCCACTTTGTTTCTTAGATAACGGACAACAGAAATCAAGCCTCCTCTAGCTTCTTTCAGAGTCCTTCTCTATTTCCTGCAGTTCCCTCTGCCCTGCATGGGGAGGTGCAAAACCTTTCTTTACTACTCAGATATGGAATCATCCAATTTTGAGGCAGTTTCAATCAGCAGAAATGTCTCTACCTGTCTGTACCAGATACAGATTGAAAAGAAGTCTGTACCTTCTGATGAATTATTTGTTATGGATTATTCACTGACTATAATTGGAATAATTATGCAATTTGTAGGATTGAACCCAATTTTGCCATTCACTTAGTTCTTTATATAATAACTCACTCTCTACCTGAGCTTTGCCTAATCAGACTAAGAACTCCTTAGGGGTGCCACACTGTTTTCTTTTTTCTGTAGAGTTTCAGCATTATATAAATAATAGGTATAATTCTGTAATGATCCAGGTGCATTGTGCACAATAACTTTATAAGACCTAAATATGAAGCTGGTTTTATTTAGAAATTGGTAGACTTTTTTTTTCTATTATCATTTAATCAGTAGGAACATCAAATTTTGCAAGAGAATGGATGAGGAGAGTGATATCTATTTAGATTGTAAGCTCTGTAGGATAAGGACCGTCTCTTACTGTGGGCTTGTATACTACCTCTGATACTAGTTTCTCTGAAGGCTGTACTGTAATATATATAACAATGTTAATTTTGCATTATAAATATTTTGCAAAAATATTGACCTTTCATGGTAATTTTACGTTTGCTGGGAATATCTGACAAAGTCAAAATCTAGCAGTTTTCTAACTCAACTCTCCCTTTTTTGCATATTAATATCCAGCTAAATTGTCATCCTAATGCTTTACATACAGTTTACAGGCTAAAGATCTTGAATTCTTGAACTTGAATTTCCTTAGAAATGAGACTATAATCTCTTACTATTATGTAGACTGAGTTTCTAAGTATAGAAATATGTGCAATGTTACTGGTAAATTCTATGATGAATCCCTGCTTTACAATAACAGCTGACAAGCACCTGTTCACAATCCAGTACAATAGACATTGTTTCCTCCTATGCTGGTTGATAGTAAATGATTACAGATAAGCTGTAGAATATCTGTTTATCCATGACAACTTTTTTGTCTTAGAAATGAAGGAAATGTTAACAATTCAGAACACTACCTAAGAATGGCAATTAATTTAATTCTCCCTCTCTGGTGACAATGGAAATTTTTGTCTCTGTCTGATGCAAGCTTTCTTGTCTGAGCTTTCTGAGCTTGAATCATAGTCATATAAGGTACTTTATAATAATAGGTGATACCTTCAGGCTAGCAAATAGAAAGGAATAAATACACAATTCTGTAGAAATATATGGAGTGTCTCAATTGTAACTTCATGTATATGAGATAATAGGGTTTACAGTTTCTTGGAAAACCTCAATTAACAAACATATGAGCAAATTCAGTAGCATATATGTTAATGTGTAACTGTATCTGCAACTTGACTAACTGTTCTTTCATTATTTATCACCTTGGACAGCCTGGTTTTGGGATGGACCCATGGTCATGTTCATGTTTCATAACCGAACTGTAGTAGTATGGAGAGGAGACAATTACAGGGCTCCAAATAAAGGAGAATTTCCTATAGGGTAGGCCAATAATTTCTTGGGGTTTGTATGCCAGTTAATGCAGGGTGAATTAAACATGAGCAGGTTCATCCACTAGAGCCTACTGGCACTCTATATTGGCAACACATTTATATGTGATAAGCTGCATTTATTATGCCTTGAATAAGGCCTTTAAGAGAGTCCTTTCCTTTGCAGAATATATATTCTACAACACCTCTTCCATTTTTTCTGTAGTAAATGCTTTTCTAATACCATCTCCTTGCCATTAGGGGAACAAATGAATGGCTTAAGCCACTTACCACTAAATTATCAATGGATCATACCTAGATGGTGACTAAAATACTGATGCAGTCAGAACAATCTCAGAGAAACTGAATGTCAATCATGCAATGAGAGAACTACATTTTCCCAAGCAATAGGATCTATCAGTGAGGAGCAGGGGACTGAAGCATTAATGTTATCAGACCACTGAATAAAGTGTTTTATCCCACTGAGTAAAACAAATAATTCACAACAAAAATATTTTAAATAAAGTTTAGTCAGTCCAAGCCTTTATTAACAAAAATAAATCATTATATTATATGTTTTAATTTAAGGGGGAAATTGCGTTTGTTCTTTTCTAACTTAAGTAAGAATTAGATATATTTATTCTTTCAATAATGAAAGAGTAGCTGTAAAAGCTGTTCATGCTTTGCAGATATTTTTGTTTTGAAATGAAAATGCAATACACTCCATCTGCGTTTAATATATTTTAAAAGTATAGCTTGATGTGAAATTACTAACTTTTCAAGTAAGAATTGTATGCCAGTCACAAAAGACTTTAAAATGATTTTTTTTTGTATAAATTAAAGACTAATGAAGCATATTAGGGACCTGCTTCAGAAGTCCCCTTCCAAAATGGGATTGTAATTATGGAAAACCCTGCTAAATTACTGTGTGGTCAAATAATATTGTTGGACTTACGACACTTAATTGACCCTACTGTGGTGAACATAAAGAGGCATTGGCTTAGAAGGGATATTAAATATTGATATTGGCTGAAATACCAACTCATCATCTTTATTGTTACATACATTCTCAATGTCTTTATCAGAACTCTATGCATGTCAAAGATAAAAGTGATTTTTTTTAAAGAAAGCAGATTTAAGTCTCTTAAAATTCTGATTTAAAATCTCCAGTCCATCTCTCTCTAAATTTTCTTACTAGTGTGGTGTAATAACAATAGAAATAGACATAGAATTCTGATCTCTTGACTCCCAGGAGTGTGAGTCTTTTTACTTTTTTGAAACCAAGATTCTACAATGTTTTAGTCTACTGATTTTCATGCCCTTATAAGCTTAAAGACACTTCATAGATTTTCATAGATTTCATAGATTTTGTAGACATTAGGGCTGGAAGGGACCTTGGAAGATCATCGAGTCCAGCCCCCCACCTGAAGAGCAGGAAGTCAGCTGGGATCATAGGATCGCAGAAAGATAAGCATCCAATTTACTCTTGAAGGTGTTCAATGTAGGTGCTTGAACCATCTCCGATGGCAGGCTGTTCCAGACCTTGGGGGCTCGGACAGTAAAGAAATTCTTCCTTATGTCCAGCCTGAAATGATCTTGCAATAGTATATAACCGTTCGACCTCGTCATTCCTTGGGGCGCTCTGGTGAACAAATGTTCCTCCAGATACTGGTGGTTACCCCTAATAAACTTATAGGTAGCCATCAGGTCACCCCTGAGCCTGGGCTTTTCCAGGCTAAAGAGCCCCATGGCTCTCAGCCTGTCATCGTAAGGTCTGTTTTCCTGACCTCTGATTATGTGCATGGCTCTTCTCTGTACTCTCTCAAGCTTCTCCACATCCTTTTTGAATTGTGGAGCCCAAAACTGGATGCAGTACTTCAGCTGCAGCCTCACTAAGGTGGAGTACAAGGGGAGAATGATGTCCCATGATTTGCTTGAGAGCCATCTATGGATGCAAGCCAGCGTTTTGGTCGCTTTTCTAGCTGCAGCATCATATTGCAGGCTCATGGTCATCTTGTGGTCAA